>NC_138772.1:211226956-211834706 GCF_965119305.1 Pelophylax lessonae | reverse complement strand
TGTGTGTGTGTGTGTCTCTCTCTCTTATGTGTGTGTGTGTCTCTCTTTCATGTGTCTCTCTCTCTCTCATGTGTGTGTCTCTCTCTCTGTCTCTCTCTCATGTGTGTGTATCTCTCCCTCATGTCTCTCTCATGTGTTTCTCTCTCATGTGTCTCTCTCTCTCTCATGTGTCTGTGTCTCTCTCTCTCTCATGTGTCTCGCTCTCTCTCTCATGTGTCTCGCTCTCTCTCATGTGTCTGTGTCTCGCTCTCTCTCATGTGTCTGTGTCTCTCTCTCTCTCATGTGTCTCGCTCTCTCTCATGTGTCTCGCTCGCTGTCTCATGTGTCTCGCTCTCTCTCTCATGTGTCTCGCTCTCTTTCTCTCATGTGTCTCGCTCTCTCTCTCTCTCATGTGTCTCGCTCTCTCTCTCTCATGTGTCTCGCTCTCTCATGTGTCTCGCTCTCTCATGTGTCTCGCTCTCTCTGTGTCTCATGTGTCTCGCTCTCTCTCATGTGTCTCGCTCTCTCTCATGTGTCTCTCTCTCTCTCTCGCTCTCTCTCTCTCATGTGTCTCCTTACCTCCCTCCCATCTGCAGAGCCGTTCCTCTATGGCTCCTGTGTCCTGTCACAGGCGGAGGCGGAGTACATTTGATATCACTCCGCCTGTGACAGAAGCAGGCACTATACAGGAATATTGGTAGGGTTGCAGCGCTCAAAAAACAGTCCGTGTTTGGGACAGGGACAATCCAATCTGCTTACCAGGTAAGAAAAAAAGAATAAGCCTATCGTCAAATAAGGATGATGTTGAATCACTTTATTCCAACTCCGCTCAATCGACTCGGCGGAGACAGCAGGGCATATGTAAACAAACAAAAAAAGATCTCATGGTGCAGTATATTGCTACTAATAGGTATTAAAACCATGACCCATCACCAGGATCCCCTTTTGTGCCACACTTGCACTATGGACAAACAGGCTGCTCACCAGATAGGGATTTGGATTAGGCAGTAAATTCAAGGGGTGACCGTCACCAAAACTCCTCTATAGATAACAATCAGTGATAGTCACACAAGCTCCTTACCAGATTCTGGTTGGGAATGAATATTAAACATAGATGGTCTATTCAACTCAGATACAAGGGATTCCACTTCCAATGGCCGACTCAATTCAGGGATCAGGTCTCAAAACCATGCAATATATCCAAAACAAAGGGAGATACACATAGTGTGGTATGTATGGACACAAAGATAGCTTATATGAATCCACCACCAAGAACCCCGTGGATCAGGAGCAGTCACTCTAAAGATGTAAATGGATAGGCTGTTTACCAGGCCACATCTTGTATTAGCGTACAATCAGGATGTAGGGGTCCAAATCTTGTTAAAAAGGGAGATCCCGTATAGGGAGGATGATCCAATTTGCAGGTAACCCAGTCAAACTGGTCAATACACAGGGAGTTTCAATACCCAGAAGAAGGAAAGAAGCTAGCAACCAATCACCTGCGAGTTAACTTGAAGTCCCGCCCTCCATCCGGAGCTGTACTGGCTTTAATATCAGCCTCCCGAGTCCTGCGATCCATGCAGGGGCTTGTTCAGGATGGCTGAGCAGGCTACTAAATGGCAGCATGACACTGCGCCCCCCCAGATTTTGCGCCCGGTGCGGTTGGCCCCCCCAGCACCCCCCACGCTACGCCACTGTATAAAACAGCAAACATTTATTGTAGTCAGGGCCGGTTTTAGACAAAAGTGTGGCCCTGGGCAAACCTAAAAGTGGGGGGGCGTGGCCGGAAGTGGACGGAGCAGGACGCAGGGATACAGAGCTCCGCATACAGCGAGCTAAAATATTCCCATCCAGCCTCTCAAATTGGCTAATCACCCCAAAAACTATCTCCCCCACCTCAGCGGAGGACGAGGAATCGGCCGATACCCGCAGTTTATATCCGGAGCTCCGCGGACCGGAACGGCGGGATCGCAGCCTACTACAGGGCCCGGCGCCATTGCGGCCTAAAATCAATCCGGCACAATCTAAGTACAGGATATCATCCCGATCTACATCATTCTCCCCAGCCGCACTAAAGGAGCTTAGGCATCGGCGGATGCCTATATTTTACAGGGCGAAGCTGAAATAAAAGAAGGGGAACGTGGCGGTTCTGTAAGCTGAGAGCCCCGCCGACTTCTTAAAAGATCCGCTGCAATCCTCGCTCTACTCCCCAGATAGAAGGATATTTTTAGCCTCAATCTGTTGCCAGTCTTCCAGAGGACCCGGTAGATAGGAAATTTCCTGGGAAAAAGCAGCCGTTCGGGGACATCCAGACGCGGCCTAGTCACGGGTAAAGCCGCTTACTTTCCTAGTGCGGCATCCGGCCGCATCCGCTCCGGATTCCAGCCACAGAGGAAAAGAGATTAATCCTGATCACTGCCCTATCATCTGGAAAGCTGATCCATCAAAAATTTCAGGGAAAGGAGGCACCGATTAGAAACATCAAGCCGCGGCCTGCAAACGTGTGCAGCCGCGGCCTTTCCTACAGCGGTGGTCAATGCTAACCCGGAAGTAACACACAGAGGCATTCGGAACAGAGGCTGGGATACACATCCACCGCTGCAATACAAAGAAAGGGGGAAAGGAGATACAGGGTGCTGCAGATCCCCGGAGAATATCTTCCTAAGACCCAAAAAAACGATTTTGTACTGCCGAATTGCCCAGTGCCAGGAGGGCACAACAAATAGTAAGAGGCTAATTGTCACCTTATAGTGTATGTTTTTTGGAGAATAAAACAGTATTTCACTATTGGAGGCTATTTGTTCTTCTATATCTTTATGTGTATGGGGGGACTACATGGTCCAACTCGAGTAATATAGGAGCCAGAGATCCAAGCAATCGAGGAGAGGTCTGATCCACCCAATAAAGGGATCACAGGCGTTGGGGGTCCTTGTGACCTGCTGCTAGCTGGTAAGAGGCCACGGTTGTCACATCCCAGCACCTGGAGCACTGTGAATGGATTAATAAGAATTCACCAAGCACAATTTTGATTGCATGCTATTGCTTGGACTTTTAAACACTACTTGGAGCACATTTATATATTTATACTTTTTTATATATTCTTATGTGATTTTTTTATATATCCTTATGTGATTTTTGTATGGAATTCTTTATATATTTATTTATTGGTTCACTGATCCACACCTTTGTGGATTCATTTACTTTGAGAAGCACAAGCACTTCTTAATTGACGGTTGTCACATCCCAGCACCTGGAGCACTGTGAAGGGATTAATAAGAATCCACCAAGCACAATTTTGATTGCATGCTATTGCCTGGACTTTTAAACACTACTTGGAGCACATTTATATATTTATATTTTTATATATTCTTATGTGATTTTTGTATGGAATTCTTTATATATCTATTTATTGGTTCACTGATCCACACCTTTGTGGATTAATTTACTTTGAGAAGCACAAACACTTCTGAATTGAAATTGCACTGGTATGCACTTTTCTTTGCTAATTGCACCAATAGTAGATCATATATATATTTGTAGCAATTTTTAATCACATATATTACACTTTAAATCACCTATTAATTTTTATAACACGTGATATATTAAGATTACCAGCGCCTTTTTACCTATGATATATACCTATTTATTGTTTTATTACAATTAAAAGGGCAGCAGGTTCAACAATCTTTTATTTAAAGGGCCAGGCGCCTTCTCTTTTCTTTTTATTTCCTACAGCGGTACCCGGCCACTTCCGGGTCCCTGAACCGATTCATCCTCTCATTGGAAAAAGAGACCAGATGACCACCTAGGGACCGTGCACTGCCGCCCTGCTCTCCCTATAGCACAGTCCAGGCCAAAATGACCACATCACTAAAGGGGAAATCGGACCGAACATCATCCTCCAGTCGCTCCCGCTCACCCAGAGACCCAGACGCACACAAGGAGAAACAGTTTGCAGAGATCTTCAGAGTACACCAGAAGGAGACTCCATCTTCATCACAAAACTCAGGTAACAAAATGTCTGCCCCCACCTGCACCATGAGCCAATCTGACTCTCCCCTTGCCTCATCCACTACCAGCCATCCATCCGCTGCCATCCTTCCTCCTATTGTCACCCATCCATCCGCCTCCAACCATACACCTGCCGCCATTGGCACACCCACTATCACCCATCCGCCCGCCATCGTCCATCCACCTAGTGACTCTCATCCACCCGCTGCCATCTACCCTCCCAATGCCACCAATTCATCCAGGGCTCTATGTTTAGATGACCTGAGAATACTTGCTGATGACATCAAATCCTCCTTTAACTCTGCCATAGCGGAGCTCCGCAGAGATATGCAGAATGTTACCAGCAGATTGGATGAGGTGGAAGACCTTACGGACCGCCACGAATCTGAAATAGATGATGCACAAAAAGCCCTTACTTCCCACTCAATTTAGCTGAGAGAAATGAATAGACACTTGGAGGATCTGGAAAACAGAGGCAGAAGGCATAACATAAGAATAAGGGGCCTTCCAGAATCCATTGAAACCCCTAATCTCACAAGATCTGTCTTATTCATTTTTAACGATCTGTTAGAAAGACCACATGATTCAGAAATCAAGATGGAAAGATTACACAGGGCCCTCAGAACCAGAGGTAGAGAAGGAGACCCACCTAGAGACATAATAGGCTGTGTGGTGAATTTTCAATTAAAAGAAGAAATTCTGAACAAAGCCAGGATTCGGGGCAGGATCACCTTTCAGGGAGCTGAGATTAAATTGCTTCAAGATCTGTCGCAGATCACTTTGCAAAAGCGAAAATCCCTACGCCCCCTCCTTGATATTCTGAGAGAAAAAGACATACCCTATAAATGGAAATTCCCATTCTGCCTTTCGGCAGGCACCAGGGGGGGGGCGCACAGCGCAGCTTCGTTTCCCTGAAGATATACCAGCCTTTTGTGATTCGCTACGCATTCCTCTAGTTCACATCCCGGATTGGAACTTTCCTTCCCCTTCGCAGAGGCCCCGTCAAGAAGAAGCCATGGATATACTCCCTCAAGATTTTGCCAGATCCTTCAGACGCAGGAAAAATTCTCCTCATAGATCACCCACCCTGGTGAATCGCAGTTCCCCAGGGAGAAGCGGCGTTCCTTCTTCACCAGTCCATAGGAAGCCAAGAACAGAATAATCATCACAGCAAAACACCTTTCTTTAACTTGATCTTACTGAATTTTGATAGAGCGGGTGTCTGATTTCGACTCTAGTTGCTTCTCAGAATTCTAAATCTCCTTTAACGTCTTAATTATAAGAAATACCCAATATAGGCCTCTGTTGTCCATTTCAAAAGTGATACACTCTATTGATGGGCTTCTTACCCACGATTCTTATAAATATGCCTACCAGAAGTATCACTCTATGCATTTAGACAACATTACCTAACTCGCAGCTTATGCTGATAGAAAAAAAAAAAATATATATACATATATCAGTAAATAAGGAGCGAATTTCTCATGTTTAGACAGTTTGGGTCTCAAGCGGACACCTGGCTCTCTTCAATACAAGTTTCTGTTCCTGTAAGGTTTATAGTTACCTGGTCATTGTATTGTCTGTTTCATTCATGCTCTTTCTAACTACAATATGTATGGTTGGACTAACAATATTTTCTAGGAACTGCTCTGGAATTTATCCACTAGATGGCGATGTTGAATTACGAATAACCCACTTTCATATATGCTTGACTGTTACACTTTGTCCAGTTTATTCTACCTGAAGGTATGTTTCTACTTTTCATGTCACACATGCCTGTTCTGCGGGCCGTGATCCTAACATTGCGGCTTGGAGAGCAGATATTGACATATACTTTGTTGTTCTCCTTCCAGTTTGCATTTAAAGTTATACTCATACTAGTCCTACCACTCTACACTTACAAATACACATCCTCACGTTCTTGCAATGTAGTTGTATACCACTCTTACACATTCCACTCGGTGACCCTTTGTATTCGGTCCAGTTATCCTCACTCTAATTCATACACAATGATTTATTCAACCTTGGCAGTCAAACTGCATAATAATATTGGCTATAATTACGGGAGTTGCAGGGCGGGCACTGCCTTAAACTCTCTTAGGCCTTATTGACATCAAAACTACAGTGTCACCTTCCTAATCCTTCCACGCACCTAACCAGTTCAAGACATTCTTGAACTACACTAACTGACCTTTATTAGTGCTGTAGCTGGTCTACAAACACTGTCAGACTACTTCTCCTGATTCCTATATTTCCCGCCACCCTCCCCCCTCTCTGATCCTCCTCTCCTTCTCCGTACGTCTAAATCTCTTGCTCACTAAATAATTAAAGAGTAGTGACTCATAAATTTCCCAACAAATAGATATAAATTAATCTAATCAGATGGCTCCTACACGTAAATCTAACTCACAAGGAGACACAATATCCAGACCCGCCACCCTGAAATGTGTCTCACTCAATACCAAGGGTCTCAACATTCCTGAGAAAAGATCCCAACTCCTGCTGTCCATGAAAAAACTTAAAGCGGACGTGATCCTACTACAGGAAACGCACTTCCGATCTGACAAGATCCCCAAAATTCATTCAACAGATTTTCCTACCATGATACATGCAACAAATCCCTTGGCCAAAACCAAGGGGGTGACTATCCTCGTGTCCAAATCATTGCCCCTTAAAATCTCCGACACTTTAATTGATCCAGAGGGCAGATACCTTTTTATTAAAGGACATGTCTGGCAAACTCCAATAACAATCGCTAAAATTTACAGCCCAAATAAAGCACAAGTTTCCTTTTTTAGAGATACGTCTGCTTCCCTTGCAGCCTTCCAAGAGGGAGTGGTGATCTTGGGAGGTGACTTCAATGTGGCCCTTAACCCGCTTGAGGACACCTCCACGGGAACAGCTTCTTTGCCATTTGCGGCTTTGCGTAGAATCAAGCTGCAATTGCAGGAACTCACTCTACATGACACATGGCGAATCACACACCCCAACACCAAAGATTTTACTTTTTTTCAGCCCCTCACAATAGATACTCCAGAATAGATTATTTCTTCATCTCCCAAAAAGACATCCCTTATATTGACCATATCGAACCCATGTTTATATCAGACCATCACCCAATTACACTGAAAATAACTCTTCCAAACACTAACCAATTCACCAAAACTTGGAGACTAGACCCCACATTACTAGCCGATTCCAAAAATACAGATAAAATTTCTACCCAAATCTCAGAATTCTTCCACCTCAATGATACCCCTGACTCCTCTCCATTATCACAATGGCAAGCTCATAAATGCAATCTCAGAGGACTATTCCTCAAGCTTTCAGCACAACGTCAGAGAACACATCAAAACTATATCAACTCTTTATTACAAAAAATAAGCTCTCCAGAATCATCACACAAGAAATCAAAAGCCCGATCCACTCTTTCTGAACTAGAAGAAATAAGACAATTACTGAGAAATGAATTTAACAAAAAATTCAGAAAAAGATTCACCCTATCCCAAAAATTATTTTATGAATTCGGTAACAAAAGTAGCAAATACCTAGCCAGAGCCGTGGCCTCCAAAAAAAGCTCACATATAGTCCATTCCCTAACTTCATCACAAGGTGGGAAGCTCAATACAAATGAAGATATAGCTAAAGAATTTGCAAAGTACTACACCAAGTTGTATAACCTGAATGACCCTTCCACTCACAACTCACATCCCCCAGACAAAACACAATTGTTTAAGGATTTCCTGTGTAAAAACGGCTTACTTGCTCTCTCCCCGGAGCAAGCTGGAGACATTGACGGACCTCTTACGCCTGATGAATTCAACACTGTGATCAAACAGATGAAGCTGGGTAAAAGTCCAGGACCTGATGGACTACCCTTAGTGTACTACAAAACCTTTGCAAACACCTTGGTAGACCCTTTTCTCCGTGCCTTCAATTCCCTTGCCTCATCTAAATATGATAACCCATCACTTTTAGAAGCACACGTCACAGTGATCCCCAAACCAGGAAAAGATAACTCCCAACCATCTAACTTTAGACCCATTTCTCTACTTAACGTAGACCTAAAAATCTACGCGAAGATCTTAGCAAATAGACTACTTCCTTTCATCCCTTCCCGCTGTTCTCCCGACCAAGTTGGCTTTATCCCGGGAAGAGAGGCAAGGGATAACACTATAAAAGCGATAAATATTCACCACTATCTGACCTCGCATAAAAAAAACGGGCTTTTTCTTGTCCTTAGATGCGGAGAAGGCGTTTGACAGGCTGGCGTGGGACTACCTAGAAGCGGTACTGAATAATCTGGGATTGGGTCCCAGACTCCTAAACTTTATACTAGCTCTGTACCATAATCCCTCTGCCAGAGTAAGAGTTAATGGCCTCCTGTCAGACGCCTTCCCCATCACAAATGGAACGAGACAGGGCTGCCCTCTTTCACCCTTGCTATTTATTCTAACATTAGAACCTTTATTGAATTCCATTCGTACTAATGATAATATAAGAGGAATCGAGATAGAGGGCAAACATTATAAAGTTGCAGCTTTCGCTGACGACATCCTTCTCTTCCTTTCCAACCCTCACATTTCTATCCCACACTTACTACAATCCCTCAAAACATACCATGACCTTTCGAACCTTAAAATAAATTATTCAAAATCCCAAGCCCTTAACATTACTCTCTCCAATAGCCTAGTCAAGAAATGTGAAAGAAACTTTCTTTTCAAATGGACTTCTGACTGCATCACATATTTTGGAATACAACTTCCCAAACGACTCTCAACATTATTTGAACTAAATTATGTCACCCTTATGAAAAATATTAAACAAGACCTGTCCTCCTGGCAAAAAGCACATTTCTCATGGTTTGGGAGAGCTGCAATTTTCAAGATGAATATTCTTCCTAGATTTCTTTATCTTTTCCAAACCCTCCCAGTACATATACCGATACAATTCTTTAAACAAATACGCTCCCAATGCAGAACCTTTATATGGGACCGCAGGCCTCCCAGAATCAATATCACACAACTCACGAAACCTAAACTAAAAGGAGGCTTGGGTATCCCTGATTTGCAAAAATATGCATATGCTTGCCATTTACAGCGTATTGTGGAATGGAGCACCCGAGGCAGAGAGAAAGATTGGGTGCCATTAGAAAACTTCTTCTCTCACTCTCCCTTGGCGACCCTTCCTTGGTGTCCTTTTGAATCAATACCCTCTAACACGCTTAAACACCCCCTGATAGGTCCTACCTTAAAATATTTCCATAACATCTACAGAACTCAGAACATCACCTCCGTCCCAGGTCCCCTTTCACCCATCTTACACAACCCTCAATTCCCGCCAGGTCATAAAAACTTGCGCTTTGCCCACAATTCTTTCAATGACCACACAAGGATTATACATTTTCTTTTTTTTTTTTATCCATAAAGATTTTTATTTTTATGAAAGTTTTACAATACAAGCTAAGCATAATGTATTACAATACAGTAAAAGAGAATTAACAAAACATGTTAACAAAAAAAAAGAGGAAGAGAGGTCGAGCACATCAGTAATATTATTATCGTCTGTCACACACCGAGACAGTCGCAAGGAGACCAGAATAAGTGTGAGAAAAGAGAAATACATTACAGTGGGCGCAGCAGGGTTACAGTTGTTGGGTTCAAGGATCCAACTCAGGAGCAATCTTTGACTTACAAAGAAGAGAAGAATGTTAGCCAACCTTAGTGCAGAAGTAGCCAAATTGTGAATACCATAAATAGTGAGGTGAAATAACAATATGGAGTTAAATATACCAAGATATAAATTAACAGTTCCAGGGTATTCTAACGAATAGTGAGGTTTGGCCAGTTTAGTTTATAATGATACAGTTATTGTTAATCAGTGAGAAGAATCTTGTTGGGATTCAACATTTGAGGGTGCGCCTTCATTCAGATAAGAAATGGGGTTCGGGTGTGACAGCGAGAGTAGCAAGTGTCGGAGACAAAAGGGAAGAAAGAGAAGAGAAAGAAAGAAAGAAAGTGGAGGGAGAGGGGAGGGGGGAAAAAGCAGGGACCTCCACCCCCCCCCCCCGAGGGGACAAGATCAATATAGGTCTTTGAAATCTATTTGAATTTTAATTTATAACTTTTAGGAGGACATAACCGAGGTATAGGACAGAGATTGTTTGAAGCTAGACCAGGCCTGCCATTTAGTAGCGAAAATGGGGAAGTAGTCATGAGCAATGCTAATCAGTTCTTCCATTTGCTCGATATGATTCAGTCTATGGAACCATTCCTTGACGGAGGGGATCGTTGTCGATCTCCAGTGGCACGGGATACATAGCTTGGCTGCTGTTACCATGTACATGGCCATTGATTTCCTGTAGTGGTGCCTGTGCGAAGGTGTCCAGTGTAGCAGGTATTGCTTGGGAGAGAAATCTAAATCAAACGAGGTGGCTTCCTTGATCAGGTTGTGGACTTTCGTCCAAAAAGGTCTGAGAGCTGTGCATTCCCACCAAATGTGTAACATAGTTCCCTGTTCTTTGTTGCATCTCCAGCATACATCTGGGACAGTAGGACAAAATTTGTGAAGTCTATCAGGAGTTTGGTACCATCTAGTTAGGATTTTGTATCCATTCTCCTGAATCGTAACGCTTATTGAGGCTTTTTGAATGGTCCGACAAACTTCGGACCATTCTAATTCCGTAAGGGAAAGATCTAGGTCCCTGAACCAAGCTTGAGCAAAAGACGAGGAAGAGATTGATGGGGGAGATAGTAAAATGCGATATAAGGTCGAGATTACGTGCCTTTGGGGGCCAGATTTTTCGCAAAGAGCTTCAATCCCCGTCAGAGGTCTCGTCCAGTCCGACAGGGCTCGTCGAGGAGTCAGAAAATGACGAATCTTGAAAAATATCCATAGCGGGATAGAGTGTGGTTGAATATTTTGGTTAATCTCCTCCCAGGACAGGGGGGAACCCCTGTGAAAGAAGAGTCTAGCTGGGATTCTTATGCTTGGCCATATGTCCTGGAGGAAGGAGCTAGACATTCCCGATGGAAAAGCCGGGTTCCAGCGGAGAGATGTTAGGGGACCAGCTGCCAGATTTAATCTCTTGGCCTTGCGCCACGTACTGTGTATCTTTAGTGGGGGGGGGGGGCTATGAGGGGATGACTCTTCAGGTCCTCCTCAAGCGCTGAGTATGGGAGCCAGGATAGAACCTGCAGAGGAATAATCGAGAAGGCATTTTCCAGGTTAATGACTGCTTTAGTGGATGAATGGATGTTCCAATCCACTAATCTAGTTAAAATACAGGCCTTATAGTATGTATGTAGGTCCGGTAGGCCTAAGCCACCACTTTCTTTGGGGGACGTCAATTGGAGATACCTGATCCGGGGTCTCTTGTCTCCCCAGACAAATTTCTGGGAGCACGACTTGAAAGATGTGAAAAAAGAATTTGGAAGTTGAATTGGGACTGTTTGGAACAGATATAGGAATTTCGGTAGTATCGACATTTTGAGAAGGGAGGCTCGTCCGAACCAAGATACCTGTATCGACTTCCAGGATCTAAGGGTGTCATTTGCGGAATTGAGGAGTGGCAGATAATTCAACCTGTACAGATCTGACAGATTTCGGGGTATTGAGATCCCAAGATATGGAATGGACTCAATGGCCCATTTGAATGGGAAATTTGAGGTACAGCGTGTGACTTCCGACTGGGGAAGGGATATATTCAGGGCAAAAGACTTGGTATAATTAATCTGTAAGTAAGAGAGAGATTTGAAGTATTCCAAATCGTGGAGCAAATTTGGGAGCGAGATATGAGGCTGAGACAAGAAAAGTAGCATATCGTCCGCGAACGCGGCAATTTTATGAGAAGAGCCGGCAATATCAACTCCCTTGATATTCGTGTTGGCGCGTATCATATTCAGAAATGGTTCAATTGAAAGGATAAACACAATTGGTGAGAGGGGACACCCCTGGCGGGTCTCGTTGGTTAGGTTGAAGCTATCCGATAGGTGGCCATTGACCCTGACCCTAGCAGTCTGGTTCGTGTAGAGGGCTCGTATGGATGAAAGCATCCGAGGTAAAATGCCCACCGACTCTAAGGTAGCCAGAAGATAGTCCCAGGCCACTCTATCAAACGCTTTTTCGGCGTCCAGGGAGAGAAAGAAGCCTGGGACACCACGAGTAGTGAGCCAGTGATGTATGTTAAGGGCTCTCGTGGTGTTGTCCCTAGCCTCCCTCCCGGGTACAAAACCCGCCTGGTCAAGAGAAACCAGTGAGGGGATGTGCGGAAGAAGGCGATTCGCAAGAATCTTGGCGAAGATCTTGACGTCAACATTCAAGAGTGATATTGGGCGGTAATTCCCAACCAGTGCAGAGTCCTTGCCCTCCTTGGGAATCACCGCAATATGGGCCTCCAGCAAAGAAGAGGAGCGATGGGAGGTGTCAGCCAAGGTTCGGAATGCTCTAAGGAAATGTGGTTTAAGAGATTCTGAGAACATTCGATAGTATGATAGTGAAAAGCCATCCGGCCCAGGGCTTTTACCGGGTTTCATCTCTTTTATTGCTCTATCAAACTCCTCCTCCGTCAGAGGTAACTCTAAAACGGAGGCGTCTGAACGTGAAAGAGGGGGAGGGCAGTGTTTCTCTAGAAAGGATTTCATCCTCTCGAGTCGGGTAGAAGGCGACAGGGGACAATGGAGAGAGGGTTGAAGATTGTACAGAGTGTGATAAAAAGATTCGAACTGTTTGGCAATGGCTTCGTTTGAGCAGTGTTTTATGCCTGCGTTATCCTTTATGAGATGGACATTGGCTGATGCTTTCTGTGTCTGTACCGCTCTGGCCAGCAATCTGCCACTTTTATTGCCTTGCTTGAAAAAGATTCTTTTACTTAACGCAAGTCTGCGGTGGCTCTGAATATTGAGGATGTCTCTAATCTCTTGTCGAGTTTTAGTGAGGTCAGATAGGGTATCGTGGGCGAGAGAGTGTTTATGAGCTCTCTCTAGAACTCCCAGTTTGGTAAAGAGGGACTCGAGATTAGCTTGCCTGGCTTTTTTTTGGGTGGCTGCTAATGAGAGGAGTTTCCCTCTGAGCACACATTTATGAGCCTCCCATTGGCCATTTGGGGATGAGTCAGGTGTATCGTTTTCCGTAAAGAATGTGGAGAGTGCTGCTTGAACCTCGTCTTTTATCTTTGGATCCCTCAGTAGGGAGGGGTTCAAACGCCAGGATTTACGCCTAGTGTCCGTACTCGGGAACCGGATAGTCATAGTAATGGGGTTGTGGTCAGAAAGAACTCTGGGTTCAATGGAGGTGGAAACTAGTAGGGGTAGATCTGTTTGGGAAATAAAGAAATAATCGATTCTAGAGAATTTGTCATGGGGGGCGGAATAAAAGGTGTAATCTTTACTGTCCAGATTCAATATTCTCCATGAATCATGTAGCCTCAGTTTTTGCAGTTGTATAGATATTTGCCGCAATGCCCGAAAAGGGAGTACAGAGGAGCCAGTAGACGAGTCCAGATGAGGGTTCAGGGGGGCATTAAAGTCCCCACCTAGTATGAGCATCCCCGAGGCAAAGTCTAGTAGCTCTTGAGTCATCGAACGGAAAAATGGGACCTGTTTGGAGTTGGGAGCATAAATATTCGCAATAGTTATTGGTCTTGAGTTTAGTTTCCCCTTGATAAAGAGGTACCTGCCATCCAAGTCGCGTTTAACATCAGCCACCTGAAAATCTACCTGCCTCGAAAGTAGTATGGAGACTCCTCTAGTTTTAGAGCCGACTGTAGCCGCGTGGAAGGAAATAGGGAAGTTTTTGTTCATTAACTTGGGAACTTCCCCTTCTTTAAAGTGTGTCTCCTGGATCAGAAGTATCTGAGCGTGCATTCTGTGAGCCTCAGCTAATAGTTGTGACCTTTTCTCAGGTATATTCAGTCCTTGGGCGTTGATTGAAATTAATTTACATGTCTGACCCCGGGGGGGAGGAGGAGTGTTCTGCATGGCTAGTAGAGGGGAAGGGGAGAAGAGAAAAGAAAAAAAAAAACAGAGGGGTTGGGGAGGGGTGAATAGAGTGGATGGAAGAAAGAACAGTGGGGGCAGGTTGATGTAAAGAGGGCTCAGCCGCTGCAGAAGTGAGCTGGGTGTGTTAGACACTTATGCCTCGGGCCTCTCAAAAGGAAAAGGGGTTGGGCAAAAGAAAGGATCAGAGTAAGCTGTAGGAGGGGAGAGAGGATAGGTAAGAAGGTTAGATAATAGGGCCTTATTCAGGCAAGTAAAAGAGAATTGAGATAAGGCTGTAAAGGAGGGTGTTAGGACCCCGCAGAGAAGGCAGGTTTCAAGTGGTCCGCCTAGGTTCTGTGCGGGGTAGGAACAATACAAGTTGTATTACGGGTCAACAGTAACTAGGAGTGTTACTGTTACAGTACCGTTGTGTTGGAGAAAGTGTATGACAAACGGTCACTGACCTGATAGAGGACTGTGCATAAAGTGGGGGAGTGCTAAAGAAGCAAAAATTTGGTGAATAATAGAACAACAAACCGGCCAAAACTCACCATGTTCAAACTGACAGGTTCAGTTCGGTAATCATCTAAGAAAAAATCTATTATAGAAAATAAGGAGACAAAATAGGGTGTTATATAAAAAGGAAAACTTCAGTAATAACAGTGGAACCATAACGTTCCCCAGTGAGTAGCTCCACCCACTCAACCATGGAAATGTTTGATATTCTTAAATTACATTGCGAAAAGGTATTAAGAGACATCCCCCAATCTTTTAGGAGAACTGAATTCTACTCTTTCCAACCACTGTTAGCCCTAGTGGTATCTGGTGTTAATTTAGTCTTAATGTCAAAGGGGTTGGGTAATCTAAGGTCCCCTCCATCGACTGGATTCCCCGCAAGCCCTGCTGTTACGGAAGGGGTGGCGGGGTGTGTCACAAGAAACGGTACAATCCAGTAGGCGTTGTATTAGGTGGGTGTGATGACAGTAAACTACGGGCCTTGCTTGGGAGAAATATAGAACCATAAATGAGATTCCGGCACGCCTGGATACGCTACTCGGATGCGTGTCAGAAAAACTAATTGTGCAGCTTGTGAATGGTCTCGTTATGAAAATGTTACGCCCCCTAGGACCCTATGGTCGTGATAGGGGGATTAGTGATCAAACAATGCTTCAACTAGGCAGGGTCAGTAGTTAGGTAAGTTGAGCGTCGTGCAGGCGTGCCAGACAGGTCATCCAGATTTCTATTCTGGTCTCTCTATTGCGTAAAACCAAGAGTATCTACAAAATCAATGTGCATAGATCTACAAGGAATAAAACAGGTAGCGTGGTGCCAAAGTTCTATATCTTTGTAACCTATTAACTATATTACCAATTAAAATCAAGTATCAGTTGTGCAATAGATTATATATATCTCTATAGAATAGGCGTGTTGCTGTACTTTTTATAAAGGTTCAACCTGTATCTGAGCATAAAGATATGTAAATCACAGTCGTCCTGTCGTAAACCATTCAAAGCATTCAAACAAGTACACTTCACATCCCAAGTCGCTCATCCACACCACTAACAGACCTCAACATTTCACGCAAGAAACCTATAATACATCTCAATCATACACGTAAAAAAAAAAAAAAAAAAAAGAAACCATATCCCTTGATCGCTACTTTCGCATGCCCAAGGATAAAGAACAATGTCATAATGAATGGGATAATAATACCGACTGTTCCTCCCCCCGACTTCATCTGTGATATCTGAAAGCAGACTCAAAATAATCAACTAGGACAACCATTGTCCAGGCAGAAGAGCCGTGCGACCCAGCCTGGGGGTTGGGGAAAAAAATGAAAAAATAAAGAGGGGGAATCTGTGGTCCTGTATCATTAGAGTTAATGCAACGTCGGGCCTGGAAGGGCAGATAGGAGGGTTGCAGGAATCATGGAGAAGTTCCTAAGCTGGGCAGGTTCAACACATAGGATATTGAATGACCAGTTCGCAGTGAGTAGTAGGTCAGTCCTCTAGGTGAAAAGGAAAGTCTCGAGGGATGTGTAGGATGGGCATCCTTGTATAGAAGGAGTAGGGGGGGTAATAATCCATGTACTAACAGAGTTAGAGAGCAAAACATTAGGGAGCAGGCGGGACACTCACCGGAAATTAACAGAGTCATTCACAAAGTAACAGGGCATCAGGGTTCCAGATGATCTCTTCTTTCATTCGAGGAGCGGCGCGGGGTGCCTGCCTTGTCCTCTCTGGATCTTGGTGAGTTGGTGCTAGAACGATGGCGCGTGCGCCTGCTCTTGCGGCTCTGCCTCTGAGACTTCGGGGTTCCTGTTGTGGAGACCTGGACCCAGGGGTCTGGGGGAAAAAACGAACAATACCACTCCGGGAGATCCATTTCAGGAATGTCGAATGCTGCACAAAAAGCAGTGAGGTCGTCCGGGGTGCGCAGGGAAGCATTCCTGTTGCCAGAGGAGGCGAATAGGCAGAAGGGGAAACGCCATCTATATGTAATGCCCCGGGTTCGAAGGACTTCCAGCAGGGGGCGCATCGCCCTTCTGTTTTGCAAAGTGATGGCTGATAGATCCTGAAACAGCTTCACTTCTGAGCCATTAAAGCGAATTGTGTCCTTAGATCTGGCCTTCCTCAAGATGGCTTCCTTAAGAGGGAAACTGACGAGACAGGCTATTACGTCTCTTGGGGGGTCTAAATCACCACCCCTGGGTCGGAGGGCCCTGTGCACTCTCTCAAACTCAATTGGAGAGTCATGGGGGCGATCCATTAGGTCGTTGAAGATGTTAGTGAGTGCTGATTCCAGATCTTGAGGCTCAACTCTTTCAGGGAGGCCTCGAAGACGGATGTTATGCCTTCTTCCCCAATTATCTAGGTCCTCGATTTGACGATTGACTTCGATCATGTGGGCGATATTTGCGTCTGAGGACTGCTGCAGCTGCCGAATGGCCGAACCTTGTGTAGCGGTAGCTTTCTCCGTGTCATTCAGTCGTGCAGTAACCGAACAAAGCTCCGCTGTGAGCTCTGTGATGGCTGCCCCAAGTGTTTGTCTAATGTCCAGAGCGACATTCTGCAGGTCCTGGAGGCTAGAAAGCGGAGCCGCCATAGCAGATGTAGAGGCCGGCTGAGAGTGCAGGTTTGCCTGAGGAGCGGAAGGGCCTAGGGCGGGAGCCGGGGAGGCCGCGCGCTGTTCCAAAGTCTGAGAACGAAGCACTAGTGGGGCACTCCCGAGGGCCGCTGGTGTATCCGATAACACCCGGTTGGCTGAGGTGCTTCGGCCGGATCGAAGCATGGCAGTTGACCGCTGAGAAAGATGTGATAAAGCCGGATTTTATCCCCCTATGCACAGAGCGGTTCTATCAAGTGGCCATCGAGGTCCGGTGCCGATTATACATTTTCTTAACCAAGGGAAGATTCGTTCTTATGAGGAGTTGACTTCCCTCCCACATTTTTCAGGGATCCCATTCTGGAATTATGTCCAAATCAGAAACTATGTGCTCCATAGACTAAAAAGCATCATTAAACCCATTAAATTATCATCTTTTGAAGAATTATGTTTTGATCCGAACCATAAACCTCATCTAATATCGAAATTATACTCCATCCTCTGGGAAAACACAATCCCAGGAGATAGCCTTTTTTGTGAAGCATGGTCAACCGATCTACAAACCACTGTATCAGATGCCCAGTGGACGAGGATTTTTTATGCTGTCCACAAGGGGTCCGTCAGTGTCTCCACCCAAGAGAATAACTTTAAGCTCCTATCACGATGGTATCGCACACCCTCTCTCCTTCACCTTTGGAACAAGGACATTGATAGCAAATGTTGGCGTTGTCATGAAAATGAAGGGAGTTTGCGTCACATTTGGTGGAACTGCCCCGTTATCCAAGCATTTTGGAAACAAACCCATAACATTATTCATGAAATAACGCTTACTTCACTACCATACTCACCTCTCTCATACCTATTTCATTTACAACCTTACGCCAATAGAAAATACTGCAAATCCTTAAGTATGTTCCTAGTCAATGCAGCTAAGCTATGTATACCAAGACACTGGGGATCCCCACAGGTCCCCTCCCTTAAAGACTGGATCATGCAAATTAACAAACTGGCAGAGATGGAAGAGCTCATTGCCATCTCCCATGACTCACTATTCAAATATGCCTCCACCTGGAATCCTTGGAACAAATTCAGAGAATCAAACACGTACATCTCAATTATGAAATGAAGACCCATTTTCCACCTAAAATACAGCAACATGTAACCCTTTAATCCATTTACTCAAACTTAACAACAGCTCCCTAATCGTCACCTATACATTTGCCTTCCTATATTGAGTCACTACTCCCATTATTCCAATCCCCCCCCCCCCACATTCCTCACCTCTACCCCTTCTCTACCCTTATCCTTCTCATTCCATGGGAGAGGTTGGTGCTGGGAACCAACCTCTCCCCTCTATCACCTACAACCAACATCTGCATAATTCAATTATATCATTCAAGTAACTGAATTTATCTCTGAATCTGCAACTCTATTATGCTTTTCATTTAGCAACTTGATGAAACAAAAAAAGAATACCTCACCCGCACCGATTCTGTTACGTTATGCATACTCATACATACATTTTCTAAATTCTGTTATTTGGAAGTGAAACTCAGTTATATGCATTCCTGTTTTTCTTCAATAATACCTTGAACACCGAGAATGTTGATCGGATTGTTCAACTGTTTGTATGTTTTATTACCATACTCTCTGTACCAATAAACCGTTTTGGAAAAAAAAAAAAAAGTGGGGCCCCAAATTTTTTTATATTCTACCAAAAATATAGGCGCATTTAATCAATTTAGCCAAATAAAACATACAACTACATGAAAATATGCTTTAATTAAATAACATTGAATGGTACCTTCAAATATCTGACTCTGCTTCAGAAGCACCCTATCTCTGATCGCAGGCTCTCTTCCTGTATATGAATGCGGGCGGTTGTGGCAAGTGACGGAGCAGCAAAGCTGTGTAGAGAACAAATCTCATCAATTATAATATTCTATTATGTTATCTACACAGCTCTACTGCTCCTCACCCAGGTCTATTACAAGTAGGCCTGGGTGAGGAGCAGCAGAGCCATATAAAGAACATTCAGAGCTCTGCACATTGCGTTGTACAGGGACTTACTCATTTACATGAAACACATGGCGTCATGACAACAATACTCATAATAAATGAGGCACAGGTCATTTAGGAGTTTTTTTTTTTTTTTTTACACATATTGCACCAGAAATTGGTTGCATTTAAATTATAATACCTACAAAAGATAACGCACTTACAAAAAATGACAGATCTAATAATGCTACATGATATGTCAATGTGGCATGATATGTCAATGTTTGCTTTGGTCTGCTCGATCTTGAACCATAGCATAAGACCCCTGGAGACGGACGGAGGCAGGATGATCAGATCCCCGCGGCAGCATCCATTTTACTGACTGCACTGATGCAGATGCCGTGATCTGTATTGATCACAGCATCTGAGTGGTTAATGGCGCACATGAGCGTAATCGCTGATGTCCGCCATTACCGATGGGTCCCTGGCTGCTGATAGCAGCTGGGACCTATGACATGAGCACCACTCCGGTGCTCGCCGTCATGTACAGGATGTAAATGTACGCCCTTGTGCGATAAGTACCGCCGCACCAGGACGTACAATTGTTTACATTATTTTATTTGAAAAATGGGAAAAGGGGGATAATTCAAACTTTTATTAGGGAAGGGGCTTATTTACATTTATTAACATTTTTTTGCGTTAGGGAGTACTGGGAGTTGCAGTGAGCTACTGACAAACTACAACTCCCAGCATGCCCTAACATAGCCTATGGCTCTGCAGCTGCCTCAAACCAAAACTACAACTCCCATTATGTTGCACCATAACTTATTCTGTAATACTATATAGTGCAACATGCTAGGAGTTGTAATTTTGGGGCAGCTGCAGAGCCATAGGTTGTATCAGGGCATACTGGGAGTTGCAGTTACTAACTACAATGCCCAGCATGCCCTGATACAGCTAACCCAAAAGGTTTGGTCAGCTGAATAGGGTGTATGTGTATCAGGGCATGCTGGGCCGCACCCTTGCCATGCCTCCATCCACACCCCGCCTCCAGCCACACCCACAATAAAACAACACAACATTGCTCTCTGATACCTAGGCCAAGTTGGCTCCTCTTACCTTAATTACAGTTGCTGGTTGGCAAGCTGTGGTCTTGCTGGCTATGACTGGCAGGCTGTGGTCTTGTTGGCTACCGCTGGCAGGCTGTGGTCTTGCTGGCTACTGCTGGCAGGCTGTGGTCTTGCTGGCTACCGCTGGCAGGCTGTGGGCATGTGGGTGGCACTGGCAGGCTTGCTGTGGCTGGCAGGCTGTGGCTTGCTGGCTGTGGCTGGCACTGGCAGGCTTGCTTGCTGGCTGGCTGGCAGGCTGTGGCATGCTGGCTGGCAGGCTGTGGGCCTGTGGCTGGCACTGGCAGGCTTGCTGTGGCTGGCAGGCTGTGGCTTACTGGCTGTGGCTGGCACTGGCAGGCTTGCTGGCTGGCTGTGGCTTGCTGGCTGGCAGGCTGTGGGCCTGTGGCTTGCTGGCTCTGGGCCTGTGGCTGGCACTGGCAGGCTTTCGGGCTGGCAGTCTGTGGCTTGCTGGCTGTGGGCCTGTGGCTGGCACTGGCAGGCTGGCTGGAAGGCTGTGGCTTGCTTGCAGGCTGTGGCTTGCTGGCTGTAGGCCTGTGGCTGGCACTGGCAGGCTTGCTGGCAGGCCGTGGCTTGCTGGCTGTGGGCATGTGGCTGGCACTGGCAGGCTGTGGCTTGCTGGCTGTGGGCCTGTGGCTCACACTGGCAGGCTTGCTGGCTGACTGGCAGGCTGTGGGCCTGTGGCTTGCTCGCTGTGGGCCTGTGACTGGCACTGGCAGGCTTGCTGGCAGGCTGTGGGCCTGTGGCCAGGGGCGGACTGAGCGGTCGGGCACTTCAGACGTGGTCCGAGGGCCTGGCCAGGAAGAGGGGGCCTGGACGGGAAGGGGGCCCACTGCCCAGTACAGAATTAACTCACCCGGTGATATGTAGTGGGAGGAGGGGAGGGGCACAGCTGCTGTCGCTGCTTCAGTGAGAGGAGGGGCCCAGGCTAGCGCTGGATTTCCATGGTGTCCTGTGTGCGGGGGTACGTCGGCGCCGCATACTGATGTGCCGTTGACGTGCCCTGTCTCCACAGACTGTGATACAGGTAACCTCACCGGATGGCTGCAATTGCGAAGGAGTGCCCTCTTCATCTTCTTCAATCCCTGCTTCATCCCTGGCGGTTTCTGTATGATATGAGTAGTTCTTGTAAGATATGGCCTCTATGTGAAATCCAGCTCCACTCAATGGTCTCTCCTGTGAGGAATGATGTGTACATACATTTGCATTATCCCACACAATTTTAATAAAAATATATGATTCATATATTTTTATTAAAATTGTGTGGGATAATGCAAATGTATTTACACATCATTCCTCACAGGAGAGACCATTGAGTGGAGCTGGATTTCACATAGAGGCCATATGTTACAAGAACTACTCACATCTTACAGAAACCGCCAGGGAGGAAGCAGGGATTGAAGAAGATGAAGAGGGCACTCCTTCGCAATCGCCGGCATCCAGGAAATTGTCTCCGGTGAGGTTAGCGACCATTACCCCCAGAGGCGTAACTAGAACCTTCAGGGCCCTGATGCAAGAAACCATGAAGGGCCCCGCAACCTCCAGCCTCAGCCCTTCCCACTGGTCCCAGGACACTTTACGGTCCTGCAGCGTATCTCTTTCACATTTTGTGCAGTGGACCCCCTTCCTGCAGTTTAAAGTTTAAACAAGAAAATGAATGTAGCCACCCCATCTAAGAAGGGTACCTGGGCAGTGTTACAGGAGGGGGAAGTGTGACAGGATGGGAGACAGTGGAGGACAGCTTGGGGGTGCAGTGTGATGGGAGGGGGTCAGTGTGACTGAAGGGGCCAGTGCGGCTGGAGGGTGGGACTGTGTGACAAGAGGGGGGGCAGTGTGACGGGAGGGGGGCAATGTGATGGTAGGGGGCAGTGGATGGGATGGGGGCAGAGTGCCAGGAGGGAGGTACTGTAATGGGAGGGGGGCAGTGTGATGGGAGGGGGCAGTGGAGAGCAGTATGAGGGGGCAGTGTGACAGGAGGGAGCAGTATGGGGGCACAGCATGATTGAGTGGGGGCAGTGGAGGGTAGTATGGGGAGACAGTGTGACAGGAGGGGGCAGGATGGGGGAAAGCATGATGGGAGGGGGCAGTATGGGGGGCAGTGTGACAGGAGGGGGAAGTATGGGGGGACAACATGATGGGAGGAGGGCAGTGGGGGTCAGTATGGGGGACAGCATGATGCGAGGGGGGCAGTATGACAGGAGGGGACAGTATGGGTACAGTATGATGGGAGGGGGACAGTGTTATGAGAGGGGGCAGTGGAGAGCAGTTTGGGGGGCAGTATGATGGGAGGGGGCAGTATGACAGGAGGGAGACAGTGTGATGGGAGGGGGCAGTGGATGGCAGTATGGGGAGGACAGTATGCCAGGAGTGGGCAGTTTGGGGGGGACAGTGTGATGGCAGGGGGTATGGGGGGGGACAGTGTGCCAGGAGGGGGCAGTATGGGGGGACAGTGTGATGGGAGGGAGACAGTGTGATGGGAGGGGGCAGTGGAGGGCAGTATGGGGGGGGCAGTGTGCCAGGAGGGGGCAGTATGGGGGGACAGTATTATGGGAGGGGGCAGTGGAGGGCAGTGGGGGGGGGGCAGTGTGCCAGGAGGGGGCAGTACTTCCCTACCATGCCCAGCAGCAGGAACAGCCTTAAAACAAGAAGTTGAAGCTGAAGCCGGAGTCAGGGGGCGGAGCTTGGAGGCGGTCCTAGGTATGGATGACTACTTGTGAACATTGTGGAGACAGCTAGCACCAGGCTGGATAGGAGGGCTGACGGGGCGGCATATAGGAGAGCCATGGTGACCCTTGTGATCCCTATAATTATGCCCCTGGTTACCCCTATCACAACCTGTGGAGGCGGGGCCCGTCGACATCATGTCAGTATGCGACGCCAACATGCCCCCGCACACAGGACACAATGGAATACCAGCCCTAGCCTGGGCCCCTCCTCCTCTCACTGACGCAGCGCCGGCCACCGGGCCCCTCCCCAGATCCCCTCCTCACATTGTAGCAGTGCCGGCCACTGGGTCCCTCCCCTCCTTCTACTATGTATCGCCGGCCAAGGTGAGTTAATTCTATACTGGGCGGCGGCTCCCCTTGCTGGCCAGGCCCTCGGACCACGTCCGAAGTGCCTGACCGCTCAGTCCGCCCCTGCCGGGGCCCCTGGACATTCGGGGCCCTGGGCAGTTTCCCAGGTTGCCCCCCCCTAACGCCGGCCCTGATTGTAGTCACTTACATTTAAAAACGTTAAGATCAACAGGTGCACATAGGAGAACCGCGGTAAATGTTCAAGCGTGTCCCAGGAACTGCAGGAGGGTCAACTGATGCATTTCGGCCAATCAGCCGTTGTCTATACAGTAGTGCCAGCTTAGTTTACAGCGATGCTCGGGGATGGCGGGTCGGGAACCCGCAACCTGGGCTTACCGACCCGCCATCCCAGAGCAGGAGGTGGGATCGTCTCGGGGGGTCGGGCGGGAACAGGAATGGTGTTCCTGTTGTAGAATAAGTACAGGAACGTCATTCCCATGCCTTCCCGCAGGACTCAAACCCTGATGTGACTGCTGACAAAAGCAGCAGGATGAATTCTGAAGTGTTTCTGGCAATATTATCTGTTAATATTAATAGTATTCATATTATTTTATAATAATAATAATTATTATTATTAATATTATAATATCATTAATATCATCAAAGGAAGGCTTGATCCATTTAAGGAAGGATCGAGCGAAGGAAGGATCAAAGCCACTTCAGGGTGAACTGAGCCTTTAGGCAGCAAAGATAACCAGAGAGAAGAGGTGAGGGTTAAAACAAAAAAGACCCATAGGAATCGACATGTGCAGAACTAAAAAATGCATAATAATTTTGTTACCGATAAGTTAAATTAGTTTAATTTGTTTTCGGAATTACTTTTGTTTCGTTTATTCATTTTCAAATTCAATTCGATTTCAATTCGGATTCAATATTCCAAATTAATCGACGTTCAAATTCAAATTTATTTATTGGAAATTTGAATTTCAGAAGACAGTTATATCCTTTTTATTCTGTTCCATTCTGTTCTAATCTATTGTTTTTTTCTATTCTATTCTTTTCTATTCTCCTATTTTCTATTCTGTTCTAATTTATTCTAATCGAAATTCGAAATCCGGATGATGGTTATATTCTATTCTATTGAATTATATATTAGATTGATTTTTTCTTTTGTTTTCTATTCTTTTCTATTCTGTTTTTTATTTATTCTATCCAAAATTTTAATTTCTGAAGACAGTTATATTGTATTCTATTATTTTCTATTCTAATCTATTTTCTGTTATTCTATTATTTTCTTTTCTTTTCTAAATGATTCTATTCAAATTCATTCTATTTGAAATTTGAATTTCGAAGTCAATTATATTCTATTTTATTCTATTCAACTGATTTATTTTTCTATTCTTTTCTTTGATTTTTATTTTATTCTTTTCTATTCTATTATTTTCTGTTTTACTCTATTCTTTTTAGTTCTATTTCCTATTTTATTCTTTTATTTTCTGTTCAATTCTTTTAGTTTATATTCTGGTCTTTTATATTCCCTTATTTTCTATTATATTTGATTATTTTCTTTTATTCTACTCTATATTATTTTATATTCTATTCCTTTATTTTCTATTATACTTGATTCTATTATTTTATATTATATTCTATTCTGTTTAACTCTATTCTTTTCTATCATACCCTATTCTTGGATTCCTTTATTTTCTATTTTATTATATTCTTGTTTTAGAATTCTATTTTAATTTTGGCAAAATTTCATTTAGTTATTTGGGATTTGTTAAAATGTTTCATCTATTGTAATTTGGAAATTTAGATACACTTGAATATCCAAATAACAAAAATGTGTCAGAATTTCAATTTGGGAAAGAAATTAACCGCACATGTCTAAATCATACTCCCAAAAGCATAAGCCTGTTGAGAGGCTCATACACACATATACAATATGTTACCAAAAGTATTGGGACGTCTGCCTTCACACGCACATAAACTTTAATGACATTACAGTCTTAGTCCATAGGGTTCAATAGTGAGTTGGCGCACCCTGTGTAGCTATAACAGCTTCAACTCTTCTGAGAAGGTTGTACACAAGGTTTAGTAGTGGGTCTATGGGAATTTTTGACCATTCTTCCAGAAGTGAATTTGTGAGGTCAGGCACTGATGTGGACGAGAAGGCCTGGCTTGGAGTTGGGCTTGACCACTTAGTTCCAGTGAAGAGAACTTTTGAGGCGTCAGCAAACCAAGACATTTTGGAAAATTTCATGCTCCCAACTTTGTAGGAAAAGTTTGGGGATGGTCCCTTCCTATTCCAACATGACTGCTCACCAGTGCACAAAGCAAGGTCCATAAAGACTTGGATGAGCAAGTTTGGGGTTGGGGGACTTGACTGGCCTCAACCTGATAGAACACCTTTGGGGATGAATTAGAGCACAGACGGTGAGCCAGGCCTTCTCGTCCAACATCAGAGCCTGACCTCACAAATGCGCTTCTGGAAGAATGGTCAAACATTCCCATAGACACACTACTAAACCTTGTAGACAGCCTTCCCAGAAGAGTTGAAACAATTATAGCTGCAAAGGCTGGGCAAGCTCAATATTGAACCTCTAGGACTAAGACTGGGATGCCTTTAAAGTTACATGCGCGTATAAAGGCAGGTGTCCCAATACTTTTGATAGTGTATAATATAAGACTTAAAAAAAATATAAATCTGGCAGAACATTGTATTGGGTTATAGGGTTAACCTTAGCAAAATCTACACTGGTAATGAATGAGATACTCACTCACTGGCTCGGGATTGCATTGGAAGGTGGATCTCCACATGTTGGTTGAGTTGGAGGGTGAATCCGCACATGTTGGAGGGTGGATCCGCACATGCTGGTTGTGTTGGAGGGTGGATCCGCACATGCTGGTTGAGTTGGAGGGTGGATCTCCACATGCTGGTTGTGTTGGAGGGTGGATCTCCACATGCTTGTTGTGTTGGAGGGTGGATCCCCACATGCTGGTTGTGTTGGAGGGTGGATCCGCACATGTTGGTTGAGTTGGAGGGTGGATCCGCACATGCTGGTTGAGTTGGAGGGTGGATCTCCACATGCTGGTTGTGTTATAGGGTGGATCTCCACATGCTGGTTGTGTTGGAGGGTGGATCTCCACATGCTGGTTGTGTTGGAGGGTGGATCTCCACATGCTGGTTGTGTTGGAGGGTGGATCCTCACATGTTGGTTGAGTTGGAGGGTGGATCCTCACATGTTGGTTGAGTTGGAGGGTGGATCAGCACATGTTGGTTGAGTTGGAGGGTGGATCCTCACATGTTGGTTGAGTTGGAGGGTGGATCCTCACATGTTGGTTGAGTTGGAGGGTGGATCCCCACATGCTGGTTGTGTTGGAGGGTGGATCCCCACATGTTGGTTGTGTTGGAGGGTGGATCCGCACATGTTGGTTGTGTTGGAGGGTGGATCCGCACATGTTGGTTGTGTTGGAGGGTGGATCCGCACATGTTGGTTGAGTTGGAGGGTGGATCCGCACATGTTGGTTGAGTTGGAGGGTGGATCCGCACATGTTGGTTGAGTTGGAGGGTGGATCCTCACATGTTGGTTGAGTTGGAGGGTGGATCCCCACATGTTGGTTGTGTTGGAGGGTGTATCCGCACATGTTGGTTGTGTTGGAGGGTGGATCCGCACATGTTGGTTGTGTTGGAGGGTGGATCCGCACATGTTGGTTGTGTTGGAGGGTGGATCCGCACATGTTGGTTGAGTTGGAGGGTGGATCCTCACATGTTGGTTGAGTTGGAGGGTGGATCCCCACATGTTGGTTGTGTTGGAGGGTGGATCCGCACATGTTGGTTGTGTTGGAGGGTGGATCCGCACATGCTGGTTGTGTTGGAGGGTGGATCCGCACATGTTGGTTGAGTTGGAGGGTGGATCCGCACATGCTGGTTGAGTTGGAGGGTGGATCTCCACATGCTGGCTGAGTTGGAGGGTGGATCCGCACATGTTGGTTGAGTTGGAGGGTGGATCCGCACATGTTGGTTGAGTTGGAGGGTGGATCCTCACATGTTGGTTGAGTTGGAGGGTGGATCCTCACATGTTGGTTGAGTTGGAGGGTGGATCCCCACATGCTGGTTGTGTTGGAGGGTGGATCCCCACATGTTGGTTGTGTTGGAGGGTGGATCCGCACATGTTGGTTGTGTTGGAGGGTGGATCCGCACATGTTGGTTGTGTTGGAGGGTGGATCCGCACATGTTGGTTGAGTTGGAGGGTGGATCCGCACATGTTGGTTGAGTTGGAGGGTGGATCCGCACATGTTGGTTGAGTTGGAGGGTGGATCCTCACATGTTGGTTGAGTTGGAGGGTGGATCCCCACATGTTGGTTGTGTTGGAGGGTGTATCCGCACATGTTGGTTGTGTTGGAGGGTGGATCCGCACATGTTGGTTGTGTTGGAGGGTGGATCCGCACATGTTGGTTGTGTTGGAGGGTGGATCCGCACATGTTGGTTGAGTTGGAGGGTGGATCCTCACATGTTGGTTGAGTTGGAGGGTGGATCCCCACATGTTGGTTGTGTTGGAGGATGGATCCGCACATGTTGGTTGTGTTGGAGGGTGGATCCGCACATGCTGGTTGTGTTGGAGGGTGGATCCGCACATGTTGGTTGAGTTGGAGGGTGGATCCGCACATGCTGGTTGAGTTGGAGGGTGGATCTCCACATGCTGGTTGTGTTATAGGGTGGATCTCCACATGCTGATTGTGTTGGAGGGTGGATCTCCACATGCTGGTTGTGTTGGAGGGTGGATCTCCACATGCTGGTTGAGTTGGAGGGTGGATCCGCACATGTTGGTTGAGTTGGAGGGTGGATCCTCACATGTTGGTTGAGTTGGAGGGTGGATCCTCACATGTTGGTTGAGTTGGAGGGTGGATCCCCACATGCTGGTTGTGTTGGAGGGTGGATCCCCACATGTTGGTTGTGTTGGAGGGTGGATCCGCACATGTTGGTTGTGTTGGAGGGTGGATCCCCACATGTTGGTTGTGTTGGAGGGTGGATCCGCACATGTTGGTTGAGTTGGAGGGTGGATCCGCACATGTTGGTTGAGTTGGAGGGTGGATCCGCACATGTTGGTTGAGTTGGAGGGTGGATCCTCAATGTTGGTTGAGTTGGAGGGTGGATCCCCACATGTTGGTTGTGTTGGAGGGTGGATCCGCACATGTTGGTTGTGTTGGAGGGTGGATCCGCACATGTTGGTTGCGTTGGAGGGTGGATCCGCACATGTTAGTTGTGTTGGAGGGTGGATCCGCACATGTTGGTTGAGTTGGAGGGTGGATCCTCACATGCTGGTTGAGTTACATAGTTACATAGTTGGTGAGGTTGAATAAAGACAATAGTCCATCCAGTTAAACCTGTGTAGGTGTGTGTGGCTGTAATCATCTCGCATACCCCTGAATGTTCTGATCCTTGAGATGTACGTCTAGAAGTCTTTTGAAAGCCACCATATTACCTGCAGAAACCATCTCTTGTGGTAGAGAATTCCACAATCTTGTAGCCCTAACAGTAAAGAACCCCCCACGTTGCCTGAGGTTAAAACGCTTCTCCTCTAATCGCATTGTATGCCCCCGAGTCCTCATGCAATCCCTGTGACTGAACAGCTTTTCTTCTAAGCCTAGATCCCCATTGAGATATTTAAAAATTGCTATCATGTCCCCCCTCAGGCGTCTCTTCTCCAGGGAGAATAAATCAAGCGATTGCAGACGCTCCTCATAATCAAGGTCCTCCAATCCCCTAATTAGTTTAGTTGCCCTTCTCTGGACCCTCTCCAGCTCCAACACATCCCTTCTGAGGACTGGTGACCAGAACTGGACAGCATACTCCAGATGCGGTCGGACCAGAGTTTTATAAAGTGGAAGGATTATAGGCTTATCTCTGGAATACATCCCTTTCTTTATGCATGCTAATATTCTGCTGGCTTTGGCAGCTGCCGCTTGACATTGCATGCTGTTGCCTAGTCTATCATCCACCAATACTTCCAGATCCTTCTCCATTTTTGATTCTCCCAGGGGTTCCCCTCCTAACGTGTATTGTGCTTTTATGTTGCTAGTCCCCAAGTACAAAACCTTACACTTCTCCACGTTAAACCTCATTTGCCAAGTCGTTGCCCACTCCGTTATTTTGTCCAGGTCATACTGTAGGATATTGTAACGCTCGGCGTTTATTTAGTAAAGTGGATTTGCAGCTGCAGATTTCACTCAGTAGTCGTGTAGAGATGTGTTGAATTACCATATCCAACTCTCCAGACTCATCATTGTGGCCCAGCCTGCTTCAGCATGCAAATATACAGACACTCAGATAAGGTGTTCCTGGAGTGATAGGTTGTATACGATAGTATAGAGGTGATGTGCTGAAAGGACAGGCGTGAGTGGTGATAACAATGGTAGGCACTCAATAGTAAGGTTCAGGAGTGTTAGCAGATGGTGATAGGTAGTATGCAGATAGGTTAGCAATCATGTACAAGTAACAGGTGGTAGGGGACAGCAGATGAAGTGTACAGGAGTTGCTAACTTAGTGCAATGATATAGATGGTAGTAGACCCAAGAGCTAGCAATCTATGTAACAGTGCAGATGACAGGAATAGTAATGCATAGATAGTAACAGTCTTTAGTATGCAAGAGTAGATAGTGTAAGTTGTTAGGAAGGAATCCCCTGTGGGGTACTTATCACAAGTTGGTTTAGTAGTGGAGAGGGGTCCGGTAATAGAATAAGGATCAGGTAGCGAGACCAGGTAGCGAGATACAAGATCAAGTAGAGAGACTCCGGTATGTGCAGGCATTGAAGTAATAGCTGGCTTCGGCAGCGTAAGGCAAGGCTGTGTAACAAGCGGTTTGAACGAACGCCTTGTGAGAGAAAGCCGGCGATTGAAATAGCCGCTCAGAGCGGCGCTTAGCGATGACGTCATGCGGTCTTAAAGAGGTAGGCAGGTATATGCGTTCCACCTAGCTGGAAAGGTGGGACGCAAATGCGGAATAGAAATGGGCTGGAAGAGTACCGAAGGTACCAGAATCTTACAGATATCTGCTTCATGCTGTGCTGTTATTGCCCTGCCTAATTATTGCCCTGCCTAATTTTGTGTCATCTGCAAAAACTGATATTGAACTACAGATCCCGTCCTCAATGCTGTTTATGAATAAATTGAACAAGGTTGGTCCTAGGACTGAGCCTTGGGGGACCCCGCTTACTACCTCAGACCAGTCTGAGTATGCGCTGTTTATTACCACCCTTTGGACACGCCCTTTTAGCCAGTTCCGTATCCAAGAGCAAACCCTGCTGTCGATACCTGCAGACCTTATTTTATAAATTAAGCGCTTATGGGGAACTGTATCGAACGCCTTAGCGAAATCCAAGTACACCACATCCACTGGTCTGCCCCTATCTAGCTCACAGCTCACCTCCTCGTAGAATGTTAAGAGATTGGTTTGACAAGAACGCCCATTTGTAAACCCGTGCTGGTTACTACTGATGATGCTGTTGTCCTTAGCAAACTCTACGATATAGTCCCTTATCATCCCCTCCAGAAGTTTACATACTACTGATGTCAGACTGACAGGCCTATAATTTCCCGGGATATGCCTCTGACCCTTTTTGAATATCGGAATCATGTTAGCTTTCCTCCACTCCCCTGGTACATCTCCTGTCCTAATACTGTCCGCAAAGATCAGGAACAGTGGTCTGGATATAACCTTACTGAGTTCCTTGAGTACTCTCGGATGTACGCCATCTGGGCCTGGTGATTTGTTTGTGTTAAGTTTATCCAGCCTTTCCCTGATTTCACCCTCTGTTAGCCATAGTGGCAAGTCCTGTGTATTACTACTAACCATACAGTCATGGTCAGTGTACCCCTCCTTTTCCTGTGTAAAGACTGACGAGAAAAAAGCATTCAGCACGGTTGCTTTTTCAGTGTCCTCTGTAACCATCCTCCCATCATCGTTAATTATGTGTGCAATATGCTCTGCCCTAGTTTTTTTGCTGTTGACATACTTAAAGAATTTCTTTGGGTTTTTTATCTATCCTCCGCTATTTGTCTCTCAAAGTCTATTTTAGTCATCTTGATTTCGTGTTTACACTTCTTATTTGCCTCCTTGTATTGGTCGAAAGCCAATACTGTGCCTTCTGATTTATATTTCTTGAAGGCCAATTTTTTTCCCCTAATAAGATTTTTAACGCTATGGTTTAGCCAGCCAGGTTTGGCTTTGTCTCTTCTAAATTTATTTCCCATAGGAATGCACTGCAAGATGCCTTTGCTTAATATATTCCTAAAGCATTCCCATTTTTCCTCTGTCGTCAGGGATCCCAGGGTTCGGTCCCAGTTTACCCTTTCCATCAACGAGTACAATTTTGGAAAATCTGCCCTTCTGAAGTTAAGGGTTCTTATGTTCCCCACTTGCCTTGCTATATTGTTATTTACGCTAAATGTGATCATCCTGTGATCGCTAGAGCCCAGGTTGTCCTGGACTCCTACCTCCGAGAGTAGGTCTGGGTCATTAGTGATCAATAGATCCAGGACTGCATTTTCTCTAGTAGGAGAGTCCACCAACTGTGACATGTAATTATCCTGTAAGGTTTCCGTGAATAGCAGGGCCTTCTGTGAGTGTGTAGTCCCCTCTTCCCAGTCAATGTCGGGATAATTGAAGTCCCCCAATATGATGACTGATCCTAGCTTTGCCACTTTACCCAAAAGTGCTAAAAATTCCTGCTCTACCTCCTCCCCTTGTTTAGGTGGCCTATAGCAAACCCCCACAATTACTTTTCCCTTTTCTCCTTCCCTATGGAGTTCTACCCATACGGATTCTAACTCCATGCTTATCCCATCCGTGATGTCACTCCTCTCAATCACCTTTACATTATTCTTGACGTAGAGACATACCCCTCCCCCTCTTTTTCCTATCCTGTCCTTCCCCGGTACACTGAATACCCTTGGATATTTGCCAGCCAGTCATGTGAGGGGGTCAAACCAAGTCTCTGTTATTCCCACAAGGTCTATGTCCTCCTCATGTACTAACATTTCCAACTCAACCATTTTATTAGCTAGGCTCCTGGCATTAGCATATACCCCTCTTAGTTTTACGGAAGATAAACGTGATTGGTGTTTATGTTGATTCCTGTTTGGTCTGCGGTTCTCCCGCACAGACCTACCAATTGACGTTGTGGACCTACTGTCGCTGCTAACCCTACAACTGCCTTCAGTCCTTTGCTCCCTCCTAACTGACTCTACTTCTGAGCCCTCCCCCCGTCTCCTAGTTTAAAAGCTCCTCCAACTTGGTGCCCATCTTTTGTAACGTTCATGCGTTTTTGTTAGTGGATGGATTTACAGCTGCAGAATTATTACACTCAGTAGCCTTGTAGAGATACTGTTGAACAAACATATCCAACTCTCAGGACTTCATCACCGTGCACAGCCTGTTATATACCATATATATATTAATTAGATGTTTAATGGAGGGATAGAATATATGAGGATGTATAGATGAGAGACAGGCTATTGTATGGTGAGCACTAGAAGTAGTATTAGGAGAGTTGCAGGTGATGGTAAAGCAGATAGGTTCTGATGTCTAGTATAGTGCAGATGGTAAGAGGACACAGATGGAGTATACTTAGACAGAGTAACCTAGTGCAAGGATAGTTGAAGGTAGTCCCAAGAGCTAACAGTCTATGCAGATGATAGTGAATAGATAGATACAGATAGTCTTGGTAATTGCAGTAGATGACAGTAGGAGATTGGTTAGTAAGAATCCCCTGTGGGGTACTTATCACTTAGTTAGGTTAGTAGTAACAGTGTCCATAGGAGAGGGGTGATCCCGTAGCGAGATACGGATCACCAGCGAGGTTCCGGCTTCAGTTCAGCAAGGGAGAATGTCAGCAGCTCCGACTTCACAGGAGTAGGTGCAGTGAACATGTGGTGAAGGTGAAAACAGCATGCCAGGGGTGATCGGGTGGTGAGACACAGGATCCGAAAACAGGTTCAGGTAGCGAGATACAGGAACGTGTAGATCTGGTATGCTGACTTCAGAGAGCGGGACGCTCCAACCATGGCGGTTGAACGAGCCATGAGTGAGAGCAAGCCAGCGATTGAAATAGCGGCGCTCGGCAATGATGTCATCCGGTCTTAAAGGTATATGCGTCTCTTGTTATACAAGATGGGACGCAATTAGCAGAGGAGAAATATGGAGACAAGGGTACCAGAGGTACCAGAACATTACATCTTTCTCCCCAAAAGAGCTGTACCGCCCCCATTAAGGTGCAGCCCATCCTTACTAAAGAGCCGGTAACCGACTGAGAAGTCAGCCCAGTTCTCCAGGAACCCAAACCCCTCCTTCCTACACCAATTCCTCAGCCACTTGTTAAGTTCCCTAATCTCCTTCTGCCTCTCCTGTGTGGCTCGAGGTACAGGCAGTATTTCAGAGAAAACCACCTTGGAGGTCCTTTTCCTCAATCTATTACCTAAGTCCCTGAAATCGTTCTTTAGGATCCTCCACCTACCTTTAACTTTGTCATTAGTGCCCACATGCACCATGATCACTGGGTCATCCCCAGCCCCGCACAATAATCTGTCTGCCAGATCTGCGATGTGCCGAACGCGTTGGAGTTGGAGGGTGGATCCTTACATGTTGGTTGAGTTGGAGGGTGGATCCTTACATGTTGGTTGAGTTGGAGGGTGGATCCGCACATGTTGGTTGTGTTGGAGGGTGGATCCCCACATGTGGGTTGAGTTGGAGGGTGGATCCGCACATGTTGGTTGAGTTGGAGGGTGGATCCTCACATGTTGGTTGAGTTGGAGGGAGGATCCTCACATGTTGGCTGAGTTAGAGGGTGGATCCGCACATGTTGGCTGAGTTGGAGGGTGGATCCGCACATGTTGGTTGAGTTGGAGGGTGGATCCTCACATGTTGGTTGAGTTGGAGGGTGGATCCTCACATGTTGGTTGAGTTGGAGGGTGGATCCCCACATTCTGCTTGTGTAAGGTACAATAGCCACCTGACATCAAGAAGGTAAGACAATGTTAGACTGTAATGGATCACACTCTAAACTCACCAATTGTATTTCCATGTGCAATGGCTTCCTCCTGAAATAAAGTCAAAGTCTGCTTACACTCCACCTAGCCTGGTCCCCATTGAGCTAAACCAAGCTTTTTATATTCAATCAAGCTGTACCATTCCAGCAATGCGTTTTAGTATAAGTTCAAAGCTTGATTTTCTACCTGTCCCTCCATCTTCCTCTCCATATAACACAATCCTTTGCAACGTTTGGCCACAAAGCAGCGCCCAGAGCTTCTGCTCCCATACAGATCTCAGTAACTATCTATGAAACTTCTACATTGCTTCAGATTGATTGTACAGAGGAAGGTTTTGCTAACTGCTGTTTGTAACTAAATGACCTTCAGGGCTCCTTGATACCTGTGCGTTAGGTGTATGCGTTAATTTGTGTGATGGTAAAAAGCAGCTGCCAAAATGTCATTTGTGCATTGTGGTGTGCCACAATGAATGTACAGTGGAATGCATTTGGAAGGAACGTTGGGGTATAAATTGTTTGCTTCCATGCTTTGCGGTATATGAATGGAATAAAATGCACATTTTAGCAAAGCACACATATGTGAAGCAAATCATTAGAAAATAAAATAAAAATCACGTTCATAAAATAAGCCCCCCTGTCAGTAAGAGGATAATGAAACTTTCCGGTGTCATTGGCAGCAGCATAAGACTTATATTTTTGGTTTAGTGGGAGGAAAATGACCCAATGTATTTTGATGTTCCTAGTAGTGGAAAGGCCCCATCACTTGTGTCAGTGGGGATATAAAAAAAAGCCTGATAATGTCAGTAGGAGGAGAAAACCTTGTTGCTGGTATCAGCATGAGCAAAACAAGCCACATATCATTGATATCAGTTATAAAAAAATGTAAGACCCCATATCGATGGTGTCAGTGAGCTGACACCCATATTGCTTATGTCAACGAAAGCAAAATGGGTCCCATGTTGTCAATGTTCCCTGGAAGTCAAATAAGCCCCACATTGCTGGAGTCATAATAAAAAGAACCAATCAAGGATATCTTTGGGATAAACGAATCCTTATTGTTGGAGTCATTAGGACTAATTATTGGTGTTTAGAGATGGGCTCGGGTTTGGATGAGTTTCCATGTGCCCGAGCCCTCCGCTAATTACAGGCACTGAGACATTTCCCCATCTGCGCAGCTGCGGATCGGGAAATGTCTCACTGCCTGTGATTAGCAGAGTGCAGTGTCGGCATCCTGGTGGGATTGGGCAAGTGGGAACTTGAACACGCCCGAGCCCATCTCAGCCCCATCTTTGTTATCAATGAGGATAAAATAAGCTCCACTCTTAGTGTTAGTAAGTGAATAATACATTTTCTAGTTGGTGTCAGTGAGAGCAAAATAAGCCCCATATTGGTGGTGTTAGTGGGAGGAAAATTACCCCATATCATTGGTGTCAATGGCGACACAATAAGACCCATTATTGGTGCCAGGGAGAAGAAAATAAGCCCCATCGTTGGTGTGAAAGGAGACAGAATAAGCCCCCATCCTTGGTGCGAGTGGGGACAGAATAAGCCCCCATCATTGGTATGAGTGGGGCCAGAATAAGCCCCCATCGTTGGTGTGAGTGGGGCCAGAATAAGCCCCCATCGTTGGTGCGAGCGGGGACTGAATAAACCCCCATCGTTGGTGCGAGTGGGGACTGAATAAGACCCCATCGTTGGTATCAGTGGGAGAAATAGTGCCCCATCATTGGTGTCAGTGGGGATAGAATAAGCCCAATCATTGGTGTCAGTGGAGATAAAAGCCCCATCATTGGTATGGGTGGAGATAGAACAAGCCTCATCATTGGTGTGAGTGGGAATGGAATAAGCCCAATTATTGGTGTGAGTGGGAATGGAATAAGCCCAATTATTGGTGTGAGTGGGAATGGAATAAGCCCAATTATTGGTGTGAGTGGGAATAGAATAAGCCCAATTATTGTTGTGAGTGGGGATAGAATAAGCCCCATCATTGATGTGGATGAGGATAGAATAAGCCCCATCATTGGTGTGGGTGGGGATAGAATAAGCCCCATCATTGGTGTGGGTGGGGATAGGATAAGCCCCATCATTGGTGTGGGTGGGGATAGAATAAGCCCCATCATTGGTGAGGGTGGGGATAGGATAAGCTCCATCATTGGTGTGGGTGGGGATAGGATAAGCCCCATCATTGGTGTGGGTGGGGATAGGATAAGCCCGATCATTGGTGTGGGTGGGGATAGAATAAGCCCCATCATTGGTGTGGGTGGGGATAGAATAAGCCCCATCATTGGTGTGGGTGGGGATCAGGCCCGGACTGGGACAAAAAATAGGCCCGGGCATTTTAGGCTGAGCAGCCCATTTTTTTTTTTAAACAAAATGACCAATGATGAACAACTACCAGTTTCTCTATGTTTTTTAGTTATATTTAGCCTGCACACCCAGGCGATTTGATTCTGCAAATCGTTCTGCGTTTTGAAAACCAATTGCGGGGTGTCGTTAACCTAACATACACTCCGCAATCTGTTTGCATGGATGGGTTGCTATTTAGATGCAGTCCGCATTTAGTGTGAACCCAGGCTAAGAGGGAAAAGGTAATTTTAGGGTACATAAAAAATATATTACCCAATTTTTGGGTAAAATATAAAAGATGAGTTTGTGTCAAGTAAATAAATACCCAACATGTCAAACCTTAAGACTATGCATGCCCGAAAATGGCAACACATTTCAGTACCCTATATTTTCCATAGGCACAGTGGTGGTGGGGATATGGGTGACATCAGTGGTGGTGGGGATAGGGGTGACATCAGTGGTGGTGGGGATAGGGGTGACATCAGTGGCGGTGGTGGTGGGGATAGGGGTGACATCAGTGATGGTGGGGATAGGGGTGACATCAGTGGCAGTGGTGGTGGTGGTGGGGATAGGGGTGACATCAGTGTTGGTGGGGAAAAGGGTGACATCAGTGGCAGTGGTGGTGGGGATAGGGGTGACATCAGTGGTGGTGGGGATAGGGGTGACATCAGTGGCAGTAGAGGTGGGGATAGGGGTGACATCAGTGGTGGTGGAGACAGGGGTTACATCATTGGCAGTGGGGATAGGGATGACATCAGTGGCGGTGGTGGTGGGGATAGCGTTGACATCAGTGGTGGTTGGGATAGGGATAACATCAGTGACGGTGTTGAGGATAGGGATGACATCAGTGGGAATGATGAGGATTGGGTTGACATCAGTAGGAGTAGTGGTAAGGATAGGGATAGCATCAGTGGCAGTGGTGGTGGGGATAGAAATGACAATGTTCACTGCCACTGATGTCATCCCTATCCCCACCACCACCGCTACTGATGTCATCCCTATCCCCCATCATCACTGCCTCATGGGAGGGGTGGAGATCAGACAGAGGGATGACGGTGGGAGGGATGGATGGGATCAGGCAGTGATGGCAGTGGGGGGGATGGATGGGATCAGGGCAGGCAGAGTGATGGCAGTGGGGGGGGGGTGGATGAGATCAGGCAGAGTGATGGCAGTGGGAGGGATGGATGGAATCAGGCAGAGTGATGGCAGTGGGAGGGAGGGATGGATGGGATCAGGCAGAGTGATGGCAGTGGGAGAGATGGGATCAGGCAGTGATGGCAGTCGGAGGGATGGATGGGATCAGGCAGAGTGATGGCAGTGGGAGGGGTGGATGGGATCAGGCAGAGTGAAGGCAGTGGGAGGGGTGGATGGGATCAGGCAGAGTGATGGCAGTGGGAGGGATGGATGGGATCAGGCAGAGTGATAACAGTGGGAGGGATGGATGGGATCAGGCAGAGTGATGGCAGTGGGAGGGATGAATGGGATCAGGCAGAGTGATGGCAGTGGGAGAGATGGGATCAGGCAGTGATGGCAGTCGGAGGGATGGATGGGATCAGGCAGAGTGATGGCAGTGGGAAAGATGGGATCAGGCAGTGATGGAAGTGGGAGGGATGGATGGGATCAGGCAGAGTAATGGCAGTGGGAGAGATGGGATCAGGCAGTGATGGCAGTCGGAGGGATGGATGGGATCAGGCAGAGTGAGGGCAGTGGGAGGAATGGATGGGATCAGGCAGAGTGATGGCAGTGGGAGAGATGGGATCAGGCAGTGATGGCAGTTAGAGGGATGGATGGGATCAGGCAGAGTGATGGCAGTGGGAGGGATGGATGGGATAAGGCAGAGTGATGGCAGTGGGAGGGATGGATGGGATAAGGCAGAGTCATGGCAGTGGGAGGGATGGATGGGATCAGGCAGAGTGATGGCAGTGGGAGGGATGGATGGGATCAGGCAGAGTGATGGCAGTGGGGGGATGGATGGGATAAGGCAGAGTGATGGCAGTGGGAGGGATGGATGGGATCAGGCAGAGTGATATCAGTGGGAGGGATGGATGGGATCAGGCAGAGTGATGGCAGTGTAAGAGATGGGATCAGGCAGTGATGGCAGTGGGAGGGATGGATAAGATCAGGCAGAGTGATGGCAGTGGGAGGGATGGATGGGATCAGGCAGTGATGGCATTGGGAGAGATGGATGGGATCAGGCAGTGATGGCAGTCGGAGAGATGGATGGGATCAGGCAGAGTGATGGCAGTGGGAGGGATGGATGGGATCAGGCAGAGTGATGGCAGTGGGAGGAATGGATGGGATCAGGCAGAGTGATGGCAGTGGGAGGAATGGATGGGATAAGACAGAGTGATGGCAGTGGGGGGGGGTGGATGGGATCAGGGCAGGCAGAGTGATGGCAGTGGGAGGGATGGGATAAGGTAGAGTGATGGCAGTGGGAGAGATGGGATCAGGCAGTGGGGGGATGGATGGGATCAGGCAGTGATGGCAGTGGGGGAGATGGATGGGATCAGGGCAGGCAGAGTGATGGCAGTGGGAGAGATGGGATCAGGGCAGGCAGAGTGATGGCAGTGGGAGAGATGGGATCAGGTAGAGTGATGGCAGTGGGGGGGGTGGATGGGATCAGGCAGTGATGGCAGTGAGGGAGGTGGATGGGATCAGGCAGAGTGATGGCAGTGTGAGGGATGGATGGGATCAGGTAGAGTGATGGCAGTGGGGGGGTGGATGGGATCAGGCAGTGATGGCAGTGGGAGGGATGGATGGGATCAGGCAGTGATGGCAGTGGGGAGATGGATGGAATCAGGCAGTGATGGCAGTGGAGGGGATGGATGGGATCAGGCAGAGTGATGGCAGTGGGAGAGATGGAATCAGGCAGTGATGGCAGTCGGAGGGATGGATGGGATCAGGCAGAGTGATGGCAGTGGGAGGGGTGGATGGGATCAGGCAGAGTGATGGCAGTGGGGGGGATGGATGGGATAAGGCAGAGTGATGGCAGTGGGAGGGATGGATGGGATCAGGCAGAGTGATTGCAGTGGGAGGGATGGATGGGATCAGCCAGAGGGATGGATGGGATCAGGCAGAGTGATGGCAGTGGGAGGGATTAATGGGATCATGCAGAGTGATGGCAGTGGGGGGGATGGATGGGATAAGGCAGAGTGATGGCAGTGGGAGGGATGGATGGGATCAGGCAGAGTGATGGCAGTGGGAGGGATGGATGGGATCAGGCAGAGTGATGGCAGTTTAAGAGATGGGATCAGGCAGTCATGGCAGTGGGAGGGATGGATGGGATCAGGCAGAGTGATGGCAGTGGGAGGGAAGGATGGGATCAGGCAGAGTGATGGCAGTGGGAAGGATGGATGGGATCAGGCAGAGTGATGGCAGTGGGGGGTGGATGGGATCAGGCAGAGTGATGGCAGTGGGAGGGATGGATGGGATCAGGCAGAGTGATGGCAGTGGGAGGGATGGATGGGATCAGGCAGAGTGATGGCAGTGGGGGGGGTGGATGGAATCAGGCAGAGTGATGGCAGTGGGGGGGGGTGGATGGGACCAGGCAGAGTGATGGCATTGGGAGGGATGGATGGGATCAGGCAGAGTGATGGCAGTGGGGGGGGGTGGATGGAATCAGGCAGAGTGATGGCAGTGGGGGGGCTGGATAGGACCAGGCAGAGTGATGGCAGTGGGAGGGATGGATGGGATCAGGCAGAGTGATGGCAGTGGGGGGGGGTGGATGGAATCAGGCAGAGTGATGGCAGTGGGGGGGGTGGATGGGACCAGGCAGAGTGATGGCAGTGGGGGTGGATGGGATCAGGCAGAGTGATGGCAGTGGGAAGGAAGGATGGGATCAGGCAGAGTGATGGAAGTGGGAGGGATGGATTGGATCAGGCAGAGTGATATCAGTGGGAGGGATGGATGGGATCAGGCAGAGTGATGGCAGTGTAAGAGATGGGATCAGGCAGTGATGGCAGTGGGAGGGATGGATAAGATCAGGCAGAGTGATGGCAGTGGGAGGGATGGATGGGATCAGGCAGTGATGGCATTGGGAGAGATGGATGGGATCAGGCAGTGATGGCAGTCGGAGAGATGGATGGGATCAGGCAGAGTGATGGCAGTGGGAGGGATGGATGGGATCAGGCAGAGTGATGGCAGTGGGAGGAATGGATGGGATCAGGCAGAGTGATGGCAGTGGGAGGAATGGATGGGATAAGACAGAGTGATGGCAGTGGGGGGGTGGATGGGATCAGGGCAGGCAGAGTGATGGCAGTGGGAGGGATGGGATAAGGTAGAGTGATGGCATTGGGAGAGATGGGATCAGGCAGTGGGGGGATGGATGGGATCAGGCAGTGATGGCAGTGGGGGAGATGGATGGGATCAGGGCAGGCAGAGTGATGGCAGTGGGAGAGATGGGATCAGGTAGAGTGATGGCAGTGGGGGGGGTGGATGGGATCAGGCAGTGATGGCAGTGAGGGGGGTGGATGGGATCAGGCAGAGTGATGGCAGTGTGAGGGATGGATGGGATCAGGTAGAGTGATGGCAGTGGGGGGGTGGATGGGATCAGGCAGTGATGGCAGTGGGAGGGATGGATGGGATCAGGCAGTGATGGCAGTGGGGAGATGGATGGAATCAGGCAGTGATGGCAGTGGAGGGGATGGATGGGATCAGGCAGAGTGATGGCAGTGGGAGAGATGGAATCAGGCAGTGATGGCAGTCGGAGGGATGGATGGGATCAGGCAGAGTGATGGCAGTGGGAGGGGTGGATGGGATCAGGCAGAGTGATGGCAGTGGGGGGGATGGATGGGATAAGGCAGAGTGATGGCAGTGGGAGGGATGGATGGGATCAGGCAGAGTGATTGCAGTGGGAGGGATGGATGGGATCAGCCAGAGGGATGGATGGGATCAGGCAGAGTGATGGCAGTGGGAGGGATTAATGGGATCATGCAGAGTGATGGCAGTGGGGGGGATGGATGGGATAAGGCAGAGTGATGGCAGTGGGAGGGATGGATGGGATCAGGCAGAGTGATGGCAGTGGGAGGGATGGATGGGATCAGGCAGAGTGATGGCAGTTTAAGAGATGGGATCAGGCAGTCATGGCAGTGGGAGGGATGGATGGGATCAGGCAGAGTGATGGCAGTGGGAGGGAAGGATGGGATCAGGAAGAGTGATGGCAGTGGGAAGGATGGATGGGATCAGGCAGAGTGATGGCAGTGGGGGGGTGGATGGGATCAGGCAGAGTGATGGCAGTGGGAGGGATGGATGGGATCAGGCAGAGTGATGGCAGTGGGAGGGATGGATGGGATCAGGCAGAGTGATGGCAGTGGGGGGGGGGTGGATGGAATCAGGCAGAGTGATGGCAGTGGGGGGGGGGTGGATGGGACCAGGCAGAGTGATGGCAGTGGGAGGGATTGATGGGATCAGGCAGAGTGATGGCAGTGGGGGGGGGGTGGATGGAATCAGGCAGAGTGATGGCAGTGGGGGGGGGTGGATGGGACCAGGCAGAGTGATGGCAGTGGGAGGGATGGATGGGATCAGGCAGAGTGATGGCAGTGGGGGGGGTGGATGGAATCAGGCAGAGTGATGGCAGTGGGGGGGGTGGATGGGACCAGGCAGAGTGATGGCAGTGGGGGTGGATGGGATCAGGCAGAGTGATGGCAGTGGGAAGGAAGGATGGGATCAGGCAGAGTGATGGAAGTGGGAGGGATGGATTGGATCAGGCCGAGTGATGGCAGTGGGAGAGATGGGATCAGGCAGTTATGGCAGTCGGAGGGATGGATTTGATCAGGCAGAGTGATGGCAGTGGGAGGGATGGATGGGATCAGGCAGAGTGATGGCAGTGGGAGGGATGGATGGGATCAGGCAGAGTGATGGCAGTGGGGGGGGGGGTGGGATCAGGGCAGGCAGAGTGATGGCAGTGGGAAGGATGGGATCAGGTAGAGTGATGGCAGTGGGAGAGATGGGATCAGGTAGAGTGATGGCAGTGGGAGGGATGGATGGGATCAGGCAGTGATGGCAGTGGGGGGGATGGATGGGATCTGGGCAGGCAGAGTGATGGCAGTGGGAAGGATGGGATCAGGTAGAGTGATGGCTGTGGGAGGGATGGATGGGATCAGGCAGTGGGGGGGGGGGGTGGATGGGATCAGGCAGTGATGGCAGTGGGGGAGATGGATGGGATCAGGGCAGGCAGAGTGATGGCAGTGGGAGAGATGGGATCAGGTAGAGTGATGGCAGTGGGAGGGATGGATGGGATCAGGCAGAGTGATGGCAGTGTAAGAGATGGGATCAGGCAGTGATGGCAGTGGGAGGGATGGATGGGATCAGGCAGAGTGATGGCAGTGGGAGGGAAGGATGGGATCAGGCAGAGTGATGGCAGTGGGAAGGATGGATGGGATCAGGCAGAGTGATGGCAGTGGGGGGTGGATGGGATCAGGCAGAGTGATGGCAGTGGGAGGGATGGATGGGATCAGGCAGAGTGATGGCAGTGGGAGGGATGGATGGGATCAGGCAGAGTGATGGCAGTGTAAGAGATGGGATCAGGCAGTGATGGCAGTGGGAGGGATGGATGGGATCAGGCAGAGTGATGGCAGTGGGAGGGAGGGATGGGATCAGGCAGAGTGATGGCAGTGGGAAGGATGGATGGGATCAGGCAGAGTGATGGCAGTGGGGGGTGGATGGGATCAGGCAGAGTGATGGCAGTGGGAGGGATGGATGGGATCAGGCAGAGTGATGGCAGTGGGAGGGATGGATGGGATCAGGCAGAGTGATGGCAGTGGGGGGGTGGATGGGATCAGGCAGAGTGATGGCAGTGGGGGGGATGGATGGGACCAGGCAGAGTGATGGCAGTGGGAGGGATGGATGGGATCAGGCAGAGTGATGGCAGTGGGGGTGGATGGGATCAGGCAGAGTGATGGCAGTGGGAGGGAAGGATGGGATCAGGCAGAGTGATGGCAGTGGGAGGGATGGATTGGATCAGGCAGAGTGATGGCAGTGGGAGAGATGGGATCAGGCAGTTATGGCAGTCGGAGGGATGGATGGGATCAGGCAGAGTGATGGCAGTGGGAGGGATGGATGGGATCAGGCAGAGTGATGGCAGTGGGAGGGATGGATGGGATCAGGCAGAGTGATGGCAGTGGGAGGGATGGATGGGATCAGGCAGAGTGATGGCAGTGGGGGGGGGTGGATGGGATCAGGGCAGGCAGAGTGATGGCAGTGGGAAGGATGGGATCAGGTAGAGTGATGGCAGTGGGAGAGATGGGATCAGGTAGAGTGATGGCAGTGGGAGGGATGGGGGGGATCAGGCAGTGATGGCAGTGGGGGGATGGATGGGATCTGGGCAGGCAGAGTGATGGCAGTGGGAAGGATGGGATCAGGTAGAGTGATGGCTGTGGGAGGGATGGATGGGATCAGGCAGTGATGGCAGTGGGGGGATGGATGGGATCAGGCAGTGATGGCAGTGGGAGGGATGGATGGGATCAAGGCAGGCAGAGTGATGGCAGTGGGAGAGATGGGATCAGGCAGTGATGGCAGTGGGAGGGATAGATGGGATCAGGGCAGGCAGAGTGATGGCAGTGGGAGGGATGGATGGGATCAGGCAGTGATGGCAGTTTGGGGGGGTGGATGGGATCAGGGCAGGTAGAGTGATGGCAGTGGGAGGGATGGATGGTATCAGGCAGTGATGGCAGTGGGGGGGGGGTGGATGGGATCAGGGCGGGTAGAGTGATGGCAGTGGGGGGGGGTGGATGGGATCAGGCAGAGTGATGGCAGTGGGAGGGATGGATGGAATCAGGCAGAGTGATGGCAGTGGGAGGGAGGGATGGATGGGATCAGGCAGAGTGATGGCAGTGGGAGAGATGGGATCAGGCAGTGATGGCAGTCGGAGGGATGGATGGGATCAGGCAGAGTGATGGCAGTGGGAGGGATGGATGGGATCAGGCAGAGTGATGGCAGTGGGAGGGATGGATGGGATCAGGCAGAGTGATGGCAGTGGGAGGGATGGATGGGATCAGGCAGAGTGATGGCAGTGGGGGGGTGGATGGGATCAGGGCAGGCAGAGTGATGGCAGTGGGAAGGATGGGATCAGGTAGAGTGATGGCAGTGGGAGAGATGATCAGGGATCAGGCAGAGTGATGGCAGTGGGAGGGATAGATGGGATCAGGGCAGGCAGAGTGATGGCAGTGGGAGAGATGGGATCAGGCAGTGATGGCAGTGGGAGGGATGGATGGGATCAGGCAGTGATGGCAGTGGAGGGGATGGATGGGATCAGGGCAGGCAGAGTGATGGCAGTGGGAGGGATGGATGGGATCAGGCAGTGATGGCAGTGGGGGGATGGATGGGATCAGGCAGTGATGGCAGTGGGAGGGATGGATGGGATCAGGGCAGGCAGAGTGATGGCAGTGGGAGAGATGGGATCAGGCAGTGATGGCAGTGGGAGGGATAGATGGGATCAGGGCAGGCAGAGTGATGGCAGTGGGAGGGATGGATGGGATCAGGCAGTGATGGCAGTTTGGGGGGGTGGATGGGATCAGGGCAGGTAGAGTGACGGCAGTGGGAGGGATGGATGGGATCAGGCAGTGATGGCAGTGGGGGGGGGTGGATGGGATCAGGGCAGGTAGAGTGATGGCAGTGGGGGGGGTGGATGGGATCAGGCAGAGTGATGGCAGTGGGAGGGATGGATGGAATCAGGCAGAGTGATGGCAGTGGGAGGGAGGGATGGATGGGATCAGGCAGAGTGATGGCAGTGGGAGAGATGGGATCAGGCAGTGATGGCAGTCGGAGGGATGGATGGGATCAGGCAGAGTGATGGCAGTGGGAGGGATGGATGGGATCAGGCAGAGTGATGGCAGTGGGAGGGATGGATGGGATCAGGCAGAGTGATGGCAGTGGGAGGGATGGATGGGATCAGGCAGAGTGATGGCAGTGGGGGGGGTGGATGGGATCAGGGCAGGCAGAGTGATGGCAGTGGGAAGGATGGGATCAGGTAGAGTGATGGCAGTGGGAGAGATGGGATCAGGTAGAGTGATGGCAGTGGGAGGGATGGGTGGGATCAGGCAGTGATGGCAGTGGGGGGATGGATGGGATCTGGGCAGGCAGAGTGATGGCAGTGGGAAGGATGGGATCAGGTAGAGTGATGGCTGTGGGAGGGATGGATGGGATCAGGCAGTGGGGGGGGGTGGATGGGATCAGGCAGTGATGGCAGTGGGGGAGATGGATGGGATCAGGGCAGGCAGAGTGATGGCAGTGGGAGAGATGGGATCAGGTAGAGTGATGGCAGTGGGGGGGATGGATGGGATCAGGCAGTGATGGCAGTGGGGGGATGGATGGGATCAGGCAGTGGAGGGGATGGATGGGATCAGGGCAGGCAGAGTGATGGCAGTGGGAGGGATGGATGGGATCAGGCAGTGATGGCAGTGGGGGGATGGATGGGATCAGGCAGTGATGGAAGTGGGAGGGATGGATGGGATCAGGGCAGGCAGAGTGATGGCAGTGGGAGAGATGGGATCAGGCAGAGTGATGGCAGTGGGAGGGATAGATGGGATCAGGGCAGGCAGAGTGATGGCAGTGGGAGAGATGGGATCAGGCAGTGATGGCAGTGGGAGGGATGGATGGGATCAGGCAGTGATGGCAGTGGAGGGGATGGATGGGATCAGGGCAGGCAGAGTGATGGCAGTGGGAGGGATGGATGGGATCAGGCAGTGATGGCAGTGGGGGGGATGGATGGGATCAGGCAGTGATGGCAGTGGGAGGGATGGATGGGATCAGGGCAGGCAGAGTGATGGCAGTGGGAGAGATGGGATCAGGCAGTGATGGCAGTGGGAGGGATAGATGGGATCAGGGCAGGCAGAGTGATGGCAGTGGGAGGGATGGATGGGATCAGGCAGTGATGGCAGTTTGGGGGGGGTGGATGGGATCAGGGCAGGTAGAGTGATGGCAGTGGGAGGGATGGATGGGATCAGGCAGTGATGGCAGTGGGGGGGGTGGATGGGATCAGGGCAGGTAGAGTGATGGCAGTGGTAGGGATGGATGGGATCAGGCAGAGTGATCAGCAGTCAGCACACACGGTCGGCCGGTGTTGTGCCGATATCGGTTTCCCCGCAATACCAGGGCAGCACAGCACTGTCTGCACTCTGCACTCACTTACCTTCTCCCCGCAGCCGCCGCCGTCCCCCGTGAGCAGCCCGGGCCCCGGACTGAAGAAGCTGCTACATCTGAGACTGACTGCAGCTGCTTGAGAGATTCGGGCTGGGCTGGCCGCGCCAAACAGTGACTATGAGGGAACTTTTTGTGATGTCTGCAGACCGCGGCCAGCGGCCCACCGGGAAAATGCCCGGTCTGCCCTATGGCCAGTCCGGCCCTGGTGGGGATAGGATAAGCCCCATCATTGGTGTGGGTGGGGATAGGACAAGCCCCATCTTTGGTGCGAGTGGGGACAGAATAAGCTCATCAGTAGTGTGGCTGGGGACAGAATAAGCTCCATCAATGATGTTAGTGGGAATAAAATAATCGTCTTCCTTGGTGCCATTAATAGTAAAAATGCACTAAAAACGCGAAGTGTGTTTCACAACACCCAGATATGAATGGGCCCTGAATGTACTCTGCATTATTAAATAACCCTATTTGTCTGATTAGGTTGCTGAATTTGAACAAATAAAAGTGACAATTTTTTTTTTTTTTTTTGCTTCCTGAAACCATAAAACAAAAACCGCAGCCAAATTGACCCTGAGCAAAGGCAACACTGAATCTGGGCGATAAGGAGTTAAAGTTGAGGTGGTGTGGCTGTGTCAGCTGACCTTTAACTTCCTTGTTCAATATGCAGTTTTTTTTTTTTTTGCCTTATTTTATTTTTTCCTTGATTTAAATTTATTTTCCATTTCTCCGCAGTTGTTCAGGAGCAGCGACGCCTGCCAACCCTTCCTGCAAGAGAAAAAGAGAGTTATTTTCAACGTTTTTAGAGTTTGTGAGCTTTGTCAGTTTGGTACTGTCACAAATAAAGTTGGGTGAAAAAAGGCTGATTTACCTATAAATACGCCCACTTGTGAAGCATTCTGCCCTTTGGCCTACAGATGTGAGCACATGGCTTCTGCTGCCATGTTTGTTTGGTAAGTATTGGTTGATTGTTTGCAATGTTGATTTAAAAACTACAGTTTAAACTTTATTTTTTTTCTGCACTTTGTTAAAATGTAACAAATCCTGTACATGTTCCAATCTTCATGTATAATCTCTTAAAATTTACTATTAACTATGTTATGCTGGGGCCTGCCTTAATGGTTTGTATTCAAGCAGATAAGCTCTTGCACCACATAGACCTTTTCACTGTAATGCCCTTATAGCAAACAATCACATGACTGCTGGAAAACAGCATGGGTCAGTTGCTGATTGGCTGCTATGGTTATTGCACCTTGCTATGTGCCTAAACTTAGATGCATACTGAACAGTCACCCATACTATAAACCATTTTACAGCCTGCTCAGTTTCTCTAGAACTTTTTATGTTGACTAAGACTGGTGTTCGAAATAAGAAAAACTAAACATGCATTTTCAGGAAAGGAGAGACAGTGGCCTGCCACTGTGGATCTCTCCTGCTGAAAATGCTAGTTGCCTGGCTCTCTGGCTGCTGCTGAGCTCCAGTGCAGGTTTCATTTATTGTCAAAATTGTTATTCACCCATTTGAAAGATGTGCGTTGCAGGAAATGTTGCTTGTAGAATTTATTAATACACTAATACTTGTGTGAATGTACCCTAGGGGTCATATACACAATATCTGCTTTAACTGTGCGTTTCTGCAAGCATATTGGTTGTGCGTTTACATGCATTCGCAGTGCGTGTTTGGCGCATTTGCAGTGTTTTTTTGGAATATTTTTTTTTTATTTGTTAATTTTTTTTTGTATGCATCTACGTATGTTTGCAATGCATTTTTTTTTGCAGAAAGTGCAGTATGCTGTACTTCTTTTTAAAATGTACACGAAAGCACTGCCATGCTATAAACTAAGCTAATTGGAATACATTAATTTTTTTTACATATGCGTTCATACTGCAAACTGTTTAAAAATGCATTGACTGTAAATCAGCCCTAAATGTTATCTGTTTGCATGATATTACAGGTGAAGACTAATGCACTTTGGCTCAATCTTCTAGTGGTCCGCAGCCATCACAGACCCATTTTACATCATAGCCCCCCCAACCTCTCCCCTCCCCCCCCTGCTAATAGAGCTTTCTTATGGTGGTATTTGATCGCCTCTGCATTTATTTTTTGCTCTATAAACAAAAAAAAAATCGACAATTTTTAAATTTAAAAAAAAAAAAAATCCACATTAAGCGTATATTGATTTGGTTTGAGCAAAATTCTACAAACTATGGGGTATTGTATTTATTATTTTGTATTTATTTTATTTTTTTTTACTAGTAATGGCGGCGATCAGCGACTTATAGCCGACTGCAATATTGCGGCAGGTAATCGAACATGAAGGGGTGTATTTACTAAAGCTACTGAGTGCAAAATTAGTCACAATTCTGCACAGAACCAATCAGCTTCCAGTTTTTTTTTTCTGCCAAAGCTTAATTTAACAAGCTGAGGTTAGAAACTGATTGGCTTCTATGCAGCAATGGGACTAATTTTGCACTCTTTAGCTTTAGTAAATAAACCCTGACACTTTTTGGGGACCAGTGACACTACTACAGTGATCAGTACTAAAACATATGCACTGCAACTGTACTAATGGCACTTGCAGGGATGGGGTTAACATCAGGGGGTGATCAAAGGGTAAATGTGTCCCTAGGGGGTGTTTTCCAACTGTGTGGGGGATGGGCTTGTACTGTAAGAAGACAGAAATCTGTGTTCCTGCTTAGCAAAAACACAGGATCCCTGTCTTCTCTTGTCACAGAACTGCCATCTGCCTTATTTACATAGGCAGACGGCCGTTCTGTTTACATTGGTAAAAATCGGTGGGTCCACCCGACCCGCTAATTGGCTCCTGCTTTGTCCAATCACAGCGGGAGCTGGTCTAGGGTTGCTACCTCATCCCTTTATACCTGAACGCATATTAACCACATAAGGACCAGGCCTATTTCTGACACTTGTTTACAAGTTAAAATCAGTATTTTTTGCTAGAAAATTACTTAGAACCCCCAAACATATATTTTTTTTTTTAGTGGAGACCCTAAAGAAAAAAATGGGGATCATTGCAATACTTTGTCACACCGTATTTGCGCAGCGGTCTTACGAATGCAGTTTTTCTGGAAAAAATTCACTTTTTTTAATAAAAAAAAAAGAACCAGTGAAGTTAGCCCATTTTTTTTTATAAATGTGAAAGATATGTTACAGCGGAGTAAATAGATACCCAACATGTCATGCTTCAAAATTGCGCACGCTCCTGGAATGGGAACAAATATTGGTACTTAAAAATCTCCAAAGGCGATGGTAAAAATGTAAACATCTTTTGTAATAGAAATAAGCAGGACAGGACCTCTTTAATGTGAGATCTGGGGTCAAAAAGAAATCAGATCTCGCATCTACACTAAAAAGCAAAAAAAGTAGTTTTATTATTTCAGCATGAAAAAAATGGGCCATTGGGAGAAATCGATGTATGAGGTCACTGCGGTCCTCATAGCCATACAGTTAAGTGGGGGCCATCTTGCCCTCACCTGACTTCCTGCCTGGGACATGGTCGGACTGGATCATTTTCTCCGCTACCAATGGCTCCGGTAAGCAGGAAAAATGACTGGGGGGGCACCTCTTCTGCCCCCCCCTAAGTGATCCCGCGTGAATTCACCACTGGGACCACTTTTATGTGAGAGGACCACCCACCCTGTAAGAAAATACCGGGGTTATGGCAGCAAGCTGCTGCCATAACACCGGCATTTAACATCAAAGTACCAACATAAAACTGCGGCAGGCAGTCCCGGAAGTGGTTAGGATGTTTGTTACCCAGAAAAGAAAAAAAAGATCCAGTTTCTTTAAAGCATGGATAACCGCACAGTGCATGTGCTGTGTCATTTGTCCCCTTCTATCACCTGCAATACCTGACTGATCCTGCCTGGTTCTGCCCCTCCCCCCTGTAAACTGTCCACGGTGTATCATGGTCAAGTTTACGTGCCTCCATCATCCACTTTCTCTTCTCTGTCTCATGTGTCCCCCTCCCGCCTGTACACTGTGTGTGCCCCGCCCCTTTCTAGCACTGTTCTGAGCGGTGCAAACATTACTATTTCCAATCAATGTCGGCACCTCTGCTAGGATAACATGTCGTATATACTGTATGCGGTTTGTAAAATGAATCTTCTAAATACCTCAATCCTTCTCCAGATCAGCGATCATTTGACCGCCCGTCGCTCTCTTCCTCCAATGTATACACTACAAAGGGAGGTTACATGACTGCCTGGAAGATGTCATTAAGAAATCTCGGCCCCTCCCTCTTTAGTACATATATCAGATAAAGAGAGCGACGGGCGGTCACGTGACCGCTGATGGGGGAGAAGGATTAAGATATTTAGAAGATGAATTTTACAAAACATACAGTATATACTACATGTTGTCCTAGCAGTGATTGGGAGCACTGCTTTAAAAACCCCTTTAACTACACTGGTTCTGTGGCTAATTAAGGTGGTAATTAAACTCGGTGCCTTATCTGCATTAAATCAGCCTTAGAACATGTGTAATTCATGTGTGTTTGGGTGTAACGGGATGAGGTGGTCGCCGGAGGCGCCCCAGATGAGGAAGGGTGAAATCACATACAGGTACGTAATTTCACGCAAAGAGGCCGCCCCGCTGCAATAAATGTACATGGGGCAGTCCAGAAGAGGTTAGGAAATCACAGCAACGTTTATTTTTTGAGACTCCTTAGGAAGAATGGCTTGGAACAGAAGGTGGTAGAGCCCTATCGTTCTGCAATTGAGAGTATATGAGCATATTGTATTCTAGTTTGGTATCCAAATTGTATGCAGGTTAAAAAAAAAATACTCTAAGCCTGGGTTCACACTGCTGTGATGTCAGACATTGCATCCGATTCTCACTGCACTGCTGTGCAGATCACATGCGATGTCTGTGCAATGCTAATTCAGCCATACAGTTGTATGGGTGAGCTCGCAATGAATTCACATGAAAATAATGCAGGAAACTTTTTTTTTTTCCGCACTGGAATTGGATCACACCCATGCGATTTGTTTTCTATCCGAATTAACATTTCACACTGCGATCTGCGAACTGATCTGGGGTTGTCATTAACTTTATATTGACACCCACAGCAGTTTATAGAAGGCAGTGTGAACTGCCTGCAAGGGAGATCGGATGCGGGAATCCACGCTGGAATCGCACTGATTTCCGCATCACGTGAACTGGGGCTACAGCATGGTGCAGAAAATTGTAGGGGGTGAACTTGTTGTTACTCTAGAAAAATTGAGACTTTTTGCTGGAGGAATGAAATGAAAGAGGTTACATAGTCTTATGTTGTTGCTTTGTTTTGGGGACGTTTTTTGATGATTGTGGTGTATGAATAATGTGTGGAGTAGAAATGGAATTTCTCTGTCAATTTGTTTTCTACAACGACAAATCTTTTCTTTATTTTGTAGATGGTGAAATGACCATCAAGGCTGAACTATGACAACACAGTGCTGTGAGGGTCAAATGCTGTGAAATGGGAGGTATGTATCAAATTTAGTCTAGAAATGCTGTAATCTGCGGGACATTTAAGTGACATTTTTTTTTTAAGTTGTGGGCTCCATTTACGAAGCAGTATTTTCCTGTTTACAATTTGAGGTAAAATAGCTTTTATATTGCAATTCACAAAAAAAAAAAAAACGCTACTAAAATACCGCATGCATGCGCTATTTCATCAAAATATAGACCGTGAAGCACAGCTCAAGGTGAGTCTTCACCTATCTCACCCCCACTGCACACTAATGGGTGCTGGCCATGTTTGTCACATAAGTCATGGTGTGAAAAAAAAATCTGGTTGGTTGCACTTCTATAAAATTAACTTTGTACAGATGATGGAATATAGCCACTTAGCTGGTGGCTAAATTCTCTCATCTGTACAAGGGGAGGCCAATCATTTATTACCCTCACCAAGATCCAGATGTGCTAGGGATCCTAAATGTAGTCCACTAACTCTTATCTACATATCCACCTCCTATGGTCTACACGCTTCTCACATCTGTCGAATAGATCTTTACTACCATCTGCGTAGAAGTATGCAGATTTGGAGGAAAACCAGCTGACAACATGACCTTGCTGAATGAATGTTGCACCTTATCCTTTTTGGTGGTGGGCGATTAAGCATGTTTTACTCATTTCTTTAGTCTCAGGGTCGTATAGATATACCCAGCTTTCACCCATGGTCACTAATCTGTTTAAAAAGTCCTCCTCCTTGTTGTGGTACAGATTCAAAATGCTTTGTGCAAATTCTACTCTTTGCTGTTTTTGGAAAGTTGTCAGTAACCTCGGAACGCATTTCTCTTGACACGAACTATAATTCACCACAAATTGGCATGCAGATTACGAAGATATCCACTTAAAAACCTGCAAATATTCAAATACCTAGCACATCTAGATCATGGTGAGGGTAAGAACTTATTGGCCTCCCCTTGTACATTGTGGATTGTCAGCGTGAATTATGTGTCAATTAAGGTGATTTTATGGAAGTGCGGCCAACCGGACTTTTCTTCACACCATTTCATTGCAATATGCTATATTTATTTCACGCAACCATGCAGTATTTTATTTCATGCGCTATCCAGTGGGATGGACACAGTGAACCTCCATCTGTTTTTATTGCTAATAAAGAGGGCGGGCCCTGCAGCATAAGTATTAACCCTCCTCTTATGTTAGAATTCCGTTACTATCCATGATGTTTAGGGTCAGTTTTGACCCGTGTTTTAAATCAGCCATAAAATACCCTCTGAATAATTTATCATCAAATTTGTTTCTGATCTCTTGGTTACCTTGTTAGGCTTCTTTATCCTTGAAAATATTGGTTTTAATATTTTTGGTGTGACCCCTAGACCTTTCTTTTGATAGCATACCTCTCATTTTCAAATTTAAAAAATGGTAAAATAAAGTCAGCAACTCTGAAATGAATTTGTCCTATGTTTCTTCACTTTATTTAGAGAAGAAGACAAGCAGGAAAAGAGATAGGCTCCTCCCTAACTACAGCTCACAGGGTTGAGAGGGGATTGGCTGTCACTGTTACTAAGCAGAGAGAGTGTTTATGATTTCAGTTTTGGCACTTATTAGTGTCCTAAAATCCTATATTATAACTGGGTCAGAATTGACCCTAACACCATGAACGTTTTAATTTTCACCACAGTATTTTATAATTTAGTGAAAAGGATTATTTTTCTATTACATTGTTTAAATAGAGGTTCCTGACAAAGTAAAAAAATCTTGATGCAATAAACAAATTTATGTGATACTTATAGACATTCAAAACCTGAAAACGGGTCAGTTCTGACCCTAACATAAGAGGAGGGTTAATACAAAAGAAAAATGGTGACTAAGAATGCCAAAGGAAAGTTGCTTTCACAGGACACATGTGGTGTATCGAAAACGACGAAGTTCAATTAAGTACATACTAAAATGTCAAATATCTGAATGAAAATGGTATAAGAAATGACATGTATAAATACCCTTCCACCTATGAAAAGAAAAGAAAAGTCTTGGTGGAAGAAGGGTATGCATGTGTAATTTTTTTATACTATATTCACCTGGTATCCTCTGGAGGAGCCCAAGGGTTCCATAGAGCCCTGAAACAAAGAAATGTATAAAAATGACACACAGCATCCAGTGCGCCTCTGTTTAATGTATTAGCAATTATTCCATGGATAAACACACTAAGAGTCTTTGGTATAACATTTAAAAGCATTAGTGGGGGGGGGGGTGAATGATGGATGGTTCACCTCTGCAGCTCCTGTAAGATTTGGGCAGGATCCTAGAACCTGTGATTCCATAGAACCCTGGTTGAGAAACCCTGCTTTAAAGTCCTTTTTTGCTGTGATATTTGGGAAGTCAATACTATATCTTTAGACAAGTCTATTTTTTTCTTGTTGAATAGCCATTACCATTCTCCGATGTTCTTGAAAGTGTTTCTTGTATCTATCAAATCTTCAAATTGACACCCTGCTCCTTACAGCTCAAGTTCTGCACCTTTGTAGGACTACTCAAAATTGGCTATTATATTTTTACATTCCTTAACCACTTCCATACCGAGTCATGTAATATGACATCGGCAAAGTGGATGTAAGGATCCGGGCCGCCGTCATATGACGTCGGCCCGTTCCAACAGCCAGTGCGCGCCCCCGGCGGCGCGCAGCGGCGTGATCAGGGATGAGGCTCGTCCCTCGGACATAGCCCATCCCTGATCAAGGTAAACAGCCAATAGAAATTGGTGTTTACCACGTGATCGGCTGTGTCAATCACGGGTACTCTGATGACGGGTACTCGGTTACTCTGATGACGGGTACTCGGTTACTCTGATGACGGGTACTCGGGTACTCTGATGACGGGTACACGGGTACTCTGATGACGGGTACACGGGTACTCTGATGACGGGTACTCTGATGACGGGTACTCTGATGACGGGTACTCTGATGACGGGTACTCTGATGACGGGTACTCTGATGACGGGTACTCTGATGACGGGTACTCTGATGACGGGTACTCTGATGACGGGTACTCTGATGACGGGTACTCTGATGACGGGTACTCTGATGACGGGTACTCTGATGACGGGTACTCTGATGACGGGTACTCTGATGACGGGTACTCTGATGACGGGTACTCTGATGACGGGTACTCTGATGACGGGTACTCTGATGACGGGTACTCTGATGACCTGTCAACGGAGTACCCGTCAGAGTACCGGAGTACGTGCCACCTACCCATCAGAGTACCAGAGTACCTTCCACCTGCTCATCAGAGTACCTGACGCCTGAAGTACCCGAGTACTTACCGCCTGCTCATCAGTACCCATCACTACTCATCAGTACTCATCAGTACTGATCATCAGTACCCATCAGTACAGTATCACCTATCCGTATCAGTACTACTCATCAGTACCTATCACCTGCCTGTCACCTGCCCATCAGAGTACCCGAGTACCTGTCACCTGCCTATCGGAGTACCCGAGTACCTGCCACCTGCTCTTCAGTACCAGAGTACCTGTCACCTGCCCAACAAAGTACCCGAGTACCTATCACCCTTCATACAGCCACCATGTCCAAGTCCAAAAAGGTTTATATACGTCCTCCGTTTAAACCTAAATACCGGTGTTATGGCCCCCCCCCCCCTCCCGCCGCGTTCCGGTCCTTTTCCCCTCTTACCGGACCCGCCGGCAGCGGGGAAAACGATCCGGTCCCAGATCCTCAGACAGGATGTCGAGTGAGGGCAAGCTTGCCCTCACTTGACTCTATGGTCTTGGAGGACCGGAGCTACGGAAAATGTTGTTGCCTAGCAACCGGTTTAAAGGTCCTTTTTTTTTTTTTTTTTTCTTTTTTTCATTTTATATAATTTTTTTTTTTTTCTATCTTTTAGTGTACTTGTGAGATCTGAGGACTTTTTGACCCCAGATCTCACAAGAAAGAGGTCCTGTCGTGCCTATTTCTATTACGAGGAATGTTTACATTCCTTTTAATAGAAATAAAAATGATCATTTTTTTTTTTTAAACGGTGTAAAAATAAAAAATAATAAATAAAATAAATAGTAAAAAAAAAAAATTAAAGCGCCCTGTCCCCATGAGCTCGCGCGCAGAAGCGAACGCATACAGAAACCCCGCCCACATATGTAAACAGTGTTCAAACCACACATGTGAGGTATCGCCGCGATCGTTAGAGCAAGGGGAATAATTTGAGCCCTAGACCTCCTCTGTAACTCAAAGATGGCAACCTGTAGAAATTTTTAAATTGTCGCCTATGGGGATTTTTAAGTACCAAAGTTTGTCCCCATTCCGTGAGCGTGCGCAATTTTGAAACATGACATGTTGGGTATCTATTTACTCGGCGTAACATTATCTTTCACATTATGGAAAAAAATTGGGCTAACTTTACTGGTTTCTTATTTTTTAATTAAAAAAAGTGAATTTTTTCCAAAAAAATTGCGTTTGGAAGACCGCTGCGCAAATACGGTGTGATAAAAAATATTTCAATAATCTCCATTTTATTCTCTAGGGTCTCTGCTAAAAAAAATATATAATGTTTGGGGGTTATAAGCAGTTTTCTAGCAAAACAACTGATTTTAGCTTGTAAACACCAAATGTCAAAAATAGGCCTAGGCAAGTGGCTAGGATGCATGATGATGCTCCTTGGATGTTAGGCCCCTCTATATGGCTAGGCTGTGAAAAAGTCTCACACATGGTATTGCCATACTCAGGAGGAGTGGCAGAATGTATTTTGGGGTGTCATTTTTGCTGTGTACATGCTATGTGTTAGGAATATCCTATAAATTGACAACTTTGTGTAAAAAAAAAAAAAAAAAAGTTTTCATTTCTTTCCCACATTTTCCAAAAACCTGTGGAAAAAAATATGTTCAAACGACCCATAATGCCTCAGAATTATACGTTGGAGTGTTTGCTTTCCAAAATGGGGTCATTTTGTGGACTTTTCCATTGTATTGGTGCTCTAGGGCCTTGAAAAGTGTGATAGGTAGTAAGAAAGTTTTGTGTGTATTTATGCTCCTAGAACGCCTGAAGGTGCTTCTTGGACGTGGAGTCTCTTTTTGTGGCCAGGCTGTGTAAAAGTCTGTAAGAGTTGGAAAAACTCAGATTCAGTGATTTTGGAAAACAAGAGGAATTCGTTTATTTACATGCGCATGGAGATGTATACAGAGTTCAGTCACAGCCTGCCCCGTGCATACAAATCTACCCAGACAATAGGGTTTGCACTTTTTATAGTGATGAATATTTGAGGTCTAGGTGTGTTCTGGGCTGGTCCAAGGTGTAACAATACATTTCCATCCAATCAATGTCCACTTCTCTTAACTGGCAATGTAACGATTACTTCAACTTTCCCATCCTTTAGCTGTTCTCTCCGGTCAGAGCTAGTTCTGGAAATTGGTCCTGGAATGTAGCATTTTGCTTCCTTATCTCTCAAGGTTTTCTCTGTAGGAACAAGACACATAAACTCTCTTTTCATGCATGCGAGGGGGATGGGGGCCTCTATCACTAGAAATAGGTTCATCATAAAGCATCACTCTAACTGTAATTTACGTAAAGTATAACTTATATCTACATTTCTAGGTTCATATATACATTACTTCAGCTGCATTTATGAAAGATTCCTGACTCAGCCAATTCTTCCAACATCTCCCTCCTGTTGAACCTACAAATGTAGATTCTTACTCGAGCTCCCACCCCAGAAGTCTGTCTGTTTTAGTGGGGGCCTTCATAAAAACAGCATCACTCGCTCATACAGGCAATGAGGCTGAACTTGATCTATCATGTAAGTCAGGGTCCTGCATGGACAGAACTGTATACATTACATCGCTCGCAGCTCTATCCACCACTCTTGAGATGAGTCCCTTCATGCATGGTACCAGACAGCAGCCTGCACATAATACTGACAGCACTACTGCAACTGGTGGTGGAATACTTGCCCCATTTGCCTAACCACACATTCCATTCATCTGGTGAAGGGGTCCTTGATCCCGCTATTTTCCGCCGACTCTTGAGACAGCATCTCCAAGCCCTTCAATGCTCGGCTGACGCTGCCATCTGGGGCGGTATTATTGGGGATAAACGTACAGCACGTGGCACCGAACATTACACAGACCCCTCCCCTCTTGGCCAGGAGCATGTCCAAGGAGATTCTGTTCTGCCAGGCTGTCAGTGAGGTGGCATCAAGCTGCTCGGCAAGGCCCTTGACTGCATCCCGTGTGTAGTTGACAAAGCGCTGCTGATTGTAATATATATATATATATATAGTTTATCCAATCAGTGTTTTTATTTACAGATGTAAACAGAAAAATTTATTCAAAACCCGCAGCTATTTGGTTTCTTGCTTTAAATTCATCTGGGACTCCCCTTGGTACTCCTATAGCATCTATGTATACTGATCTATCAAAACTTCCCCCTGGGATGTCTCTCTTGGTTAGCTTATTTAATTTCCTGCTTAGGGCCTTATCCCATATAGGAACACCTCCTAGTCTGGCGGGGAAGATTTAAAAGGGTTGAACTACTTTCACCAGCCTGCATGTCCCATCCCAGTTTGAGCTCAATAAAGGCCTTAGTTTATTTTCTCCACACAACCACCAAGTATCTGCTAAAGCTTGCGTTTGATTGGTAAACAGCGATTCTGGGAAACTTCCATCAGTCCTGACCTGATATATAGTTGTACAATACCTAAATTCTTGTGCAGCCGTTCTAAGAGTATTATTAAAACAAGTATAATTCCCCTTGTAGACTGTCACACCTACTGGCTTAGTTTTCATTTTAGTCTCAGGAAATTTATCAACTTCTGTTTTGCAAATCTCTCTGTCTGCTTTTCCTTGCATAATCAATAAGATACACGTCATATTAAAAGTTGAGGGTATCGGAACAGTCGCTAGCCTTGGTCTTCCACTGGCGCACACTACACAGTCAGAGGCATTGGTTGAATTGTCCGTAAACTTCATCCATTCCAACCATTCATTCTTGTCAAAGTAGCCGGTCTCTATGCTCAATCTATCCACCAGATGTATCACTACCCCAACTCCCTCACTGTCCTGTCTATCTCCAACCTTAGGGAGTGGGCTACCTGTAGCACTGGCAGGGACACTTTGGGAAGGGTTTACCTGGAGTTTGACTTCAGCCCATGGATCTGTTCCTGACTTAGTTATTCCCAGCCTGTATACCCCACTATCTCTGACCTCTGGGTTTCTTATTGTAATGATAATGCTTCCTTGGCTTCCTTTGCTAAAGAGATCCTTTGATAGGTAGGTATGTCATCTGAGGAATCCTAACTGAACTGGTTTCCTACTTGTGGGGGTCTGTTGTCCACAATTCATCCTCCCAGTCACCACATCTCTTATCCTTCCCACACATATATATATATATATATATATATATATATATATATATATATATATATATATATATATATATATATATATATATATATATATATATATATATATATACAAGGTACAAACAATATTTAGAAATTTACCTTGAGGGGTTTTGTGGTACCACCCTGGAACAGCACAGAAAACATGGTCACCTCCTATCTACCTATTCCCATGTGTTGAGTTCACAGTGTTACTTTCACCTCTTGTAGGTGGGAGGTGGTCTCTCCTTCCAGGATGTGAATCCCTCTATTTAGAGGAAGAGATGTGCCCCCATTCACAACACTCACTCACATAGATTTGTTCTCTTACTCTAATGGTTTTGGGGATTCTCTGCTGACTATAGAAATGTCAGTCTATATTTTCACACATTGTCACTTTACTGTCAGGCCTAAGGCCTTCCTATACCATGTGATGTGTATCCAAGCGCACACTGTGCACAAAAATTTTCTTTTTGAAATAATTTGAGAATCCAAACACCGCAAATGTCTTAAATGTCTTCTCCACTTCTAGGGATACATCCCTCCTGTTGGGACATGGTTTACTCCATGGCTCAAAAGAGCCACATACCAGAACAAACCGCTATACAACAGTGGTCCAGAAAACCCACCTTTAGCTGTTTTTCCCTTCTAATCTGATGTGTATACTTTTCATCAGTTCTATTCCCTACCCAGCTTACCTTAAATGAAAAATGGGGGATCTGAAATATATCTAATCTAATGTGTAGATACCTACTTTCCTTTTCTCTTGCTGATTTACCAACTCAGACAATCTTATTCGGCTATGTTAGGGCTGAAAATATAAAAATATCAAAACCGGTGTCAGCCAAACATTCCATAACTAGTAATAATGCCCATATAGCCTTTCATAGATTTCTGAACAGTTAAATCCACGTTCCCTAGTGACCTGGCCTAACACTAAAAGAAAAATCAGCTTTCCCATTTAGGTTAATATATTGGTACAAAAACATCACCTCCCAACTAAACTTCTACAAAACTTTGTATCTAAACTAAGCAATATTCAACCATAGGCCAAACTGCTCATCACTTAATGTGTGCATTTCCTCCATATATATATATATATATATATATATATATATATATATATATATATATATATATATATATATATATATATATATATATTCCGGGCTCCTCTCACAAACTAAAGACATTCTGGAAACTAATTTGACCCCAGCTTCTGTGGACATATTACCCATACATATGTGTGTCATCGTGTTCTGCATGCCTGACCCAAACCTAGATAAGCAAAGAGAATTGGAGAAACCCATATATGGGTACCTATCCAATTCCACAATCAATTATCTAAAAAATGTAATCAAATGTGGTCAAAAGATGGCTAAGTGTCAGATGTAACCATATATAACTATCAAGACTTACAGTATCCTATTTTATAGGACTTGCTGTAAAATTTTCAATTGTTTGCAGTAATCATGATTATTTCTAACAGAACCCAATAATTATAAGCAAACAAGAATTTACCTTTTTCATAAATAATGACACAAGTTGCGTGAATTTAAACCGTCAATCATAAAGAAAAATATACTTAAAAACAGATATCAGTTATGTGTGAAACCCAAGTTGGAATCTCTAATTCAGTGTAACCCTTTCTGTTTCTGTACTGTGCACATCCCGTGGATTCTGTTTTCCAAAACGTTTGCGCACTCCAATAGTGCTTCTGCCTTACAGACCACTGCAATGATTATGACAGAATATACATAAGTAGATGCTGCCATAATTAAACAAAACACACGCACAGGAAAGGACAATACAGAAAAATATAAAATCAAAATTAATTAGTCACTCTATATACAACCAGTTGTAAAAAACTATTATTGTATTCATATAATCAAAGATGATGCAAGTTGGCAATGGATCCTGTAATCTTCTTTAGTTTGTGGACATTAAACCTTATCCGACAGGCGGATTGAGACAGTTCAGTACCATCTAGAAACTTAAGCAAAATGAAAGGTCATAATAGATTACCATTACATTTCTCACCTAAAAATAATCAAATATCTAGTAACAAACATATATCAATCACATGTCATATGACCATATTGTTTAATGAGTGTGCACTCTATTCTTCCCATATATAATGAGCTCATAACAATTAATTATTTTAATTTTCACCACGTGGATTTTCATAGGACGTCCATTAAAAGTTGTCAATATTTTACCTTGGTTAAAACTCATTCACAATAACCTTCATAGTGTGTTCATTACATTATATATCGATTATATATCACCAATCATACTAAGTAATGATCACCATCTCTTACTCAAACCCAACTATACATTTTCAGTGAGCATTCATTATTGTCCTATCTTTTCCTTGAAACTTGGTCACATCAGCGTTATACAGAACCTGTCTGGTCAACTTACTTTGTTTAAACAACTTCCATTTCAAAAGAATGCACAGTTTTTATCAGTGGGTGGGGCTGTCTCGCTTTCCACGCCCAGTGGGCTGGAATGGAAAGACTAAAGGTTTTAAATAATTATAATAGTAATGGCTGCTTTTTGAAATCTAAAGGGCGTTAGCTTCAGTCAATTAATTTGTCTCTTTGTTTCCAATTAATCTTAAAGTTACACAAGACAAAGAAACTAATTTAACTAGGATCTTATATCTGTCAATACTTAAAACTTCCCTTACCTTTCAAAGCATTTGAACATCACATATTACATTATATTACTCATTTCTCATATTCAAAACTCTCCTACTTTCACAATCAGACATCTAAAAGAGCAGAATTCCTTCGGTCCTGCATCTCTCCCTCCCTCCTTTTCCAAAGGGAGGGGGAGGATTCTTCAGACGCTGTCTCCTAACATGAAACTCTCACACACAAGTAGTAAAGCTTGATTCCAACCAATCAGTAATGCTTACACATATACCATACACACTCTGTCTGAATTCAGATAACATTGTCACATGTACAACAGAAACCTCAAAATGCATTCAATCATCTGCAACAAACATTTTCTCATCAGGGACCCAAATATTTACCATGCTCCCTCTTAATAAAAGACTAACATAACTGTATTACTGTCAAAAAAGAACCTTCGGCATCCTTCCACTGTCATGGTTAGACAGAAATCACCTGCTTGACCATTAATTCACATTCTACCTGCAGATTTGTCATAAAGGTTTGGATAAAAAGTGATTTCATAGCAACATTAGTATTCAACCCTGCTGCCTTCTAGACCTTCATGAATCCCCTCGTTGTAGAAGTTCAGCTACCTCTTCTAGCTTGTCTGCTACATACATTTACCATGGGGAGAAAAGACTTGTCTATAAACACTCTACTCATCTCTGTCCCTAGTTCCGCTCACATGTGTTTTCATCATTGCATTCAGGATCCTTGCTTAGACAACAATTTATATTTCCCATTCCTAAACTTTCAAATATTTAACGTGCACGGAAAGGACTTATTATACGGTCAGTCCTTACCCTGACCGGTCACTACATACCTCTTGGTCACAAACCACCTACCAAGATTCCGCATGCAAGACTAAATAGCCAGTCACAAAACATGTCTCCTGGTCACTTTGTCCTACCAATATACTTCTTGGTCACAAAAACCTACCAAGATGTGTTTGGTCACCGTTTCCTACCAGAATACAACATATTCTTGTCACTGAACTATCCCAATGGGAAATATAAATGAAGTCACTTACCGAATCCCCTTGTTCTTCCTCACCGATCTTCCTTGAAACCGACTCCGGACGAATTCCGTCCTGGTGGAGACGACTGGCCTCTTAACAGTCAACATAGGACTGGAGGTCTTGTAAGACGATCCTTGGCATCTCACCTCAGATCTTTTGCAGTCGTCCCAGCAGAACTTCTATCGTCCAGCAGTGGTATCTAGGCCAACGCACCAAAATGTAAGAGTTGGAAAAACTCAGATTCGGTGATTTTGGAAAACAAGAGGAATTGGTTTATTTACATGCGCATGGAGATATATACAGAGTTCAGTCACAGCCTGCCCCGTGCATACAAATCTACCCAGACAATAGGGTTTGCACTTTTTATAGTGATGAATATTTGAGGTCTAGGTGTGTTCTGGGCTGGTCCAAGGTGTAACAATACATTTCCATCCAATCAATGTCCACTTCTCTTAAGTGGCAATGTAACGGTTACTTCAACTTTCCCATCCTTTAGCTGTTATCTCTCCGGTCAGAGCTAGTTCTGGAAATTGGTCCTGGAATGTAGCATCTTGCTTCCTTATCTCTCAAGGTTTTCTCTGTAGGAACAAGACACATAAACTCTCTTTTCATGCATGCGAGGGGGATGGGGGCCTCTATCACTAGAAATAGGTTCATCATAAAGCATCACTCTAACTCTAATTTACGTAAAGTATAGCTTCTATCTACATTTCTAGGTTCATATATACATTACTTCAGCTGCATTTATGAAAGATTCCTGACTCAGCCAATTCTTCCAACAAAGTCTCACACATGTGGTATCGCCATACTCGGAAGGAGTAGCAGAATGTATTTTTGGGTGTAATTTTTGCTGTGTACATGCTATGTGTTAGAAATAGCTTATAAATTGACAACTTTGTGGGGGAAAAAAAGAAGAAAAATTTATTTTCTTCATTTTCCCAAGAATTGTGGGAAAAAATTACAACTTCAAAAAACCCACCATGCCTCTTACTAAATACCTTGGACTGTCTACTTTACAAAAAGGGGTCATTTGGGTGGTATTTGTACTGTCCTGACATTTCAGGGCCTCAAGAAAGGAGATGGGCCGTCAGTACATCTGGTGTGATCAATTTTCAGTAATTGGTACCATAGCTTCTAGACTCAATAACTTTCACACAGACTAAATAATATACACTAATTTTGGTTAATTTTACCAGAGACATGTAGCAGTATACATTTTGGCCCAAATGTATGAAGAAAAATTAATTTTTTGCAAAATTTTATAATTGAAACTAAAAAAAGTGGGTTTTTTTCAAAATTTTTGCTCTTTTTTTGCATATATCACGAAAACAAAAACCCCAGTTGTGATCAAATACCACCAAAAGAAAGCTCTATTTGTGTTAAAAAAATGATAAAAATTTTGTTTGGTTACAGTGTAGCATGACTGAGCAATTGTCATTCAAAGTGTGAGAGTGCTGAAAGCTGAAAATTGGTCTGGGCAGGAAGGGTGTCTAACTGCTCTGTATGGAAGCGGTTAAATACCACATGCCTGGAAAATAAAAGGTTTTTTTTTTTTTTTTCAAAAATCATACTTGCTTATTTAGATGCAGCCTTAGTCCTCTCCTGCTGGCTCGAAGACTTAGAACCAAGCGATCAAAGACTGCAGATCGCTCAGTTCTCAGAGCTCCGTGAGCAGAGAGTTGGTGACTGTCGGCCAACTGACTCTTTGCTCTACCCCCCTGGACTGTGCTGTTTGTGGTCCCAACAGAGCAGAGTTCAGATGCGATGTGTAGATATAGATATAGATATAGATTATATATATATATATATATATATATATATATATATATATATATAGAAGATATACAGGTCCCTCTCAAAAAATTAGCATATTGTGATAAAGTTCATTATTTTCTGTAATGTACTGATAAACATTAGACTTTCATGTATTTTAGATTCATTACACACAACTGAAGTAGTGCAAGCCTTTTATTGTTTTAATATTGATTTTGGCATACAGCTCATGAAAAACCCAAATTCCTATCTCAAAAAATTAGCATATTTCATCCGACCAATAAAAAAAGTTTTTAATACAAAAAAAGTCAACCTTCAAATAATTATGTTCAGTTATGCACTCAATACTTGGTCGGGAATCCTTTTGCAGAAATTACTGCTTCAATGCGGCGTGGCATGGAGGCAATCAGCCTGTGGCACTGCTGAGGTGTTATGGAGGCCCAGGATGCTTCGATAGCGGCCTTGAGCTCATCCAGAGTGTTGGGTCTTGCGTCTCTCAACTTTCTCTTCACAACATCACACAGATTCTCTATAGGGTTCAGGTCAGGAGAGTTGGCAGGCCAATTGAGCACAGTAATACCATGGTCAGTAAACCATTTACCAGTGGTTTTGGCACTGTGAGCAGGTGCCAGGTCGTGCTGAAAAATGAAATCTTCATCTCCATAAAGCTTTTCAGCAGATGGAAGCATGAAGTGCTCCAAAATCTCCTGATAGCTAGCTGCATTGACCCTGCCCTTGATAAAACACAGTGGACCAACACCAGCAGCTGACATGGCACCCCAGACCATCACTGACTGTGGGTACTTGACACTGGACTTCAGGCATTTTGGCATTTCCCTCTCCCCAGTCTTCCTCCAGACTCTGGCACCTTGATTTCCGAATGACATGCAAAATTTGCTTTCATCTGAAAAAAGTAATTTGGACCACTGAGCAACAGTCCAGTGCTGCTTCTCTGTAGCCCAGGTCAGGCGCTTCTGCCGCGGTTTCTGGTTCAAAAGTGGCTTGACCTGGGGAATGCGGCACCTGTAGCCCATTTCCTGCACACGCCTGTACACGGTGGCTCTAGATGTTTCTACTCCAGACTCAGTCCACTGCTTCCACAGGTCCCCCAAGGTCTGGAATCGGTCCTTCTACACAATCTTCCTCAGGGTCTGGTCACCTCTTCTCGTTGTGCAGCGTTTTCTGCCACACTTTTTCCTTCCCACAGACTTCCCACTGAGGTGCCTTCATACAGCACTCTGGGAACAGCCTATTCATTCAGAAATGTCTTTCTGTGTCTTACCCTCTTGCTTGAGGGTGTCAATGATGGCCTTCTGGACAGCAGTCAGGTCGGCAGTCTTACCCATGATTGCGGTTTTGAGTAATGAACCAGGCTGGGAGTTTTTAAAAGCCTCCGGAATCTTTTGCAGGTGTTTATAGTTAGTTGATTCAGATGATTAGGTTAATGGCTCGTTTAGAGAACCTTTTCATGATATGCAAATTTTTTGAGATAGGAATTTTGGGTTTTCATGAGCTGTTTGCCAAAATCATCAATATTAAAACAATAAAAGGCTTGCACTACTTCAGTTGTGTGTAATGAATCTAAAATATATGAAAGTCTAATGTTTATCAGTACATTACAGAAAATAATGAACTTTATCACAATATGCTAATTTTTTGAGAGGGACCTGTGTGTGTGTGTGTGTGTATATATATATATATATATATATATATATATATATATATATATATATATATATATATATATATATGTAACAGATCCCCAATACTTGGACCAAGTATTTCGGTCTTAGGTCTCCAGACACTCACGTGATGCAGTGACCTGGCCCCTCAATTCCCCCCAAACATTAGCCTAAGCTCAATGAAGGGTAAAACAAGACACTTCACCTACTCACTTCCAATATATACAGTTTTAGGTGCAAATGTATTGTATACAGAACATAATTAACATACCTGGCCATCTGGACAGAAACAGGTGAATGACATTGCAGGCTCAGACAGGATTAACATTATCATAATTGACTCCACAAACAACCAGCCCAAACATAGCTGAATACACTTTCCTAGAAATGTGAACACACTTAACCTCTAAACAGATGAAAGCAGAAGACGTAGGCTCTCAGACTGCCCGTCTCCATTTTCGACACACCTTATTATAACACTCAATACACATCCCCACAGTAGACATCATTAGCATCTCTTTAGTCTCTCAATGTGTGGAGAAGTCCTCTGCGGCAACAGGCCGCTTTAGGCCTGTAACATTGATCCCAGTCTGAGTCTGTATCTTGGGGTGACATGGATTTGAGTCCAAAGCAACACTACTCCCATGGTCCTCCAGCATATACCCCCACACAGAGGTGCACTCCCCTACAAGCCAGGGCCCATAGTCTGTGGGCAGGAGGCTGGCCTCCACACTCCTCCAATAGCCCATGGCACTTGTCACACTAATATATATATGCACCCTCCAAGGTAGGTGCTAGGTAAAGTATAGTCTTACCAGCAGGGCCATGATTTTCAGCTAGGCTTGTATGTGTTCCCAGGTGTGCCTGTTGTGTTGGGGAGTCTCCCCATTGTGTCCCAATGAGGGCTCTCATTGGGCAGTGGAGGAAACCTGGCCAATAGCACACCTGGGCTTGTATCCATCCTGGAAGGGCAGATTCTGCCACAGAGCATTCTGGGAAGGGGTATAAGTCTGTGGGGAGCACATGATTCTTTGAAAGGAAGCAGAGTCCTAGGAGAGAGGCGATAGGTGTCTCTCCTCCTATCAGGAGGAATCAGGTGTCTCAGGCAGCTTGCCTGAGGGGACACAGGGCTGAGCTGCAGGAGAGGATCCAGTGTGCTGAGGACCAGTGGAGCTGTGAGGGGTCGAGTTTCAGGAAAGCATTCCCAGTCACGAGTACTGTAAACTGCCCCTGGGGGTCTGCCTAGCAGAGGGGGCCACTGTGGAGAAGGTCAGAGGGATCCAGGAGCTAGCTGGTGCAGGAGCAAAATAAAGGGGGTGCCAGTGGTCGGGCCCTGAAGTGCAGAGTGTACAGTGCAGTGTTTACAGTGTTAAGAGTTGCTGCAGCATTACAAGAGATTACCTCGGTCAGTGAAGACTACAGGGAGTGCTTTAAAGGACTTTTGAGCTGTGAGGAAGTGTCAGAAGTCAAGTTTAAGTTCACCGACAGTGAGTCAGATTCTCGAGCGCCTATGGGCATTGACCGGCATTCAGCCAGCGTCAAGCCAGCCCTTAAAGGCATTTTTCTCATTTCACCCTTTCAGGACGGCCTACATATGAGAGATTGTGGCTCCACCCTACAGGAAACAACTAATTTGCAGCTGTTAAAAAGGTCCCACCCATCCTTGAGCTTCAGTTCAGTTGTGTTTCCAACCTTACACCGGAACGTTTTGTTTTTTTTCTCTGACCTGAAGGCAAAGGAGTGTCTGATAGGTACCCCTGTAAGACCGGTACGGACGGCCTATGAGAGGTTCCTCCCTATCTGTGTCCTGGAAACAGGAACTTACAGGTCGCCAAACATGTCGGGTAGTCGGTTACCTTAAGGAGAAGGTCCCTCCATACCTGTTGTCTCTGCAGGAAGAGTCTCTTCCATTGCTCCTCTATTGCTGGACGGTAAGAATTTCGAATTTACCGCCAAAGAGCGTGCCTCAAGCCTCGCTGTGAAGACCGGAAGTGTCGGTCAGAAGAGGAGGAGTGAGCAGTACCCGGAAAGAAGCTCGAGAGGGAGGAGACGCCGGATCCACGAGCACTCATGGCAGAATTTCCGGCTACGAAGGGGCTGAAACACCCCAAAGAGACTCGAACGACCGCACTTCCCACAGAGGAGAAAGCAGCAGTGCAGGTGGCTGTAGGAAACTCAGAAAAACCGGGTAAGTGACTACAGCGGTGGCGGGGCCGACTGCTGTCTATAGGAGACAGTCATGACTTTTTTTTTTCTGATTGAGCAGCTGCAGTTAGACTAAATATGTCTGTTGCAAACAAATGTTTTCTCTTCTTGTGTCTATGCACAGGTCTTCCAGCTACACAGGAGGCCCCTGCCAGACCAGACCCCCATCTAACACCAGCACTAACATGACTAGAAAGTGTGGTAACTGTGGGGATAAGTTGTCGAGGTCTTACTTAAAGCCATTGTGCCATACATGTATTAATAAATTGGCAGGGCAAGAAGCATCTGTTTTAATGAAAGGTTTCCTTAAATCAATGCAGAATGAGATGTTGGCAACTATTCAGTCATTTAGGACTGCAGCAGCTATCACTCAGACCCTAACACAGACAGAGGAAATATCAAGGGATAGTTTATCCTCCCAGGATAGTGTGTGGTCAAGAGGACCCTCTTCTCTCTTGTCAGCTTGTCAGGATCCCAACCCATTCCCTCGTCACAAATTAGGGAGGAGGAGGATCCAGGGGAAGGCACCAGTCACTTTAGATCCCCATCCAGTTCAGACAAGGAGTCAAACAGTGACAATGAGAAGGAAAGGGATAGTTTCAAAAGAAACAAGAGTCTCTTTCCTTTAGAGTGTATGGAGGGTCTCCTTAAAGTGGTACATGCCACTGAAGGGATCCCAACTCCGGTCAAAGAGTCTTCCATTAAGGATAAAGTGTACAAGGGCTTGGGAAGAGCCCAGTACAGAGCAATTCCCATCCACCGGTCTTTAAAGGACATGATTGACCAGTAATGGAAATTTCCTATGAATGCCTTATCCAGACCAAAAAACTGGAAAAGAAGGTATCCTTTTGAGGAACAGGAATTGGAGGAGTTAATAAAAAGCCCTAAACTAGACGCTCCTCTGGCCCAGCTATCAAAGAGGTCAGATTTGTCCTTTGAAAATGCTGGTCACATTAAAGGTGTCATGGATCTCAAGATCGAATCCTTACTAAAAAAAGGCTTTGGGGGGCGTGGCCGGATCGGGCATGTGAGCAGACCTAGCTCACAGAGCTCCCACAAATAACCCTGCAAAAGCATCCTTTCCCGGCCGGAATACCTGAGATTGTGGTCTGATCCTTCTCAGGGAAGTGCCCTGAGTCTGTCGCTGCCTCTAGATCCCGGATGAGAGCCGGATAGCCTGAGGTCCAGGTTCGTGGGGAGAGCTCCGCTCCGCCGGGATTAACATCGGCCGCCATCTTGCCTCTATCGCCCATCATCGGGCTCCAGCTCGCCTAGGGGGGACTCTCACTCATCCCAGCTGCCTATCCCTGGTTGTATTTTCCGCGAGGGACCACGCTCCGCGGTGATCCGAACTGCGGCCTAGTTCACAGCAGAAGCCGCGGCCTTTCCTACGGCGGGTGCCCGATCGCGGAGGCGCCTTGGCGGAAGTGACTTTGGTGAGCAGCTGTACATACCCCCTTTGGCCTGCTGCTTGCCCTGACCTGTCCTTTGACCCACACGGACTCTGCATGTCCCGATCGGGCGCAGCAATGACCCGAGGGAGCAAGCAAAAGGATAGCCCTGTCCCTGGCTCAGCCAGTCAGGATGGAACCGGCATAGGAACTCCGCAGCAATCATCTCGCGGCCCTGAAAAGCAGAAGGACACGGGCACAAAACCCAAAACAGTGCGCACAGGGGGGAAAGACAGTGCTGGCGACATCCTGCTGTACGCTAAGAAACTTTGTGACCTCCCGGGACCTACTGATGTGGTGTCTGCACCCTCGGCTGGAGCTCAGGTACTCGGGGACGTTCAACAGGGCACAGGGGATTTGGAGGCGCCTGAGCAGTCTGAGTTCAGTGATGGGCTGGAGGGTGACGTGTTGACGGGGACTCAGCCCACCTTGAGTCGCATTCTTCAGGCTGTACAGCAATGCACGGCATCGGTGAACACTGTCAAGGACAGACTGGGGGGTCTCACGGAGGAGGTAGCCCTTTTGCGCCAGGATTTACAAAAAATGCGCGAACGCACCACAGCTGCAGAAAGTCGCATCTGTGACTTGGAGGACCAGATGCCCACTTTAATAACAGAATCCAGGGAAACGGCCAGGCAGGCTCAGGCTAACAGGGATAAGACGGATGTCATAGAGAACCGCCTGCGTAGAAATAATGTTCGTATCGTGGGGCTACCTGAGAAGGTGGAGGGCAGGGACCCCACGGACTTTGTTGAACACTGGCTATGCGAAATTTTCGGGCGTGAGTCCTTTTCTCCTTTATACGCGGTGGAATGTGCACACCGTGTTCCTACCAGGGCGCTGCCTGGTAATGCTCCCAGGCCCATGCTCGCCAAGATTTTACATTACCGGGACAGGGAGAAGGTGCTACGTCTTGCCCGTGAAAAGGGAGATATCAGATACAATGGAGCCAGGGTGTCCTTTTACCCAGACTTTTCAGCGGATGTACAAAAACAACGGGCTAAATTTCTTGACGTGAAGAAACGTCTCCGTCGAATTGGCCTGATGTATGCTATGCTGTACCCTGCCCGTCTGAGAGTTACAGCGGAAGGCAGGGCGCATTTCTTTGCCACAGCTGCGGATGCGGCGAGCTGGTTGGATGTTCACGAGCCGGCTCTCGGTCGCAGGAGGAGGGATGAGCCTGGAGAGTGATAGGGATTTCTTCAGTGACCGCATCTATCGGAAGTGGGGCTATTCCACATTTTGCGCGTGCTCTTGCACGCTGTCTGTTTTTGACCCGGCCGGGGACGTTCACCGTGAAAGATTCGGAATCTACAGCTCCGACTATGGCAAGTGTTGACGAGCGAAGATGTGTTTTTATACGGCTCTGCTTTGGGGCCTGCTTCTATGTTTGCACCGTTGTGCATGTTGGCCGGGTGGCTCCCTTCTAGACGGTAGGGCTGCGGTCGAACCCGTCTGGAGTGAGCCGCCAGTTTTCCGACAGTTTTGTCAGGGTGCCGTTGTGCCTTGACCTACTGAGTTTCAGTTTCACTGACTTTTGTTTTTTCGTTTTTGGGAAGATTCACGCTACCTGTCTCACTGGACAATGTCAAGCTGTCACATCTCCACACCAGAACTCCTCAGAGGACCTTCTCTGTCTTTGCCTTGGTTGCCTTGGAGGGGGCCCCCAGTCTTCTCTCAGCCATTTTTGTATTTTTTTCACATGGAGGGGGTACCGGTAGTCTCTTGGAATGTTCGAGGCCTGGGCTGCCCACTCAAGCGGGCTATGGTGGCCCACCAGCTACGAAAGTACCACCCGGCCATTATTGCTCTGCAGGAGACTCACCTGGTGGGTGACTCTGTTGGGTGCCCTCGGTATGCATGGGTGGGATGGGGCTATCACTCCACCCACTCCTCATATTCCAGGGGGGTCAGTGTGCTGATTCACAAGTCACTGGCCTTTCGGGAACTGGGGGTCAAGGTGGACTCTGTTCATACATTGCGTGCTTTTTCAGGTTATGTGTGTTATAGCGATAGTGTACATTCCGCCCCCATTCTCCTCTGGGGTGCTCAGGGAATTCCTTCAATTTACTATGGACAAGGTTGGACTGCCATTGTTTGTTATGGGGGACTTTAATGGGGTGCTGGACCCTGCCAGGGACAGACACCCTCCACTGCCCTCCGGGGGAGCAGCCAGAAGTACAGCTCTCTCCCGCTTTTTGACGGAGATGGATTGGTCTGAGGTGTGGCGCCTTAGAAACCCTGACACGGTGCAGTTCTCATGCTTCTCCAAAACACACTCTGCATTGTCACGTATAGACTTATGTGTGGGTACCAGGGAGGCCGTGGCCATGGTGGAGGACATTGAGTATGCCCGTAGGGGGATCTCGGACCACTCCTCGCTGGTGGTCAAATTGCAGGTTCGCCCTCGGGTGGACTTGCGTAGAGCTCCCTGGCGTTTGAATGCCTTCTGGCTGAAACTATTTCCGCCGGATAATGACATTCCAGCAGCCATAGCAAACTTTTTTGAGGAGCATGACCACTTCGGGGATGTGCTCCTGAGGTGGGAGGCTTTTAAGAGCTTTCTCCGCGGGGCCCTCATTGCTAACGTTAAGAAAATCCAGACCGAGTCTAAATGCTTTGAGGAACAACTGTCCCAGTGCGCACAGCGGCTGGAGCAGGAATACTTGAACAACCCCACTGATGCTACGAGGGCGGCATGGCTCTCGGCCCAGTCAGTGTGGGTTGGGGAGGTTCGCTCCAAGGCGGACAAAAAGCGTTTTTTTGCCAAAACAGCCTTTTATGAAGAAGGGGAACGCACGGGCCGTATGCTGTCAAGAATGGTGGGGACACGCCCCTCGGTTCCTCCCATAGGGGCTCTCCGGTTGCCAGATGGTGCTTTGGTTAACAAGCAGGATGAAATTATGGCTGAGCTGGTGAGGTTTTACAGGGACCTTTACTCCTCGCGGGCTCGCTGTGGCCCGGAAGAGCTGTGGGACTTTTTAGGTGCCACTCCTCTACCGCAGTTGACGGAGGAACAGCGGCTTCAGCTTGAGGCCCCGATTACGGAACAGGAGTTGTTGGAAGCGGTGGCCCTCTCTCCGGGATCTAAGGCTCCTGGAGATGATGGCCTTCCTGCTGAAATTTACCAAAATTACTCTGGGTTGTTATTGCCAAGATTATTGGAGGTGTTCCAGAGGGCAAGGGAGGTGGGGACCCTTCCGGAGTCTATGACCAGGGCTAGCATCATATTATTACTTAAACCAGATAAGTCTCCTACGGACCCGGGATCTTACAGACCCATCTCTCTGCTCCAGGCGGATGTCAAGTTACTGGCTAAAGTTTTGGCACGTAGAGTTAATAAAGTCATAACACACATCATTCATGAAGACCAGGCGGGCTTTATGCCCAATAGATCTATGGCCCTTAACTTGCGTCGCCTGTTTGTAGCAATTCAGACGCCGGCGGATAACGCGGGGGAGAGGGCACTGCTGTCCTTGGATGCCAATAAGGCATTTGACAGCGTGGAGTGGGGTTATCTCTGGGCGACCATGGAATCCTTTGGTTTTGGCCCTATATTCCTATCATGGGTGAAGTTACTGTATTCTCAACCAACTGCTACCATTAGGGAGGGAGGCAGGGTCTCCGCAAGCTTTTCACTGGGAAGGGGGACGAGACAGGGGTGCCCGCTATCACCCCTATTATTTGCCATAGCGATAGAGCCCCTTGCGGCGCGTATAAGAGCTCAGCAATCCATCACGGGGTTCCGGTATGGACCATATGAGGAATAAAGTCCTGCTCTACGTGGATGATATGCTCCTGACGCTGGGTGACACCGATGCTTCCCTGCGATCGGTCATGGCAGTTATTACGGAGTTCGGTCGGTTTTCCGGACTCACTATAAACTGGTCCAAATCGGCCCTCTTGCAACTGGATAGGACCGATGTCCCCTCCCTGGGTCCACATTGCCCGGTCCCCTTGGTCCAGCAGTTTAAATACCTGGGGGTCATGGTCTCGGCGGACCCGACCCAGTATAGCTTGCTCAATATTAGCCCCCTTCTCACCAGGTTTCGGGACAAAATCAGGACTTGGAACAAACTCTGGCTATCACTAGCCGGTAGGGTAAACCTTATAAAGATGGTATTGATGCCGCAATTGTTATATTTCCTCCATAATTCTCCTATCGTCATTCCACTGAAAGCTTTTCGCATAGTTAACACTCTTTTCCGGACCCTTATGTGGAAAGGTAAAGCAGCTAGAGTACGTATGGAGCAGCTACAGAAGCCTCGTGATGGGGGGGGGGGGGCCTTGCCCTTCCTAACCCGTGGTTGTACTATTTGGCATCACAGCTGCAACATCTGGTGGGGGCGGTATCCGGGTCGCGTACTGGCGTGGCACTGACAGTTATGCAGTGGTTTGTTGGCGCGCACGGGGTGCCGGAGGGACTTGAGGCGCAACTTTTTTCTAAACCTAATAAGCGCTTCCCGACCTATAGATTACTACAAAAAATATGGGACAAAACTAAACAAATTCAGCGAGCATTGGGCTATACTAACTTCAGCCCGCTTTGGGACAATAAGACTTATCCGGAATTACGTAAGGTGGACCAGGCTGACAGGTGGCGAGTGTATGGGGTGACACACCTTACACATGTGGTGCGGGAGGGGTCCTTGCTGACCTTTTAAACAGCTTCAGGAGCGCTTCTCGCTCCCGGACACTATGAGGTTTTATTATTTCCAATTACGGCACGCATGGCGGGCACAGGCAGCTATGGGACAGCTTTTCCTGTCCCCAACCCCTGTTTTCTTCCTTATGCAACAATTTACGGACACCAAGGGATCCATATCAGGCTGCTATGCCTCTCTTCTGGGATCTTTCCTGGAAAGGTATCAGAGCCAGGCTTGTGACCGCTGGAGCATGGATGTGGGAGAGATCCCGGGGGAACAGTGGGAGGAGGCCTTGGAGGCAGTTCGTAGCTGCTCTCTCAATGCCTCACACCAGGTGTCGCAGCTTTACATCCTGCTAAGAGTGCATCACACTCCCCTGAAACTTTATGCCATGGGTCTTCGTGGCGATGACCTCTGTGGACGATGCCGCAGAGAGGTGGGGGACTTGGTTCACTTGATGTGGAGATGTCCAAAGCTGCACAGATACTGGTCCACGGTGCTATCTGCCATTAATGGAACTCTGGGGGTGGATATCCCTAGGGATCCCAGACAGTGCATTTTGGGGATACTGGAAGCGGTAGTGGAAGATAAGTTTCTGCGAGAGGCAGCTATTCGGGCACTTTTTCAGGCCCGTTTACTGATCCTGAGACACTGGATAGCGCAGGAGCCACCTACATATAGGATGTGGCTGGAACAGATGGCTTCTACTTTACGTATGGAGAAGGTTATCTACCAGCATAGGGGGGTGCCTCAGAAATGTTCTAAGGTATGGGGTGTGTGGCTGACCAGCCAGGGCATGGCCCCTGATGATCTTATTCTGGAACGTTTGTTAATGTAATCCCTTGAGAGACTTATATGCTCAATCTTGACTCGGGTGAGTGGGGCGGGGGAGCTTCCGGCACTTATATTTTACAATGTTTTGTGTTTATCGCACTGTACTTTACCGTGATAACCTTGGGGGGGAATATGGCATGGTGTGGATTGTGTATTGTTTATGGTTTGAAGCTGCCATCCGACAGTTTTTCTTTCTGATTGTCATGGTGTGAATTTTTCTCAATAAAGCTTTTCTTGATTTAAAAAAAAAGGCTTTGGCTTCTAACTCGTATAATATGACTACAGCTCTAGCAGATACCTGTATGGCCAGTAATGTAGATTTGTGGATCAAGGAATTGTCAAAACATATCTCTAAAATGGAGGGAACACAAGACTTACTAGATTCATTATCTGTGATTGGGAAAGCAGTGTCTTAGCAGACACAGCAGTAGAGTCAATATTAGCCTCTGCAAGAACAGCAGCTCTGATGAATTCTGCTAGGAGGGCAGTTTGGGTCAAAGCATGGGAAGGAGTTATATCTTCCAAGTTGAGACTTTGCGCATTACCTTTTGAAGGGTCTTTTTTGTTTGGCTCTGGGCTGGATGATGTTTTATCCAGATCCTCAGAGAAGGGGAAAAAATTCCCTACTAAGAGGAAGGACAAGTTGGGGAGGTATTCCTTTCGGAACTTCCAAGACAAAAACCAACAAAGGCCTTTCAGGGGGCAAACCAGGAGAGGTGGTCCGGCAAAGGGAAAACAAGGAGCTAACTTGCTGTTCCTTAAACCTGGACCCAATCCTAAAGAGACCAAGTGACGCCAGCGTCGGGGTAGAGGGCAGGTTAGCCCATTTCATTTCCCAATGGGAAAACATCTCAACCAGCCCCTATATTCTCCAGATCATCCGGGAAGGTTACCGACTGGAGTTTTCCTCTCAGCCAGTGACAGAAATAACAATGACATATCCCTCAAGAGTAAAACAAAAGAAGAAAGCACTGCTAGAAGGTATTCAAGAGTTAGCATAACAGAGGGTGATTACACCTGCACCATTAAGTCAGGTATTCCAAGGCCTTTACTCCCACATATTTGTGGTACCAAAGCCCTCAGGAAAATTCCGGCTAGCCATAAACCTCAAAAATTAAACAAATTTCTAATATACAAGAAGTTCTCTACGGAGAACATTTATGCGGTCAGAAAAAAATCTGTTTCAGAACATCTCTTTATGACCACACTGGATCTAAGGGATGCTTACCTGCATGTCCCAATTTGTCCAGAACATCAAGCATTCCTCAGATTCACAGTAGTGACGGAAGAAGGAACTGCACACTGGCAGTTCAGAGCTTTTCCCTTTGGCTTGGCAGCCAGTCCAAGGATCTTTACGAAGATCTTGGCAGAAGTAGTAGGCCATCTTCATCTTCAGGGCCTAAGTTTGATCCCTTATCTGCACGATATGTTGATCTTTGCAAGATCAGCAAAACAGGCCACGGCAGACACCCAAAAAGTGATGTCAGTCCTACAGAAGGTAGGGTGGCTGATGAATGTGGAGAAATCCTCAATAGAGCCAGCACAGGTTCAAGTCTATCTGGGGTACAAGATAGATTCCAGAGTAAAGAGACTTTTTCTCCCAGAGAAAAAGGTGGAAAAAGTAGTCTCGGCGGTGGAAAATGTCTGTTCTCATCCTCGGTGTTCCTGGAGACAGATCATGAGGATTTTGGGTCTGATGACAGCTTGTATCCCAGCTGTAGAGTGGGCCAAATTACACTCATGACACCTCCAATTTTTCCACCTGCTCTCTTGGAACAAGAAACAAGAGTCCCTAGACGAAAAAATTACGCTCTCCCTGCAAGTAATATCCCTAAAATGGTGGACAGTTCTCAAAAATCTGAGGGAAGGGGCGACTCTGGGGTCAAGAGCAACCCCGAAAGATCACCACGGATGCAAATTCCGAGGGGTGGAGAGCTCATCTTGAATGAGCTCATGCCCAGGGCACCTGGGATATACAGATAAGTCAGGCCTCATCCAACTACAGAAAGCTGAAAGCGGTGGGAGAAGCAATAAGAGCATTCGAAAAGGATATTTCAGGGAAAAGTCCAAATCCATTCAGACAATGCTACAACAGTAGCTTACTTGAATCATCAAGGGGGGACCAGATCGAACACCCTGTTAAAGTTAGCTCAGGAGACACTGGGCTGGGCAGAAAAGAGAGTGATTTCTCTATCGGCAGTGCATATAAAAGGGAAGGACAACTGGGAAGTGAACTTCCTCAGTCGCCATTCCATCAAGCAGACAGAATGGCAACTGAATCCCAGAATATTTCAACTTCTAGTTCAAAAGTTTGGTCAGCCGGAAGTGGATATGTTTGCCACTTGGCAGAACAAAAAAGTAAGCCGGTTCTTCTCCCTGACACAACAAAAGGGTATGTTGGGCTTGGATGCTCTAGCACAGCCATGGCACTTCAGGCTAGTCTATGCTTTTCCTCCTCAAAATCCGATTCCAAGAGTTCTACAGAGACTCAGTGGATGGCCGCAACTACGTCTCATCTTGATTGCCCCTTGGTGGCCAAAGAGAACGTGGTTCGCGACTCTGGTATCCCTATCAGTGACAGCTCCTTGGAAACTACCAGAGGTTCCGGATCTGTTACTACAAGGGCCTCTTATTCACCCCAGACCACAGTTTTTTTCAGTTAGCAGCCTGGGTAGTGAGCGCCAAATCCTAAAGGGAAAAGGTTGTTCAGATAAGGTCATTGATACCCTCCTAAGTAGAAAACAAGTTACTGGGAAAATGTATTCCAAAATTTGGAAAAAATTCTGTACTTGGCAGAGTCAGAAGAAGAATTCCTCTGCCTCGATCCCTATTATCCTGGAATTTTTACAGGATGGAGTAGATAAGGGGGTGGCAGTTAACACCCTTAGAGTACAGGTAGCGGCACTTTCTGTTTTCTCAGATAAGTCTGGAGCTGTTAAAAGATTTTTGTTAGCTCGGGGAAGAGCGACCCCGATTTAATAGGGCTAATGTTCCAGTATGGAACTTAACTCAAGTACTAGAGACGTTATCTAGTGAACCCTTTGAACCTTTGGTTAAGGTTAATCTGAATATTTTGTCAATTAAGTTAACTTTTCTGTTGGCAATTACCACAGCCAGAAGAGTGGGAGATTTACAAAGTTTGTCCATAAAGGAGCCCTTTATGCTAATTCTCTAAGACAGAGTGATTCTTAGACCAGATCCCCTGTACCTACCCAAAGTAGTTTCCTCTTTTCACAGAAAACAAGAGATGGTCCTGCCATCATTTTGTGAAAAGCCTAGGTGTGCAAAGGAATGAACATTCCATTGCCTGGATGTAAAAAGGTGTCTTCTCACCTATTTGGAAAGAACCAAAGGATTTAGAAGGTCTAGTCACCTGTTGGTTCTACATTCTGGACCAAGAAAGGGATTGCAAGCATCAAAACCCTCGATCTCTAGGTGGATTAAGCAAGCCATTAGTAAGTCTTATAAGGTGTCAGGTATCCCCACACCAGCAAATCTAAAGGCACATTCCACAAGGGGCATGGCAACATCCTGGGCCGAAGGAGCCGGAGCATCCTGGGAACAGATCCACCATGCAGCCACCTGGTCCAGTCAAGATACCTTCCTAAAGCGCTATCGTGTGGAAGTACTGTCTCAACAAGTCCTTGCCTTTGGCAGAAAGGTTTTACAGGCAGTGGTCCCGCCCTAAGGAAGGCCAATATGGATTCCTTTATCATCCTTTCATATGTAGGCCGTCCTGGAAGGGTGAAATGAGAAAACTTACCGTTGGTGTACCGGTAACGGCCTTTCTATTAACCCTTCCAGGACGGCCGGCCTACTTCCCCCTCAGAGGTGGTGGTGAGTTAAATGTATGTATGTATGTATGTATGTATATATATATATATATATATATATATATATATATATATATATATATATATAAAACTGTATGTTATTGAATAACTGTGTCCCTTGAAAGTTTGGTTGGAAAGTTACTTTTCTATTACTGAAGCTCAAAGATGGGTGGGACCTTGTTAACAGCTGCAAATTAGTTGTTTCCTGTAGGGTGGAGCCACAATCTCTCATATGTAGGCCTTCCTGGAAGGGTTAATAGAAAGGCCGCTACCGGTACACTAACGGTAAGATTTCTTCAAATGTCCCAATTTGTACCTAGTTGAGCCAGAGGAGTATCCCACTCATTCCCTTCTCCCATCCCCATATAAAATAAACAAACAACCAAAGACGCCGGACTGGTCATTGTCTCAGATCTCACACTTGAGCAATCAGCTTAAATGTGCTGTTGGTGTTAACGGTAACCATGGCAGACTCACATCAGGCCCAATGCCTGGAAATATTGCTACATATATAATCATTTAAAAAAAATGTTTCTGCTGTACGCTTTAAAGTTCTTCCTCTTCCACCATGCCCTCAGTTATGCTGTTTCCTCCAGTATGGAGCCATTACAGGCAACTTTTGTAGTGGGGACTATGCTCTCTCCATGGTGGGGGGGGGGGGGTCTTACCCAGGGTTTTTTTCTGATCTTCTGACCATCCCAGCTACTCCCTCCTGTTGGATGATGGGGGTGTTGCAGTGCCTTTTTTTTCCCTCACCAGCCCAGGGGAGCAATGGCCAGCCGGGTTGTCTGTGCCTGTGTGCCCAAAGCTGAATGGAGTTATTTGGGCTGGTGTCATGCAGCCCTGGACTTACAAGGTGGTTCCTTCAGTGCAGGGAAGCCGCTATAGTGGTGGAGGCTTGCCACATGTGAAGTCCGGGCCCTGGCCACTCCACATTCTCAGAATTCCGCTGCACTGTGCAACATGGAAAAAGCGGAAACTGCTGGCTGCTACGGCGGAAGCAGGTGCCTCATCTCATGCACTAGCCAGGCCCAGGTAAGGGGGGTACATTGGTGCCTTTCGGTTATCCTTACTATTGGGCTTTTTTGTGTGTGGTTTATTGTGACTTCCTCTCTGGGAGTCAGGGTGATGGAAGCCTGCTGCTGAAGTGCGCTACAGCTGGGGGGCTGCTCTGCACTGGTGAAGGTTCTCGGAGCTCCTTCCTCTCTCCTCTATTTGCAGTTGTTTAACCTTGCATGGGGAGCTTGAGTGGTCACATGACGGGTGTGGGTCAATTCGTGCTGGAGCCCACTTAAAATGGGATTGTATTTGTTCCCCTGTGTTATTGTTTAAGGTCGAAGCAAATAGAGCTCTCCTGTTAAAGGGAAGTGCCCTTCCTAGAAAAAGCCACTTAAAGTAGAACTACAAGCAAAACTTATTTTGTATAGAGTAAGGGGGGGGGGGGGTTATAAATGCAGTCAGATATTTTTTGCCATCTGTCCCATTGCCGAGATTTTCCATCACTTCCTGTCCGATAGCCAAACAAGAAGTGAGAAGAAATCCCTGCAGATTGAGGGATTTCCTTGGGGATGACGAGGTCCCCAGAACTAGAGTCCCCATTGGAATATTTCCCCTCTATTTCTTTTATGGGGACAACCCAAACTTTGTTTTTTTTTTTTTTTTTACTCACTGGTGCTCCAGGGCCTTCAAAAGTGTGATGGGTTGTAATGAAATTAGATGTGTAATTAATGCTCCTAGAACGCCTAAGGGTGCTACTTGGATGTTGGGCCTCTGTATGTCGCCAGGCTGTGTAAAAGTCTCACACATGTGGTATTGCCATACTCCAGAGGAGTAACATAATGTATTTTGGGGTGTAACGTTTGCTATGTACATGCTATGTGTTAGGAATATCTTATAAATTTACAACTTTGTGTAAAAAAAAAAATAAATTTTAATTTTCTTTCCACATTTTTCCAAAAACTTGTGTAAAAAAGACATGTTCAAAAGACTCATGCCTCATAGAATATACATTGGGGTGTTTTCTTTTCAAAATGGGGTCATGTGGGTAATTAGATTGTCCTGGTGCTCCAGGGCCTTCAAAAGTGTGTTAGGTCGTTAGGATATTATGTGTGAAACTTATGAAATTATATGTGTAATTTATGCTCCTAGAACACCTGACAGTGCCCCTTGCATGTTAGGACTCTGTATGTGGCCAGGCTGTTTAAAAGCCTCACTCTTGGTATTGCCATATTCAGGAGGAGTAGCAGAATGTATTTCGGGGTGTAATTGCAAGTATGCATATACTGTGTGTGAGAAATAACTTGTTATTATGACAATCTTGTGTAAAAATAAAGTATTTTCCCAAGAATTGTGGGAAAATATTACAACTTCAAAAAACTCACCATGCCTCTTACTAAATACCCTGGAATGTCTACTTTCCAAAAAGGGGTAATTTGGGGGGTATTTGTACTGTCCTGACATTTCAGGACCTCAATAAATGCGATAGGCCGACGGTACATCAGGTGTGATTAGGCGTGATCAATTTTCAATGATTGGCACAATAGCTTGTAGACTTTAACTTTCACACAGACTAAATAATATCCACTAATTTGGGTTATTTTTTACCAAAGATAAATAGTAGTATAAATTTTGGCCCAAATTTATGAAAAAAAAATCACTTATTTGCAAAATGTTATAATAGAAAGTAAAACAAAATGTGTTTTTTTTCAAAGTTTTCGCTTGTATCACAAAAATATATAAATTGCTCAGTGGTGATTAAATACCACCAAAAGAAAGCTCGATTTGTGTGAAAAAAAAGAGAAACATTTGGGTACAGCGTTGCATGACTGAGTAACATTCAAAGCTGAAAATTGGTCTGGGCAGGAAGGGGGTGAAAGTGCCTTGTACTGAAGTAGTTAACCAAGAGTTGCTTGCTCAATATTACTTCTGTAACTTGACCATCTAAGACTAAAATGCTGTCTTATAGTGCATGAAAATGTTTAAATGCAAACAAAGAAATGCATGTTCTTTTTTTGGTTGGCTATAATTTGATGTGTCAAGGCTTCCTTTTTCTTCTACTGGAGACTGCTGATTTTCTAGAGAAACTAAAACTGGCTATAGATGGATCACGATTCAAGCAGTTCAGCAGGGACTGGGCCGCATTTTCAATTAATCTATGGCTGTTCCCATTCCAGAAATGTAGATCTGATGATAGACTTCTCTCGAGCCAGCTTGTAGTTCCTTTCAATAAGCACTGCTTAGTGTATTCTGACAGCGGAGGAATCTCCCCGCTGTCAAATACATTACAATTGGAAGGATGTCTCTTACCACCTGTTGTGGAAATTATTGGGGCTTGGAGCATTGAAATTTGCTGCAATGAAAAGCGCACTTGTGGATATTAATATGTGCCAAACGCCATTAATCCCTTGTATTGAAAAGTACAATGTGCAGCTCTTTTGTATAAAGTTAGCCCATCGCACTCGGCGACAAAGGAACCGTCACGTTGGGTCATATCGATGCCATCTGAAGGGTCTCTCTGTGTCTGAGTGTGTGTGTGAAAGTCTCTGAGCCCTCCAGAGCAGCGCTAGGTTTATTTACAGCAAGTGAACAAAAGGAAGGGGGTTACAAGGGAGTGGCTTCAAGACAACCAATCACAGACATGTATACATTCATTTCAAATAGTTTTTATTGTAATTTTTGTCATACAACAAGGGAAAACAAGCAGGTTTGCAAAACATGTGTAACAGGTAAAACTGTGAAGAATTCAATCATCAATATCTTTCCAGATCTTATCAGCTCAGATAGCACATAACATCTACAATATCGGCAGGTGAAAAGTACAATGCATTATACCTACATCTTCACCACTCACAACAGCTAATGAAAAAACAAGTGCGCCATCTAGTGATCAACTTAGATTATACATCAAAATTCGAACTAAACCATTGACACCAGGGGTGCCATTTTTCTTTCTTTATGGTAATGCTCGCTAAAGGGGGACATAATCAGTTCATATGTGTAGTGCAATTGGGTGGTACGGACAATGTCTAGCAATGATGGGGGTTGGATGGTGTTCCATTTCCTAGTGATGCTTAATCTTGTTGCCAGGAGTATATTCAATACTATTTTGCGGAGTTGCAGCGGTATTTTTTCTATTGTCAGATTAAGTAGACCTAGCTCTGGGGAGGGGTCTAGGGGTATTTGAGTAATTTTTGAGAGCAAAAAGGCTTCAGACCATAGGGCTCGTATGGGCGGGCAATCCCACAGTATATGTTTGGTACCCTGCTGACCACACTCTCGCCAACATGTTGGGGGGGGGGGGGTGTTGTCATCGAATTTTGCTATGATATGCGGTGTGAGATACCATCTCAAGGATATCTTTAGATGCAATTCCCTGACAGAAGCGCTCAGGGAGGCTTTACAACCTGAGGTTAGGGCCAGGGACCACTGATGCTTGGAAAAAACTGTGCCCAAATCTCCTTCCCATTTAAGTAGGGGGGGGGGGGGAGTCTTGGTCAGGACGTTCTTCTCACCGACGACGGGATAAATTGTAGATATGCCCTTGGCTTTCGACAAAGTGGATGTGAGGTAATCCCAAATTTTCTTCGGGAGGGGAGCTCTGAGCTGTGGGTTTTGTGTCAGGCAGGACTTAATTTGGATGTAACGGTACCATTCCGTTGTGGGAATGTGATATTCCGACACTAACTGTGAGAAGGGTTTAAGGACTCTGAGATTATACAGGGCATCTAAGGTGGTACAGCCATGGAGTATCCACCGGTTGAGGAGATCGTGGTAAGTGAGGTGTTTCCATCTAGAGTGTGTCAAATGTAGCCAAGCCGAGACCGATGCTCTGATCGGCGATATGTGTTCTGGAAGTTTGTCCCCTATGTTCCTACTGCATAACCATGATGAGAGGTCCTTTTGAGGGGTTTGGTCTCTTTCCAGTGCTCCCCAGAGGCTGTCTGGGGTTCGCTGGAACCAAGTGCGCACCTGGGATATTATGGAGGATGTGTAATAATCTTCCAGGTCAGGCATGGAGGCACCTCCGGCTTCCCTGGATTTCAGTAAGATCCCTTTAGCACACCGAGACCGTTTTGTCTTGCCACAGATAACAGGACCGCATTGTCTGTAGTGAACGCAGGAATGACTTGGGGACGGGGATAGGTAGCGACCTGAATAGGTACCGAAGTTTGGGCAATGTGCACATCTTAAAAGCAGCCAGGTGTCCCGACCACGCAAGTTCAAATTTTGCCAAAGATTGCAGTTCCGTGGCCAAGTGGCTCTTGAAGGGAGAGAAATTAGCTTGAAAAAGTAGGGATGTGGATTTGGTAAGCGTAATGCCCAGATAGGTAATACCCGCATCTGCCCATTTGTACGGGAGTGACCAATTGAGAAGGTTTCTGGTTGTTCCCGTCTACACCTAAATCAAGTATATGGGATTTGGCCTCATTTACCTTGTATAGTGAAACTTCTCTGAACGCTGTAAGGATATCCTTCGTGGAAGTGAGGTGACGGGGTTCGATACCATCAGGATAACCTAAGCAAACAAGCTGATGCGGTTCTCCTGAGAGCCGATAATTATGCCCATGATGCCGGGGTCCGTTCGGATTTTATGGGGCAGAGGTTCTATGGCCATATTAAAGACCAGGGGGGAGAGTGGGCATCCCTGCCGCGTCCCATTAGTAATATGGAAAGGTGAGGAAAGGGAGGCATCAACAAGTACTCGGGCTGATGGATGAGAATAGAGCGCTAGTATAGCTGCATGCATTCTGCCGTTTATACCAAATCTGCGGAGCCTCTCCTGAAGGTACCCCCAGTGCACTCTATCGAGTGCCTTATCTGCATTCAGTGACAGGAGCAGAGAAGGCATTTTAGAAGCATTTGCGTTGTGAATAATGTTAATGAGGCGTCTGGTTGCGTCTGCGGATTGTCTACCTAAGGTGAAACCCGATTGATCCTTGTGGATAAGCTGTTGGGAGGATGGGCATTCGTCTATTGGCTACCATTTTGGCATAGATTTTTGTCTGAATTGAGTAAGGAGATGGGATGGAAATTTTGCGGAGTGATTGGTTCTTACTCGGCTTGGGGAGGGTGATGATAGTGGCCTCAAGCATTTCCGTTGGGAATGAAGAGGATGTGGTGGCATCGTTAAACATGCACAGGTGGGGAGCTAGGACATCCTTTAGAGCTTTATAATAGTCATTAATCAAGCCATCCGGGCCTGGGGATTTCGCAGTCGGTAGGGACGCTATGGCTTCACAAACCTCCTCTACCGTGAAGGGGGTGTTAAGTTGTGCAGATTGTGCGGGAGTGAGGGTAGGAAGGGAGATGCTGTCTAGAAAGTTTTTGATGTGGTCAGGAGTAGGCGACGTAGACTGGGAGTCTTTAAGATTGTACAAAGATTTGTAGTAGCTACTAAAGGCATTGGCCATGTCTCTGGGGTCATAGAGCTGCTCGTTTTGTGTGGGGGTGAATGATATATTTAATTTTGTTTTTAAGACATTGCCCTTTAAGTCTGGTGGCTAATAATTTGCCTGCCTTGTTGTTGGTGGCATAATAAGTGGCCTTAATTTTTCGGAGATTGCGTTCGTTCGTGTCAAGGAGATGTGATCTAAGTTCCTGCCTAAGTGATAAGAGCTTGATTTTGAGGTCTGCGGAGGGGCTAGTTTGGTTTTGAGCTTCCAGAGAGGTGATGTCGCGGGTGAGTTTGTCTACAATGTGCAAGCGTTTTCTGTTTGTTCTACGCTGCAGTTGGATCAGAACCCCTCTACTGAATGCCTTATGGGCATTCCAGAGAGTCGCGGACTCAGATACCGACCCCTGGTTATCTTTAAAAAAATCAGAAATGGAGTGTTTTAGAAAATCTACATTTTCTGGGATCTTAAGAATTCCAGCATTTGCTCTCCAAGGTTTTTGCGAAGATGTTTTAGAAGACAGCAAAAGTACAACGCTCACTGGGGCGTAGTCAGACCACGTAATTGGGGCTATCTGAGTCCACTGCTTTCTGGAGAATCGACATATCAGATAAAATAACATCAATACGTGAATAAGTATTATGCACTACTGAATGGTGGGCGAATTCCCGGTCAGAGGGATGGTGGCACCTCCAAATGTCGTAGAGGTAGTTTCTATGGATAAACCCTTGCAGGGATTGATGACATTTGGTGGTGGCTGAAATGTCCACGGTTCTATCCGGGGGTAGGTTAAAGTCACCACATAGCACTAGGGGACCCTTTTGAACTGCACAAATTTTTTCATAATTCGATTCAGAAAGCAAATTTGATGGACGTTGGGGGCATAAACAGAAACTAAAGTCACTGTAAAGCCATTAATAGAACAGACAATGATGAGTTATCTACCGTTGGTGTCTGTTACTGACGACATTAGATCAAAGTCCAGATCTTTGTGAACGGCCAATAGGACACCCTTCCTCTTCTTGGAACAGGAGGATGTGAATACTGTAGGGTAGTCTCTATGGGAGCAGGTAGGAGCATGCTGATCAAAAAATGAGTCTCTTGGGCACAAACTACATCTGCTTTGTGCTTGATGGCAGTGCGCCACAGCGAAGCTCGCTTGGCCAGATGGTTGAGGCTATTGGCGTTCAGGAATAAGATTTTAACTGTCATAAGTGAGTGTCGGAGTGTGCGATAAGTCGTTACTCACGGAACCGTAAGCAGTCTTTTGGAAATTTAAAGAATGAGTGACGAGCTGTTGACCGTCTAGGCATGCTCCAGGGTGGCTGTAGAGTGTGCTGGTGGATCTGGAGAGCTTAAGGAAATTCCAATAGGTCCTGGAAGGAGACATAGCGTTGCTTGGGAGCACAACATCTGTTACACCTGCAGAAGGGGGAAAAAGAGGACAACACAAAACAAATCAAGACAACAAGGGAACATAAAATCGGGTGGAAACCATGGGCTGGTGTAGCCATTTCCAAATGGGGGTAAAAACAGTTCAGTAGCCAAATGGGCTAAATGCCTCAGGACAGGCTGGATTCAGAACAGGACCCAATGATGAAGAGGTAAAAAAAGATAAAAAAAAAATAGGATGCACGAGTCCAGACTTCAAGTGTCCCTTGCGGAGCATTGAGGCAGGGAATGCCATTGAGGGGGAACTCTGCTCGGGGATTTTTTCGCTCCCGGGGGGGAACCGGATAAGGGATGATGCCCCAAGAATTTAACAGGGATATGCCTCTTTCAAGCGTGGTGACTGTGTATGATTCTCCATTCCTCTCCACTAAGATCTTGCAAGGGTGTTTCCACTTGTACGGCAGGTTGTGGTTGTGCAGTGCTTTGGTAATGGTGGAAAGTTGTCTGCGCATATCTAGGGTATGCTTAGAGAGGTCCGCAAAGATTTGTACAGCTGAGTAAGGGGTCAGGGAGAGTGCCCAGGGATCTAGCTTTGGTTAAGATGGATTCCTTAGTTTGGTAGAAGTGCACACGTAGCAATGTGTCGCGGGGAACATGCTGAGGGAGGAAAGGGGGCTTTGGGACCCTGTGAATACGGTCAACCGTCAGCTCCAGGGGAGACGCTCCAGGCAATATAGCTAAGAAAAGGTCCGGATTTTAAGGTTATTTCTTCTGGAGCGATCCTCCAGATCTGCGATTTTTGCTTTGATCCAGTGTCGCTTATCCACATGTTCTTCATGTGCCTCTACCAAATCATTCAGTGGTCACAATCTCTGATATGGAGTATTCTACAGTGTGTACCCTGTCCCCTAGGGAGTGGATTTCTGCTGAGAATTTGTTAGCAAGTGTCACTGTTGGTGATTTCCTTTATGCCAAACCTAGATACCTTAAGTGTATATATAATAAGTCCCTGACTTATGGTCTGTTCTATGTAAAAGAAAAGCAGAGCTCTGGAGAATACTTTATCCTGTTCAAAAAAACACATGCAACCAGTGTTCAGTCAAAAGCATTCTTAACTTTATTTGGAGCGGGGTAAGTCTTATACAGAAAATCCACAGGAAATACAATTGGGAGGGGGGAGAGTGCTCTCAGAAGTTAAACAATGGGTTAATACAGAATGTTCGTTAGAAATTGCAAAATATGCCTTGTCTAGACCCTAAGACTTAGTATAACTAAAGAGGAAGTTAATGTGCGATAAAGAATGTATCTTTAGCTAAGGTGTGAAAACATGGGGGACATGGGGTGATTTATGTGTTTCCTTGGTCTTTGTAACTAAAGCCTTAAAGCAATCTTAAATGAAATAACTCATTTTAAGTCAGAGCTGCATTTAAAATGGCGTGACACAGGTCAAGCTAGAAAATGGTTGCAAGTAACTAGTTAGAGGTCCTGTCATTCCCCTTCAATCCCCTCTAGAAAATCATAATTTCATATGCATGATTTTCCTTCCTATCATTTATACAGTGTCATCAGAGGACACAAGGTCTCTCTGGAAAGGGACAGCAGGTTAGGCGACAATGTCCTTGGCTTCCTTAGTATAATCAAATAAGGACCTAAACCTGCCCACCTAAATGGTAGACTTGGCTTTAGAACTTGACATATTCCTGATAATCAAAAGGGGTTTGGGTTTGTTGCCTCAGCACACCTTGTCCAGCTGTTAGAAATTAGTGATGTCGCGAACCTAAAATTCGCCGTTCGCGAACATCGGCAAATGTTCGCGAACCGCCATAGACTTCAATAGGCAGGCGAATTTTAAAACACACAGGGACTCTTTCTGGCCACAATAGTGATGGAAAAGTTGTTTCAAGGGGACTAACACCTGGACTGTGGCATGCCGGAGAGGGATCACGCAAAAAAAAGTTCTTAAAAATTATAATTTTTTGATAGAGAGCCAATTATTGGAAAAATTAAAAAAAAAATAAAAATAAAAAATTTCTTTGGATTTAGCATCTGGGGGGTCTAAAAAGTGTACCTGTGAAGTTTCAGCTCTGTAGCATGTCCAGAACCCCTAAAAAACAGCATTTTTCTTATATTTTCAGGAATATGGCTTCTCTGCGGCTGGCTTTTTCTCTTGCAGGCATTTATCGGGCATTTTTTTAGGCAGGCATGTCATTTTTTGTATTTAGTGTCTGGGGGGTCTAAAAAGTGTACCTGTCAATTTTCAGCTCTGTAGCATGTCCAGAACCCCTAAAAAACAGCATTTTTCTTATATTTTCAGGAATATGGCTTCTCTGCGGCTGGCTTTTTCTCTTGCAGGCATTTAGCGGGCATTTTTTTAGGCAGGCATGTCATTTTTTGTATTTAGTGTCTGGGGGGTCTAAAAAGTGTACCTGTCAAGTTTCAGCTCTGTAGCATGTCCAGAACCCCTAAAAAACAGCATTTTTCTTATATTTTCAGTAATACGGCTTCTCTGCGGCTGTCTTTTTCTCTTGCAGGCATTTATCGGGCATTTTTTTAGGCAGGCATGTCATTTTTTGTATTTAGTGTCTGGGGGGTCTAAAAAGTGTACCTGTCAAGTTTCAGCTCTGTAGCATGTCCAGAACCCCTAAAAAACAGCATTTTTCTTATATTTTCAGGAATACGGCTTCTCTGCGGCTGTCTTTTTCTCTTGCAGGCATTTATCGGGCATTTTTTTAGGCAGGCATGTCATTTTTTGTATTTAGTGTCTGGGGGGTCTAAAAAGTGTACCTGTCAAGTTTCAGCTCTGTAGCATGTCCAGAACCCCTAAAAAAAAGCATTTTTCTTATATTTTCAGGAATACGGCTTCTCTGCGGCTGGCTTTTTCTCTTGCAGGCATATATATCAGTGGTGGGTGGGCAGTGGCACAGTACACTCTCTGTGGACCTGGCAGCAGTCACTGGCACCCAGGCAACTGCAATTTAAAAAATATATATATATTTTTTTTACTTTGCAAGCTGCTGTGCCACTTTATATATCAGTGGTGGGTGGGCAGTGGCACAGTACACTCTCTGTGGACCTGACAGCAGTCACTGGCACCCAGGCAACTGCAATTTAAAAAATATATATATATTTTTTTACTTTGCAAGCTGCTGTGCCACTTTATATATCAGTGGTGGGTGGGCAGTGGCACAGTACACTCTCTGTGGACCTGACAGCAGTCACTGGCACCCAGGCAACTGCAATTTAAAAAAATATATATTTTTTTTTACTTTGCAAGCTGCTGTGCCACCTTATATATCAGTGGTGGGTGGGCAGTGGCACAGTACACTCTCTGTGGACCTGACAGCAGTCACTGGCACCCAGGCAACTGCAATTTTAAAAAAAATATATTTTATTTTACTTTGCAAGCTGCTGTGCCACCTTATATATCAGTGGTGGGTGGGCAGTGGCACAGTACACTCTCTGTGGACCTGACAGCAGTCACTGGCACCCAGGCAACTGCAATTTAAAAAAATATATATATTTTTTTTACTTTGCAAGCTGCTGTGCCACCTTATATATCAGTGGTGGGTGGGCAGTGGCACAGTACACTCTCTGTGGACCTGACAGCAGTCACTGGCACCCAGGCAACTGCAATTTAAAAAATATATATATTTTTTTTTACTTTGCAAGCTGCTGTGCCACCTTATATATCAGTGGTGGGTGGGCAGTGGCACAGTACACTCTCTGTGGACCCGACAGCAGTCACTGGCACCCAGGCAACTGCAATTTAAAAAAATATATATATTTTTTTTACTTTGCAAGCTGCTGTGCCACCTTATATATCAGTGGTGGGTGGGCACACAGTGGCACTGCAGTGGGCACAGTACACTCTGTGGACCTGACAGTCACTGGCAGCCCAGGCAACTGCAATAATAAAAAATATTTTTTTTTCAATTTATTGCAACAAGATGCTGTGCCAACGTATATATATATCAGTGGTGGGCAGTGCACTGCAGTGGGTACAGTGCACTCTGTGGACCTGACACAGCACTCACTGCAATTATGACAGAGGAAAAAAAAATATTTTTTAAAATGCCAGGTACTGTGCCTGTGCCACCCGAAATGAGTGTGGTGTGCACACAGTACAGTCTGTGGCCTCTCACACACAGCGGGCAGGCAACTGCAGTGTACAAAAGATATAGATATAGATATATATATATATATATATATATATATATATATATATATATATATATATATATATATATATATATATAGATATATATATATATAAAGAAAAAAATCTATTACCTTACCAGCCCTTAAAAGGGCTTTTGGGGACACTAGATAGATATAGATATATATATATATATATATATATATGAAGAAACAACTCAATTACCAGCCCTTAAAAGGGCTTTTGGGGACGCTAGGTATATATATATATATATATATATATATATATATATATATATATATATATATATTAAAAAAAACCCACAAATACCAGCCCTTAGAAGGGCTTTTTGGGGTGCTGATATTACAGCAGTAGTGGACCAAGAACACTGCAAGACCAGGAACACTGACTAACTGTCCCTAGCTTAACAGCAGCAGCAGCAGCTCTCCCTACTCTCACTACACACACTGCTTCAGAATGATCTAAGATGGATGCTGCCCTTGCTTATTTATAGGAGGTGGGAGGGAGGTACGCTGATTGGCTGGAAATGTGTCTGCTGACTGTAAAGTTCAGGGTCAAAGTTTGCCTCAATGATGTCTTATGGGGGGCGGACCGAACATCGCATATGTTCGCCGGCAGCGGCGAACGCGAACATGCTAAGTTCGCCGGGAACTGTTCGCCGGCGAACAGTTCTATACATCTCTATTAGAAATGTGTCAACATTTTCAGCATCTCTGTTAAAATACAAACTTACATAAGATCCCCCTCTGCTAGCTGAGTCTGGGTTCTTTGTGGTTTTAGCGATTAGGCACATAATAAGCTTAAAACATGCATATAAAAATAATAGAAAAAGTAAAATCATTGCAATCATCATAGCAATGTCTTTTAACCAGGAAAACATCCCTCCAAATCCAAAGCCCCCCATACCTGCAAAGGGGTTCCAGTTTTTAGCAATGTTGCGGGCCTCTTCTTGCAACTTATTGACCTCCTTTCTGTGTTAGGCAATTATGTCATAGTAATTTGGCACTTCCAAAGTGGTATTGTATATCCAAGTGCAACACTCATAGTCCTCTGTATGCTCACAGAGGCCAGTAAGTGCAGCACTCATACTCTCTATAGCTAGATCATGTAATTCTAACTTCTTCCTAATGGCCCTTTGTTCAAGATTTAGCAACTTAATATCATCTGAATTCTTTTCCATGATCTCATCAATGATTCCAGAATAATTCTTTAATTTTTTCATCATATCGATGGACCACCCAGTCCAGGAAGGGAGCCACGCCAGGTCTCCCTTGCTGAACAGATCTCTTTTGATTATATGTCTTAAGGGATATCTTGGATGTGCACTTGCTTCAAGCATGTGCCCATTGTTGTCATTATCCACAACTCCCATAATTGGGACCACTGAAGCTAAATAACACCACCCTGAGACATGGAGGGGGACCCAGGGGTAACATTCCTTCCCACAACATACATATATACTCTTTCCCAGTGAAAAGGGTCTTTGGGAAATATATTCTTGTAGGCATCTATTCTGTACTGCGGTCACAAGGTGGTCCAGTATTTTTTTGTATGTCTGTAGAGAAATTCTGGTAATTACTCATTATGGTCTTATTTAAACTAGGACTTGATATATCAAACAGAGAACATGATTTGTTCAATGGGACTTGGCAGGAAGTAATATTAAAAATTGACTTTTTGCATATGGAAGGGTTAACACGTGTGTTATTTCCTAGGCTAAAACACCAGTCTGGGAAATGGCTTCTACCATCTACTGGTAAGGTGATATTATTATTACTTGACACATTAAAGTAGCAGAGGTCTCTTTAAAAAACTGGGTAATATTCAAAGGGACAGCAATAAGAGGGATGCGGGCTGTTTCTGGATGGAGTTTGCTACATATCCAACATTTCTCAAAACCTGACTTCTTTGCATAAGCATATTTAAATTTTGTTAATAGCATTTCACTATGAAAAGTGGGTGGATTCTCATCTACACCATTCTCAATACTCAATTCTCTCTTTGTTCTATTATGTATCTCATATGAAGGGTATGGTCCGCATATACTTCTCATGATACCCAGGTCTTCAGGGTGGTAGATACAGTTAGTAACAGTCCATACAAGGGAAAACACTGAAAATGAAGTCACGAGTATCAGCAGCCATAGTTTGCCTGAGTCCGGTGAAACTTGAAAAGTCATTTTCTACAGGGTCTGGGCGGTCTGCCCCCGTCAGTACCCCCTTTTCTTGACTCTCCTGTTCAAGGTCAGGGCGGTCTGCCCCCGTTAGTACCTCCTTTCTTGCTTCTGGATCTTCCGGCTCAGGTCCTGTCCGTACCAACTTCACTCTAGTGGCATGGATCCAAGTAGGGCTGTGTTCGGTCAAAACAGCGGTCCTGGTAACTGCTACCACAGTGGTCTCTGGGCCGTAGGCGAAATCCTTTTGTTTCTTTCCTTTGGGCAGCAGCTTCATCACCACTACGTCTCCTCCTCTGAAGGGATGGGTATTTTCCTGTAAAAAGAAAAGAAAGGTGCAAGCAACTTTTCGTTCCATTCCGCTTGATTCTAAGTTTCAATTACTCTTTTCTCAATTCGTCTTTATTTGTGCTATTCATTCTTTCCATTATACCTGAACTCTGCGGATAATCTATTTTCAAGATTTTACTAGTTCCTGGCATATTTTTTTCATGAAAGCTGGAGCATTATTAGAACTGATTCAAAGCAGGCACCCCCATCCAGGAATAATCTCCGTTTGTAGCTTCAATAATGTGTGATCTTTTGGCTTGGAGCAGGATATTAACCACAAAAAACATCCTCTGCTCCCTCTATGGCTGCCTATATATCATGTTGTGGTGTAACACAACCTTTAATACCAGTAGCCCATTTAAAACTGGGGCCTACCTAGGGCAAATGATGTGGCCATCCCTATTACCATCTCACAAGATGCTTTGTGCTATGTTCAGAGTCACTTCAGGCATGCCTTTAGACCTGGACTGCGACCATCTTTGGACAAAAACTATAGGGCAAAGTTTACCACCATACTCCTGGGCAAGTACACCTGTCATGGTCTTTCAATTGTCCCTTGCATAAACACAAAACATTTTTCCATGATTTGGGAGGCCCAGTGCAGGCGCTACAATCATAGCATTTTTCAGATATATAAACGCAGTTAACATTTCTTGTGACATTTCTGGACCTGTGGTTTGTCTCAAAATGTTATTATAGATGGGAGCATTCCGGATCCATAACAAGCAATGATCCTTTGGGCGGGCAAGACCCACTGTGGGCTGGCAAGACCCACTTCTTATATGACTGACTCTACTATCACCTGTGAGAACAAAACCAAGGTAAACCACACTTTCCTGACACCACTGTCATAATTTCTGTGACACTTTGTGTCCACATACATGTACATTTCAATAAACTCACTCGCTCTGACTGGCCTCCACAGAGTGACTACATATGTCAGATACATATTGTAGCGGGACTGACCCATGAGCAGGTGTCCATCCCCTCTTGCATGGTCTGGAGAACTATAGAGCGGGCAATTGAATTGTCTACTTGACCCTAAGGCATTTCTACACCAGGTCAGTTACCTGGACTGAAAAAAAAGGAACAAAGATGGCTGTGTCTCCTTGTCCAATAGGACGCTTTAAAAAAACACACTACTTAAACCAATCACTGTACAGTGGGTAACATCGGATGGTATGGCTGTCAGTAGAGATGGCACATCAGATACCACTTGCATGCTATGATCAGATAAAGAACTAAAAAACTTTTTGGCTTAGTGCCAATTTTTTTTTTTTTTTTCCGTGCCATTCTAACAAAAATCTGGCCAGAGGTTCCCCTCTTTTAATAGAGGATACCCATAAAATATAATTTAAAAACCATAATCAGATAAAAAGTTAATCTGATTTGAAACTTTTGGCTCTGTGCCAACAGGGTCCAATGGTCACACTAATTGCGGTTACTCTTTCTGTCCAAAAATAAATTCCATAGCTATAACAGGAATAATGATATGACATTTGAACGCTTTCTTGGCAAGTAGCCAATTTTCAAAATTTTGCAGGAAGGCTCCCCTTCACATAGGGGACCATTTGCAAAATATAATTTTTCATTATCTATAATTCTATAAAAGATAACTTCAAAATATCTTGCCGACAACGGCAATTAGTTTTTTTGTTTTTTTTAGTAGAATAGTGTTTTTATTCATTATTACTACGCTCATACAAGATGGGCACAAATGTATAAATGGCAAAACTTCTAAAAAATTCTATAAAAATAATTGTATACGTGTAGGAACGCTGAGACCATTTGTTCTACAACTGTTCTGAATTAGGGAACTAATGCAGAAGTGCATTTGCAGCAGTGACCCCCCCCCCCTCTTTTCCCCTTGTGTAAGGAAATGTACTAGTTTTAAATGTATCTGACACATAAACATTTTCTGCTCGTCTGACATTACGAAGAAAACTACACCTGCCTTGGAGAATTAAACTGTGGGGTGCAGGTGTGGTCAGGGGTATTTGTAAGGTAATATTATTATTATAGGGGGGCCTATTTTGAAAATGTCCTACTCTTTTATTTGCCTCTTCTGATAAGGTCCTTGGAAATGCGCCCTGACAGGCTGCTTTTCTTTAGACAGATCAAAAGAGCCAGCAGCATCGCTCTCTGTTATGGCTTTTTTTTTTTTAAAACCTTACAAAGTTTTAGTAGCCCAATCAGAAACTTGCTGTTTTACAATTAACATGTACTGTGACTTTAAATTAACGACAAATGTTTGAATTCTAAGACTGTGCTACTCAGCAATAACACTTAACTGCCCAAAAACGCCAAATTCTCACCCGTCTTCTGTCTATAGGCAATCGCTGTGGTCTATATCTACGTGTTTAAAGACTTTCACTTTCACTTCTAATAGCTCTACGTAGCTTTTTTCCTATTCTATTGTATTAATACGGGGCATAAATAAACCAATTCTCCCTGCTTTTTCCATGTACTTTATATTACAATTAAACATTTACTAAAAGATTTACTTGTATCCTAATATCTCTAAGACTGGCCACATATGTCCGGACAACTCTTTATCTTACAATTTTCTGTTAGATCCACCACAAACCACATAATAAGAGGTCAAAATTAAACACATTCATTTGTATCCAATTAGGCAGACGTTTGTACTACATAGCTGAAGGTAAATTTCAAGAAGAACTGTACTGAAAATTGTAAGAAAATTGTATCATGTATGGCCAGCATCAGACCTAAACCTTCAGTATAATTTCACAAAACCATAAACAAAATATGTCTCTAAGATTTACACATTCACAAAATCACTTAAATGTATCTGGGTCCTTAGACCCTCTTTATGGTTAAAAACCCTCCTGAAAAGCCATTTGGTGTATGTATATTACACCTTATACTCCCAGGTATAGTGGCTATCAAGAAGGCTTTCCTACCATTATAGACAAACAAACAATAAACATAATAAACATTTATCTTGATTTGTCTGATAACCTACGATCGATCAGTCAATTTTTACAGTAATAATGAGACTGTCGCTATCAGGAACACTGTGTTATATTAACAGTCAGCAGGCGCAATTTTTACAAGTCATATATAATTATAGATACACAGTTTCCATATATGTCAAACCAGTAATATAATACTTTAATACAATATGACAATATTTTCAAATGAAATAACAATATAATCACGTGATCAACAGACTTATCTACTTACCAAATAAGTCTTTTTAGATCAAACAAACAAATTATCTTATACTCTAAATTTTACAGTTTCTATGCGATAGAAAGATATAAGCAAGAAAAGAGGTAGTTGTTTTCTACACAGAACAGACTGACATATAATATCTTTCCCTGAAAGATATTCCGGCTTCCCTGAAGCCTCTTTATATATAAAAAATCCAGAGCGTCTACCCAGAGCCGCTCTATTATCCAACACGCTCCCTGAGCGTTTGGTGTATGGCTCAGAGATCGGAACCAGGGCCAAACGGACAAGTCCCACCGGACAGGCAAACAGATAAAATAAAATATCTCCTTACCCAGACCAGTGAATCCTTGGACCCGTGATGACCGCTCTCTCTCCGACCCCGGACAAAGCCCCGAATATTATTGGTGATTTCCTTTATGCCCAACCTAGATACCTTAAGTGTATATATAATGTCCCTGACTTATGGTCTGTTCTATGTAAAAGAAAAGCAGAGCTCTGGAGAATACTTTATCCTGTTCAAAAAAACACATGCAACCAGTGTTCAGTCAAAAGCATTCTTAACTTTATTTGGAGCGGGGTAAGTCTTATACAGAAAATTCACAGGAAATACAATTGGGAGGGGGGAGAGTGCTCTCAGAAGTTAAACAATGGGTTAATACAGAATGTTCGTTAGAAATTGCAAAATATGCCTTGTCTAGACCCTAAGACTTAGTATAACTAAAGAGGAAGTTAATGTGCGATAAAGAATGTATCTTTAGCTAAGATGTGAAAACATGGGGGACATGGGGTGATTTATGAGTTTCCTTGGTCTTTGTAACTAAAGCCTTAAAGCAATCTTAAATGAAATAACTCATTTTAAGTCAGAGCTGCATTTAAAATGGCGTGACACAGGTCAAGCTAGAAAATGGTTGCAAGCAACTAGTTAGAGGTCCTGTCATTCCCCTTCAGTCACAATGTTCGCTTGGAGAGAGGTATGGAGGGCATACATCATTTCCTTGAGAGCTGTGTCCATGATAGGCTGGCCTACTGTGGGAAAGGCCGCAAATGGAGATGTCCCCAGGGAGATGGGCAGTAGAGGGTTACTGGAGCTCCCAGGCTGTGGGGCCTTGTCAGCGCTGTCTAGCCTCATTTTTGACTTAGCTGGGCTCGTGCAGGAAGGGCTGGAGGGAGCAGATGCGAAGGGGGAGAGAGTACCTGACAGCAGGGGTTCAGCCGAGGCAGCGTCCTCCGGCAGGTCAGTGTAGTGCACCCGCTGCTTCCCCGAGGTGCGGGGAAGCAAGCAGTGAGTTTCTTTGGCCCTTTCTCCTTTCGCTTGTGGGACATCGCTGCAGGTTGCCGCAGTCAACTGGGGTGAGAATCAGGCTGGGATCCTGTCTGTGTCGCTGTGGATGGCGCTGGATGGAGTCGTCTGTCTGCGGAGCAGGAGATCAGGCGTCCATCACTGTCCCGCGCTGGCCACGCCCCCAGACATATATACATTCCAAAGTACAATAGAAAAGAAGAGTCAATGTTTATGTATGAACATCACTGAGTGCAGAGACTAACTGCCAGGTGAATAAAGAAAAATGGCTGCTACATAGATTCCCATGCACCCAGCCATGCTAATTCACAAGCATGAACTCATCATATCCTGTTAGTGGATCCTATCAAATATGGTTCATATAAACCCTATTTGATACTGATCATGCTATTGTTCCAGTGAATGGGACTTTATTATATCTGCAAAAGACAATAGCAGCAGTCTTATGTCAGTCATATGGATCAAATATAATAGATGCCAGCCATTAATCCTGGTAAAATGATAAGAATTCCACATCACAAACAAATCTCTGCAGTGAATACTGGTGCTCTCGATGGCGGATATATATTTGTGCGATGGATTTCTCCTTGCCATAAATCAGGCTACAAGTTTTGTGCAATTCCATCTAATGGAAGAGTTCCACTAACAGGTCTTTCCTCAATGCCAGTTAAAGCAATATTCGCATAGTGATTACAGTTATGAGGTACCGGTAAACTGACACTGGGAGACATAATGGCAATTTAACTAAAAATACATCCTAAAGAAATGTCCACATAAATATTAATAAAACTTCCACAACACACCTCACTTGTGTGGATGGGGAAATCTGTTCAGTTTAACAGTTCCATGTATGGCCAGCCTTAAACCATGACATGTATGCAGAAAGACTTGTAACTTCCTTAAACTGGCCATACATGGATCAAAATGTGGCTGGTTCAGCAGGGCCCAGCTGAATTTCGATCCATGTGTGGCCAATGCGGTTTACAGGAGTCATATTCTCGCTCGATCAGTGCAGTAGGCTGCAGAGCTGATGTGTATAGTTGACCACTTAAGCCCCGGAAGATTTTACCCCCTTCCTGACCAGACCCCTTTTATCAACTTGGCACTTTGTGAATTTTAACTGACAATTGTGCGGTCATGCAATGTGGTACCCAAACGAAATTTACGTCCTTTTTTTACCACAAAGCTTTCTTTTGGTATTTGATCACCTCTGCGTTTTTTTTTTTTTTTTTTGCGATATTAATAAAAAAAGAGCGAAAATTTTGCAAAATGACATTTTTAACTGTCTTTTAAAAAATATCCAATATACTCAATTTGTCATTTTTTTTGGCCAAAATATATTTAGCTATGTCTTTGACAGAAAAAATTCAATGAGCGTATTTTTATTGGTTTGCGCAAAAGTTATAGCGTCTACAAACTATGGTGTAAATACTGAAATTTACCCAGCTTTAATTTCTGACTGCCTATCTTATTTCATGAAGTGCTAAAATGGCAGGGCAGTACAAAACCCCCCCAAACTACCACTTTTTGGAAAGTAGACATCCTAAGGAATGTTCTGAGAGGCATGTGGAGCTCATTGAATATTTCATTTTTTTGTCACAGGTGTTTGAAAAATGACTAAAAAAATATATATTTTTTTTTTTTTACACAAAGTGGTCATTGAAATGATATATTGCTCACACATGCCATGGGTATATGTGTAATTACACCCCAAAATATATATTCTGCTGCTTCTTCTGAGTACAGGGATACCACATATGTGAGACTTTTTGGGAGCCTAGCTGTGTACGGGAGCCCGAAAACAAGTCGCCACCATCAGAATTTCGAAGGGTGTACATTTTTCATTGCATTTTCTCACTACCTATAACGGTTTAGGAGGCCCTGAAATGTGAAGATACCACAAAACCCCCCCAAATGACCCCATTTTGGAAGTAGACACCCCAAGCTGTTTTCTGAGAGGCATGGTGAGTCCATGGAATATTTTATTTTGCCACAAGTTTTGGGAAAATTACAATTTTTTTTTTTTTTACACAACGTTGTCACTAAGATAAATTTCTCACACATGACATGGGTATAGGTGGAATGGCACCTCAAAATACATTCTGATGCTTCTTCTGAGTATGGTGATGCCCCATGTGTGAGACTTTTTGGGAGCCTAGCTGTGTTCAGGACCGCGAAAACCAATCAACACTCTCAGGTTTTCTAATGGCGTAAATTGTGCATGTCACCTATGCGCTACCTGTCAGTTTTGGAGGCCCTAAAATTCCAAGATAGCACAAACCCCCCCCCCCAAATGACCCCATTTTGGAAAGTAGACACCCCAAGCTATTTGCTGAGAGGCATGGTGAGTCCATGGAATATTTTATATTTTGCCACAAGTTCCGGGAAATATATATATATATATTTTTTTTTTTTTGCACAAAGTTGTCAGTAAATGATATATACTGCTCACACATGCCATGGGTAGATGTGAAATGACACCCCAAAATACATTCTGCTGCTTCTCCTGAGTACAGGGATACCCCATGTGTGAGAGTTTTTTGCAGTCTAGCCGAGTACAGGACCCCGAAAACCAACCCCCACTTTCAGGCTTTCCAAGGGCGTAAATTGTTGATTTCACTCCTGCCTACCTATCACAGTTTCGGAGGCCATGAAATGCCAAGACAGCACAACCCCCCCCCCCCCCCAATGACCCCTTTTTGGAAAGTAGACACCCTAAGCTATTTGCAGAGAGGCATGTTGAGTGTTTTGCAGATCTCACTTTTTGTCACAAAGTTTTGGAAATTGAAAAAAAGAGGAAAAAAATGCATTTTCCTGTTTTTTCTTCATTTTCCCCAAAAAAATTGCTGCAAAATACTCACCATGCCTCTCAGCAAATAGATTGGAGTGTCTAATTTGCAAAATGGGGTCATTTGGGGGGGGGGGTTTGTGCCATCTTGGCTTTTTATGAGATAGTAAGGAGTGAGATCAACAATTTACACCCTTAGAAAGCCAAAGGTGCGGATTGGTTTTCCAGGTCCTGTACACGGCTAGACTGCCAAAAAGTCTCACACATGTGGTATCCCTGTACTCAGGAGAAGCAGCAGAATGTATTTTGGGGTGTCTTTTCACATATACCCATGGCATGTGTGAGCAATATATCATTTAGTGACCACTTTCTGTAAAAACAACAAAAAAATAAATGATAATTTTCCCGACACTTGTGGCAAAATATAAAATATTCCATGGACTCACCATGCCTCTCAGCAAATAGCTTTGGGTGTCTAATTTTCAAAGGGGTCATTTGGGGGGTGTTTGAACTGTCCCGGCATTTTATGCTCAATCTTATCCACACATCACCCACTCTTCTAACCACTTGAAAACCAAGCCTTTTCTGTGACTTTTTGTTTACATGAAAAAATATATTTTTTTACTAGAAAATTACTTTGAACCCCCAAACATTATATATTTCTTCAAAGCAGAGGCCCTATAGAATAAAATGGTGGATGTTGCAAAATTTTTGGTCACACGGTATTTGCGCACAGATTTTCCAAACACAATTTCTGCGAAAAAAATACATTTTTTTTTTTAAATTTATTGCACAAATACACTGTATAATTCCAATTTGTTTGGTAAAAGTTAAGATGATCTTATGCCAAGTACATAGATACCAAACATGACATGCTTTAAAAATTGCGCAGCGGTAACAAAGTACGTACATTTTTAGAAACCTTTAAAAGTCTTTACAGGTTACCACTTTAGACTTACAGAGGAGGTCTACTGCAAGAATTACTGCACTCAACCTGGCGTTTGCGGCGATACCTCACATGCATGCTGCAATTGCGGTTTACATATGTCACTAGACAAACGCTTGCGTGTGCCATTGCGCGCAAGCACGGGGGGGACAGGGGGGGGGCTTGATTTTTTTTTATTTTTGTTATTTTGACACCTTTCCTTTCATTTTTTTTAAAATCATTTTTGTTAGTTCATTTAAATATCCCCTATGATAGCACTCTGTAGTGAAAGGTAATCTTTTTTTTAAAAAATTGGGGTCTTTTAGACTCTAGATCTCTCCTCTGACCTTAACGCATCTGACCACACCAAAATTGGTGTGATAAAATACTTTCCCAATTTCCCAATGGCCCTGTTTATTTCTGGTGAAACAGAAGTCATGAAATGCTCGTAGCTTCCGGTTTCTTAGGCCATAGAGATGATTGGAGCCATTCTCCTCTCCAATTAAATCTATGGTTAGATAATTGAACCACCGGCTGCACTCTCGGGTTAACCGGTGGGACAGGAGAGCCCGAGAAAAAACGCGGAAGGCGGCGGTGGGGGGGGAGGTCCCCTCCAACTGCTTGTAAAAGCAGTCTAGCGGCCAATTACCTGCTAGGATTGCTTTTACATGTAAGCCGACCGCTGGCTGTAAAAAACGATACCAAGATGATGCCTAAATCTGCAGGCATCATCCTGGTATAACCACTCAAAGTCCAGCAACGTACCAGTACATTGCTGGTCCTTGTTTGGCATATAGGTTTTTTTTTTTTTTTCATGCAGCCTGTGGGCTGAACGAAAAAAAAGAGAACCTATCAGAAATCAGCACAGGAATAATGCGTAGTATTACTCATCATTAACCACCCAAACAACCACCCACTGAATTTAATGATGGGTATACACGACACTATCCACGTATACCAAAATAGGATTTTAACTGCAGTGCTGAAATCAGAAAATCACCAAAGCTGCTGCCAGCAAAGGTATCCATATATGCTGAGTGCAAACGCTGTTTGTGTCAGAATATATAAAATCAATATCGTGGCAGCTGACGAGTACCTGCAAGAGAAACAGGTCACAAAGGAATGAAAAAACAAAGTACATTAAAAGTACAGTAGGAAGAGTAGAAAAACATATAAAATGACACAACAACAGTTTTTGGATCCTTTTATTTTTCTTTCTAACTGTTGTTCCTTGATTTGGGACTGCGATCTTCCAGCTTGGGTCTCTCAAAATGTCGATGGACATCCAACATCTTTCGAGACCCTGTGTTTGTGTGCCCTACACTGTGTTGTGCTGTACCCTACACTAATACTCCACTAGTGTATGGTAGCGCTCAAAACATTCCCCGATGCAGAGACCAGGTTGGTCAGGACATTTGGGACATTAATAACGTATGTCACACCTACATCCGCGCCTGCTACAGATACGACACCGTCTTTGGGGTCGTCTTTGGGTAGGGGTACTCGGGAGGACATAAGGAAAATGTCTCTCATGCAGCCGGCTCACTGCATCTGGAAGGGGAAGTTGGGCAGGCATCCCTCCTGGGTACAGGTAGGTAAGGATGATCGCTTCCTGGAATTCCCGGAAGGATCCAGTTCGTCCTGACGCCCTGTATAGGACAAAGGCGTTCAGCATAGCCAATTGGTAAAGGTAAACAGACACTTTTTTGTACCAGCGTCTGGCTTTACGGGCAACTAAATACGGCGCCAAAAGCTGGTGGTTAAGGTCCACCCCTCCCATATTAAGGTTATATTCATGGACACAGAGGGGTTTCTCCATAACGCCAGTTGCCTAGGGATTTGGATCGTCGTGTCTGCGAGAAGGGAGGACAGAACATAAACATCCCGTGTATCCTTCCACTTCACCGCAAGCAATTTGTCTGTTTTTAAGCAGGCTCTCGCCCCCCCCCCCGACTAAGACGGGAATTTATAAGCCGTTGGGGGAAGCCCCGGCGATTAGGTTGCACGGTGCCACATGCGCCAATTTGTAATTCAGAAAGATGACTAAATAGTGGCACGCTTGTGTAAAAGTTGTCCACGTACAAATGGTACCCCTTTCCGGATAAGGGTGACACTGTGGCAGGCGCCGCACTACAAAGTGCCTTATGCGCTGTGGCATTAGAAGAATTGGATCTCTCTGACTTCAGTCTAACCAGACTGTCTGTTACTCTATAAATTCCTCTACTGGAAAGCAGTAGGTTTAAAGAGCACACCAAACGCTTAAGATATCTTCTTTATTAACTTCAACTTTTCTTCATAGAGAACAGTGACACTTTTGCAGCAGACAGTCCATGTACAACATGTGCTGAATACAGTATAACAAATGGTGGATATATTTCTCTCTCTATTGCTGTTTGAGTTTGTTTGCTTGGGTTTGGTTTTGAGTTGTTAGCGTTGTTTGGTTTTTTTTCGATAGTTTGAATTCGATATAACTTTTGAAGTTTGATTGGTGGAACTACAAGTGAACACATAACAAGTTCAGTATACAGCTCTAATCGCATTACTAACAATAGGAACATGTATAACTGTTAATTACCTATTTTTGGCCACTATCTTCCATAAAACTGCTCTGTGGATCTGTGTCTATTCAGTTCTCTTGCTCTGTAGTGGAAAATGAGAAGGCTGGCTGAAGCATGAGGCTTCAGAGAAAAAAAAATGGGTGTAAGGCTGGCTGTGATTGGCCAAGACTGTTGCTGAGTGTGAGATTGGCTGTTATTGGCCACAAACTCCTTATGGGTAATAAAGTTTAACTCTGTGCTTTCTGGTTTCAACTCTGTGTCTGAGCTTACCTTACAGGCATATAAATGAATCTTACAGGCAAATTTCCCTTTGCTTCTGTGAACACAACATACAACTGTTATGTGACATCCAAACATGAAATCACAGTAAATAACTCTGCTTTTGTCTCTCACATATAAACATATGCACTGTATTGAGGTTATTAACAGGTCTAGCTGTATATGCATGTAGGTCATATTAGCAACCTAGGACAGGTTCTAGCTGGCCAGCTACACTCCCACCAAAATTACCAATAATTCTATGTTCTCTATAGTAGGATTTGAACATGAATTTGGGGAATTTTCTATCAGGTTCTCAACTTCCAAGTGTCTTTAACCACTTACAAGTAGAACAACTAACTGCTGTATAGGACGTTCCAACTTGAGTGGAGTAGTGAGACGTTTTCCATTTTTGTCAAGTTTTGAGTCTCCTATTTGTAACAACGCTCTTCTTACTAGTCTGTCTTTATCCTTTTGAACTTCTAGAACTTTAGCCAATTTCCATTGACTTCTAGGTAAATCTTCTTCTTTCACTAATACTATGTCACCAACTTGGACATTTCTTCTGGGTGTTTGCCATTTACTTCTTAGCGTAAGATTGGCTAAGTACTCTTTCCTCCATCTATTCCAAAACTGTTCTGATAGATATTGAACTCTTCGCCATCTCTTTTTAGCATATAAATCCTCTTTGGTGAACTTGCCAGGTGGTGGATGTATGTATTCAGACTTAAGGTGAAGTAGATGGTTGGGAGTTAAAGGTTCCAAACTTGTTGGATCATTGATGTTAACAATAGACATTACTTCATAGAATAGGGTTCGAAGTGAAGCATCATCCATTCTTCCAGAGTTCTTTTTCAACATTGAACGTAACACATTTCTTACAGTTCTGATTTGTCTTTCCCAAACTCCTCCTGTGTGGCTTGCATGTGGAGCATTCATATGAAAGTCACATTGATTCCGTGACAAATACTCAGTTACCTTTTCTTTGTCGATCTCTTTTAGAGCTTTCTTCAATTCATTCCTTGCTCCGACAAAATTGGATCCTTGGTCAGATCTAAGCTCTCTGACAGTACCTCTAATGGCTATGAAACATCTCAAGGCATTGATGAATGCATCAGTTGACATATCTTCTAACATTTCAAGATGAATTGCTCTGGAGCTCTGGAGCTGGTGGTGATGGGTTTACACGATCTGTTGGTAGATCTGCCATTCTTTGTTCTTCGGTAGGTCTATGTGCCTTTCTACAAGTTACGCATTTACTGATATACTTTGCAATAACTTTGCTTCCTTTCACTATCCAGTAACCACCTTCTCTCACACAGTTCTGGGTAAAGCTTCTTCCTTGATGCAAGGATTTGTTGTGGTAGTGATCAATAATCAATCTTGTGAAGGTAGAATTTTTGGGTAGAATTGCTGGATGCTTCACTCTGCTGGGTAACAATGCATTTTCCAGTCTCCCTCCCACCTTCAGTATACCATCCTGTAGAACAAGATTAAGCTTGTACAATGGGTGGTTGTTGGGAAGCCTTTTAGGTTCCTAAGTCTCCAACTCTTCACTATAGAATCTCTGTTGAATGAGTCTTATGACTGTTTCTTCAGCTTTCATTCTTTCCTCTACATTCAATGATTTCTTCTTTCTGATTCCCTTTGCCAAACGTTGAATTCGAGCTACTACGTTTATGACTGTATTCCATTTTGAACATCTGGCTAGTCTTTCAAGTATGTCATCTTGACACTTGGCAGCAGTGCTCAATGTTTGTACAACTTTTACTTCTGGATCACCCATGGACAATTCGGTGTAACCTTCACGGGGTATGATCTCCTTTTCCCAAAGGAACTCTGGACCGGTGAACCAATTTGAATTTCTCAATTCTGTTACATTCAGGCCTCTTGAAGCATGATCTGCTGGGTTATGCTTTGTATCAATGTGATGCTAATGTTCCGGATTTGTTATTTCCCGAATTTTCTGAACTCTGTTGGCGACAAAGACATGGAATCTTCGAGCTTCGTTATTTATGTATCCTAGGACAACTCGTGATTCTGTCCAAAAGTATTCTTCATCTATTTTTAACTCTAATTCTTCTCTCAGAAACTTGCTTACTGATGCTGAAACAGCTGCTGTCAGTTCAAGTCTTGGTATTGTCTGAATACTGGTAGGTGCGACTCTGGTCTTTCCCATAACCAGGACACAGTGTATTTTTCCTTCTCCAATCACTCTGATGCAGTGGCGGCTGGTGCTCAAAATTTTTGGGGGGCGCAAAAAAGAAAAATGTAATAGGTATTGCTTCGCGCCAAAAAACGCAGTAAAAAATTGCGTGACTTTGAAGTCATGGTACAGGCATGGCACAGGTGATGGTATAGGCATGGCACAGATATGGTATAGGCATGTCACAGTTCATGGTACAGGAGATGGTACATGCCCCCTTTCAATGCAGAGACCAGCGTACATGCCCCCTTTCAATGCAGAGACCAGCATGCGTGCCCCCTTTAATGCAGAGATCAGCGTGCATGCCCCCTTCAATGCAATGAACACTGTGCTGTGCCCCCTTCAATGTAATGAACACTGTGCTGTGCCCCCTTTCAATGCCGAGACCAGCGTGCGTGCCCCCTTCAATGCAATGAACACTGTGCTGTGCCCCCTTCAATGTAATGAACACTGTGCTGTGCCCCCTTTCAATGCCGAGACCAGCGTGCGTGCCCCCTTCAATGCAATGAACACCGTGCTGTGCCCCCTTCAATGTAATGGACACTGTGCTGTGCCCCCATTTCAATGCCGAGACCAGCGTGCGTGCCTGCTTCAATGCAATGAACACTGTGCTGTGCCCCCTTCAATGCAATGAACACTGTGCTGTGCCCCCTTCAATGCAATGAACACTGTGCTGTGCCCCCTTCAATGCAATGAACACTGTGCTGTGACCCCCTTCAATGCAATAAACACTGTGCTGTGACCCCCTTCAATGCAATAAACACTGTGCTGTGCCCCCTTCAATGCAATAAACACTGTGCTGTGCCCCCTTCAATGCAATAAACACTGTGCTGTGCCCCCTTCAATGCAATAAACACTGTGCTGTGCCCCCTTCAATGCAATAAACACTGTTGTGCCCCCACAATGCAGAGTTCAGCGTGCGTGCCCCCTTCAATGCAACTGTGCTGTGCCCCTTCAATGCAATGAACAATGTGCTGTGCCCCCATCAATACAGAGTTCAGCTTGCGTGCCCCTTTCAATGCAGAGCGCCACAGCATTGTCCCCAATGATTGCAGAGTGCCCACAGCATTGTCCCCAATGATTGCAGAGTGCCCACAGCATTGTACCCCAATGATTGCAGAGTGCCCACAGAATTGTCCCCCAATGATTGCAGAGTGCCCACAGAATTGTCCCCCAATGATTGCAGAGTGCCCACAGCATTGTCCCCCCAATGAATGCAGAGTGCCCACAGCATTGTCCCCCCCAATGAATGCAGAGTGCCCACAGCATTGTCCCCCCCAATGAATGCAGAGTGCCCACAGCATTGTCCCCCCCAATGAATGCAGAGTGCCCACAGCATTGTCCCCCCCAATGAATGCAGAGTGCCCACAGCATTGTCCCCCCCAATGAATGCAGAGTGCCCACAGCATTGTCCCCCCCAATGAATGCAGAGTGCCCACAGCATTGTCCCCCCCAATGAATGCAGAGTGCCCACAGCATTGTCCCCCCCAATGAATGCAGAGTGCCCACAGCATTGTCCCCCCAATGAATGCAGAGTGCCCACAGCATTGTCCCCCCAATGAATGCAGAGTGCCCACAGCATTGTCCCCCCAATGAATGCAGAGTGCCCACAGCATTGTCCCCCCAATGAATGCAGAGTGCCCACAGCATTGTCCCCCCAATGAATGCAGAGTGCCCACAGCATTGTCCCCCCAATGAATGCAGAGTGCCCACAGCATTGTCCCCCCAATGAATGCAGAGTGCCCACAGCATTGTCCCCCCAATGAATGCAGAGTGCCCACAGCATTGTCCCCCCAATGAATGCAGAGTGCCCACAGCATTGTCCCCCCAATGAATGCAGAGTGCCCACAGCATTGTCCCCCCAATGAATGCAGAGTGCCCACAGCATTGTCCCCCCAATGAATGCAGAGTGCCCACAGCATTGTCCCCCCAATGAATGCAGAGTGCCCACAGCATTGTCCCCCCAATGAATGCAGAGTGCCCACAGCATTGTCCCCCCAATGAATGCAGAGTGCCCACAGCATTGTCCCCCCAATGAATGCAGAGTGCCCACAGCATTGTCCCCCCAATGAATGCAGAGTGCCCACAGCATTGTCCCCCCAATGAATGCAGAGTGCCCACAGCATTGTCCCCCCAATGAATGCAGAGTGCCCACAGCATTGTCCCCCCAATGAATGCAGAGTGCCCACAGCATTGTCCCCCCAATGAATGCAGAGTGCCCACAGCATTGTCCCCCCAATGAATGCAGAGTGCCCACAGCATTGTCCCCCCAATGAATGCAGAGTGCCCACAGCATTGTCCCCCCAATGAATGCAGAGTGCCCACAGCATTGTCCCCCCAATGAATGCAGAGTGCCCACAGCATTGTCCCCCCAATGAATGCAGAGTGCCCACAGCATTGTCCCCCCAATGAATGCAGAGTGCCCACAGCATTGTCCCCCCAATGAATGCAGAGTGCCCACAGCATTGTCCCCCCAATGAATGCAGAGTGCCCACAGCATTGTCCCCCCAATGAATGCAGAGTGCCCACAGCATTGTCCCCCCAATGAATGCAGAGTGCCCACAGCATTGTCCCCCCAATGAATGCAGAGTGCCCACAGCATTGTCCCCCCAATGAATGCAGAGTGCCCACAGCATTGTCCCCCCAATGAATGCAGAGTGCCCACAGCATTGTCCCCCCAATGAATGCAGAGTGCCCACAGCATTGTCCCCCCAATGAATGCAGAGTGCCCACAGCATTGTCCCCCCAATGAATGCAGAGTGCCCACAGCATTGTCCCCCCAATGAATGCAGAGTGCCCACAGCATTGTCCCCCCAATGAATGCAGAGTGCCCACAGCATTGTCCCCCCAATGAATGCAGAGTGCCCACAGCATTGTCCCCCCAATGAATGCAGAGTGCCCACAGCATTGTCCCCCCCAATGAATGCAGAGTGCCCACAGCATTGTCCCCCCCAATGAATGCAGAGTGCCCACAGCATTGTCCCCCCAATGAATGCAGAGTGCCCACAGCATTGTCCCCCCAATGAATGCAGAGTGCCCACAGCATTGTCCCCCCAATGAATGCAGAGTGCCCACAGCATTGTCCCCCCAATGAATGCAGAGTGCCCACAGCATTGTCCCCCCAATGAATGCAGAGTGCCCACAGCATTGTCCCCCCAATGAATGCAGAGTGCCCACAGCATTGTCCCCCCAATGAATGCAGAGTGCCCACAGCATTGTCCCCCCAATGAATGCAGAGTGCCCACAGCATTGTCCCCCCCAATGAATGCAGAGTGCCCACAGCATTGTCCCCCCCAATGAATGCAGAGTGCCCACAGCATTGTCCCCCCCAATGAATGCAGAGTGCCCACAGCATTGTCCCCCCAATGAATGCAGAGTGCCCACAGCATTGTCCCCCCAATGAATGCAGAGTGCCCACAGCATTGTCCCCCCAATGAATGCAGAGTGCCCACAGCATTGTCCCCCCAATGAATGCAGAGTGCCCACAGCATTGTCCCCCCAATGAATGCAGAGTGCCCACAGCATTGTCCCCCCAATGAATGCAGAGTGCCCACAGCATTGTCCCCCCAATGAATGCAGAGTGCCCACAGCATTGTCCCCCCAATGAATGCAGAGCGCCCACAGCATTGTCCCCCCAATGAATGCAGAGCGCCCACAGCATTGTCCCCCCAATGAATGCAGAGCGCCCACAGCATTGTCCCCCCAATGAATGCAGAGCGCCCACAGCATTGTCCCCCCAATGAATGCAGAGCGCCCACAGCATTGTCCCCCCAATGAATGCAGAGCGCCCACAGCATTGTCCCCCCAATGAATGCAGAGCGCCCACAGCATTGTCCCCCCAATGAATGCAGAGCGCCCACAGCATTGTCCCCCCAATGAATGCAGAGCGCCCACAGCATTGTCCCCCCAATGAATGCAGAGCGCCCACAGCATTGTCCCCCCAATGAATGCAGAGCGCCCACAGCATTGTCCCCCCAATGAATGCAGAGCGCCCACAGCATTGTCCCCCCAATGAATGCAGAGCGCCCACAGCATTGTCCCCCCCAATGAATGCAGAGCGCCCACAGCATTGTCCCACCAATGAATGCAGAGCGCCCACAGCATTGTCCCCCCAATGAATGCAGAGCGCCCACAGCATTGTCCCCCCAATGAATGCAGAGCGCCCACAGCATTGTCCCCCCCAATGAATGCAGAGCGCCCACAGCATTGTCCCCCCCAATGAATGCAGAGCGCCCACAGCATTGTCCCCCCAATGAATGCAGAGCGCCCACAGCATTGTCCCCCCAATGAATGCAGAGCGCCCACAGCATTGTCCCCCCAATGAATGCAGAGCGCCCACAGCATTGTCCCCCCAATGAATGCAGAGCGCCCACAGCATTGTCCCCCCAATGAATGCAGAGCGCCCACAGCATTGCCCCCCCAATGAATGCAGAGCGCCCACAGCATTGCCCCCCCCCAATGAATGCAGAGCGCCCACAGCATTGCCCCCCCCCAATGAATGCAGAGCGCCCACAGCATTGCCCCCCCCCAATGAATGCAGAGCGCCCACAGCATTGCCCCCCCCCAATGAATGCAGAGCGCCCACAGCATTGCCCCCCCCCCAATGAATGCAGAGCGCCCACAGCATTGCCCCCCCAATGAATGCAGAGCGCCCACAGCATTGCCCCCCCCCCAATGAATGCAGAGCGCCCACAGCATTGCCCCCCCCCAATGAATGCAGAGCGCCCACAGCATTGTCCCCGCAATGAATGCAGAGCGCCCACAGCATTGCCCCCTTCCAATGAATGCAGAGCGCCCACAGCATTGCCCCCTTCCAATGAATGCAGAGCGCCCAGAGCATTGTCCCCCCAATGAATGCAGAGCGCCCACAGCATTGTCCCCCCAATGAATGCAGAGCGCCCACAGCATTGTCCCCCCAATGAATGCAGAGCGCCCACAGCATTGTCCCCCCAATGAATGCAGAGCGCCCACAGCATTGTCCCCCCAATGAATGCAGAGCGCCCACAGGTTCTGTCAAAATGAAAGCAGTGAGCCTGGAGGCAGAAGGGCATATCAGGTGGCATAGAAAGTGACTGAAGCAACTAATGGGGGCGCAACAGTGCCTGGACTTGCAGGAAAAAGACGTGACAGCCGGCAGCCTCTAAATGCTCCACCTCTGTTCAGCACCAGAAGAGAAAATAGCAGCTGGCTGGATTTAAAGTCTTCAAGAGGAACAGCAAGTGAGCAACTGCCATTTTGTCCTCTCTGCACAGCAGGGGCAGAACTTTTAACATAAGCACTGCAGTGTTGCAAACTGCACCACTTACCGGTGGTGGTCTGGACGGATGGATCCGATTCCGGTCCGGTGACTCCGGTCTCCTCTCCGCCAGTGCCGCCGTCATTCCCGGCTCCCGCCGTTACCGTCCGTCCACTAGTCTCTGACTCGGTGCGGCAGCGTGACTGATGCACGCGACGTGACATCAGCGGGGTCAGTATGGGGCCATGGGATGTCCTGGATGATGATTGGTCCAGGCTGTAGACTGGACCAATCACAGCCAGGATATCAGAAAGTGGGGGTGTCCAATCGCAAAGACTTGCGCCCAGGTTACGCCCCCAGAAGGCAGCCAATCGGCGCCTCTTCTGGGACGTAAACCCCACCCCCCCTAGCCACCAGTGCCATCACAGAGGCCGGCGAACCCAATTTTTTTTTTACAACTTTATTTGTTCGCTTTGTCATTTTTTTTTCTTTTTTTTAGGGGTAGGAGGCGGCGCCCTGGTGCCCCCTATGCACGGGCCGCCACTGCTCTGATGTACGAGCACTGACCATAACCATAACTACTGGCGTCTGAAAAGTGATGAAGTTCTATTTTCTTGTACTCTCCAAAATCATGAGGTACATAACATCTGGGTATCCGAACTTCTCTTAAATTCTGCAAGTCTCTTATCCAAGCCTCCCACCTTGGCCTCAAATCTTCAGGTATGGGTTCATCCCATCCCAACTTCCGTCTGCATAATTCTTGGAGTATTTCTTTTGCTTTGAGGATCACTGGGGCCAAGAATCCCAATGGCTCATATATAGAAGCCACTGCGGAAAGAAGGGGTACGTCTAGTTGCAACTTTCTCTTCAAAGGATACTTCAAAGAAGAACTCATCATTCTCTACATTCCATCCCAATCCAAGTACATTCTGAACTGGAAGATAATCATAATTGAGATCTACATCCTTCATTGTTGATGCACGTTCAGAGTCACTGATGGATTCCAGTACCTCTCTGTTGTATGAGATGAATTTATGAAGGCACAGATTTCCTCTTGCGCATAACTCTTGGCTTTCTTTTACTAGTTTGATTGCAGATTCTGTGGACTCTAGACTTACAAGACCATCATCTACATAGAAGTTTTTCTTAAGAAAATTTGCTGCTGATGGGCAATCCTCTTCATTTTTGTTGGGCAGGTACTTCATACCATAATTGGCGCAACCTGGAGATGATGCTGCTCCAAACAAGTGTACTTTCATTCTGTATTCTGCTGGCTCTGTATCTCCGTCCTCCCACCATAGAAACCTCAGGAAGTCTCTATCTTCATTCTTCACATGAAACTGGTGGAACATCTTTTCAACGTCACACAAGACCGTGACGGGATACTTTCTGAATCTACAGAGTACTCCAGGCAGAGTGTTTGTAAGGTCTGGTCCTTTTAGTAGAAGATCGTTCAATGCAACACCATCATACTTTGCTGAGCAATCAAATACTACTCTAATCTCATCTGGTTTATTTGGGTGGTAAACACCTTGATGTGGGATGTACCACACTTCTCCTTCTTTAGGTTGGTTATTCACCTTCTCTGCATGTCCTTCTTCAAGGATGACTTCCATGAATTTAAAATAATCTTGCTTGAATTTGGGATCTCTTCCCATATTTTTCTTCAGGCATTTCAATCTTGCTAGGGCAAGATTTCTGTTATTTGGCAGACAAGGTCGTTCTCTAAAGGGTAAGGGCATTTCAAGATAACCTTGTTGATTCTGCTGAATGCTTTCTTCTAGAGTGTGTACGAACTTTGTCTTCTTGAGATACACTCTTTTCTTCAGAACTTATGTCTGCAAAGTCAGACTCAAGGATCTTGATTACTTTTGCTGAACTTACAGTTGGTAACTCTTGGATGGATATTCGATGACACAATCTTGTCACCTGTCTTGAGTTTGCAATCTGCTGTTTTCCTCCAACACCCCATCCTAGATCAGTTCGAACAGCGTAGGGTTCACCCTTTCCTCCTGTGATTACCTCTCGTGGTACCAAAGCTTTGGGACAATCGTAGCCTATCAACAGTCCAACACCAAACTCCTTCAGCGGGGACATTTCATGTGATATGACAGATAGGTGGTCCCATTTATTGGCTGTTTCACAGGTAGGTATGCAAACTCAATCTAGAGGTATATCGTCTTTCGTATAGGCTGGAGGTAGATTTAATGTGAGGTTTGAATGAAGTCCTCTAACTCTCAATTCTTTGACTCTTTGACTGTTCACTAATGTATCTCTCCCCGTCATTGTGGTGAGTTTGAGCTTCACTGGTTCTGTAGCCACTTGTAATTTCTTGCAGATTTCTTGATCAATGAAGGTAACATTGCTTTGGGCATCCAATAGTGCATAGGCATATACCTTCTTATTCCTCTAAGGATTTGAAATGCACACTGGTACGACAATTGATGTGCCGTTGCTTTCTCCTTCCCTTACTCTGCAAGAGAATACTGATACTTTCTTTTTTTCCTCAGCATCATTAGGTATTGAGGATTCATCCTTCTTTGGACGTTCTTCATGTAGTGGTTTAGGATGGCGTCCTTTGCAAACACTACATGTGGCCCTTTTCTTACACTCCTTAGTAATATGTCCTTTTCTTGGGCATCCAAAACAGTTGATTATCAAGTACAAATTTTTTCTTTTCATTTGAGGACTTCTCTTTCAATTGTTGGCACTTGTGTATGGAGTGGTTCTCTCCACAGAACATACACTTAAAGGTAGTCTGAGGATTTGTCAGTTCTGTGTCTCTACTGATCCCAGTAGTGACTTTGAACTTGCTCTCGTAGGTATCTAGACCATTTGGTTGCAAATCGTCTAGATACCTAGCTGCTCTTGAACGTCTTATATCTCTCGCAGGCCTTTCTTCTAAGGATTTTAAGGCATAAGATGCTGTTACTGGGTTACATGCTATTCGTGCTTCCTTATTGACAAACTCAGAGAACTTTTCAAAACTTGAGAAGTCCTTACTTAGATCTAACTGTTCAGTCACATAGCGATTCCACCTAGAAGCCACTCCTTCAGGTAGTTTAGCTAGCATCCTGTGGTTTTCCAGATAGTCGTTCGGTACTTCTAGTCCTCATACATGTGGGATGGCATTGCTGCATGCTTGCAGGAAGTCGCCATACTCTTGGAGTTTGAAATGTTCTTTAGGACCTATCTTAGGCCAGTTATTCAATTTCTCCCTAAAGGCTCTTTGTACTAAGAAAGGATGACCATATCTTGCATTTAACTTTTCCCAAGCTTGCTTGTAGGCTTCTTCGTCTGTTCTATAGAAGTTACCTTCAAGAGCTTTCTTTGCTTCTCCACCAACATATTTCTGAAGGTAGAATAACTTGTCAACTGGCCTGGAGCAATAGTGCTCAATGATCATTTCAAAACTTGCCTTCCACTCTATGAACTTCAGTATGTCTCCTGAAAATACAGCAGGTTCTGGAACGGGCAGTCTTGCTGGGACAATAGTTGCAACATTTTCCTGATCATTGCAGTGACATCTAGGAATAGGATCATCCAGTTTTATTTTCTCACCTAGTTCTGAATTGGGTAAGTCTCTCTCTTCGTCTTTCATAGCAGGGATAGAAGGGCACTGACTTTTTCCTTCACTACATACAGGTGATTTCCTTTCATTCCCCTGGGCGTATGAAAGGAAGTAGGAGTCTGCATCTTCACTTAGTACAGATTTGGATTTATGATTACTATTCAGGTCCTCTTCGTGTACTGTCTGGCTTCTATAATCTTGACTTCTTTCAGCCTTTCCAGACTTTCCATTTTAGCTTCCATTTCAGCTTTTCGTAGGCGCTGCGCCTCAATGGCAGATTCCATCTCAATTTCTGCTTTCTTGACAGCAAGTTGTTCGACCAGTTCCTTTCTTTTGGCTATTAAGGTACTTGAGGACTCTGATATGTTACTGGCACTTCTGCTAGTGAAGGAAGTCCCACTTGAGATTGTGGTTCCCCCTAAGGACCTAGCATAGTCTCTCATAAAGAGCTCGTTCATTCTCTTTCTTGCCTTAACTTCATCATAGTTAGCTTCAGATGATAGTTCTCTCATGAGCTTTACTAAATCTTTAGTGACTGCAGTACACGTGTCCATGTTCCTTACAATATCCTAGGAAGGTGTCGTGGATGACCGCAGATTGACATATGCTGCCATGAGCTCTGATTCAGATTCTTCTATCGTCTCTACAATATCACTCAAGTTTCCTTTTATACTTTCTTGCTTTAGCCTTCTACGAACATCTTTAATGTATAATTTCCACTTATCATACATTCTGGTGAACTTTTTTCCTTTTTAATGCTGCTTCTTGCTCCACATTTTCCAGCATCTTTGCGGTCGGTTTTCTGATACGTTCTGAACGTCTTAGTTTGTCTGGTTGGGATATATCAGTTTGGAGCAAGACTAATGCTGCATCTGACTTTTACCTCAGACAGGTTCCCTTGCTCTTCACTTTCTAACTTATCTATCCTTGTATCCTCTAACAGTGGCATAGCAATACTAGACTTGGACATTTTTACTCTAAATGCTATAACACTCAATAAGAATATTAAGAAGACTTTCACTTTAAATGCAATAGGTACAGGCAATAAAAATGACTTTCACTTTAAATGCAATAGGTGCAGGCAGTAAAACTGACATTCGCATTAAATACTTTAGAGTCCGTGTACTACAACTGCCCCTTGTTTTTTACTTGCAGTCCTTTTATTCCTGAACACGAAAATGTCTTTCTTGTCAAGCCTATTGCAATGATAAGTAATAAAGGAAAGTTCTGACCTTATTCTGAAGAGCAGGATACTGCGATCTGTAGGTTGCTGGAACAAATATCAGTCTTAAAGGAGACTTGTCTTTTCTTGATCTGATGCTCTGCTCTGACTTGCGATGCTCTGCTCTGACTTGCGATGCTCTGCTCTGACTTGCGATGCTCTGCTCTGACTTGCGATGCTCTGCTCTGACTTGCGATGCTCTGCTCTGACTTGCGATGCTCTGCTCTGACTTGCGATGCGATGCTCTGACTTGCGATGCGATGCTCTGACTTGCGATGCGATGCTCTGACTTGCGATGCGATGCTCTGACTTGCGATGCGATGCTCTGACTTGCGATGCGATGCTCTGACTTGCGATGCGATGCTCTGACTTGCGATGCGATGCTCTGACTTGCGATGCGATGCTCTGACTTGCGATGCGATGCTCTGACTTGCGATGCGATGCTCTGACTTGCGATGCGATGCTCTGACTTGCGATGCGATGCTCTGACTTGCGATGCTCTGACTTGCGATGCTCTGACTTGCGATGCGATGCTCTGACTTGCGATGCGATGCTCTGACTTGCGATGCTCTGCTTTGACTTGCGATGCTCTGCTCTGACTTGCGATGCTCTGCTCTGACTTGGGATGCTTTGTGCTGCAGGCTTTGGGCCTAGTGGCGGGAAACTAGCTGGCTGCAGTACGTGGTCTCTCCGTGGGTAGCGGTGCAGGCACTCTAGCTCTGGACTTTGGCCTCCCACCATGCGTCTTTCTCTCTCTAGGAATTGCAGGAGGGTTGGCGCTCTTTCTGTGTCTATCTTGCCTTTGCCGTTCTGCCACTTTAAGAGTCGGCTGCAGTTTCACTAAAACCACACGTTATGGCCTCTATGTAGCTCCGCTGCTCAAATGCGCTCTTTACTCTGCAAGTTGAGGAGCACTATTACTTTGCCCTCAAAGGGCTAAATAGTTCCACTGTGGCAGGCACAGCACTACAAAGTGCCTTATGCGCTGTGGCATTAGAAGAATTGGATCTCTCTGACTTCAGTCTAACCAGACTGTCTGTTACTCTATAAATTCCTCTAATACCGTTCTATGGAAAGCAGTAGGTTTAAAGAGAACACCAAATGCTTAAGATATCATCTTTATTAACTTCAACTTTTCTTCATAGATAACAGTGACACTTTTTCAGCAGACAGTCCATGTACAACATGTGCTGAATACAGTATAACAAATGGTGGATATATTTCTCTCTATTGCTGTTTGAGTTTGTTTGCTTGGGTTTGGTTTTGAGTTGTTAGAGTTGTTTGGGTTTGTTCGATAGTTTGAATTCAATATAACTTTTGAATTTTGATAGTTTGTTTGGTGGAACTACAAGTGAATACATAACTAGTTCAGTATACAGCTCTAATCACATTACTAACAATAGGAACATGTATAACTGTTACCTATTTTTGGCCACTTGCTTCCATAAAACTGCTCTGTGGATCTGTGTGTATTCAGTTCTCTTGCTCTGTAGTGGAAAATGAGAAGGCTGACTGAAGCATGAGGCTTCAGCGAAAAAAAAATGGGTGTAAGGCTGGCTGTGATTGGCCAAGACTGTTGCTGAGTGTGAGATTGGCTGTGATTGGCCACAAACTCCTTATGGGTAATAAAGTTTAACTCTGTGCTTTCTGGTTTCAACTCTGCTGTGTCTGAGCTTACCTTACAGGCATATAAATGAATCTTGCAGGCAAATTTCCCTTTGCTTCTGTGAACACAACATACAACTGTTATGTGACATCCAAACATGAAATCACAGTAAATAACTCTGCTTTTGTCTCTCACATATAAACATATGCACTGTATTGAGGTTATTAACAGGTCTAGCTGTATATGCATGTAGGTCATATTAGCAACCTAGGACAGGTTCTAGCTGGCCAGCTACAGACACCAAGTCCCAAACCATCTTGCCACTGCTCCCTATGTAGTCTGGGCAGTTGGGGGGCTCCACACAGCTATCTTTTCCCTCATAGACCCGGAAACGAACTGTATAACCTGTGGCCCTGTCACACAATTTATACAGCTTGACCCCGTACTTGGCACGCTTGCTGGGGAGGTACTGTTTCATAACAAGGCGGCCAGTAAATTTAATCAGGGACTCGTCAACGCAGACAACTTGTTCAGGGGTGAACAAGGCTGCAAACCGCTGATTGAAGTGGTCTATGAGGGGCCGAATTTTGTGGAGCCGATCATATTCAGGACGACAGAGTTCATTGTCGCATATGGTGAACTGGGCTAGTGGACCAATATAGCCACACTTCACTCTGTTTGGTTATGCCCATGTGGAGGGAAAGGCCCAGAAAGATTTTAAATTCGTAAACCGTTATAGGTTTTCAGCCGAATGGTCTGGCAAGGGGTGAATTTGGGTTGGCGGCGATGAATTGTCGTGCATATGAATTTGATTGATCCACAATAGATCTGTAAAGATCTTCTGTGAAGAACAGCTCAAAGTTCAGGGGCGTAAAACCAGCTGTCTCCACGTGGATTCCAGGTTGGGCAGTGAATGGGGGAAGTACTGGCGCTGTAGAATCAGTGGGTTGCCAATTGGGATATGCCAGCGCATCAGGGAGGGCACTATGGGCTCTACGGGCCTGTCTACAAATACGCGGTGGCTGCGGGCCACTACTTGTGCTAGCCACCGCACCAACTTCAACTGCACTTAGGGGACTCGCCACGTCACCAGGTGATACTGCAGTGCTGGTTGTACTAGGTTCATGGTGTACTAAGATTCTGGCGCTTGCCAGGTCACCAGAAGGATGAGCGGCACTAGTAACCACACTCTGCTCCATACGAGCACACTGCGATTCCTGCATCTCAACTCCAGAATGGGGTCCGGTACGCCTAGGTCTAACAGGGACCCATCTGTCGTCGGAGCTATCTGTCAGGGAGCCGCTGCCGTCATCTGGTTCATATACTGACCCTGATTCTGCCAGTGTAGCTTCCCCATCGCTATGATCTGACAGGGACAGTATATTGTATACCTCTTCACCACTGTACCAACGTTTGGCCATTTTGGTAACTAAATTTACCGGTACAGTGGTGCGACTCACAGGTAATAAAAGCACCTGGTTGTTGACTATTTCAAGCGCTACCAAAAAAACTGCTAATGCTAGCAGGGATTAGGCCTGACTCTTAACACAGCAGTTTTGTGTGTTGTGTTTTTTTGTAAGTGACGGTAATCTATTGATTACTACACTTGCCTGGGTGAAAGGGTTAAACGCAGGCGCTGGCAGGAATCAGTGCTGACCGTGCAAACACCGTGTTTTGGGAACCCTAAACTATGGGGGCGCTAGTATAGTTCTGATCAGATATTGATCTGTTCAAACACTATACTAGTAATGGAAGTGTGTGTGCGTATGTGTGTGTGTGTGTGGTAATCAAGGGGTTATTTCTAACTATGCGCCGGGGGTCTGCGGGGACCCTAAATCTCCATTGGGATAGAAACTAATTCGCTAGCGCAAACTCAAGTCACAAGCACACTAATACAAAATACAGTAAAAACAGTATATTATGTGTGTATTAGTGTGCAATGTGACAGGGGGGAAGGGGTTAACTGGATGTGATCAGGGGGGGATCAGGGGGTTAAATCTTTATTGGGAGGGGCTGGCGGGTATCCTACAGATAAAAGAAATGGTGGCAATCGCTAAACCTGGTCACAAGTCACACTTATACGGGTATATAGAAAATGCTATATACTGTATAGTGTGTGTTGTGGCAGGTGGTGTAGGGGGGATCAGAGGGTTAAATCTTTATTGGGGGTGGCGGGGACCCTAAACCTTCTTGGGACAGAAACTTAGTCGCCTGCGCTAATTCTGATCACAATCACACTAATACAAAAATACAAAAACACTGTATATTACGTTTGTATTAGTGCTGATGTGACAGAGGGTGTAGGGGTTAACTAGCGGTTATCAGGGGGGGGGGTCAGGGGGGATCAGGGGCTTAAATCTTAGGGGGTGGGGGGTAATTTAAGTGGAAAAGGGGGGTCGCAAGCGCTACACCTGACCACAAATCACACGTATACAGGTATGTAGGAAAATGCTATATGCTGTATACAGTGTGTGTTGTCAGGGGCTGTAGGGGTTAATTGGGGGGGGCGATCGGGGGTTAAATGTGCCTATCTACCTGTGTGTGGGTGTGCTTGTGCAGTTACTCAGTTAGATGTGCTCTCCTCTCACGCTGGATCCAAAAAGGACGATGGGAGGGCACCTCTTCTCTAAGCCTGTGTTTACATTTCACAGGCTTAGAGTGTCATTTGATTGGGCAGGACCGATCAACAGGTCCAGGCCAAAAATGATTGGCCTGGACCTGATGACTGATTGGTTCTGAACCCAATCGAGTCATCGGCGGGACCGCGGGCGCCAGAGCGGCGAAGGCTAGTGACGTACCGGTATGTCACTTTCCCTGGCTGGGGCTGACTGCCGCAGTATATGTACTTGCGGCGGTCGGCAAGTGGTTAAACAGCAGGGGAGTCTCCCCGCTGTCAGAATACAATGCCACAGCAGGGAAGATTCCTGAAGGCGACCTGGAACACAGTGAAGCCAGATTTAACCACAACAACCATGCAGCAAGCATTTTAGGTTCACGGTGAAAGTCTTTCTCATGACATGGTTTATATTGTGTGTGTTTTTAACTAAAATCTCCTATTTCATTATCTTCTTTGAAAACATAGACATGATGCCATTGTAAATTTTATCTTTTTCATTAATAGTTGGAAGCAATGATCAGCAAGGTGGGAAGCCATGAACACTCCAAGCAAAATTGGAAGCCATGAACACTCCAAGCAAGATGAAATCCCTTTTCTGCTCCTGCAGCATTAACGGATGGTGGGTACCAATGTAACTCATGGCTTGAGTTAGCCACTCAATTTTGTGGACCGAAAAATGAATGTAATAAGTTTTGCAATGCTGAGTAAGGAAGAAAAGCAACTGAGTTATGAGCTTTCATCATAACTCATTGGTTGGGTTTAGCCACTCAATTTTGTGGACCCAAAAATTAACGTACTAAGTGTTTTGTTATGCTGAGTAAGGAAGGCGATCAACTGAGTTATGAGCTTTCATCATAACACGTTACTTGGGTTTAGCCACTCAGTTTTATGGACCCAAAGCTTTACTACATATTTCACCACTATATTCTATAGCTTGCTAAATATCCCCACACTGAGATCTCTCTTGCGAAAGTCTACAGGGAGCCCCCGCTCTCTGGAAGTAAAGGATTAGCTGTTGCAAGATTTGTTGCAAAATTTCTATTGTGAGCTGTAATACGGTACCTGGACTGGTTGCTGAGCTGTTCTGTAGTAGAGGGTTGAGGGACTGGGGCTATCAAAGTCCTTGCTGGATTGGGGGAGGAGGGCCCACTCCTCCGAGAAGGTCAGGGCTAGATCAGATTCAGTTTTCTCTCCAACTGCTCCCAGTGCATCCTAACAATCACTCTAGATGTTTGATTATGGCTTACAATGGAAATGGCCCTCTCCCAAAGCCCAATGTAGCTTTGTATAAAAGGCTGTTAATTCCCTGATTGCTGCTCATTAATGCCCACCTTGGAGCAGTATAGTACGCGGTTGCAAATAATTTCCCATTGGTTGCAGGCTCTTTGTGGTCCCAACATAACAGCATTCGTATGCTCCCCTCATAGTGCCTGGTTCCTGTGCTGGAGTGATGGGATGAAATGCAAATGATGTGTATTGAAGTCCAGTTGAGCATGTTTGAATACAGTGCCATTCCCCTTTGCTGCTCATGTATATGCCCACCCTGGAGCAGTGTAGAATGCATTGCAAATTATTTCCCCTTGCGCATATGCTCTTTGTGGTCCCAACAAGGCAGAGTTCATAGGCAATGCATATAGTTATTGGCTGCTTTACTAGAGCCGTGTCTCGTTCATATGCAATGCAAATGATATGTTGCGTAATCAAGCCCTCTCTAGCGTTGTTTGTATACAATGTCAGTAATTCCCCTTTGCTGCTGATTTATGCCCAGCCTGGAGCTATCTAAATCTATCTAAATCTTGTTGCGGATCATCTGAATGATCAGTATGGTTGGGCTCTGGCAAGACTTGGCTTTGTTTGGGTTAGTTTGGTAAATTGGTAAGCATACTATTTAGTAGTTAGAATATGTAACCTGTGTTGTTTTTTAGCTACAAGAAAATCTAGGAGGATCATGAGATATAAGTAAAGGGTGATGGAAGTCTGCTGAACTGCGCTAAAGCTGGGGGGATGCTCTGCATTGGTGAAGGTTTTCGGAGCTCCTTCCTCTCTCCTCTATTTGCAGTTGTTTGACCTTGCATGGGGAGCTTGGGTGGTCACATGGCGGGGGTGGGTCAATTCTTGCCGGAGCCCACTTAAAATGGGATTGTATTTGTTTCCCTTTGTTATTGTTTAAGGTTAAAGCAAATAGAGCTCTCCTGATAAAAAAAGTGAAGTAAAGAAAAAAGCCACTTAAAGTAGAACTACAAGCAAAACCTTCTTTTTGTATAGAGTAAGGTGGGGGGATGGGGGTTATAACCTCAGATATTTTTTTGCCATCTGTCCCATTGCCAAGATTTTCCTTTATTTCCAGTCCCATAGCCAAACAGGAACTGAAAAGAAATCCCTGCAGATTAAGGGTTTTCCATGGGGACCGCCAGGTCACCAGAACTAGTGTCCCCATTGTAATATTTCCTCTCTATTTCTTTCATAGGGACAACCAAAACTTTGGTATTTTTTTAATTCCAATGATCCCACCTGTCTCCAGCCCGTCAGAAGTGTGCGGGTGCCTGTCTCCAGCCCGTCAGAAGTGTGCGGGTGCCTGTCTCCAGCCCGTCAGAAGTGTGCGGGTGTCTCCAAGCCCTTCCAGAGGGCCCCGGTTGCCTGCCTCCAAGCCCTTCCAGAGGGCCCCAGTTGCCTGCCTCCAAGCCCTTCCAGAGGGCCCCGGTTGCCTGCCTCCAAGCCCTTCCAGAGGGCCCCGGGTTGCCTGCCTCCAAGCCCTTCCAGAGGGCCCCGGTTGCCTGCCTCCAAGCCCTTCCAGAGGGCCCTGGCTGCCTGCCTCCAAGCCCTTCCAGAGGGCCTTCTGACCATCCCTGCACCCTCCCTCCTGTCGGATGATGGGGGTGTTGCAGTGCCTTTTTTTCCTCCTCCAGCCCAGGGGAGCAGTGGCCAGCAGGGTTGTCTGTGCCTGTGTGCCCGATGCTGTTTGGAGTTATATGGGCCTGTATCATGCAGCCCAGGACTTGCAAGGTGGTTCCTGCAGTGCAGGGAAGCCGCTGCAGTGGTGGAGGCTTGCCACATGTGAGCTGCGGGTCCTGGCCACTCCGCATTTTCAGAATTCTGCTGTACTGTGCAACATGGAGAAAGCAGAAACTGTTGGCTGCTACAGCAGAAGCAGGTGCCTCATCTCATGCACTAGCCAGGCCCAGGTAAGGGGGGCACAGTGGTGCTTTTTGGTTATCCTTACTATTGGGATTACTTGTGTGTGGTTTATTGTGCCTTCCTCTCTAGGTGTCAGGGTAAAGAAAGCCTGCTGCTGAAGTGAGCTACAGCTTGGGGGCAGCTTTGCATTGGTGAAAGTTCTCGGAGCTCCTTCCTCTCTCGTCTATTTGCGGTTGATTGACCTTGCATGGGGAGCTTGGGTGGTCACATGGCGGGTGTGGGTCAATTGTTGCTGGAGCCCACTTAAAATGAAATTGTATTTGTTTCCCTTCGTTATTGTTTAAGGTTAAAGCAAATGGAGCTCTCCTGATAAAAGGAAGTGAAGAAAAAAGCCACTTATAGTAGAACTACAAGCAAAACCTTCTTTTTGTAAAGAGTAAGCCCATCAGGGGTGCCCATGTCCAGCCTATCGGGAGTGCCTGGCTGCCCATCTCCGTGCCCTTCCAGAGTGCCTGGCTGCCCATCTCCGTGCCCTTCCAGAGTGCCTGGCTGCCCGTCTCCGTGCCCTTCCAGAGTGCCTGGCTGCCCGTCTCCGTGCCCTTCCAGAGTGCCTGGCTGCCCGTCTCCGTGCCCTTCCAGAGTGCCTGGCTGCCCGTCTCCGTGCCCTTCCAGAGTGCCTGGCTGCCCGTCTCCGTGCCCTTCCAGAGTGCCTGGCTGCCCGTCTCCGTGCCCTTCCAGAGTGCCTGGCTGCCCGTCTCCGTGCCCTTCCAGAGTGCCTGGCTGCCCGTCTCCGTGCCCTTCCAGAGTGCCTGGCTGCCCGTCTCCGTGCCCTTCCAGAGTGCCTGGCTGCCCGTCTCCGTGCCCTTCCAGAGTGCCTGGCTGCCCGTCTCCGTGCCCTTCCAGAGTGCCTGGCTGCCCGTCTCCGTGCCCTTCCAGAGTGCCCGGCTGCCCGTCTCCGTGCCCTTGCAGAGTGCCCGGCTGCCCGTCTCCGTGCCCTTGCAGAGTGCCCGGCTGCCCGTCTCGTGCCCTTGCAGAGTGCCCGGCTTCCCGTCTCCATGCCCTTGCAGAGTGCCCGGGTGCTCCTCTACATGCCCTTGCAGAGTGCCCGGGTGCTCCTCTCCATGCCCTTGCAGAGTGCCCGAGTGCTCCTCTCCATGCCCTTGCAGAGTGCCCGGGTGCTCCTCTCCATGCCCTTGCAGAGTGCCCGGGTGCTCATCTCCATGCCCTTGCAGAGTGCCCGGGTGCTCATCTCCATGCCCTTGCAGAGTGCCCGGGTGCTCATCTCCATGCCCTTGCAGAGTGCCCGGGTGCATATCTCCATGCCCTTGCAGAGTGCCCGGGTGCTCATCTCCATGCCCTTGCAGAGTGCCCGGGTGCTCATCTCCATGCCCTTGCAAAGTGCCCGGGTGCTCATCTCCATGCCCTTGCAGAGTGCCCGGTTGCTCATCTCCATGCCCTTGCAGAGTGCCCGGTTGCTCATCTCCATGCCCTTGCAGAGTGCCCGGTTGCTCATCTCCATGCCCTTGCAGAGTGCCCGGTTGCTCATCTCCATGCCCTTGCAGAGTGCCCGGTTGCTCATCTCCATGCCCTTGCAGAGTGCCCGGTTGCTCATCTCCATGCCCTTGCAGAGTGCCCGGTTGCTCATCTCCATGCCCTTGCAGAGTGCCCGGTTGCTCATCTCCATGCCCTTGCAGAGTGCCCGGTTGCTCATCTCCATGCCCTTGCAGAGTGCCCGGTTGCTCATCTCCATGCCCTTGCAGAGTGCCCGGTTGCTCATCTCCATGCCCTTGCAGAGTGCCCGGTTGCTCATCTCCATGCCCTTGCAGAGTGCCCGGTTGCTCATCTCCATGCCCTTGCAGAGTGCCCGGTTGCTCATCTCCATGCCCTTGCAGAGTGCCCGGTTGCTCATCTCCATGCCCTTGCAGAGTGCCCGGTTGCTCATCTCCATGCCCTTGCAGAGTGCCCGGGTGCTCATCTCCATGCCCTTGCAGAGTGCCCGGGTGCTCATCTCCATGCCCTTGCAGAGTGCCCGGGTGCTCATCTCCATGCCCTTGCAGAGTGCCCGGGTGCTCATCTCCATGCCCTTGCAGAGTGCCCGGGTGCTCATCTCCATGCCCTTGCAGAGTGCCCGGTTGCTCATCTCCATGCCCTTGCAGAGTGCCCGGTTGCTCATCTCCATGCCCTTGCAGAGTGCCCGGTTGCTCATCTCCATGCCCTTGCAGAGTGCCCGGTTGCTCATCTCCATGCCCTTGCAGAGTGCCCGGTTGCTCATCTCCATGCCCTTGCAGAGTGCCCGGGTGCTCATCTCCATGCCCTTGCAGAGTGCCCGGGTGCTCATCTCCATGCCCTTGCAGAGTGCCCGGGTGCTCATCTCCATGCCCTTGCAGAGTGCCCGGGTGCTCATCTCCATGCCCTTGCAGAGTGCCCGGGTGCTCATCTCCATGCCCTTGCAGAGTGCCCGGTTGCTCATCTCCATGCCCTTGCAGAGTGCCCGGTTGCTCATCTCCATGCCCTTGCAGAGTGCCCGGTTGCTCATCTCCATGCCCTTGCAGAGTGCCCGGTTGCTCATCTCCATGCCCTTGCAGAGTGCCCGGTTGCTCATCTCCATGCCCTTGCAGAGTGCCCGGTTGCTCATCTCCATGCCCTTGCAGAGTGCCCGGTTGCTCATCTCCATGCCCTTGCAGAGTGCCCGGTTGCTCATCTCCATGCCCTTGCAGAGTGCCCGGTTGCTCATCTCCATGCCCTTGCAGAGTGCCCGGTTGCTCATCTCCATGCCCTTGCAGAGTGCCCGGTTGCTCATCTCCATGCCCTTGCAGAGTGCCCGGTTGCTCATCTCCATGCCCTTGCAGAGTGCCCGGTTGCTCATCTCCATGCCCTTGCAGAGTGCCCGGGTGCTCATCTCCATGCCCTTGCAGAGTGCCCGGGTGCTCATCTCCATGCCCTTGCAGAGTGCCCGGGTGCTCATCTCCATGCCCTTGCAGAGTGCCCGGTTGCTCATCTCCATGCCCTTGCAGAGTGCCCGGTTGCTCATCTCCATGCCCTTGCAGAGTGCCCGGTTGCTCATCTCCATGCCCTTGCAGAGTGCCCGGTTGCTCATCTCCATGCCCTTGCAGAGTGCCCGGTTGCTCATCTCCATGCCCTTGCAGAGTGCCCGGTTGCTCATCTCCATGCCCTTGCAGAGTGCCCGGTTGCTCATCTCCATGCCCTTGCAGAGTGCCCGGTTGCTCATCTCCATGCCCTTGCAGAGTGCCCGGTTGCTCATCTCCATGCCCTTGCAGAGTGCCCGGTTGCTCATCTCCATGCCCTTGCAGAGTGCCCGGTTGCTCATCTCCATGCCCTTGCAGAGTGCCCGGTTGCTCATCTCCATGCCCTTGCAGAGTGCCCGGTTGCTCATCTCCATGCCCTTGCAGAGTGCCCGGTTGCTCATCTCCATGCCCTTGCAGAGTGCCCGGTTGCTCATCTCCATGCCCTTGCAGAGTGCCCGGTTGCTCATCTCCATGCCCTTGCAGAGTGCCCGGTTGCTCATCTCCATGCCCTTGCAGAGTGCCCGGTTGCTCATCTCCATGCCCTTGCAGAGTGCCCGGTTGCTCATCTCCATGCCCTTGCAGAGTGCCCGGGTGCTCATCTCCATGCCCTTGCAGAGTGCCCGGTTGCTCATCTCCATGCCCTTGCAGAGTGCCCGGTTGCTCATCTCCATGCCCTTGCAGAGTGCCCGGTTGCTCATCTCCATGCCCTTGCAGAGTGCCCGGTTGCTCATCTCCATGCCCTTGCAGAGTGCCCGGTTGCTCATCTCCATGCCCTTGCAGAGTGCCCGGTTGCTCATCTCCATGCCCTTGCAGAGTGCCCGGGTGCTCATCTCCATGCCCTTGCAGAGTGCCCGGGTGCTCATCTCCATGCCCTTGCAGAGTGCCCGGGTGCTCATCTCCATGCCCTTGCAGAGTGCCCGGGTGCTCATCTCCATGCCCTTGCAGAGTGCCCGGGTGCTCATCTCCATGCCCTTGCAGAGTGCCCGGGTGCTCATCTCCATGCCCTTGCAGAGTGCCCGGGTGCTCATCTCCATGCCCTTGCAGAGTGCCCGGTTGCTCATCTCCATGCCCTTGCAGAGTGCCCGGGTGCTCATCTCCATGCCCTTGCAGAGTGCCCGGGTGCTCATCTCCATGCCCTTGCAGAGTGCCCGGTTGCTCATCTCCATGCCCTTGCAGAGTGCCCGGTTGCTCATCTCCATGCCCTTGCAGAGTGCCCGGTTGCTCATCTCCATGCCCTTGCAGAGTGCCCGGTTGCTCATCTCCATGCCCTTGCAGAGTGCCCGGTTGCTCATCTCCATGCCCTTGCAGAGTGCCCGGTTGCTCATCTCCATGCCCTTGCAGAGTGCCCGGTTGCTCATCTCCATGCCCTTGCAGAGTGCCCGGTTGCTCATCTCCATGCCCTTGCAGAGTGCCCGGTTGCTCATCTCCATGCCCTTGCAGAGTGCCCGGTTGCTCATCTCCATGCCCTTGCAGAGTGCCCGGTTGCTCATCTCCATGCCCTTGCAGAGTGCCCGGTTGCTCATCTCCATGCCCTTGCAGAGTGCCCGGTTGCTCATCTCCATGCCCTTGCAGAGTGCCCGGTTGCTCATCTCCATGCCCTTGCAGAGTGCCCGGTTGCTCATCTCCATGCCCTTGCAGAGTGCCCGGTTGCTCATCTCCATGCCCTTGCAGAGTGCCCGGGTGCTCATCTCCATGCCCTTGCAGAGTGCCCGGGTGCTCATCTCCATGCCCTTGCAGAGTGCCCGGTTGCTCATCTCCATGCCCTTGCAGAGTGCCCGGTTGCTCATCTCCATGCCCTTGCAGAGTGCCCGGTTGCTCATCTCCATGCCCTTGCAGAGTGCCCGGTTGCTCATCTCCATGCCCTTGCAGAGTGCCCGTTTGCTCATCTCCATGCCCTTGCAGAGTGCCCGTTTGCTCATCTCCATGCCCTTGCAGAGTGCCCGTTTGCTCATCTCCATGCCCTTGCAGAGTGCCCGTTTGCTCATCTCCATGCCCTTGCAGAGTGCCCGGTTGCTCATCTCCATGCCCTTGCAGAGTGCCCGGTTGCTCATCTCCATGCCCTTGCAGAGTGCCCGGTTGCTCATCTCCATGCCCTTGCAGAGTGCCCGGTTGCTCATCTCCATGCCCTTGCAGAGTGCCCGGTTGCTCATCTCCATGCCCTTGCAGAGTGCCCGGTTGCTCATCTCCATGCCCTTGCAGAGTGCCCGGTTGCTCATCTCCATGCCCTTGCAGAGTGCCCGGTTGCTCATCTCCATGCCCTTGCAGAGTGCCCGGTTGCTCATCTCCATGCCCTTGCAGAGTGCCCGGTTGCTCATCTCCATGCCCTTGCAGAGTGCCCGGGTGCTCATCTCCATGCCCTTGCAGAGTGCCCGGGTGCTCATCTCCATGCCCTTGCAGAGTGCCCGGGTGCTCATCTCCATGCCCTTGCAGAGTGCCCGGGTGCTCATCTCCATGCCCTTGCAGAGTGCCCGGGTGCTCATCTCCATGCCCTTGCAGAGTGCCCGGGTGCTCATCTCCATGCCCTTGCAGAGTGCCCGGGTGCTCATCTCCATGCCCTTGCAGAGTGCCCGGTTGCTCATCTCCATGCCCTTGCAGAGTGCCCGGTTGCTCATCTCCATGCCCTTGCAGAGTGCCCGGTTGCTCATCTCCATGCCCTTGCAGAGTGCCCGGTTGCTCATCTCCATGCCCTTGCAGAGTGCCCGGGTGCTCATCTCCATGCCCTTGCAGAGTGCCCGGGTGCTCATCTCCATGCCCTTGCAGAGTGCCCGGGTGCTCATCTCCATGCCCTTGCAGAGTGCCCGGTTGCTCATCTCCATGCCCTTGCAGAGTGCCCGGTTGCTCATCTCCATGCCCTTGCAGAGTGCCCGGTTGCTCATCTCCATGCCCTTGCAGAGTGCCCGGTTGCTCATCTCCATGCCCTTGCAGAGTGCCCGGTTGCTCATCTCCATGCCCTTGCAGAGTGCCCGGGTGCTCATCTCCATGCCCTTGCAGAGTGCCCGGGTGCTCATCTCCATGCCCTTGCAGAGTGCCCGGGTGCTCATCTCCATGCCCTTGCAGAGTGCCCGGGTGCTCATCTCCATGCCCTTGCAGAGTGCCCGGGTGCTCATCTCCATGCCCTTGCAGAGTGCCCGGGTGCTCATCTCCATGCCCTTGCAGAGTGCCCGGGTGCTCATCTCCATGCCCTTGCAGAGTGCCTGGGTGCTCATCTCCATGCCCTTGCAGAGTGCCCGGTTGCTCATCTCCATGCCCTTGCAGAGTGCCCGGTTGCTCATCTCCATGCCCTTGCAGAGTGCCCGGTTGCTCATCTCCATGCCCTTGCAGAGTGCCCGGTTGCTCATCTCCATGCCCTTGCAGAGTGCCCGGGTGCTCATCTCCATGCCCTTGCAGAGTGCCCGGGTGCTCATCTCCATGCCCTTGCAGAGTGCCCGGGTGCTCATCTCCATGCCCTTGCAGAGTGCCCGGTTGCTCATCTCCATGCCCTTGCAGAGTGCCCGGTTGCTCATCTCCATGCCCTTGCAGAGTGCCCGGTTGCTCATCTCCATGCCCTTGCAGAGTGCCCGGTTGCTCATCTCCATGCCCTTGCAGAGTGCCCGGTTGCTCATCTCCATGCCCTTGCAGAGTGCCCGGGTGCTCATCTCCATGCCCTTGCAGAGTGCCCGGGTGCCTGTGGTGTGGGTCTGCACTTGAAGCCCCCTGTGTCAAGAAGGTTGACCACCACTGCCTTAAATAATGCTCTTAAAAAGCTGGGGTCTATTGGATTAAAGCTTCTGGTTCATAGGGTTCATTCTTCCATTCAGCTCTTTAATAGGTTTCTGCAGTTCATCCATGGACCATGGCTGGAAGGTGTGTGTGCATGGACTTAAGAAGCATTTAACAAATATGGGCATTGAGCTCTTTCTTTTCATCCAGCATCGGGTATAATTAACCTTTTACACTTCCCCATTCGTCTATCAGGACTGCACCTGGAGAGAGAGTTGCTGCACACAAATGCCCAGGAAACACCACAGTAAGCCTTTAAGTTCTACGTCTTCCACCATGCCCTCGGTTATGGTGTTTCCTCCACTATGGAGGCACTACAGGCAACTTTTGTAGTGGGGGCTATGCTCTAACTGGAGGGGGGGTGATAGTGGTGGCCTTACCCAGGGATTTTTCTGACCATCCCTGCACCCTCCCTCCTGTCAGATGATGGGGGTGTTGCAGTGCCTTTTTTTTCTCCACCAGCCCAGGGGAGCAGTGGCCAGCTTGGTTGTGTGTGCCTGTGTGCTCGACGCTGTTCGGAGTTATATGGGCTTCTCATGCACCCCAGGACTTACAAGGTGATTCCTGCAGTGCAGGGAAGCCGCTGTAGTAGTGGAAGCTTGCCGGATCCTGGCCATTTCACATTCTCAGTATTCCGCCGCACTGTGCAGCATGGAGAAAGCAGAAACTGACTGCTGTGGCGGAATCACGTGCCTCATCTCATGCACTAGCCAGGCCCAGGTAAGGGGGGTACAGTGGTCCTTACTATTGGGATTTTTTGTGTGTGGTTTATTGTGCTTTCTTCTTTAGGTGTTGGGGTGATGGAAGCCTGCTGCTGAAGTGTGCTACAGCTGGGGGGCTGCTCTGCATTGGTGAAGGTTTTCGGAGCTCCTTCTCTCTATTTGCGGTTGTTTGACCTTGCATGGGGAGCTTGGGTGGTCACATGGCGAGTGTGAGTCAATTCTTGTCTTGCTGGAGCCCACTTAATATGGGATTGTATTTGTTTCCCTTTGTTATTGTTTAAGGTTAAAGCAAATAGAACTCTCCTGATAAAAGGTTAAGTGCTCTTGCTGGAAAAAGCCACTTAAGGTAGAACTACAAGCAAAACTTTCTTTATGTATAGAGTAAGGGGGGTTTATAACCTCAGTCAGATATTTATTTGCCATCTGTCCATTTGCCAAGATTTTCCTAAACTTCCTGTCCCGTAGCCAAACTTAGTGAGAAGAAATCCCTGCAGATTGAGGGGTTTCCTTGGGGACTGCCAGGTCACCAGAACTAGTGTCCCTACTGTAATATTTCCCCTTTATTTCTTTTATGGGAACAACCCAAACTTTAGGATTTTTTTACTTTCATGATACCACCTGTCTCCAGCCCGTCAGAAGTGCACGGATGCCTGCCCCGGTTGCGTGTCTCCAAGCCTTTCCAGAGGGCCCCGGTTGCGTGTCTCCAAGCCTTTCCAGAGGGCCCCGGTTGCGTGTCTCCAAGCCTTTCCCGAGGGCCCCGGTTGCGTGTCTCCAAGCCTTTCCAGAGGGCCCCGGTTGCGTGTCTCCAAGCCTTTCCAGAGGGCCCCGGTTGCGTGTCTCCAAGCCTTTCCAGAGGGCCCCGGTTGCGTGTCTCCAAGCCTTTCCAGAGGGCCCCGGTTGCCTGCCTCCAAGCCCTTCCAGAGGGCCCCGGTTGCGTGTCTCCAAGCCCTTCCAGAGGGCCCCGGTTGCGTGTCTCCAAGCCCTTCCAGAGGGCCCCGGTTGCGTGTCTCCAAGCCCTTCCAGAGGGCCCCGGTTGCGTGTCTCCAAGCCCTTCCAGAGGGCCCCGGTTGCGTGTCTCCAAGCCCTTCCAGAGGGCCCCGGTTGCGTGTCTCCAAGCCCTTCCAGAGGGCCCCGGTTGCCTGCCTCCAAGCCCTTCCAGAGGGCCTTCTGACCATCCCTGCACCCTCCCTCCTGTCGGATGATGGGGGTTTTGCAGTGCCTTTTTTTCCTCCTCCAGCCCAGGGGAGCAGTGGCCAGCAGGGTTGTCTGTGCCTGTGTGCCCGATGCTGTTTGGAGTTATATGAGCTTGTGTCATGCAGCCCAGGACTTGCAAGGTGGTTCCTGCAGTGCAGGGAAGCCGCTGCTGTGGTGTAGGCTTGCCACATGTGAACTGCGGGTCCTGGCCACTCCGCATTCTCAGAATTCTGCTGTACTGTGCAACATGGAGAAAGCAGAAACTGTTGGCTGCTACAGCAGAAGCAGGTGCCTCATCTCATGCACTAGCCAGGCCCAGGTAAGGGGGGCACAGTGGTGCCTTTTGGTTATCCTTACTATTGGGATTACTTGTGTGTGGTTTATTGTGCCTTCCTCTCTAGGTGTCAGGGTAAAGGAAGCCTGCTGCTGAAGTGCGCTACAGCTTGGGGGCAGCTTTGCATTGGTGAAAGTTCTCGGAGCTCCTTCCTCTCGTCAATTTGCGGTTGATTGACCTTGCATGGGGAGCTTGGGTGGTCCCATGGTGGGTGTGGGTCAATTGTTGCTGGAGCCCACTTAAAATGGGATTGTATTTGTTTCCCTTTGTTATTGTTTAAGGTTAAAGCAAATAGAGCTCTCCTGAAAGGAAGCGAAGAAAAAAGACACTTATAGTAGAACTACAAGCAAAACCTTCTTCTTGTATAGAGTAAGCCCATCAGGGGTGCCCGTGTCCAGCCTATCAGGAGTGCCCGGGTGCCCGTCTCCATGCCCTTGCAGAGTGCCCGGGTGCTCATCTCCATGCCCTTGCAGAGTGCCCGGGTGCTCATCTCCATGCCCTTGCAGAGTGCCCGGTTGCTCATCTCCATGCCCTTGCAGAGTGCCCGGTTGCTCATCTCCATGCCCTTGCAGAGTGCCCGGTTGCTCATCTCCATGCCCTTGCAGAGTGCCCGGTTGCTCATCTCCATGCCCTTGCAGAGTGCCCGGTTGCTCATCTCCATGCCCTTGCAGAGTGCCCGGGTGCTCATCTCCATGCCCTTGCAGAGTGCCCGGGTGCTCATCTCCATGCCCTTGCAGAGTGCCCGGGTGCTCATCTCCATGCCCTTGCAGAGTGCCCGGGTGCTCATCTCCATGCCCTTGCAGAGTGCCCGGGTGCTCATCTCCATGCCCTTGCAGAGTGCCCGGGTGCTCATCTCCATGCCCTTGCAGAGTGCCCGGGTGCCCATCTCCATGCCCTTGCAGAGTGCCCGGGTGCCCATCTCCATGCCCTTGCAGAGTGCCCGGGTGCCCATCTCCATGCCCTTGCAGAGTGCCCGGGTGCCCATCTCCATGCCCTTGCAGAGTGCCCGGGTGCCCATCTCCATGCCCTTGCAGAGTGCCCGGGTGCCCATCTCCATGCCCTTGCAGAGTGCCCGGGTGCTCATCTCCATGCCCTTGCAGAGTGCCCGGGTGCTCATCTCCATGCCCTTGCAGAGTGCCCGGGTGCTCATCTCCATGCCCTTGCAGAGTGCCCGGGTGCTCATCTCCATGCCCTTGCAGAGTGCCCGGGTGCTCATCTCCATGCCCTTGCAGAGTGCCCGGTTGCTCATCTCCATGCCCTTGCAGAGTGCCCGGTTGCTCATCTCCATGCCCTTGCAGAGTGCCCGGTTGCTCATCTCCATGCCCTTGCAGAGTGCCCGGTTGCTCATCTCCATGCCCTTGCAGAGTGCCCGGTTGCTCATCTCCATGCCCTTGCAGAGTGCCCGGTTGCTCATCTCCATGCCCTTGCAGAGTGCCCGGGTGCTCATCTCCATGCCCTTGCAGAGTGCCCGGGTGCTCATCTCCATGCCCTTGCAGAGTGCCCGGGTGCTCATCTCCATGCCCTTGCAGAGTGCCCGGGTGCTCATCTCCATGCCCTTGCAGAGTGCCCGGGTGCCTGTGGTGTGGGTCTGCACTTGAAGCCCCCTGTGTCAAGAAGGTTGACCACCACTGCCTTAAATAATGCTCTTAAAAAGCTGGGGTCTATTGGATTAAAGCTTCTGGTTCATAGGGTTCATTCTTCCATTCAGCTCTTTAATAGGTTTCTGCAGTTCATCCATGGACCATGGCTGGAAGGTGTGTGTGCATGGACTTAAGAAGCATTTAACAAATATGGGCATTGAGCTCTTTCTTTTCATCCAGCATCGGGTATAATTAACCTTTTACACTTCCCCATTCGTCTATCAGGACTGCACCTGGAGAGAGAGTTGCTGCACACAAATGCCCAGGAAACACCACAGTAAGCCTTTAAGTTCTACGTCTTCCACCATGCCCTCGGTTATGGTGTTTCCTCCACTATGGAGGCACTACAGGCAACTTTTGTAGTGGGGGCTATGCTCTAACTGGAGGGGGGGTGATAGTGGTGGCCTTACCCAGGGATTTTTCTGACCATCCCTGCACCCTCCCTCCTGTCAGATGATGGGGGTGTTGCAGTGCCTTTTTTTTCTCCACCAGCCCAGGGGAGCAGTGGCCAGCTTGGTTGTGTGTGCCTGTGTGCTCGACGCTGTTCGGAGTTATATGGGCTTCTCATGCACCCCAGGACTTACAAGGTGATTCCTGCAGTGCAGGGAAGCCGCTAAAGTAGTGGAAGCTTGCCGGATCCTGGCCATTTCACATTCTCAGTATTCCGCCGCACTGTGCAGCATGGAGAAAGCAGAAACTGACTGCTGTGGCGGAATCACGTGCCTCATCTCATGCACTAGCCAGGCCCAGGTAAGGGGGGTACAGTGGTCCTTACTATTGGGATTTTTTGTGTGTGGTTTATTGTGCTTTCTTCTTTAGGTGTTGGGGTGATGGAAGCCTGCTGCTGAAGTGTGCTACAGCTGGGGGGCTGCTCTGCATTGGTGAAGGTTTTCGGAGCTCCTTCTCTCTATTTGCGGTTGTTTGACCTTGCATGGGGAGCTTGGGTGGTCACATGGCGAGTGTGAGTCAATTCTTGTCTTGCTGGAGCCCACTTAATATGGGATTGTATTTGTTTCCCTTTGTTATTGTTTAAGGTTAAAGCAAATAGAACTCTCCTGATAAAAGGTTAAGTGCTCTTGCTGGAAAAAGCCACTTAAGGTAGAACTACAAGCAAAACTTTCTTTATGTATAGAGTAAGGGGGGTTTATAACCTCAGTCAGATATTTATTTGCCATCTGTCCATTTGCCAAGATTTTCCTAAACTTCCTGTCCCGTAGCCAAACTTAGTGAGAAGAAATCCCTGCAGATTGAGGGGTTTCCTTGGGGACTGCCAGGTCACCAGAACTAGTGTCCCTACTGTAATATTTCCCCTTTATTTCTTTTATGGGAACAACCCAAACTTTAGGATTTTTTTACTTTCAATGATACCACCTGTCTCCAGCCCGTCAGAAGTGCACGGATGCCTGCCCCGGTTGCGTGTCTCCAAGCCTTTCCAGAGGGCCCCGGTTGCGTGTCTCCAAGCCTTTCCAGAGGGCCCCGGTTGCGTGTCTCCAAGCCTTTCCAGAGGGCCCCGGTTGCGTGTCTCCAAGCCTTTCCAGAGGGCCCCGGTTGCGTGTCTCCAAGCCTTTCCCGAGGGCCCCGGTTGCGTGTCTCCAAGCCTTTCCCGAGGGCCCCGGTTGCGTGTCTCCAAGCCTTTCCCGAGGGCCCCGGTTGCGTGTCTCCAAGCCTTTCCAGAGGGCCCCGGTTGCGTGTCTCCAAGCCTTTCCAGAGGGCCCCGGTTGCGTGTCTCCAAGCCTTTCCAGAGGGCCCCGGTTGCGTGTCTCCAAGCCTTTCCAGAGGGCCCCGGTTGCGTGTCTCCAAGCCTTTCCAGAGGGCCCCGGTTGCGTGTCTCCAAGCCTTTCCAGAGGGCCCCGGTTGCGTGTCTCCAAGCCTTTCCAGAGGGCCCCGGTTGCGTGTCTCCAAGCCTTTCCCGAGGGCCCCGGTTGCGTGTCTCCAAGCCTTTCCCGAGGGCCCCGGTTGCGTGTCTCCAAGCCTTTCCAGAGGGCCCCGGTTGCGTGTCTCCAAGCCTTTCCAGAGGGCCCCGGTTGCGTGTCTCCAAGCCTTTCCAGAGGGCCCCGGTTGCGTGTCTCCAAGCCTTTCCAGAGGGCCCCGGTTGCGTGTCTCCAAGCCTTTCCAGAGGGCCCCGGTTGCGTGTCTCCAAGCCTTTCCAGAGGGCCCCGGTTGCGTGTCTCCAAGCCTTTCCAGAGGGCCCCGGTTGCGTGTCTCCAAGCCTTTCCAGAGGGCCCCGGTTGCGTGTCTCCAAGCCTTTCCAGAGGGCCCCGGTTGCGTGTCTCCAAGCCTTTCCAGAGGGCCCCGGTTGCGTGTCTCCAAGCCTTTCCAGAGGGCCCCGGTTGCGTGTCTCCAAGCCTTTCCAGAGGGCCCCGGTTGCGTGTCTCCAAGCCCTTCCAGAGGGCCCCGGTTGCGTGTCTCCAAGCCCTTCCAGAGGGCCCCGGTTGCGTGTCTCCAAGCCCTTCCAGAGGGCCCCGGTTGCCTGCCTCCAAGCCCTTCCAGAGGGCCTTCTGACCATCCCTGCACCCTCCCTCCTGTCGGATGATGGGGGTTTTGCAGTGCCTTTTTTTCCTCCTCCAGCCCAGGGGAGCAGTGGCCAGCAGGGTTGTCTGTGCCTGTGTGCCCGATGCTGTTTGGAGTTATATGGGCTTGTGTCATGCAGCCCAGGACTTGCAAGGTGGTTCCTGCAGTGCAGGGAAGCCGCTGCTGTGGTGTAGGCTTGCCACATGTGAACTGCGGGTCCTGGCCACTCCGCATTCTCAGAATTCTGCTGTACTGTGCAACATGGAGAAAGCAGAAACTGTTGGCTGCTACAGCAGAAGCAGGTGCCTCATCTCATGCACTAGCCAGGCCCAGGTAAGGGGGGCACAGTGGTGCCTTTTGGTTATCCTTACTATTGGGATTACTTGTGTGTGGTTTATTGTGCCTTCCTCTCTAGGTGTCAGGGTAAAGGAAGCCTGCTGCTGAAGTGCGCTACAGCTTGGGGGCAGCTTTGCATTGGTGAAAGTTCTCGGAGCTCCTTCCTCTCGTCAATTTGCGGTTGATTGACCTTGCATGGGGAGCTTGGGTGGTCCCATGGCGGGTGTGGGTCAATTGTTGCTGGAGCCCACTTAAAATGGGATTGTATTTGTTTCCCTTTGTTATTGTTTAAGGTTAAAGCAAATAGAGCTCTCCTGAAAGGAAGCGAAGAAAAAAGACACTTATAGTAGAACTACAAGCAAAACCTTCTTCTTGTATAGAGTAAGCCCATCAGGGGTGCCCGTGTCCAGCCTATCAGGAGTGCCCGGGTGCCCGTCTCCATGCCCTTGCAGAGTGCCCGGGTGCTCATCTCCATGCCCTTGCAGAGTGCCCGGGTGCTCATCTCCATGCCCTTGCAGAGTGCCCGGTTGCTCATCTCCATGCCCTTGCAGAGTGCCCGGTTGCTCATCTCCATGCCCTTGCAGAGTGCCCGGTTGCTCATCTCCATGCCCTTGCAGAGTGCCCGGTTGCTCATCTCCATGCCCTTGCAGAGTGCCCGGTTGCTCATCTCCATGCCCTTGCAGAGTGCCCGGTTGCTCATCTCCATGCCCTTGCAGAGTGCCCGGGTGCTCATCTCCATGCCCTTGCAGAGTGCCCGGGTGCTCATCTCCATGCCCTTGCAGAGTGCCCGGGTGCTCATCTCCATGCCCTTGCAGAGTGCCCGGGTGCTCATCTCCATGCCCTTGCAGAGTGCCCGGGTGCTCATCTCCATGCCCTTGCAGAGTGCCCGGGTGCCCATCTCCATGCCCTTGCAGAGTGCCCGGGTGCCCATCTCCATGCCCTTGCAGAGTGCCCGGGTGCCCATCTCCATGCCCTTGCAGAGTGCCCGGGTGCCCAACTCCATGCCCTTGCAGAGTGCCCGGGTGCCCAACTCCATGCCCTTGCAGAGTGCCCGGGTGCTCATCTCCATGCCCTTGCAGAGTGCCCGGGTGCCCATCTCCATGCCCTTGCAGAGTGCCCGGGTGCTCATCTCCATGCCCTTGCAGAGTGCCCGGGTGCTCATCTCCATGCCCTTGCAGAGTGCCCGGGTGCTCATCTCCATGCCCTTGCAGAGTGCCCGGGTGCTCATCTCCATGCCCTTGCAGAGTGCCCGGGTGCTCATCTCCATGCCCTTGCAGAGTGCCCGGGTGCTCATCTCCATGCCCTTGCAGAGTGCCCGGGTGCTCATCTCCATGCCCTTGCAGAGTGCCCGGGTGCCTGTGGTGTGGGTCTGCACTTGAAGCCCCCTGTGTCAAGAAGGTTGACCACCACTGCCTTAAATAATGCTCTTAAAAAGCTGGGGTCTATTGGATTAAAGCTTCTGGTTCATAGGGTTCATTCTTCCATTCAGCTCTTTAATAGGTTTCTGCAGTTCATCCATGGACCATGGCTGGAAGGTGTGTGTGCATGGACTTAAGAAGCATTTAACAAATATGGGCATTGAGCTCTTTCTTTTCATCCAGCATCGGGTATAATTAACCTTTTACACTTCCCCATTCGTCTATCAGGACTGCACCTGGAGAGAGAGTTGCTGCACACAAATGCCCAGGAAACACCACAGTAAGCCTTTAAGTTCTACGTCTTCCACCATGCCCTCGGTTATGGTGTTTCCTCCACTATGGAGGCACTACAGGCAACTTTTGTAGTGGGGGCTATGCTCTAACTGGAGGGGGGGTGATAGTGGTGGCCTTACCCAGGGATTTTTCTGACCATCCCTGCACCCTCCCTCCTGTCAGATGATGGGGGTGTTGCAGTGCCTTTTTTTTCTCCACCAGCCCAGGGGAGCAGTGGCCAGCGTGGTTGTGTGTGCCTGTGTGCTCGACGCTGTTCGGAGTTATATGGGCTTCTCATGCACCCCAGGACTTACAAGGTGATTCCTGCAGTGCAGGGAAGCCGCTGTAGTAGTGGAAGCTTGCCGGATCCTGGCCATTTCACATTCTCAGTATTCCGCCGCACTGTGCAGCATGGAGAAAGCAGAAACTGACTGCTGTGGCGGAATCACGTGCCTCATCTCATGCACTAGCCAGGCCCAGGTAAGGGGGGTACAGTGGTCCTTACTATTGGGATTTTTTGTGTATGGTTTATTGTGCTTTCTTCTTTAGGTGTCGGGGTGATGGAAGCCTGCTGCTGAAGTGTGCTACAGCTGGGGGGCTGCTCTGCATTGGTGAAGGTTTTCGGAGCTCCTTCTCTCTATTTGCGGTTGTTTGACCTTGCATGGGGAGCTTGGGTGGTCACATGGCGGGTGTGAGTCAATTCTTGTCTTGCTGGAGCCCACTTAATATGGGATTGTATTTGTTTCCCTTTGTTATTGTTTAAGGTTAAAGCAAATAGAACTCTCCTGATAAAAGGTTAAGTGCTCTTGCTGGAAAAAGCCACTTAAGGTAGAACTACAAGCAAAACTTTCTTTATGTATAGAGTAAGGGGGGTTTATAACCTCAGTCAGATATTTATTTGCCATCTGTCCATTTGCCAAGATTTTCCTAAACTTCCTGTCCCGTAGCCAAACTTAGTGAGAAGAAATCCCTGCAGATTGAGGGGTTTCCTTGGGGACTGCCAGGTCACCAGAACTAGTGTCCCTACTGTAATATTTCCCCTTTATTTCTTTTATGGGAACAACCCAAACTTTAGGATTTTTTTACTTTCAATGATACCACCTGTCTCCAGCCCGTCAGAAGTGCACGGATGCCTGCCCCGGTTGCGTGTCTCCAAGCCTTTCCAGAGGGCCCCGGTTGCGTGTCTCCAAGCCTTTCCAGAGGGCCCCGGTTGCGTGTCTCCAAGCCTTTCCAGAGGGCCCCGGTTGCGTGTCTCCAAGCCTTTCCCGAGGGCCCCGGTTGCGTGTCTCCAAGCCTTTCCCGAGGGCCCCGGTTGCGTGTCTCCAAGCCTTTCCAGAGGGCCCCGGTTGCGTGTCTCCAAGCCTTTCCAGAGGGCCCCGGTTGCGTGTCTCCAAGCCTTTCCAGAGGGCCCCGGTTGCGTGTCTCCAAGCCTTTCCAGAGGGCCCCGGTTGCGTGTCTCCAAGCCTTTCCAGAGGGCCCCGGTTGCGTGTCTCCAAGCCTTTCCAGAGGGCCCCGGTTGCGTGTCTCCAAGCCTTTCCAGAGGGCCCCGGTTGCGTGTCTCCAAGCCTTTCCAGAGGGCCCCGGTTGCGTGTCTCCAAGCCTTTGCAGAGGGCCCCGGTTGCGTGTCTCCAAGCCTTTCCAGAGGGCCCCGGTTGCGTGTCTCCAAGCCTTTCCAGAGGGCCCCGGTTGCGTGTCTCCAAGCCTTTCCAGAGGGCCCCGGTTGCGTGTCTCCAAGCCTTTCCAGAGGGCCCCGGTTGCGTGTCTCCAAGCCTTTCCAGAGGGCCCCGGTTGCGTGTCTCCAAGCCTTTCCAGAGGGCCCCGGTTGCGTGTCTCCAAGCCTTTCCAGAGGGCCCCGGTTGCGTGTCTCCAAGCCTTTCAAGAGGGCCCCGGTTGCGTGTCTCCAAGCCCTTCCAGAGGGCCCCGGTTGCCTGCCTCCAAGCCCTTCCAGAGGGCCCCGGTTGCCTGCCTCCAAGCCCTTCCAGAGGGCCCCGGTTGCGTGTCTCCAAGCCTTTCCAGAGGGCCCCGGTTGCGTGTCTCCAAGCCTTTCCAGAGGGCCCCGGTTGCGTGTCTCCAAGCCTTTCCAGAGGGCCCCGGTTGCGTGTCTCCAAGCCCTTCCAGAGGGCCCCGGTTGCCTGCCTCCAAGCCCTTCCAGAGGGCCCCGGTTGCATTTCTCCAAGCCCTTCCAGAGGGCCCCGGTTGCGTGTCTCCAAGCCCTTCCAGAGGGCCCCGGTTGCGTGTCTCCAAGCCCTTCCAGAGGGCCCCGGTTGCGTGTCTCCAAGCCCTTCCAGAGGGCCCCGGTTGCGTGTCTCCAAGCCCTTCCAGAGGGCCCCGGTTGCGTGTCTCCAAGCCCTTCCAGAGGGCCCCGGTTGCGTGTCTCCAAGCCCTTCCAGAGGGCCCCGGTTGCCTGCCTCCAAGCCCTTCCAGAGGGCCTTCTGACCATCCCTGCACCCTCCCTTCTGTCGGATGATGGGGGTTTTGCAGTGCCTTTTTTTCCTCCTCCAGCCCAGGGGAGCAGTGGCCAGCAGGGTTGTCTGTGCCTGTGTGCCCGATGCTGTTTGGAGTTATATGGGCTTGTGTCATGCAGCCCAGGACTTGCAAGGTGGTTCCTGCAGTGCAGGGAAGCCGCTGCTGTGGTGTAGGCTTGCCACATGTGAACTGCGGGTCCTGGCCACTCCGCATTCTCAGAATTCTGCTGTACTGTGCAACATGGAGAAAGCAGAAACTGTTGGCTGCTACAGCAGAAGCAGGTGCCTCATCTCATGCACTAGCCAGGCCCAGGTAAGGGGGGCACAGTGGTGCCTTTTGGTTATCCTTACTATTGGGATTACTTGTGTGTGGTTTATTGTGCCTTCCTCTCTAGGTGTCAGGGTAAAGGAAGCCTGCTGCTGAAGTGCGCTACAGCTTGGGGGCAGCTTTGCATTGGTGAAAGTTCTCGGAGCTCCTTCCTCTCGTCAATTTGCGGTTGATTGACCTTGCATGGGGAGCTTGGGTGGTCCCATGGCGGGTGTGGGTCAATTGTTGCTGGAGCCCACTTAAAATGGGATTGTATTTGTTTCCCTTTGTTATTGTTTAAGGTTAAAGCAAATAGAGCTCTCCTGAAAGGAAGCGAAGAAAAAAGACACTTATAGTAGAACTACAAGCAAAACCTTCTTGTATAGAGTAAGCCCATCAGGGGTGCCCGTGTCCAGCCTATCAGGAGTGCCCGGGTGCCCGTCTCCATGCCCTTGCAGAGTGCCCGGGTGCTCATCTCCATGCCCTTGCAGAGTGCCCGGGTGCTCATCTCCATGCCCTTGCAGAGTGCCCGGTTGCTCATCTCCATGCCCTTGCAGAGTGCCCGGTTGCTCATCTCCATGCCCTTGCAGAGTGCCCGGTTGCTCATCTCCATGCCCTTGCAGAGTGCCCGGTTGCTCATCTCCATGCCCTTGCAGAGTGCCCGGTTGCTCATCTCCATGCCCTTGCAGAGTGCCCGGTTGCTCATCTCCATGCCCTTGCAGAGTGCCCGGGTGCTCATCTCCATGCCCTTGCAGAGTGCCCGGGTGCTCATCTCCATGCCCTTGCAGAGTGCCCGGGTGCTCATCTCCATGCCCTTGCAGAGTGCCCGGGTGCTCATCTCCATGCCCTTGCAGAGTGCCCGGGTGCTCATCTCCATGCCCTTGCAGAGTGCCCGGGTGCTCATCTCCATGCCCTTGCAGAGTGCCCGGGTGCTCATCTCCATGCCCTTGCAGAGTGCCCGGGTGCCCAACTCCATGCCCTTGCAGAGTGCCCGGGTGCCCAACTCCATGCCCTTGCAGAGTGCCCGGGTGCCCAACTCCATGCCCTTGCAGAGTGCCCGGGTGCCCAACTCCATGCCCTTGCAGAGTGCCCGGGTGCCCATCTCCATGCCCTTGCAGAGTGCCCGGGTGCCCATCTCCATGCCCTTGCAGAGTGCCCGGGTGCCCATCTCCATGCCCTTGCAGAGTGCCCGGGTGCCCATCTCCATGCCCTTGCAGAGTGCCCGGGTGCCCATCTCCATGCCCTTGCAGAGTGCCCGGGTGCTCATCTCCATGCCCTTGCAGAGTGCCCGGGTGCTCATCTCCATGCCCTTGCAGAGTGCCCGGGTGCTCATCTCCATGCCCTTGCAGAGTGCCCGGGTGCTCATCTCCATGCCCTTGCAGAGTGCCCGGGTGCTCATCTCCATGCCCTTGCAGAGTGCCCGGGTGCTCATCTCCATGCCCTTGCAGAGTGCCCGGGTGCCTGTGGTGTGGGTCTGCACTTGAAGCCCCCTGTGTCAAGAAGGTTGACCACCACTGCCTTAAATAATGCTCTTAAAAAGCTGGGGTCTATTGGATTAAAGCTTCTGGTTCATAGGGTTCATTCTTCCATTCAGCTCTTTAATAGGTTTCTGCAGTTCATCCATGGACCATGGCTGGAAGGTGTGTGTGCATGGACTTAAGAAGCATTTAACAAATATGGGCATTGAGCTCTTTCTTTTCATCCAGCATCGGGTATAATTAACCTTTTACACTTCCCCATTCGTCTATCAGGACTGCACCTGGAGAGAGAGTTGCTGCACACAAATGCCCAGGAAACACCACAGTAAGCCTTTAAGTTCTACGTCTTCCACCATGCCCTCGGTTATGGTGTTTCCTCCACTATGGAGGCACTACAGGCAACTTTTGTAGTGGGGGCTATGCTCTAACTGGAGGGGGGGTGATAGTGGTGGCCTTACCCAGGGATTTTTCTGACCATCCCTGCACCCTCCCTCCTGTCAGATGATGGGGGTGTTGCAGTGCCTTTTTTTTCTCCACCAGCCCAGGGGAGCAGTGGCCAGCGTGGTTGTGTGTGCCTGTGTGCTCGACGCTGTTCGGAGTTATATGGGCTTCTCATGCACCCCAGGACTTACAAGGTGATTCCTGCAGTGCAGGGAAGCCGCTGTAGTAGTGGAAGCTTGCCGGATCCTGGCCATTTCACATTCTCAGTATTCCGCCGCACTGTGCAGCATGGAGAAAGCAGAAACTGACTGCTGTGGCGGAATCACGTGCCTCATCTCATGCACTAGCCAGGCCCAGGTAAGGGGGGTACAGTGGTCCTTACTATTGGGATTTTTTGTGTGTGGTTTATTGTGCTTTCTTCTTTAGGTGTCGGGGTGATGGAAGCCTGCTGCTGAAGTGTGCTACAGCTGGGGGGCTGCTCTGCATTGGTGAAGGTTTTCGGAGCTCCTTCTCTCTATTTGCGGTTGTTTGACCTTGCATGGGGAGCTTGGGTGGTCACATGGCGGGTGTGAGTCAATTCTTGTCTTGCTGGAGCCCACTTAATATGGGATTGTATTTGTTTCCCTTTGTTATTGTTTAAGGTTAAAGCAAATAGAACTCTCCTGATAAAAGGTTAAGTGCTCTTGCTGGAAAAAGCCACTTAAGGTAGAACTACAAGCAAAACTTTCTTTATGTATAGAGTAAGGGGGGTTTATAACCTCAGTCAGATATTTATTTGCCATCTGTCCATTTGCCAAGATTTTCCTAAACTTCCTGTCCCGTAGCCAAACTTAGTGAGAAGAAATCCCTGCAGATTGAGGGGTTTCCTTGGGGACTGCCAGGTCACCAGAACTAGTGTCCCTACTGTAATATTTCCCCTTTATTTCTTTTATGGGAACAACCCAAACTTTAGGATTTTTTTACTTTCAATGATACCACCTGTCTCCAGCCCGTCAGAAGTGCACGGATGCCTGCCCCGGTTGCGTGTCTCCAAGCCTTTCCAGAGGGCCCCGGTTGCGTGTCTCCAAGCCTTTCCAGAGGGCCCCGGTTGCGTGTCTCCAAGCCTTTCCAGAGGGCCCCGGTTGCGTGTCTCCAAGCCTTTCCAGAGGGCCCCGGTTGCGTGTCTCCAAGCCTTTCCAGAGGGCCCCGGTTGCGTGTCTCCAAGCCTTTCCAGAGGGCCCCGGTTGCGTGTCTCCAAGCCTTTCCAGAGGGCCCCGGTTGCGTGTCTCCAAGCCTTTCCAGAGGGCCCCGGTTGCGTGTCTCCAAGCCTTTCCAGAGGGCCCCGGTTGCGTGTCTCCAAGCCTTTAAAGAGGGCCCCGGTTGCGTGTCTCCAAGCCTTTCCAGAGGGCCCCGGTTGCGTGTCTCCAAGCCTTTCCAGAGGGCCCCGGTTGCGTGTCTCCAAGCCTTTCCAGAGGGCCCCGGTTGCGTGTCTCCAAGCCTTTCCAGAGGGCCCCGGTTGCGTGTCTCCAAGCCTTTCCAGAGGGCCCCGGTTGCGTGTCTCCAAGCCTTTCCAGAGGGCCCCGGTTGCGTGTCTCCAAGCCTTTCCAGAGGGCCCCGGTTGCGTGTCTCCAAGCCTTTCCAGAGGGCCCCGGTTGCGTGTCTCCAAGCCTTTCCAGAGGGCCCCGGTTGCGTGTCTCCAAGCCTTTCCAGAGGGCCCCGGTTGCGTGTCTCCAAGCCTTTCCAGAGGGCCCCGGTTGCGTGTCTCCAAGCCTTTCCAGAGGGCCCCGGTTGCGTGTCTCCAAGCCTTTCCAGAGGGCCCCGGTTGCGTGTCTCCAAGCCTTTCCAGAGGGCCCCGGTTGCGTGTCTCCAAGCCTTTCCAGAGGGCCCCGGTTGCGTGTCTCCAAGCCTTTCCAGAGGGCCCCGGTTGCGTGTCTCCAAGCCTTTCCAGAGGGCCCCGGTTGCGTGTCTCCAAGCCTTTCCAGAGGGCCCCGGTTGCGTGTCTCCAAGCCCTTCCAGAGGGCCCCGGTTGCGTGTCTCCAAGCCCTTCCAGAGGGCCCCGGTTGCGTGTCTCCAAGCCCTTCCAGAGGGCCCCGGTTGCGTGTCTCCAAGCCCTTCCAGAGGGCCCCGGTTGCGTGTCTCCAAGCCCTTCCAGAGGGCCCCGGTTGCGTGTCTCCAAGCCCTTCCAGAGGGCCCCGGTTGCGTGTCTCCAAGCCCTTCCAGAGGGCCCCGGTTGCCTGCCTCCAAGCCCTTCCAGAGGGCCTTCTGACCATCCCTGCACCCTCCCTCCTGTCGGATGATGGGGGTTTTGCAGTGCCTTTTTTTCCTCCTCCAGCCCAGGGGAGCAGTGGCCAGCAGGGTTGTCTGTGCCTGTGTGCCCGATGCTGTTTGGAGTTATATGGGCTTGTGTCATGCAGCCCAGGACTTGCAAGGTGGTTCCTGCAGTGCAGGGAAGCCACTGCTGTGGTGTAGGCTTGCCACATGTGAACTGCGGGTCCTGGCCACTCCGCATTCTCAGAATTCTGCTGTACTGTGCAACATGGAGAAAGCAGAAACTGTTGGCTGCTACAGCAGAAGCAGGTGCCTCATCTCATGCACTAGCCAGGCCCAGGTAAGGGGGGCACAGTGGTGCCTTTTGGTTATCCTTACTATTGGGATTACTTGTGTGTGGTTTATTGTGCCTTCCTCTCTAGGTGTCAGGGTAAAGGAAGCCTGCTGCTGAAGTGCGCTACAGCTTGGGGGCAGCTTTGCATTGGTGAAAGTTCTCGGAGCTCCTTCCTCTCGTCAATTTGCGGTTGATTGACCTTGCATGGGGAGCTTGGGTGGTCCCATGGCGGGTGTGGGTCAATTGTTGCTGGAGCCCACTTAAAATGGGATTGTATTTGTTTCCCTTTGTTATTGTTTAAGGTTAAAGCAAATAGAGCTCTCCTGAAAGGAAGCGAAGAAAAAAGACACTTATAGTAGAACTACAAGCAAAACCTTCTTGTATAGAGTAAGCCCATCAGGGGTGCCCGTGTCCAGCCTATCAGGAGTGCCCGGGTGCCCGTCTCCATGCCCTTGCAGAGTGCCCGGGTGCCCGTCTCCATGCCCTTGCAGAGTGCCCGGGTGCTCATCTCCATGCCCTTGCAGAGTGCCCGGGTGCTCATCTCCATGCCCTTGCAGAGTGCCCGGTTGCTCATCTCCATGCCCTTGCAGAGTGCCCGGTTGCTCATCTCCATGCCCTTGCAGAGTGCCCGGTTGCTCATCTCCATGCCCTTGCAGAGTGCCCGGTTGCTCATCTCCATGCCCTTGCAGAGTGCCCGGTTGCTCATCTCCATGCCCTTGCAGAGTGCCCGGTTGCTCATCTCCATGCCCTTGCAGAGTGCCCGGTTGCTCATCTCCATGCCCTTGCAGAGTGCCCGGTTGCTCATCTCCATGCCCTTGCAGAGTGCCCGGGTGCTCATCTCCATGCCCTTGCAGAGTGCCCGGGTGCTCATCTCCATGCCCTTGCAGAGTGCCCGGGTGCTCATCTCCATGCCCTTGCAGAGTGCCCGGGTGCTCATCTCCATGCCCTTGCAGAGTGCCCGGGTGCCCATCTTCATGCCCTTGCAGAGTGCCCGGGTGCCCATCTCCATGCCCTTGCAGAGTGCCCGGGTGCCCAACTCCATGCCCTTGCAGAGTGCCCGGGTGCCCAACTCCATGCCCTTGCAGAGTGCCCGGGTGCCCAACTCCATGCCCTTGCAGAGTGCCCGGGTGCTCATCTCCATGCCCTTGCAGAGTGCCCGGGTGCCCATCTCCATGCCCTTGCAGAGTGCCCGGGTGCCCATCTCCATGCCCTTGCAGAGTGCCCGGGTGCTCATCTCCATGCCCTTGCAGAGTGCCCGGGTGCTCATCTCCATGCCCTTGCAGAGTGCCCGGGTGCTCATCTCCATGCCCTTGCAGAGTGCCCGGGTGCTCATCTCCATGCCCTTGCAGAGTGCCCGGGTGCTCATCTCCATGCCCTTGCAGAGTGCCCGGGTGCTCATCTCCATGCCCTTGCAGAGTGCCCGGGTGCTCATCTCCATGCCCTTGCAGAGTGCCCGGGTGCTCATCTCCATGCCCTTGCAGAGTGCCCGGGTGCCTGTGGTGTGGGTCTGCACTTGAAGCCCCCTGTGTCAAGAAGGTTGACCACCACTGCCTTAAATAATGCTCTTAAAAAGCTGGGGTCTATTGGATTAAAGCTTCTGGTTCATAGGGTTCATTCTTCCATTCAGCTCTTTAATAGGTTTCTGCAGTTCATCCATGGACCATGGCTGGAAGGTGTGTGTGCGCATGGACTTAAGAAGCATTGAACAAATATTGGCATTGAGCTCTTTCTTTTCATCCAGCATCGGGTATAATTAACCTTTTACACTTCCCCATTCGTCTATCAGGACTGCACCTGGAGAGAGAGTTGCTGCACACAAATGCCCAGGAAACACCACAGCAAGCCTTTAAGTTCTACGTCTTCCACCATGCCCTCGGTTATGGTGTTAACTCCACTATGGAGGCACTGCAGGCAACTTTTGTAGTGGGGGCTATGCTCTAACTGGAGGGGGGGGGTGATAGTGGTGGCCTTATCCAGGGATTTTTCTGACCATCCCTGCACCCTCCCTCCTGTCAGATGATGGGGGTGTTGCAGTGCCTTTTTTTTCCTCCACCAGCCCAGGGGAGCAGTGGCCAGCGTGGTTGTGTGTGCCTGTGTGCTCGACGCTGTTCGGAGTTATATGGGCTTCTCATGCACCCCAGGACTTACAAGGTGATTCCTGCAGTGCAGGGAAGCCGCTGTAGTAGTGGAAGCTTGCCGGGTCCTGGCCATTTCACATTCTCAGTATTCCGCCGCACTGTGCAGCATGGAGAAAGCAGAAACTGACTGCTGTGGCGGAATCAGGTGCCTCATCTCATGCACTAGCCAGGCCCAGGTAAGGGGGGTACAGTGGTCCTTACTATTGGGATTTTTTGTGTGTGGTTTATTGTGCTTTCTTCTTTAGGTGTCGGGGTGATGGAAGCCTGCTGCTGAAGTGTGCTACAGCTGGGGGGCTGCTCTGCATTGGTGAAGGTTTTCGGAGCTCCTTCTCTCTATTTGCGGTTGTTTGACCTTGCATGGGGAGCTTGGGTGGTCACATGGCGGGTGGGAGTCAATTCTTGTCTTGCTGGAGCCCACTTAATATGGGATTGTATTTGTTTCCCTTTGTTATTGTTTAAGGTTAAAGCAAATAGAACTCTCCTGATAAAAGGTTAAGTGCTCTTGCTGGAAAAAGCCACTTAAAGTAGAACTACAAGCAAAACTTTCTTTATGTATAGAGTAAGGGGGGTTTATAACCTCAGTCAGATATTTATTTGCCATCTGTCCATTTGCCAAGATTTTCCTAAACTTCCTGTCCCGTAGCCAAACTTAGTGAGAAGAAATCCCTGCAGATTGAGGGGTTTCCTTGGGGACTGCCAGGTCACCAGAACTAGTGTCCCTACTGTAATATTTCCCCTTTATTTCTTTTATGGGAACAACCCAAACTTTAGGATTTTTTTACTTTCAATGATACCACCTGTCTCCAGCCCGTCAGAAGTGCACGGATGCCTGCCCCGGTTGCGTGTCTCCAAGCCTTTCCAGAGGGCCCCGGTTGCGTGTCTCCAAGCCTTTCCAGAGGGCCCCGGTTGCGTGTCTCCAAGCCTTTCCAGAGGGCCCCGGTTGCGTGTCTCCAAGCCTTTCCAGAGGGCCCCGGTTGCGTGTCTCCAAGCCTTTCCAGAGGGCCCCGGTTGCGTGTCTCCAAGCCTTTCCAGAGGGCCCCGGTTGCGTGTCTCCAAGCCTTTCCAGAGGGCCCCGGTTGCGTGTCTCCAAGCCTTTCCAGAGGGCCCCGGTTGTGTGTCTCCAAGCCTTTCCAGAGGGCCCCGGTTGAGTGTCTTCAAGCCTTTCCAGAGGGCCCCGGTTGCGTGTCTCCAAGCCTTTCCAGAGGGCCCCGGTTGCGTGTCTCCAAGCCTTTCCAGAGGGCCCCCGGTTGCGTGTCTCCAAGCCTTTCCAGAGGGCCCCGGTTGCGTGTCTCCAAGCCTTTCCAGAGGGCCCCGGTTGCGTGTCTCCAAGCCTTTCCAGAGGGCCCCGGTTGCGTGTCTCCAAGCCTTTCCAGAGGGCCCCGGTTGCGTGTCTCCAAGCCTTTCCAGAGGGCCCCGGTTGCGTGTCTCCAAGCCTTTCCAGAGGGCCCCGGTTGCGTGTCTCCAAGCCTTTCCAGAGGGCCCCGGTTGCGTGTCTCCAAGCCTTTCCAGAGGGCCCCGGTTGCGTGTCTCCAAGCCTTTCCAGAGGGCCCCGGTTGCGTGTCTCCAAGCCTTTAAAGAGGGCCCCGGTTGCGTGTCTCCAAGCCTTTCCAGAGGGCCCCGGTTGCGTGTCTCCAAGCCTTTCCAGAGGGCCCCGGTTGCGTGTCTCCAAGCCTTTCCAGAGGGCCCCGGTTGCGTGTCTCCAAGCCTTTCCAGAGGGCCCCGGTTGCGTGTCTCCAAGCCTTTCCAGAGGGCCCCGGTTGCGTGTCTCCAAGCCTTTCCAGAGGGCCCCGGTTGCGTGTCTCCAAGCCTTTCCAGAGGGCCCCGGTTGCGTGTCTCCAAGCCTTTCCAGAGGGCCCCGGTTGCGTGTCTCCAAGCCTTTCCAGAGGGCCCCGGTTGCGTGTCTCCAAGCCTTTCCAGAGGGCCCCGGTTGCGTGTCTCCAAGCCTTTCCAGAGGGCCCCGGTTGCGTGTCTCCAAGCCTTTCCAGAGGGCCCCGGTTGCGTGTCTCCAAGCCTTTCCAGAGGGCCCCGGTTGCGTGTCTCCAAGCCTTTCCAGAGGGCCCCGGTTGCGTGTCTCCAAGCCTTTCCAGAGGGCCCCGGTTGCGTGTCTCCAAGCCTTTCCAGAGGGCCCCGGTTGCGTGTCTCCAAGCCTTTCCAGAGGGCCCCGGTTGCGTGTCTCCAAGCCTTTCCAGAGGGCCCCGGTTGCGTGTCTCCAAGCCCTTCCAGAGGGCCCCGGTTGCGTGTCTCCAAGCCCTTCCAGAGGGCCCCGGTTGCGTGTCTCCAAGCCCTTCCAGAGGGCCCCGGTTGCGTGTCTCCAAGCCCTTCCAGAGGGCCCCGGTTGCGTGTCTCCAAGCCCTTCCAGAGGGCCCCGGTTGCGTGTCTCCAAGCCCTTCCAGAGGGCCCCGGTTGCGTGTCTCCAAGCCCTTCCAGAGGGCCCCGGTTGCCTGCCTCCAAGCCCTTCCAGAGGGCCTTCTGACCATCCCTGCACCCTCCCTCCTGTCGGATGATGGGGGTTTTGCAGTGCCTTTTTTTCCTCCTCCAGCCCAGGGGAGCAGTGGCCAGCAGGGTTGTCTGTGCCTGTGTGCCCGATGCTGTTTGGAGTTATATGGGCTTGTGTCATGCAGCCCAGGACTTGCAAGGTGGTTCCTGCAGTGCAGGGAAGCCACTGCTGTGGTGTAGGCTTGCCACATGTGAACTGCGGGTCCTGGCCACTCCGCATTCTCAGAATTCTGCTGTACTGTGCAACATGGAGAAAGCAGAAACTGTTGGCTGCTACAGCAGAAGCAGGTGCCTCATCTCATGCACTAGCCAGGCCCAGGTAAGGGGGGCACAGTGGTGCCTTTTGGTTATCCTTACTATTGGGATTACTTGTGTGTGGTTTATTGTGCCTTCCTCTCTAGGTGTCAGGGTAAAGGAAGCCTGCTGCTGAAGTGCGCTACAGCTTGGGGGCAGCTTTGCATTGGTGAAAGTTCTCGGAGCTCCTTCCTCTCGTCAATTTGCGGTTGATTGACCTTGCATGGGGAGCTTGGGTGGTCCCATGGCGGGTGTGGGTCAATTGTTGCTGGAGCCCACTTAAAATGGGATTGTATTTGTTTCCCTTTGTTATTGTTTAAGGTTAAAGCAAATAGAGCTCTCCTGAAAGGAAGCGAAGAAAAAAGACACTTATAGTAGAACTACAAGCAAAACCTTCTTGTATAGAGTAAGCCCATCAGGGGTGCCCGTGTCCAGCCTATCAGGAGTGCCCGGGTGCCCGTCTCCATGCCCTTGCAGAGTGCCCGGGTGCCCGTCTCCATGCCCTTGCAGAGTGCCCGGGTGCTCATCTCCATGCCCTTGCAGAGTGCCCGGGTGCTCATCTCCATGCCCTTGCAGAGTGCCCGGTTGCTCATCTCCATGCCCTTGCAGAGTGCCCGGTTGCTCATCTCCATGCCCTTGCAGAGTGCCCGGTTGCTCATCTCCATGCCCTTGCAGAGTGCCCGGTTGCTCATCTCCATGCCCTTGCAGAGTGCCCGGTTGCTCATCTCCATGCCCTTGCAGAGTGCCCGGTTGCTCATCTCCATGCCCTTGCAGAGTGCCCGGTTGCTCATCTCCATGCCCTTGCAGAGTGCCCGGTTGCTCATCTCCATGCCCTTGCAGAGTGCCCGGGTGCTCATCTCCATGCCCTTGCAGAGTGCCCGGGTGCTCATCTCCATGCCCTTGCAGAGTGCCCGGGTGCTCATCTCCATGCCCTTGCAGAGTGCCTGGGTGCTCATCTCCATGCCCTTGCAGAGTGCCCGGGTGCCCATCTTCATGCCCTTGCAGAGTGCCCGGGTGCCCATCTCCATGCCCTTGCAGAGTGCCCGGGTGCCCAACTCCATGCCCTTGCAGAGTGCCCGGGTGCCCAACTCCATGCCCTTGCAGAGTGCCCGGGTGCCCAACTCCATGCCCTTGCAGAGTGCCCGGGTGCTCATCTCCATGCCCTTGCAGAGTGCCCGGGTGCCCATCTCCATGCCCTTGCAGAGTGCCCGGGTGCCCATCTCCATGCCCTTGCAGAGTGCCCGGGTGCTCATCTCCATGCCCTTGCAGAGTGCCCGGGTGCTCATCTCCATGCCCTTGCAGAGTGCCCGGGTGCTCATCTCCATGCCCTTGCAGAGTGCCCGGGTGCTCATCTCCATGCCCTTGCAGAGTGCCCGGGTGCTCATCTCCATGCCCTTGCAGAGTGCCCGGGTGCTCATCTCCATGCCCTTGCAGAGTGCCCGGGTGCTCATCTCCATGCCCTTGCAGAGTGCCCGGGTGCTCATCTCCATGCCCTTGCAGAGTGCCCGGGTGCCTGTGGTGTGGGTCTGCACTTGAAGCCCCCTGTGTCAAGAAGGTTGACCACCACTGCCTTAAATAATGCTCTTAAAAAGCTGGGGTCTATTGGATTAAAGCTTCTGGTTCATAGGGTTCATTCTTCCATTCAGCTCTTTAATAGGTTTCTGCAGTTCATCCATGGACCATGGCTGGAAGGTGTGTGTGCGCATGGACTTAAGAAGCATTGAACAAATATTGGCATTGAGCTCTTTCTTTTCATCCAGCATCGGGTATAATTAACCTTTTACACTTCCCCATTCGTCTATCAGGACTGCACCTGGAGAGAGAGTTGCTGCACACAAATGCCCAGGAAACACCACAGCAAGCCTTTAAGTTCTACGTCTTCCACCATGCCCTCGGTTATGGTGTTAACTCCACTATGGAGGCACTGCAGGCAACTTTTGTAGTGGGGGCTATGCTCTAACTGGAGGGGGGGGGTGATAGTGGTGGCCTTATCCAGGGATTTTTCTGACCATCCCTGCACCCTCCCTCCTGTCAGATGATGGGGGTGTTGCAGTGCCTTTTTTTTCCTCCACCAGCCCAGGGGAGCAGTGGCCAGCGTGGTTGTGTGTGCCTGTGTGCTCGACGCTGTTCGGAGTTATATGGGCTTCTCATGCACCCCAGGACTTACAAGGTGATTCCTGCAGTGCAGGGAAGCCGCTGTAGTAGTGGAAGCTTGCCGGGTCCTGGCCATTTCACATTCTCAGTATTCCGCCGCACTGTGCAGCATGGAGAAAGCAGAAACTGACTGCTGTGGCGGAATCAGGTGCCTCATCTCATGCACTAGCCAGGCCCAGGTAAGGGGGGTACAGTGGTCCTTACTATTGGGATTTTTTGTGTGTGGTTTATTGTGCTTTCTTCTTTAGGTGTCGGGGTGATGGAAGCCTGCTGCTGAAGTGTGCTACAGCTGGGGGGCTGCTCTGCATTGGTGAAGGTTTTCGGAGCTCCTTCTCTCTATTTGCGGTTGTTTGACCTTGCATGGGGAGCTTGGGTGGTCACATGGCGGGTGGGAGTCAATTCTTGTCTTGCTGGAGCCCACTTAATATGGGATTGTATTTGTTTCCCTTTGTTATTGTTTAAGGTTAAAGCAAATAGAACTCTCCTGATAAAAGGTTAAGTGCTCTTGCTGGAAAAAGCCACTTAAAGTAGAACTACAAGCAAAACTTTCTTTATGTATAGAGTAAGGGGGGTTTATAACCTCAGTCAGATATTTATTTGCCATCTGTCCATTTGCCAAGATTTTCCTAAACTTCCTGTCCCGTAGCCAAACTTAGTGAGAAGAAATCCCTGCAGATTGAGGGGTTTCCTTGGGGACTGCCAGGTCACCAGAACTAGTGTCCCTACTGTAATATTTCCCCTTTATTTCTTTTATGGGAACAACCCAAACTTTAGGATTTTTTTACTTTCAATGATACCACCTGTCTCCAGCCCGTCAGAAGTGCACGGATGCCTGCCCCGGTTGCGTGTCTCCAAGCCTTTCCAGAGGGCCCCGGTTGCGTGTCTCCAAGCCTTTCCAGAGGGCCCCGGTTGCGTGTCTCCAAGCCTTTCCAGAGGGCCCCGGTTGCGTGTCTCCAAGCCTTTCCAGAGGGCCCCGGTTGCGTGTCTCCAAGCCTTTCCAGAGGGCCCCGGTTGCGTGTCTCCAAGCCTTTCCAGAGGGCCCCGGTTGCGTGTCTCCAAGCCTTTCCAGAGGGCCCCGGTTGTGTGTCTCCAAGCCTTTCCAGAGGGCCCCGGTTGAGTGTCTTCAAGCCTTTCCAGAGGGCCCCGGTTGCGTGTCTCCAAGCCTTTCCAGAGGGCCCCGGTTGCGTGTCTCCAAGCCTTTCCAGAGGGCCCCCGGTTGCGTGTCTCCAAGCCTTTCCAGAGGGCCCCGGTTGCGTGTCTCCAAGCCTTTCCAGAGGGCCCCGGTTGCGTGTCTCCAAGCCTTTCCAGAGGGCCCCGGTTGCGTGTCTCCAAGCCTTTCCAGAGGGCCCCGGTTGCGTGTCTCCAAGCCTTTCCAGAGGGCCCCGGTTGCGTGTCTCCAAGCCTTTCCAGAGGGCCCCGGTTGCGTGTCTCCAAGCCTTTCCAGAGGGCCCCGGTTGCGTGTCTCCAAGCCTTTCCAGAGGGCCCCGGTTGCGTGTCTCCAAGCCTTTCCAGAGGGCCCCGGTTGCGTGTCTCCAAGCCTTTCCAGAGGGCCCCGGTTGCGTGTCTCCAAGCCTTTCCAGAGGGCCCCGGTTGCGTGTCTCCAAGCCTTTCCAGAGGGCCCCGGTTGCGTGTCTCCAAGCCTTTCCAGAGGGCCCCGGTTGCGTGTCTCCAAGCCTTTCCAGAGGGCCCCGGTTGCGTGTCTCCAAGCCTTTCCAGAGGGCCCCGGTTGCGTGTCTCCAAGCCTTTCCAGAGGGCCCCGGTTGCGTGTCTCCAAGCCTTTCCAGAGGGCCCCGGTTGCGTGTCTCCAAGCCTTTCCAGAGGGCCCCGGTTGCGTGTCTCCAAGCCTTTCCAGAGGGCCCCGGTTGCGTGTCTCCAAGCCTTTCCAGAGGGCCCCGGTTGCGTGTCTCCAAGCCTTTCCAGAGGGCCCCGGTTGCGTGTCTCCAAGCCTTTCCAGAGGGCCCCGGTTGCGTGTCTCCAAGCCTTTCCAGAGGGCCCCGGTTGCGTGTCTCCAAGCCTTTCCAGAGGGCCCCGGTTGCGTGTCTCCAAGCCTTTCCAGAGGGCCCCGGTTGCGTGTCTCCAAGCCTTTCCAGAGGGCCCCGGTTGCGTGTCTCCAAGCCTTTCCAGAGGGCCCCGGTTGCGTGTCTCCAAGCCTTTCCAGAGGGCCCCGGTTGCGTGTCTCCAAGCCTTTCCAGAGGGCCCCGGTTGCCTGCCTCCAAGCCCTTCCAGAGGGCCCCGGTTGCCTGCCTCCAAGCCCTTCCAGAGGGCCCCGGTTGCCTGCCTCCAAGCCCTTCCAGAGGGCCTTCTGACCATCCCTGCACCCTCCCTCCTGTCGGATGATGGGGGTTTTGCAGTGCCTTTTTTTCCTCCTCCAGCCCAGGGGAGCAGTGGCCAGCAGGGTTGTCTGTGCCTGTGTGCCCGATGCTGTTTGGAGTTATATGGGCTTGTCATGCAGCCCAGGACTTGCAAGGTGGTTCCTGCAGTGCAGGGAAGCCGCTGCAGTGGTGGAGGCTTGCCACATGTGAGCTGCGGGTCCTGGCCACTCCGCATTCTCAGAATTCTGCTGCACTGTGCAACATGGAGAAAGCAGAAACTGTTGGCTGCTACAGCAGAAGCAGGTGCCTCACCTCATGCACTAGCCAGGCCCAGGTAAGGGGGGCACAGTGGTGCCTTTTGGTTATCCTTACTATTGGGATTACTTGTGTGTGGTTTATTGTGCCTTCCTCTCTAGGTGTCAGGGTAAAGGAAGCCTGCTGCTGAAGTGCGCTACAGCTTGGGGGCAGCTTTGCATTGGTGAAAGTTCTCGGAGCTCCTTCCTCTCTCGTCTATTTGCGGTTGATTGACCTTGCATGGGGAGCTTGGGTGGTCACATGGCGGGTGTGGGTCAATTGTTGCTGGAGCCCACTTAAAATGGGATTGTATTTGTTTCCCTTTGTTATTGTTTAAGGTTAAAGCAAATAGAGCTCTCCTGATAAAAGGAAGTGAAGAAAAAAGCCACTTATAGTAGAACTACAAGCAAAACCTTCTTTTTGTATAGAATACGCCCATCAGGGGTGCCCGTCTCCAGCCCTTCACGAGTGCCCGGGTGCCCGTCTCCAGCCCTTCACGAGTGCCCGGGTGCCCGTCTCCAGCCCTTCACGAGTGCCCGGGTGCCCGTCTCCAGCCCTTCACGAGTGCCCGGGTGCCCGTCTCCAGCCCTTCACGAGTGCCCGGGTGCCCGTCTCCAGCCCTTCACGAGTGCCCGGGTGCCCATCTCCAGCCCTTCACGAGTGCCCGTCTCTGGCCCTTCACGAGTGCCCGTCTCTGGCCCTTCACGAGTGCCCGTCTCTGGCCCTTCACGAGTGCCCGTCTCTGGCCCTTCACGAGTGCCCGTCTCTGGCCCTTCACGAGTGCCCGTCTCTGGCCCTTCACGAGTGCCCGTCTCTGGCCCTTCACGAGTGCCCGTCTCTGGCCCTTCACGAGTGCCCGTCTCTGGCCCTTCACGAGTGCCCGTCTCTGGCCCTTCACGAGTGCCCGTCTCTGGCCCTTCACGAGTGCCCGTCTCTGGCCCTTCACGAGTGCCCGTCTCTGGCCCTTCACGAGTGCCCGTCTCTGGCCCTTTACGAGTGCCCGGGTGCCCGTCTCCGGCCCTTCACGAGTGCCCGGGTGCCCGTCTCCGGCCCTTCACGAGTGCCCGGGTGCCCGTCTCCGGCCCTTCACGAGTGCCCGGGTGCCCGTCTCCGGCCCTTCACGAGTGCCCGGGTGTCCGTCTCCGGCCCTTCACGAGTGCCCGGGTGCCTGTCTCCGGCCCTTCACGAGTGCCCGTCTCCGGCCCTTCACGAGTGCCCGTCTCCGGCCCTACACGTGTGACCGTCTCCGGCCCTTTACGAGTGCCCGCCTCCGGCCCTTTACGAGTGCCCGCCTCCGGCCCTTCACGAGTGCCCGCCTCCGGCCCTTCACGAGTGCCCGTCCCCAGCCCTTGCAGAGTGCCCGGGTGCCTGTCCCCAGCCCTTGCAGAGTGCCCGGGTGCCTGTCCCCAGCCCTTGCAGAGTGCCCGGGTGCCTGTCCCCAGCCCTTGCAGAGTGCCCGGGTGCCTGTCTCAAGCCCGCCAGAAGGGCCCGGGTGCCTGTCTCAAGCCCGCCAGAAGGGCCCGGGTGCCTTCGGTGTGGGTCTGAACTTGAAGCCCCATGTGTCAAAATTGTTGACCACCACTGCCTTAAATAATGCTCTTAAAAAGCTGGGGGTCTGTTGGATTCAAGCTTCTGGTTCATGTTGTCTCTTCTTCCATTCAGCTCTTTAATAGGTTTCTGCAGTTCATCCATGGACCATGGCTGGAAGTGGTGTGTGCATGGACTTGGAAGCATTGAACAAATATTCGCATTGAGCTCTCTTCTTTGTTTTCATCCAGCATCGGGTATAATTAACCTTTTACACTTCCCCATTCGTCTATCAGGCTTGCACCTGGAGAGAGAGTTGCTGCACCCAAATTCCCAGGAAACACCACAGCAAGCCTTTAAGTTCTACCTCTTCCACCATGCCCTCGGTTATGGTGTTTCCTCCACTATGGAGGCACTGCAGGCAACTTTTGTAGTGGGGGCTATGCTCTCACTGAAGGGTGAGGGGGGGAGTGTTTTTTACCCAGGTTTTTTTCTGTTCATCCCAGCACCCCCCTCCTGTCGGATGATGGAGGTGTTGCAGTGCCTTTTTTCCTCCACCAGCCCAGGGGAGCAGTGGCCAGCAGAGTTGTCTGTGCCTGTTTGCCCGACGCTGTTCGGAGTTATATGGGCTTGTGTCATGCAGCCCAGGACTTACAAGGTGGTTCCTGCAGTGCAGGGAAGCCGCTGTAGTGGTGGAGGCTTGCCACATGTGAGCTCCGGGTCCAGGCCACACCACATTCTCAGCATTCCGCTGCACTGTGCAACATGTAGAAAGCAGAAACTGTTGGCTGCTACGGCAGAAGCAGGTGCCTCATCTCATTCACTAGCCAGGCCCAGGTAAGGGGGGTACAGTGTTCCTTTCGGTTATCCTTACTATTGGGATTTTTTGTGTGTGGTTTATTGTGCCTTCATCTTTGGGTGTCAGGGTGATGGAAGCCTGCTGTTGAAGTGCGCTACAGCTGGGGGGCTACTCTGCATTGGTGAAGGTTTTCAGAGCTCCTTCCTTTCTCCTCTATTTGCGGTTGTTTGACCTTGCATGGGGAGCTTGGCTGGAGCCCACTTAAAATGGGATTGTATTTCTTTCCCTGTGTTTAAGGTTAAAGCAGATAGAGCTCTCCTGATAAAAGGAAGTGCCCTTCCTGGAAAAAGCCACTTAAGATAGAACTACAAGTAAAACTTTCTTTATGTATAGAGTAAATGGGGGGGGGGGGGGTTATAACCTCAATCAGATATTGATTCGCCCATAGCCAAACAGGAAGGGAAAATAAATTCCTGCAGATTGAGGGGCCTCCTTGGGGACAGCCAGGTCACCAAAAAAAAGGTGTCCCTATTGGAATATTTCCCTTTTATTTCTTTTATGGGACCACCCAAACTTTTTTTACTTTCAATGATACCACCTGTGTCCAGCCCGTCAGAGGGCCCGGGTGCCGCCTGTGTCCAGCCCGTCGGAGGGCCCGGGGGGGTGCCTGTGTCCAGCCCGCCACAGGGCGCCCGGGTGCCTGTGTCCAGCCCGCCAGAGGGTGCCCAGGTGCCTGTGTCCAGCCCGCCAGAGGGCGCCGGGTTCCTGTCTGCAGCCCATGCCTCAAATTGTGTTAGGTGTTTGCTTTCCAAAATGGGGTCATTTTGTGGGTGTTTCCATTGTCCTGGTCCTCCAGGGCCTTCAAAAGTGTGGTTGTAATGAAATTAGATGTGCAATTCTCCTAGAACGCCTGAAGGTGCTACTTGGATGTTGGGCCTCTCACACCTGGTATCGCCTTACACCGGAGGAGTAGCAGAATGTATTTTGGGGTGTAATTTTTGCTGTGTACATGCTATGTGTTAGGAATATCTTTATAAATTGACAGCTTTGTGTAGATAAAATAAATAAATAAATGTTTATTTTTCTTTCCACATTTTCTAAAAATTTGTGGAAAAAAATGACACGGAGAAAAGACTCATAATGCCTTACAGAATATACATTGGGGTGTTTTTCAAACGGGGTCATTTTGTTGGTAATTCGATTGTCCTGGTGCTCCAAAAGTGTGTTGGGTCGTTATGAAATTGCGTGTAATTTATGCTCCTAGAACACCTGACGGTGCTCTTTGCACGTTGGGCCTCTGTATGTGGCCAGGCTGTGTAAAAGTCTCACACGTGGTATTTCCATATTCAGGAGGAGTAGCAGAATGTATTTTGGGGTGTAATTGCAAGTATGCCTATACTGTGTGTGAGAAATAACTTGTCATTACAATTTTGTGTAAAAAATAAAGTATTTATTTCCTCAAGAATTGTGGGAAAGAATTACAACTCCAAAAATCTCACTATGCTTCTTACTAAATTCCCTGGAATGTCTACTTTCCAAAAAGGGGTCATTTGTACTGTCCTAACATTTCAGGGCCACAAGAAATTAGATGGGCCCGTCGGTACATCTGATGTGATTAGGTGTGATCAATTTTTAATGATTGGCACCATAGACTCTATAAGGCCCCTTTCACACAGACGGACCGGCAGATCCGCCTGTCAGTTTTTTTTGTGGATTTGAACGGACACCCCATGCATCTCTATGGGGCATCAGATGTCAGCTGACATCCCATCCGATCCATCAAATCTGGACGGATGGAAACCCTATTTTCCATCCGTCGATCGGATGGGATTGAATGAGAATGGACCGACGGTCCGTTCCCATCCAATTCCCCCATAGAGATGCATGGGGACCTGACAGCTGTATCTCTGCACACAGCGCAGAGAACAGCTGTCATCCGGCTGCTCAGCGGGGGATCGACGGATCGATCCCCCGCTGAGATAAACTGAGTCCGTTTGACGGAATCCTAGTGTAAAAGAACCCTAACTGTCACACATAATAATACCCACTAATTTTGGGTTATTTTTACCAAAGATATGTAGCAGTTCAAATTTATGAGAGAAAAAAATTACTTATTTGCAAAATGTTATAATGGAAACTAAATAAAAATGTTTTTTTTTTCTACATTTTCGCTCTTTCACTTTTTTCGCAAAAAAATTACTCAGTGGTGATTAAATACCACCAAAAGAAAGCGCTATTTGTGTGAAAAAGGATAACAATTTTGGGTTACAACGTTGCATGACTAATTGTCATTCAAAGTGTGAGAGCGCTGAAAGCTGAAAATTGGCCTGGGCAGGGGGTGAAAGTGCCCTTGTATTGAAGTGGTTAAATAAGAGTTGCTTGTTCAATATTACTTCTGTAACTTTACCATCTGAGACTAAAATGCTGTCTTGCAGTGCATGAAAATGTTTAAATGCAAACAAAGCAATACATGTTCTTTTTTGGTTGGCTAGAATTTCATGTGTCAAGGCATCTTGCGGTTTTGATAGAAGTAACATAAGAAAACATGGAGGCTTCCCTCATGGGTTTCTTCAACTGGAGACTGCTGATTCTCTTGAAAAACTAAAACTTAATATAGATGGATTACAATTCAAGCAATTCAGCAGGGACTGGGCTGCATTTTCAGTTAATCTATGGCTGTTCCTATTCCAGAAATGTAGATCTAATGATAAGACTTCTCTCGATCCAGCTTGTTGTTCCTTTCAATAAGTGATGATCAGTGTATTCTGACAGCGGAGGAGTCTAAAATACGTTAACAAAATTGGAAGGACTTCTCTTTCCACCTTGTGTGGATGGGGAAATCTGTTCAGTTAAACAGTTCCATTTATGACCAGCCTTAAAGTAACTAAACTGTGACATGTATTCAGAAAGAGTTGTAACTTCCTTAAGTTGGCCATACATGGATTAAAATGTGGCTGGTTCAGCAGGGCCCAGCTGAATTTCGATCCATGTGTGGCCAATGTGGTTTACAGAAGTCAGTATATTCCCGCTCGATCAGTGCAGTAGGCTGCAGAGCTGATCTGTATATTTTGACAGCAGGGGAGTCTCCTCGCTGTCAGTATACAATGCCACAGCAGGGAAGCCAGATTTATTATAACAACCATGCAGCAAGCATTTTAGCTTCAAGGCGAAAGTCTTTCTCATGACATGGTTTACATTTTGTGTTTTTAACCCAAATCTCATATTTCATTATCTCTGAAAACATAGGCATGATGCCGTTGTAAATTTTATCTTTTCCATTAATAGGTGGAAGCAATGAACAGCAAAGTGAGAAGCCATGAACACTCCAAGCAAAATGGGAAGCCATGAACACTCCAAGCAAGATGAAATCCCTTTCCTGCTCCTGCGGCATTGTCGGATGGTGGGTATCAATGTAACTCATGGCTTGGGTTAGCCTCTCAATTTTGTGGACCGAAAAATATTTAATGTTTTGTTATGCTGAGTAAGGAAGTAGATGAACTGAGTTATGAGCTTTCATTCTAACTCGTTGCTTGGGTTTAGCCACTCAGTTTTGTGGACCCAAAGCTTAACATACTTTTATTATGCCATTAATTCCCCTTTGTTGCTCATTTATATGCCCACCCTGGAGCAGTGTAGAATGCATTGCAAATGATTTCCCCTTTCGTATATGCTCTTTGTGGTCCCAACAAAGCAGAGTTCATAGGCAATGCATATAGTGATTGGCTGCTTTACTCGAGCCGTGTTTCATTCATCTGAAATGCAATTGATATGTTGTGTAATCAAGCCCTCTCTAGCATTGTTTGTATACAATGCCAGTAATTCCCCTTCCCTGCTGATTTATGCCCAGCCTCTTTCTAAATCTCTTTGCGGATCAGAATGAGCAGCATGGTTGGGCTCTGGCAAGACTTTGCTGTTTGGGTTAGTTTGGTAAATTGGTAAGCATACAATTTAGTCATTGGAATATGCAACCTATGTTGTTTTTTATATTTAGAGGAAAATCTAGGAGGATCATGAGATATAAGGAAAGGGTACACACTTTTTTTTTCCTGCAATAATGTGCGCATTTTACAATTTTTTTTTCCCACCCTAAAGGGTAAACGTCGCTTTTAATTGTATGTACGTCTCTTTGGTGGTGTGGGTCTGCACTTGAAACCCCCTGTGTCAAGAAGGTTGACCACCACTGCCTTAAATAATGCTCTTAAAAAGCTGGGGGTCTATTGGATTCAAGCTTCTGGTCCATGTGGTCTTTACCTCCATTCAGCTCTTTAATAGGTTTCTGCAGTTCATCCATGGACCTCCTATGGTTGGAAGTGGTGTGTGTAAGGACTTGGAAGCATTGAACCAAATTTTGCACTTAGCTCTCCTTTGTTTTCATCCAGCATCGGGTATAATTAACCCTTTACACTTTCCCCAATCTTTCACGACTGCACCCGGAGAGAGAGTTGCTCCACCCAAATTCCCAGGAAACACTATAGCAAGCCTTTACGTTCTACCCCTTCCATCATGGTGTTTCCTCCACTATGGAGGCACTGCAGGCAACTGTTGTAGTGGGGGCTATGCTCTCACTGGAGGGGGTGGGGGGAGAGTGGTGGCCTTACACAGGGTTGTTTCTGATTTTCTGACCATCCCAGCACCCCCTCCAGTTGGATGATGGGGTTGTTGCAGTGCCTTTTTTCCTCCACCAGCCCAGGGGAGCAGTGGCCAGCCGGGTTGTCTGTGCCTGTGTGCCCGAAGCTGTGTGAAGTTATGTGAGCTGGTGTCATGCAGCCCAGGTTGCTGCAGTGCAGGGAAGCCGCTGTAGTGGTGGAGGCTTGCCACATGTGAGCTCCAGGTCCAAGTCACTCCGCATTCTCAGTTTTCCTCTGCACTGTGCAACATGGAGAAAGCAGAAACTGCTGGCTGCTTCAGCGTAAGCAGGTGCCTCATCTCATGCACTAGCCAGGCCCAGGTAAGCGGGGTACAGTGGTGCCTTTCGGTTATCCTTACTATTGAGCTTTTTTGTGTGTGAAATTGTGCCTTCCTCTCTGGGTGTCAGGTTAAAGGAAGCCTGCTGCTGAAGTGCGCTACAGCTTGGGGGTTGCTCTGCATTGGTGAAGGTTCTTGGAGTTCCTTTCTCTCTCCTCTGTTTGCGGTTGTTTGACCTTGCATGGGGAGCTTGGGTGATCACATGGTGGGTGTGGGCCAATTCTTGCTGGAGCCCACTTAAAATGGGATTTTATTTGTTTCCCTGTGTTATTGTTTAAGGTTAAAACAAATAGAGCTTACCTGATTAAAAGGAAGTGCCCTTCCTGGAAAAAGCCACTTAAAGTATAACTACAAGTAAAACTTTTTGTATAGAGTAAGGGGGGGGGGTTATATCCTCAGTCAGATATTTTTTCACCATCTGTCCCATTGCTGATGTTTTCCTTCACTTCCTGTCCCATAGCCAAACAGGAAGTTAGAAGAAATCCCTGCAGATTGAGGGATTTCCTTGGGAACCGCCAGGTCACCAGAACTAGTGTCCCCATTGGAATATTTCCCCTCTATTTCTTTTATGGGGACAACCCAAACTTTGGGATTTTTTTACTTTCACTGATACCACCTGTCTCCAGCCCATCAGAGTGCCCGGGTGCCTGTCTCCAGCCAAGAGCATGTAACTATTTTAAGCAAATAAAATGCATGTAAAAAGGCCATTTTTTTAAAGTTTGAAATAATGCTATGTTAATAGGAGCATCTAACAATATAAAGTACATGTTACATTCCACTTTGGCTCCAAAAGTGGAAATATGCTTTAAGGACTGCTTTACAAATGTTTTGTCTCTAACCCTATACCTCTCCTCTTTTTTAGCTCCTGCCTTCATTTCAACGAGTCTGCCTAACTGGACTAGCAGTGCTTGTCAGCAAGGTCGAGGTGAACTGCAATCAACGCAAAGATGTCATCTTCATCAATTTGCCCGACTTGCTTCGCAATTTTGTTCTGTAATGTGCATGAAGATGTAGCCCCTTTTCTGATGACTTTAAGGACTGTCCTCTACCATTCTTTATAACATGGAGTCATTGAATATAGCTAAAAAATAAATGTTGACCTGATTTTTAAACCTTAGTTATGTCTTCCCATTTTTTCTCGGTGTTTCTAACCTGGATCGTAGTATTAAGATGCATGCACTTTGAATTCAGATACCATTTAATCCATCAAAATAAAGCAGCCCATACATGATTTATTTTATTCGTTTCGATTAACTCTTCCCACACACTTAATGTGGATGGGGAAATCACTCCTGCTGAGGTATTGTATTCTGATGGTGGGGAAAGTTCCCTGCTGTCAGAATACACTGATCAGCACTGCCGGATGTCACTTCAGTGTTGATCGTGCAGACCTTTTCAAATAGGCTATTGTACAACCAGCCCGCCCTTACATGGGTCGACACTTGGCTGGTTCCTGCTGAACCAGGGCCGGATCCAGGGTGGGGGGGGGGCGCAACTGGACAATTGCCCCTCAAAAAAGTAATACTCCCAGTACCAAGTCCAAACTGAGCGGAGCCGCCACCTTCCTCTTCCGCCACACGCCTAGTGGGTGTTGGCTTCACCCACCTCCTCCCTTAGGCGTCTCAAGGCTCCAGCACTGTGAAAGATGAAAACATCTGTGTGATGCTGGCTGCCTCCTTATCTTAGTCTCTATTCCTCTTCCATGTGAGCCCCCCTCCAAAGCACCAAAGTATTACCTATAAAAGTGCGTTCAATAATACATGTCTAATATCGCAGAATAGTGTATAAAATAGGTGCGCTAACAATGAATGAGTAAATAAATAAATCAACACAGTGATAAATAACAATCTTAAATATGGTGATATTCCAAGTGAGTAAATGAAATAAATCAAATGTCCAAAAGAACTCAAAAGTGACAAGTGATGGGACGTTGTGATCCTTGACTTATTAAATACAATGACTCATATGGTGATGTGAATTCAAAAGTCCACAAAAACTCTTCACCAAAATGTTGAAAAGGTAAAGTAAGTTGCCAGTGCTCTGTGATTGAAGATCCCGCCACCACCACACTATCCTCCTTACCAGATGAATAAATTAGGAAGGCAGAGAAAACTCTGATGATAGTGTTGGGGAGAAGAAAGTAATCAAATAATCCACCCTGTGATATGGTGCAGGATTAGCCTCTTACCAAATGGCAGATGGAATCAGCACAGAGAATATGGAGCAGACAATGCCTCTTCACTGTATCTGTAACTGGCAGCTGTGTTTCACTTTCACTAGGGATCCGTCCTCCTCATAGTCACTTCTCTTCACTTCTCTTCGGTCCTCCCGCGGGATCCCTAGTGAAAGTGAAACACAGCTGCCAGTTACAGATACAGTGAAGAGGCATTGTCTGCTCCATATTCTCTGTGCTGATTCCATCTGCCATTTGGTAAGAGGCTAATCCTGCACCATATCACAGGGTGGATTATTTGATTACTTTCTTCTCCCCAACACTATCATCAGAGTTTTCTCTGCCTTCCTAATTTATTCATCTGGTAAGGAGGATAGTGTGGTGGTGGCGGGATCTTCAATCACAGAGCACTGGCAACTTACTTTACCTTTTCAACATTTTGGTGAAGAGTTTTTGTGGACTTTTGAATTCACATCACCATATGAGTCATTGTATTTAATAAGTCAAGGATCACAACGTCCCATCACTTGTCACTTTTGAGTTCTTTTGGACATTTGATTTATTTCATTTACTCACTTGGAATATCACCATATTTAAGATTGTTATTTATCACTGTGTTGATTTATTTATTTACTCATTCATTGTTAGCGCACCTATTTTATACACTATTTTCACTAAGGCACAGTTCAGGTTGCAGCTATCATTTATATCAGCGCACCCCTATTTTACACCTAATATCGCAGAATACAGTCAGGTATGGATGCCATTAGTTATGGAAAAAAAAGTGCTGCCCTTTTAGTATTGACATTATTGTCTAGTACAATCTTAACCACTTAAGGACCAGGTCTATTTCTGACACTTGTTTACAAGTTAAAATCAATATTTTTTGCTAGAAAATTACTTAGAACCCTCAAAACATTATATTTGTTCTTTTTAGCAGAGACCCTAGAGAATAAAATGGAGATCGTTGCAATATTTGTCACACCGTATTTGCACAGCGGTTTTACAAATGCAATTTTTTTGGAAAAAATACACTTATGTGAATAAAAAAATATGAAAACAGTAGTTGGCCCAAATTTTTTCTCTAATGTGAAAGAGAATGTTACGCCAAGTAAATTGATACCTAACATGTCATGCTTCAAAATTGCACACGCTCGTGGAATGGTAACAAACTTTGGTACTTAAATGTCCATAGGCGTTGCTTTAAACATTTCTACAGGTTACCAGTTTAGCGTTTCAGAGGAGGTCTAGTGCTAGAATTATTGCTCTCACTTGAACAATCGTGGGGATACCTCACGTGTGGTTTAAAAACCATATAAATATGTGGGCGCGACTTGTGTATGTGTTCGCATTTGCGCGCAAGCACAGAGGGACGAGGTGCTTTTTTTTTTTTTTTCTTTTTCTTATTTTTTCTTCTTGTATTTTTTACACTGTCCCTTTTAAAAACGTTTTTCTCTCCCCGTCTTCCAGGACGGCCCAACAGTGAGAGATGAGAGGCTCCTCCTACCGGAAACACAATTAAGATTAGTTAAAATGCCCCACCCTTCCCTCAGGCCCTCAGTTTAGATTGCGTTTCTTCCTACAAGATACGTGTGTTATTACTAACCTTCAGACTTATGGAGTCGAAAGGTAACCCTGTGAGCCAGGTTCAGCGGAAGGCTACGGGTTCCCCCTGTGGGGCCCCACGAGCGGAGCTTTACCTGCTGCCCCATCCAGGCTTCTCACAGGTCGCCCAATGTGGTGCAAGCCCTCGGTCACCTGCGGGATGTTTCCAGGTCTTGCGATCCGGCGCCAGCAGCTCTCCTCCACCGAAGGTTTTTGAATTTCCCGCTGGACGGGCACTTCAAGCCTCATCTTCAAAACCGGAACTTCCAGTGCAACGTCATACACACGCGACACGGGAAAGCGGAAGAACGTGGAGGAGATGCCGGAGCCACTTACGAGTGGCAAAGCAGAATCCAAGGCTATAGGAGCTCGGATGTCTGCTGTGGAAATTAAGCCCTCCACAACTCATCCTCCGGGGAAGGAAGAGGAGAGGCAGCTCCAGGTGTCGGCAGCCAAACCCAGGCCTGAGCAGGGTAAGTGCTGAACATGTAACCCTTATTGGGTCTATGCATTTTTTAAGACTGCTGGTTACCGACATAAAAAATACCTGGAAGTTGTATCATTTCCTTGAACTTATTGGAAACCACCATGTTCTTTCTATGGTCCTCAAAAGTGGACAAGGGGTCCCCCTGGGTTGCGGGATTTTAGCAGTGATACACTTCCACAAGAAAGTAAAATTGAAATCATTTTATTAACAAAAACATATTAAAATCGATCTGTAAAAGATCTAGAATGTAGACATATTACAATATATACAGAGTGTGTATGGATGTAAAACCAGGACAATAAAGATGATAGTGGTACATATACTCAGTGGCATATGTTTGCTTTGAAGGAAATCCTCCAACATGACGCGTTTCAGGCACACAGGCCTTTCTTCAGGGGTCTGGATGCGGAGAGATTTTGATTTCCTACATAACATAGCAGATAGTAGTTTTGTTAGTTACACAGGTTGTGGTATGTTAAATATATGTTCATATACAGATATAACAGAGTAGTTAATCATTACATGTGTGAATATCATTTGATGTACAGAAATGCATACCAGTAGAGTGATCCGAATGTGACAAGAGTCACAGCTGATAAAAGCAGAGAAGGGAGAGGTCCGCTGCGTAGGGTGCCGACAGTGCACCAAGAGGGGGTCCTAGGGGTACCGATCCTCCCGCATGTGGTCCCAGCGAGGATACCCAGTGGAAGGTCGCAATGGCGTCTTTGTTGGCATATATAGGGGGATATGTAGAGTAGTTACTTTATTTGGAAATATCCTGCGAGTTATAGGTGAAATATATACTATGGTAAGAGGGGAGGTATACCTTGTGGAAACATTAGTATGTCTATGGAGGCGAGATCCTGTATTAAGCGGGTCCGAGTGCAGGAGAGTATGTTTCCAACCGGAATCACCTTCCTGCAATGTATATATCCTTATATGAGAGCTGGTCTAGGGGTAACATAATTTTAAGTTGTAGTATCTGTGTTACATCGTACCTTGGTATGTCAGTGGGTGAATGATGAGGTGATCGGGTCCTCCAAAAAGAAGCGTTATGGGGGTCCAGTGTTCCCCCAAATAAACAAGATGTGTGTAGGGATAGGGTGGTCCAAGGATAGGTACCGAAATAGGAACATATGTTGTTATGTATCACTGTTAATCATGTCTTCATCTATATATGGAGTTAATTGGTGCGGATATTCCTGAGGAGTAGAGATTCAAGCGTATCCAATTCTTGAATTGAGTAGTTGAATCATACACCTGGAAAAATAGCATAGTGTGTATGAAATCATAGTGTAATGTAATCATTGTCTAAACAGAGGAGGGTATAAAAATGGGGAAAAGTACCTGGAGTAGCTGGACCTAGATAGTAGGAGCTATAAATAGGGTGCAGCTTCCTGTTAGGTTCCTAGGATAGCAAATTTCTAATCAGATGCAGTGAAATGATTCAAAAACAGATGGTCCTCATGTCATTTATTATAGGAAGGGTGATACTGTATACTATCTTGCATCCTGTCTTCCAGAGTCCTTGAGCGGTCCACAAGAAACCTCTGTCTCTACACCAGCATTGTCAGGGCACGTTGTTCATAGGAAGTGTGGTAATTGCTCAGATAAGTTGCCCAGCTCCCACACTAAGGCCTTTTGCTATAAATGCCTTTATAGAATGACAGCAATGGAAACTTCAGGAATGATGAAAGACTTTTTTAAGACAATGCACGAGGAAATGCTGTCCACTATGATGACAGTTACAGTTGTGTTCAAAATTATTCAATCCCCAATGCTGTAAAGGGTTTTAGGGAATTTAGTGTACATTTGTAATTGTATTCAGAATGAAATCCTACAAGGACTTCTTAAAGAACCATATTCAACTAAAATGACATCAATTGGATCTGTAATACAGTAGTAAATGTTTATTTTGTGAATTCTTCATTGACACAATTATTCAACCCCTTAAAGACTACCACTCTGAAGAACAGAGGTTCATTGAAGTGTTTGAAGTGTTTTCAATCAGGTATTGAAAACACCTGTGGATGTCAGGGAGCAGCAATAAAGCCTAATAAGCACCAATTAGGCAGCTTTAAAATGACTGTGATACTCCGCTCCTTCTAGACATTTACTGGTGTGGTTACAAACATGGTGAAGTCAAGAGAATGGTCCAGGAAGACAAGAGAAGAGGTGATTACTCTTCACAGGAAGGGCAATGGCTATAAGAAGATTGCAAAGATGTTAAACATACCAAGAGACACCATAGGAAGCATCATTCGCAAATTCAAGGCAAAGGGCACTGTTGAAACGCTACCTGGTCGTGGCAGAAAGAAGGTGCTGACTTCGACTGCTGTGCGCTACCTGAAGCGTAGAGTGGAGAAAAGTCCCCGTGTGACTGCTGAGGAACTGAGAAAAGATTTGTCAGATGTGGGTACTAAAGTTTCCCCTCAGACAATACGGCGCACACTGCATAATGAAGGCCTCCATGCCAGAACTCCCAGGCGCACCCCCCTTGCTGTCTCCAAAGAATAAGAAGAGTCGACTGCAGTATCCCAAAAGTCATGTGGACAAACCACAAAAGTTTTGGGATAGTGCTCTGTGGACTGATGAAACAAAATAAGAACTGTTTGGGCCCATGGATCAACGCTATGTTTGGAGGAGGAAGAACAAGGCCTATGAAGAAAAGAACACCTTGCCTACTGTGAAGCATGGCGTGGGGTCAATCATGCTTTGGGGCTGTTTTGCTTCTGCAGGTACAGGGAAGCTTCAGCGTGTGCAAGGTACCATGAATTATCTTCAGGACCAGGGGAGATATTGGATGACAATGTGATGCAGTCCCTCACAAACCTGAAGCTTGGGAGATGTTGGACCTTTCAACAGGACAATGATCCCAAGCATACCTCCAAGTCCACTAGAGCATGGTTGCAGATTAAAGGCTGGAACATTTTATAGTGGCCATCACAGTCAGACTTAAATCCGATTGAGAACCTCTGGTGGGACTTAAAGAAAGCAGTTGCAGTGCACAAGCCTAAGAATGTGCCTGAACTGGAGGCTTTTGCCCATGACGAATGGGCGAAGAAGAGAGACATCGCTGGAAGTGGCAGCAGAGGAGAACATCCATCAACCTGTGCTCCTGGGTCGGATATCATTGGTGAGGAATTCCCCTTAAGGTTTTCCATCTGGCTTGGTCAATTTGTGTTCAAGGCAAATTACACTGCTGCATCTGGTAAGCAGTATATACACCTATTATCTGCACCTGTGGAGATTTGGTCGAATATTTGGACTTTATTTAAATTTACACAATTTTTTGGGACTTTATGGACTTATTTTCACTTATGGCTCTTGTCACTTAGCGCAGCTTTTTTACATATACATACATAGAAGATACCCACAGATCGCTGCAAGACACTTGTGTTAAGCTATGCTTCACATTTAAAAGCTGTTATAACTGTAAAAGGATGTTGTACTAAGTACTAAGATTGAATGTCACTTGGGGGTTGAATAAAACTGATAATGATGTGAGCACAGAAAAGACATTTGTGGTTATTTCATTATAAATGTTGTTATATTTGTCTGACCTACACGTGCCTCTTTGATTTAATTGTAAGCAGGATGACTGATCAAAATCAATGTCAAACTGGCCAAAACAATCAATTTCAGTGGGGGTTGAATAATTTTGAACACAACTGTATACTATCTTGTATCCTGTCTTCCAGAGTCCTTGAGAGGTCCACAAGAAACCTCTGTCTCTACACCAGCATTGTCAGGGCACGTAGTTCATAAGAAGTGTGGTAATTGCTCAGATAAGTTGCCCAGCTCCCACACAAAGGCCTTTTGCTATAAATGCCTTTATAGATTGACAGCAATGGAAACTTCAGGAATGATGAAAGACTTTAAGACAATGCAGGAGGAAATGCTGTCCACTATGATGACAGTTAGGTCCACTCTAGGAGCTAATAGAGTGGACCCTATAGATCCCTCTTCAATGGAAGGGACTTCTTCTAAAGGAAGAGCTCTTATCAAGAGCGGGACAGTCAGGTATTACTCCACACTATAGAAAACCTTCCCCCAACTCGAGTCAGGACAGGTGGTTTATCTCCAGAGGAGAGCCGCTCAGATTCCCCATCCTGCTCAGATGCTGAAGGGAATAAGGACTCAGATGCCCCAGACGAGGCAGAGTCAGCAAAAAAAACCTTTTTGGGTTAGAAAATATGCATGTTCTCCTTCAGGCCATCTATGCCTCAAAAGAGATACCTGGTTTGCCTAGAGAAACCATGGCACAGGATAAACTCTACAAAGGGACAGGGAAGAGTCCCTCTAGAGTTTTTCATGTTCACCATTCACCGAAGACTTTGATTCTTCAGCAATGGCAATTACCTGAGAACAGGTTAAATAAAGGGAGCTCCTGGAAGAGGAGATTCCCCTTTTAAGGAGGAGGATACAAGCAAATTCCTAAAAATACCAAAACTGGATGCTCCCCTGGCACAAGTTTCTAGAAAATCAGATCTCTCCTTTCTAGATGCTGGTAGCATCAAGGATGCCATGAGCCAAAAAGCAGAAACTTTACTGGGAAAAGCTTGGGATGCCAATGCAGCTACTATGGCTTCAGGTCTAACAGCCTCCTGTGTGGCCAGAAATGCCTTTTCCTGGGTTGATAGACTCAGTAAAAGTCTGTCTCAGACAAAAACCCAAGAAATCCAGGACTCCCTGTCGGTGATAAGTAAGGCATTGGCCTACCTGGCAGACGCTGCACTAGAATCAGAAGCATCTGCCGAAACAGGAGCTCTCCTGAACTCAGCCAGAAGAGCTATTTGGCTTAAAGAGTGGAAAGGTAACCTCACATCCAAGACCAAGCTTTGTGGTCTTCCATTTGAGGGGACCCTTTTGTTTGGTTCAGGTTTGGACGATGTGCTTTCCAGATCTTCAGAAAAAGGGAAGAAATTTCCCACAAAACCTAGAGAGGCTAACAGGAATTTTTTTCGTGGCCCCAGGGATAATAAACAACAAAGAAGGAAAAGGGAACCTTCAAAGAGCTGGAATTTTCGGAAGGAAAGATCAAGAAACAGTGTCCTTTCCTTCCACCTTAGCTGTAAAGGATTAAAAATGACTTAAAAGTCAAAGTAAGGGGGCAGACTGAGTCAATTTCTCTCCGGCTGGGAAGAGATAACAGTCTCCCCATATATCCGCAGCACCATAAAAGAAGGCTACAGACTGGAATTTGCATCAATACCACCTCCAACAGTAACCCTTACACATGTCCCCAAGGGAACTCAAAAAGGGCAAGCCCTACTATTAGAGATTCAGGAACTGGCGGAACAACTGGTAATCATCCCAGTACCAAAGGAACAGTTTTTCCAAGGGTTTTACTCCCACGTGTTTGTGGTCCCAAAACCCTCAGGGAAACATCGCCTGATAATAAACTTGAGAAACCTCAACAAGTTCCTTCTATACAAAAAATTCACTATGGAGACCATCTACTCAGTAAGAAAAAACCTACTGAAAGATGTGTTCATGATCACCCTGGACCTAAAAGATGCGTACCTGTATGTTCCTATTCACCAGGATCATCCGCCGTTTGAGGTTTGCAATAGTGACAAGAGAAAGGAACCTCTCACTGGCAGTTCAGGGCACTACCATTTGGACTAACCTCCAGTCCAAGAATCTTTACCAAGATCCTAGCGGAAGCAGTGGCTTGGTTACACGATCAAGGGATAGCTCTAATCCCTTACCTGGACGACCTGCTGGTTTTTGCAAAAACAGAGGCCCAACTAAAGACAGACACCCAGCAAGTAATAACCCCCCTGCAAGAGTTAGGATGGCTTCTAAATTGGGAAAAATCGTCCCTGGTGCCAACACAGGTACAATCCTTCCTGGGATTTCAGGTGGACTCGGTGTCACAAACTCTTTCTTCCCAAAGAGAAGAGGGAATAAATAGTTTCGGCAGTCTTAGACTTAAAGAATGCTCAATCTTGCCCCAGGAGAAAAGTATTAAAAGTCTTAGGCCTTATGTCAGCCAGTATCCCAGCCATTGTGTGGGCACAGCTGCATGCAAGAGAACTACTGTTCTTCCATCTGTCCTCTTGGGACAGAAGAATAGAGTCGCTAGACAAAATGGTTGTCCTCACTCCACAGGTCCAGACCTCCCTGGAATGGTGGACCAATTCAAACAACCTAGCGGAAGGCAGGCCATGGGGTCAGTGGGACCCACTAAGGATTACCACAGATGCCAGTACCAGAGGCTGGGGAGCCCACCTAGAGGGGGCACAAACCCAGGGAATATGGGGCAAACGAACAGCACAAGCCTCATCCAACTTAAGGCAGTAGGAAAAGCCCTAAAAGCCTTTCGGAAACTCATATGGAACAGAGAGGTTCTGATATTATCAGACAACACCACAACTGTGGCCTATCTGAAACCGACGGGGAGGGACCAGATCGAGATCTCTCCTTACCCTAACCCAAGACATCTTGGGATGGACCGAAGGGAGGGTAATCTCACTAGCAGCTGTCCACATCAGGGGACAGGACAACCTGCAGGCGGATTTTCTCAGCCGCTACAGCATCAAAGAAGGGGAATGGGAATTGAATCCCAAAGTCTTCCAGTCTGTAGTAGAGAGGTTTGGGCAACCAGAGATAGACCTATTTGCCTCAGCTCTGAACAAGAAGGTGAAGAACTTCTTCTCCCTAACCAGGTCCAAAGAAATGGTAGGGCTGGATGCCTTAGCTCAGCCCTGGAAGTTCAATCTGGCCTACGCCTTTCCACATCTGATGCTAATTCCCAGAGTGCTCCAGAAATTGAACAGGACGCAGGATCTGAATTTAATTCTGATCGCTCCCTGGTGGCCCAAAAGGCCATGGTTCCCAATCCTGAAAGCCATGTCCATAGCCTGTCCCTGGCATCTCCCAGTCTCCCCAGACCTTCTGTCTCAGGGACCAGTACAGTGTCAGAACCCAGGTTTCTTCCATCTGACGGCCTGGTTACTGAACACCAATTGCTTATAGCAAAGGGATGCTCAGATAAAGTTGTAGATACTCTTACTGAGCAGAAAAACAGTCACTAGAAAAATGTATTTGAAAGTATGGAAAAAATTCTGTGCCTGGAAGAAGCAAAATGACTTTGCTGCTACCTCTACTCCCATGATCCTGGAAATTTTTGCAAGATGGAGTAGATAAGGGTGGGGCGGTGAACACCCTTAAGGTACAGATAGTGATTCTTTCAGTTTTTTTGGACTCCAGTCTGGCAAAAGAGCCGTTAAAAGATTTTTGTTGGCTAGACAAAGGATTACCCCTATTACTAAAGACAGGTTCCCTCCTTGGGACCTGAACAGGGTCCTAGAGGCGTTATCTAAGGACCCTTTTTGAACCTTTAAAGGAAATCTCATTAAAATGTCTTTCTCTAAAAGTAGCCATCACTACAGCAAGAAGAATTGGTGATCTACCATTTCCATTAAAGAGCCCTTTATGGACCTCAAATCACTGAACCGCTTTGTGCGGGTGCAGAACTTTCAATTTGTGGCTATCCAGACTGTCAGGCAGTGAACTTTCTAGCAGATCCTGTTCAGACTTCTGTTGCCGTGGGGAGGTTAATCTCTTTCCTGTACCCCTCACACTCAGTCGCAGATAATGCCCAAAAGGAGAATAAAACAGGCAATAGTGCATTATCTCTTATAAGACTATTAGTAAAGGTAGAACACTTACATTTAAAGTTGGATAAATAGGCGAATGTTATTTCAATCGTGGCCGCTCTGCAGCGCGGACCACAGGTCGTGACAGTGCAGGCTTCTCCCCGACGCGTTTTCCCTGATGAGGTATCGACTGGGAATGGAGATAGGGGCCGCGCCATCACATTGCACAAATTATTTTTTATAATTGCAGTTGCCTGGCCTGCCAGTGAGTGTCCGGTCCACAGAGTGTACTGTGCCCACTGCAGCGCCCACCACTCATATATATATATATATATATATATACGGTGGCACAGCACCTTGCAAATTAAAAAAAATATATATTTTTTATAATTGCGGTTGCCTGGCCTGCCAGTGAGTGTCCGGTCCACAGAGTGTACTGTGCCCACTGCAGTGCCCACCACTCATATATATATATATATATATATATATACATACACAGTGGCACAGCACCTTGAAAATTAAAACAAAATTATTTTTTATAATTGCAGTTGCCTGGCCTGCCAGTGAGTGTCAGGTCCACAGAGTGTACTGTGCCCACTGAAGTGCCCACCACTCATATTTACAGTGTCACAGCACCTTGCAAATTAAAAATATATATATTTTCTATAATTGCAGTTGCCTGGCCTGCCAGTGAGTGTCAGGTCCACAGTGTACTGTGCCCACTGCAGTGCCCACCACTCATATATACGGTGGCACAGCACCTTGCAAATTAAAAAAAATATATATATTTTATAGTTGCATGCCAGTGAGTGTCAGGTCCACAAACTGTACTGTACCCACTGCCCAACACTCATATAGGGTGGCACAGCACCTTGCACGCATAGTACCACTAATCTAAAAAAAATCACAGGCAGAGGCAGGCCACCCCTCAGGGGCTGTCGTGGTCATGGTGCTGTGATAATGCCCATAATTGGCCCTAGAATAATGCCCAGTGTTCAGAAGCCACGTACCCTGAACTCAAAAAATTCTGAGGACATAGTTGACTGGCTTACACAGAACACCCAATCTTCTACAGATTCTGCTCGGAACCTTGATGCACCATCCTCCTCCAGCTCAGCTTCGGGCACCTCTCAATTTACCACTCGCCCGCCCGCCGGCTCCACCACCAACACTAGCACCATAGCCGCTTCACTTGATCTGTCAGAGGAGTAGATAACGGGGATATGTCTGTCAGGCGGCATTATACACATGGACGTACATTGTGATGATGATGTTGTACCTGCTGCTGCTGCCTTTGCTGAGTTGTCAAGTGAAGCGGCTGATGATGACTATGTGTCCGTGGATGTCACCTGGGTCCTGCTCGAAGAGAAGAAGAAGAGGGGGAAAGATCAGATGGGGAGACGGAGAGGAGGAGGAGACGAGTTGGAAGCAGGGGGAGGTCATCGCAAGGAGCTAGTGGCACAGTCAGACAGCATGTATCGGCACCCGGGGTCAGCCAGACAGCACGCCAATCAACGCAAGCTGTTGCCACCACCAGGATTCCGTCATTGCAAAGCTCAGCAGTGTGGCATTTTTTTTGTGTGTCTGCCTCTGATAACAGCGATGCCATTTGCAACCTGTGCCAAAAGAAACTGAGTCGTGGGAAGTCCAACACCCACCTAGGTACAACTGCTTTGCGAAGGCACATGATCTTACATTACAAACGCCTATGGGATCAACACATGAGTACAAGCAGCACACAAACTCAAAGCCACCATCCTCCTCCTGGTCCAGCATCTTCAGCCACGTCAACCACTGCTGTCCTCCTTGCCCCCTATCAACAACCCGCCACTCCGCCTCTCACCTTCAGCAGTTCCTGCTCATCTTCCCACAGCCAGGTGTCTGTCAAGGAAATGTTTGAGCGTAAGAAGCCAATGTCACAGAGTCACCCCCTTGCCTGGCGTCTGACAGCTGGCTTGTCGGAACTCTTAGCCTGCCAGCTTTTACCATACAAGCTGGTGGAGTCTGAGGCCTTCAAAAAATGTGTCGCTATTGGGACACCGCAGTGGAAGGTACCCGGCCGAAATTTTTTTTCTCAAAAGGCAATCCCCAACCTGTACTCTATTGTGGAAAACGAAGTCATGTCATGTCTGGCACACAGTGTTGGGCAAGGGTCCATCTAACCACTGATACCTGGTCTGCAAAGCATGGTCAGGGCAGGTATATCACTTACACTGCGCATTGGGTAAACCTGCTGGCGGCTGCCAAGCATGGAATGCGTGGCTCTGCAGAGGAGATGGTGACACCGCCACGACTTGCAGGCAGGCCTGCTGCCACCTCCTCTACTCCTCCTACTCCATCCTCTTTGCTAACCTCCTCGGCTAAGTCCTCTTCTGCTTTTGCGTCTTGCTCCACACCAACTGCACCCCCCCAGCTCCCCAGGGGCTATTCCACATGCCGGATATGACAGTGTCATGCCGTCTTGGGGTTGGCTTGCCTGAAAGAGAGTCACACCGGACCAGCACTACTGTCCGCCCTGAATGCACAGGTGGATCAGTGGCTGACCCCGCACCAACTGGAGATCGGCAAAGTGGTGTGTGACAACGGAAGCAATTTGTTGGCGGCATTGAATTTGGGCAAGTTGACACATGTACCGTGCATGGCACATGTGTTGAATCTGATTGTACACGCTTTGTGCATAAGTACCCAGGCTTACAGGATGTCCTCAAGCAGGCCAGGAAGGTGTGTGGCCATTTCAGGCGTTCCTACATGGCCATGGCGCACTTTTCAGATATTCAGCGGCGAAACAACATGCCAGTGAAGCGCTTGATTTGCGACAGCCCGACACGTTGGAATTCAACACTCCTAATGTTCGACCGCCTGCTCCAACAAGAAAAGGCCGTCAACGAGTATTTGTATGACCGGGGTGCAGACTTGTATAAAGTACTCGAAATTTCTACTTGAGTAAAAGTACAAGTGCTCGATCAAAAAGTGACTTGAGTAGAAGTGGAAGTGCTCGCAGAAAAAGTTACTTAAGTAGAAGTACTAAAGTATCCAACATTTTTTTTACTTAAGTATTGCAAGTAGTTTTTTTCAAAAAATTTGCTACTTAAGTACTAAAAGTAAAAAGTACCAGTAGTTTTGAAAAAAAAATTCTACTCAAGTACTGAAAGTAGAAGTACAAGTACTGTTATGTAGTTATTAAAGAAAGAAGTCAAAAGTTTGAACATCATATTGTTTTTTTATTATTTAAAATGATTTATTCAAATGATTAACCTAAAGGACAATCACAATTCCTTAGGCTGTAACTTTTTGTAAACAAAAAACAGATAAAGTATGTCCCTCCCTTCCCCTTTTAAAGCATCCACCTTTTAAAGCCAGGGGTGGTCTCCTTCCTGAGCTTCCTCACTCTCACAGCCAGGCAGATCACTTGAAGTTGAAGGGCCAGGGGTGGAAGGTAGTGTTTGTGGTTCGTCCATCTTTTCAGCTGATCAAAAGGCAGAACAGGAGCATGCGCAGTCTTCTTAATCGCGATTTGATTTGCTCAATTGATGATGATGTGCCAGGCCAGCTTCATCAAACCTACAACGCTTAAAGTGAAAAATGCATCAAAAACGACTAACAAAGTGGCTGTGCTAAAAATTCTAATAAAGTGCCTGCAATTATATATATATATTCTTCTTGTATTCAAAACCATCGCCCACAGTATCAAAAATAAAGTGACATGTCTGTGCTAAATGCAGTGCAAATTATTCCCACAATGTAAACTTAATTCATATAAAATATATATGACAATACCACAATAAAATAAGTTGTGATTGTGAATAATTTAGGTGCAAGTTTAAGTGTGTAAACTAAACTTTATAATGAAAAGTCCATAACTGAATTCCAGTGTGCAATCTAAGAAGTGCTTGTCACTTGCTGTCAGATGCTTCCACCTTTCTTCTGTGATCTGCTCAAGTAAAGTGGTGGACTGGATAGCCTCTCTCTCTGCCTCTCACCTTAGTAGCACTGGCACTGCACTGGTTCAAAAAGCTGTCTATATTGTTTTCATTATAAGAACTTGTCAGAACATGCTTCCACTACCTGTCATTCACACTAGTAGTGCTCATTTACTTTGCTCAAGTCAAGTGCCACTGCCAGTGGCCACTGCAGTGCAGGCACAGCCGCAGAGGCAGGCCGCAGGAAGCACAGGCACCACCACAACACAACACTTATGGTCCATGGACCATGGATGGTCGGATAATCATCATAGCCGTCAGTCTCACTCTTCTTGGTTCAAAAAAGCCACCCATGACCCGTGTGTATATAATATATTAATATTTTATATTGATTATTTGTTTCTCAAATGGCACATTTGCCATGGCAAGGATTAGGCCCTCTCCACGGTCCACCTCACTCACCTCATAGAGAAGAAGATGAGATGACGAAGAAAATGCTCAGAGTCCTGCTCCCACGTCCCGCCGCCCGCGTCACAACTCCTCTCAGTAAGGGCCCTAAGGGGTGGAGTCTGAGTGACACACAACATGTTTAGAGGCGGAAACCTCGAGCGGGAAGACGGCAGCACGGCTCCTCCAGTGCGGTCTCTTAACTTGATGATCATGACAGTGATTCCGCGGCGCGAGCCAGGCTGTGGGATTGATTGAATTGAGTTGTGCTGCCTACTGCTACATGCTACCTGCTACTACTACTAAATTGTGAGTCAGTATATTTTATTTCATTTTTATATATAAAAGCGGTATTGTTGAGCACTACTAGCCACTAGATCTCCTGGCTGTCACTTTGTCACATGTTGCGGAATCACAGCGGCTCGGCTCCAGAAGTGGCGGGTGTCCCCGTCATCCTGCCAGGGCCGCCAAGAAGTTCATCACCTAATCTTTAAGTTATTAATATCTTATGAGGAGAGGACCTATGAGATTGAGAATTGAAATAAATATATATGGCTTTTTGAACCAGTGCAGCCAGTGCCACAGTGCCACCCAGACGCTATCCACCAGTGCCACCACCATTAAGTGTGTTGTATATGTAAATGGGAGAGCTGCGCTACAACAATTGATACACTGTAAATTAAATCAGCGATAATAAAAAAAAATCAAACTACAGTCCAAACACATAGCACAGATTGAACGTGTATATTAGGTTAGGACAGTCCAAGAAAAGAGGATTCCAAGGTGCAAATGCAGGGATGGTAAATCCGCCACCAAAAGATCACTCCAAAAAGCCACGGTGAAGCATGCTGTGGGTGTACGCTTACCAGAAGGAGAAGGGTTAAGGGCCTTGTATAGTCTCAGGATGACCAGCTACAAAGAAACACCTCTCCTAACCGGGTCCTATTGGGTCCAAGGATCCTCCACATCCAGCAATTGCAAACCACCAGCCTCCTCATCCAACTCAATGGTTAGCCACACGTGTAAAAAAGAAGGGGCCACAATAGTGCAGATGGTTTTGGCAATTTTATGAATATCACAAAAATAACAGAATTACACTCACAGTTTTATGGTGAATAAGCGCTTGTCAAGGGGTATTAAAAACACCGCCGCCGCCCGACTTCCGGATGCAGAGTAGTGACATCAGCACGCCTTTCCCTACATACGTTTCGTTACAACTAACGTCTTCCAGGGGATGGAAGTAGTGTTGAGCGAACACGGACTGTATTATTCGTGTTCGTACCGAATAATTGGATTTTTTGTACCCGAACACGGACACGGACACTTTACTGTATGTTCGGGTAAAAATCCGTGTTCGGTCGTTTTATTTCCGGGTTTTGCATGCTTTGGCGCTCTTTTCATGGCGGGCTTTCAACAGCCAATCAACAATCGTTAAACTGGTGTGCCTTAAGCCATCCCAGCCATGCCTGCAAATGTCTCAGTAGCTGTGATTGGCCGTCTGAAGCATGTGACCAAGTCTTTATAAGTTCGAGGCAGCCGCAGCGGCGTCATTATGCTGCTTAGATTCAGGGACAGAGCACACATCAACGTGCTGGCTGCTGATTAGGGAAAGATAGGCAGGAAAAAACCATTTGTGTCCGGATAGAATTGAGGGACAGGTCGGAGTGTTTAGGCAGGGCGAGTTGTAGGCATTTTAGGGATAGAGTCTGCTGAATTATAGGGTCAGTGTCTTCTACAAACTACAATCGATATTGCTGTGTGGGGGGTGGGGTCTGCACTCAATCCTGATCTACGATCTCTTCTCAATCCTGTTAGGGACAGAGTCTGCTGAATTTTAGGGAAACTGTGTTCTACAAACTACAATCGATATTGCTGTGTGGTGTGGGATTGGAGATAGGCAGGTGTCAGTGATCCACATCCATTTTTCTGTGTGTGAGCTGCAGTGAACACAATCTTTTTGGGCTGCAGTGAACACAATCTTTTTGGGCTGCAGTGAACACAATCTTTTTGGGCTGCAGTGAACACAATCTTTTTGGGCTGCAGTGAACACAATCTTTTTGGGCTGCAGTGAACACAATCTTTTTGGGGTGCAGTGAACAAAATCTTTTTGGGGTGCAGTGAACACAATCCTTTTTGGTGTGCAGTGAACACAATCTTTGTGGGGTGCAGTGAACAAAATCCTTTGTGGGGTGCAGTGAACACAATCTTTTTGGGGTGCAGTGAACAAAATCCTTTTTGGGGTGCAGTGAACAACATCCTTTTTGGGGTGCAGTGAACACAATCTTTTTGGGGTGCAGTGAACAAAATCCTTTGTGGGGTGCAGTGAACACAATCTTTTTGGGGTGCAGTGAACACAATCTTTTTGGGGTGGAGTGAACAACATCCTTTTTGGGGTGCAGTGAACAAAATCCTTTTTGGGGTGCAGTGAACAAAATCATTTTTGGGGTGCAGTGAACACAATCTTTTTGGGGTGCAGTGAACACAATCTTTGTGGGGTGCAGTGAACACAATCTTTTTGGGGTGGAGTGAACAACATCCTTTTTGGGGTGCAGTGAACAACATCCTTTTTGGGGTGCAGTGAACACAATCTTTTTGGGGTGCAGTGAACACAATCTTTGTGGGGTACAGTGAACAGAATCTTTGTGGGGTGCAGTGAACACAATCTTTGGGGGGTACAGTGAACACAATCTTTGTGAGGTGCAGTGAACACAATCTTTGTGGGGTGCAGTGAACACAATCATTGTGGGGTGCAGTGAACTCAATCTTTGTGGGGTACAGTGAACACAATCTCATACTTCTGAAGGTTTGAGGGTGCTGCCTGTTCCATACTCCCCCTACTCCTCATCTAGCCTTTTAGGGGTACAAACAATAGTAATTGGGGCCTAGTGTGGTTGTGTACGTGTGATATACATACACTTTTTTGGGATCATATTTTCTATTCCGCTATTTAATCAAAAACCTTTGGGGATCAGTTAAATTGGGGGATAGTCTGTGTTGGTACGTGTGAGAGAGATCCACCTTTCCAAGTTGTTGGGGTTCATCTCATACTTCTGAAGGTTTGAGGGTGCTGCCTGTTCCATACTCCCCCTACTCCTAGCCTTTTAGGGGTACAAACAATAGTAATTGGGGCCTAGTGTGGTTGTGTACGTGTGATATACATACACTTTTTTGGGATCATATTTTCTATTCCGCTATTTAATCAAAAACCTTTGGGGATCAGTTAAATTGGGGGATAGTCTGTGTTGGTACGTGTGAGAGAGATCCACCTTTCCAAGTTGTTGGGGTTCATCTCATACTTCTGAAGGTTTGAGGGTGCTGCCTGTTCCATACTCCCCCTACTCCTAGCCTTTTAGGGGTACAAACAATAGTAATTGGGGCCTAGTGTGGTTGTGTACGTGTGATATACATACACTTTTTTGGGATCATATTTTCTATTCCGCTATTTAATCAAAAACCTTTGGGGATCAGTTAAATTGGGGGATAGTCTGTGTTGGTACGTGTGAGAGAGATCCACCTTTCCAAGTTGTTGGGGTTCATCTCATACTTCTGAAGGTTTGAGGGTGCTGCCTGTTCCATACTCCCCCTACTCCTAGCCTTTTAGGGGTACAAACAATAGTAATTGGGGCCTAGTGTGGTTGTGTACGTGTGATATACATACACTTTTTTGGGATCATATTTTCTATTCCGCTATTTAATCAAAAACCTTTGGGGATCAGTTAAATTGGGGGATAGTCTGTGTTGGTACGTGTGAGAGAGATCCACCTTTCCAAGTTGTTGGGGTTCATCTCATACTTCTGAAGGTTTGAGGGTGCTGCCTGTTCCATACTCCCCCTACTCCTAGCCTTTTAGGGGTACAAACAATAGTAATTGGGGCCTAGTGTGGTTGTGTACGTGTGATATACATACACTTTTTTGGGATCATATTTTCTATTCCGCTATTTAATCAAAAACCTTTGGGGATCAGTTAAATTGGGGGATAGTCTGTGTTGGTACGTGTGAGAGAGATCCACCTTTCCAAGTTGTTGGGGTTCATCTCATACTTCTGAAGGTTTGAGGGTGCTGCCTGTTCCATACTCCCCCTACTCCTAGCCTTTTAGGGGTACAAACAATAGTAATTGGGGCCTAGTGTGGTTGTGTACGTGTGATATACATACACTTTTTTTGGATCATATTTTCTATTCCGCTATTTAATCAAAAACCTTTGGGGATCAGTTAAATTGGGGGATAGTCTGTGTTGGTACGTGTGAGAGAGATCCACCTTTCCAAGTTGTTGGGGTTCATCTCATACTTCTGAAGGTTTGAGGGTGCTGCCTGTTCCATACTCCCCCTACTCCTAGCCTTTTAGGGGTACAAACAATAGTAATTGGGGCCTAGTGTGGTTGTGTACGTGTGATATACATACACTTTTTTGGGATCATATTTTCTATTCCGCTATTTAATCAAAAACCTTTGGGGATCAGTTAAATTGGGGGATAGTCTGTGTTGGTACGTGTGAGAGAGATCCACCTTTCCAAGTTGTTGGGGTTCATCTCATACTTCTGAAGGTTTGAGGGTGCTGCCTGTTCCATACCCCCCCTACTCCTCATCTAGCCTTTTAGGGGTACAAACAATAGTAATTGGGGCCTAGTGTGGTTGTGTACGTGTGATATACATACACTTTTTTTGGATCATATTTTCTATTCCGCTATTTAATCAAAAACCTTTGGGGATCAGTTAAATTGGGGGATAGTCTGTGTTGGTACGTGTGAGAGAGATCCACCTTTCCAAGTTGTTGGGGTTCATCTCATACTTCTGAAGGTTTGAGGGTGCTGCCTGTTCCATACTCCCCCTACTCCTCATCTAGCCTTTTAGGGGTACAAACAATAGTAATTGGGGCCCAGTGTGGTTGTGTACGTGTGATATACATACACTTTTTTGGGATCATATTTTCTATTCCGCTATTTAATTTAACTGGGCCTCCATGCGAGACCTGTGTGCCTTGTTGCGCTGTTTTGAGTACTCCACCAACATGGCCAGTGGCAATGACGCCGTTCTCAGCTTAACTATCCCACTTCTATGCCTCCTTGAAAAAACAATTCGGGCGATGATGGAAGAGGATGTGGCACAGGATGAGGAGGAGGAGGAGGATGAAGAGGTAACATTTCCAAGGCTTTCAGGGCAGTCATTCGCAAGGGGCTCCGAGGGTGGGTTCCTGCACACGCAAACGCCAGGGACGCAATTGTCCAGCAGGGGCACAGTTCTGGAGGATGAGGAGGATGAGGAGGAGGAGGAGCTGGAGGAGGAGATGGAACCATGTTCACAGCAGGGTGGCACCCAGGCCAGCTCATGGCCATCACTGGTGCGTGGCTGGGGGGATACAGAGGACACGGACGATACACCTCCCACAGAGGACAGCCTTTCGTTGCCTCTGGGCAGCCTGGCACACATGAGCGATTACATGCTGCAGTGTCTCCACAACGACCGCCGAGTTGCCCACATTCTAACTTGTGCTGATTACTGGGTGGCCACGCTGCTGGATCCCCGTTACAAGGACAACGTACCGTCCTTAATTCACTCACTGGAGCGCGATCGCAAGATGCGCGAGTACAAGCGCACGCTGGTAGACGCCATGCTGCTGGCATTCCCATCTGACAGCGGGGCCACAGTGGAAGCACAAGGCAGAGGAGGAGGAGGTCGCCAACGCAACCAGGGCACCGCCAGCACCTCAGAAGGCAGGGTTAGCATGGCCGAAATGTGGAAAAGCTTTGTCAGCACGCCACAACAAACAGCAGCACCAGCAGCTCAGATGGAACGTCTTAGCAGGAGGCAGCATTTTACCAACATGGTGGAGCAGTATGTGTGCACACGCCTACATGTAGTGAATGATGGGTCTGCCCCCTTCAACTTCTGGGTCTCCAAATTGGGCACATGGCTTGAGCTTGCCCTTTACGCCTTGGAGGTGCTGGCGTGCCCTGCAGCCAGTGTATTATCTGAACGGGTATTTAGCACGGCTGGGGGCGTTATAACAGACAAGCGCAGCCGCCTGTCCAGAGACAATGTGGACAAGCTCACGTTCATTAAAATGAACCAGGCATGGATCCCACGGGACTTTTCCGTACCTTATGCAGAATAGCAATGGATACCGACCTTACCCACCCATTGTTCCATTTTTGCTCTTTCTCACTCTTTTGGGGTGTACCCTCATTTAAAATTTTTGAAAAGAAGCAGTGTTGGCTACCTCGTCCTCCTCCTCAGGGCCAGATTAATGTAGGGGCTATTGGAGCTGCAGCTCCAGACCCCTACCTTTTATATAGGCCCCGGGTTGGCCATATTCACTGTTACCGCTCTTCTGTCACTTGTAAACACAGAAGTCTGGCTTCTATGCTCGCTTCCCCAGGCAGCACCCTCAGAACCTCCCCACACAGCGTGAAGGCCGGACAAGGAGGGACAGTTGGCGATGCATGGATGTGTTTATGGGCTTCAGAGACAGCATCCCATGTTGAATTAGGCATGCATGGCTGCACCCTTCCTCCTCTGGGTGCATGGCAAGGCACGGCCCTTAAGGCCCTTCAAAATCCTCAGCACCAAGCCCATGATGCTGTTAATCCGGCCCTGGTCCTCCTCCACCGCCGCTTCCACCTACACCGCCCATAGGTGTGCGCAGCCTATTGCATTAAGGTGTGCACCCCAAAGTTGAAATACACATGCATGTGTTTGCCAGCAGGGAGAGTAATGTATCGGGGCCATGTACCTGTAGGCAAGGAGAAATAGAGCAGAGCAGGTCCCAGGGAGATCTTTCCCATCTCCTCACTGGCAATGCTATGTGCCCTAGGTGATTAGGGTGTGCCCAGGCACACCCAGCACACCCTGTGCGCACGCCTATGTCACCGCCACATCCACCACCACCTCAACCTCCCTCCTACTCCATATGGGCCTCGTCCTTCAGAGATGAAGAAGAACATTGTTTTATTTTTCTGTTTTTTTTTTGTTGTTTTAAGTTATTTCCCTATCCACATTTGTTTGCAGAGCACTTGCCATGCTCTTAATTACGTTTTGCTGCCATTTGCAGCACTCTAGCCCTTTCCTTTGGTGTTTTAGAGCCATTTTAGTGCCTTAAAGTTCGGGTCCCCATTGACTTCAATGGGGTTCGGTGTCCGGGAAAAGTTCGGTAAAAGTCCGGGACACGGACCCGGACTTTTTTTTAAAGTTCGGCCGAACCCGTCGAACACGGACATCTAGGTGTTCGCTCAACCCTAGATGGAAGCTTTTTGCCTTGTCTAGCTTAGCGCAGTTATTTATACTTTACCATTAAGTGTGTTGGTCGATCACTCGAGCACTGAAGGAGGTGGAAGCATCTGACAAGTGAAGTGACACTTTAGATTTGCACACTGGAATTCATTTATGGACTTTTCGTTATAGATAGGTTTACACACTTCAACTTGTTGCACGCACCTGACCTAACTTATTTCATAACTTATTTTATTGTGATTTATTGTCATATTTTATATGAATGGAATTTACTGTTACATTGTGGGAATAATTATTTTCACTGCATTTAGGCTTTAGCACATTCATGTCACTTTATTTTTGATACTGTGTGGAGTGTGGGCAGGGCACTGGGGGCAACGATGATATTATATCGATTGCACAGGCACTTTATTCGCACAGCCAAGTTGTGTTTGTTAGTAGTTTCTTGATGCACTTTAAGCGCTGTAGCACCATTTATTTGTTTGTTTCATATTTTCTTTTTATTGGAAAGATTTGGTATAGCAGCTTTTATTATACACAGCCTTTATTTTCGTATGTGCTGATTTACAAATTACATTATACACATTTTTTTGAGCTTTATGCAACCTGCCATCTACTGTTCTGGCAGTGGTAATTTTTTTAAAAGTAACGAGTAACGATGCAGCACAAAAAAAAAATATCGGAATAGAAGTATCGAAATCATCGAAAAAATGTAGTGAAGTAGGAGAAAAAAATTCTACTCTAGGAAAGTACAGATAATGCATTTCGGTACTTAAGTACAGTACTTAAGTAGTTCTACTTCGTTACTATATATCTCTGCCGGGGTGCTAGGACAGCCTCTGCGGAGCTGGGTATTTTTTTGCCATGTTACTGGACGCTCATGCGCAATGCCTGTAGGCTCATGCGTCCTTTTGAGGAGGTGACAAACCTAGTCAGTTGCACCATCAGGGACATCATCCCATATGTTTTCTTCCTGGAGCGTGCCCTGCGAAGAGTGCTGGATCAGGCCGTAGATGAGCGTGAAGAGGAAGAGTTGTGGTCACCATCACCACCAGAAACAGCCTTATCGCTTGCTGGACCTGCGGCAACGCTGGAAGAGGAGTCAGAGAAGAAATGTGGCTTTGAGGAGGAGGAACACCAACCACAGCAGGCATCCCAGGGTGCTCGTTGTCACCTATCTGGTACCCGTGGTGTTGTACGTGGCTGGGGGGAAGAACAGACCTTCAATGAGATCAGTGAGGACAAGAAATTGGACATGAGTAGCTCGGCATCCAATCTTGTGCAAATGGGGTCTTTCATGCCGTCATGCCTTTTGAGGGACCCTCGTATAAAAAGGCTGAAAGAGAATGACCTGTATTGGGTGGCCACGCTACTAGACCCCCGGTATAAGCAGAAAGTGTCTGAAATGTTACCGAATTACCGGCAGTCGCAAAGGATGCAGCAGTTACAAAACAAGTTAAAAAGTATGCTTTACACAGCGTATAAGGGTGATGTCACAGCACAACGGGAATCTAACAGGGGAAGAGGTGAAGGTAATCCTCCTCCTACCACAACCACGCCGGCAAGGACAGGACGATTTACAGATGTGTTGTTGATGGAGGACATGCGGAGCTTTTTAAGTCCTACGCATCGCCACAGCCCTTCGGGGTCCGCCCTCAGAGAACGACTCGACCGTCAGGTAGCAGACTACCTTGCCTTAACTGCAGACATCGACACTCTGAGGAGCAATGAACCCCTTGACTACTGGGTGTGCAGGCTTGACCTGTGGCCTGAGCTATCCCAATTTGCGATAGAACTTCTGTCCTGCCCCGCTTCAAGTGTCCTGTCAGAAAGGACCTTCAGCGCAGCAGGAGGTATTGTCACTGAGAAGAGAAGTCGCCTAGGTCAAAAAAGTCTAGATTACCTCACATTTATTAAGATGAATGAGGCATGGATCCCGAAGGGACTGACAGTGAGGGATGCATTTGACTAAAAAAGGCCTGATGAGATGCCTTGAGCTAAAAATGGTCCACATGCTGCTGTATTTAATCTCTGCATGCCGGATGACTTATGTGACTTCTCCGCCACCAACTACGGTTCAAGCCGCAATGTTTTAGTGAACTTTCTGCCTGAAAAAACTCAATTTTTCCGGCCGCTGCTACAGCAGCAGCTGCAACAATACCTACTTTTTCAGGCATGTGTACATACTTAAAGCGGAGTTCCACCCTGGATTTTTTTTTTTTTTTAATACCCCCGGGACAGTCAGGGCTAGTGCATTCCACAATGGCTAGCCTCTGATCTGTCCCGGGTTGCACTTACCTGTTAGGACAAATACTTACCTTGCAAACGTCTTGTCCAGCGCTGCCATCTCAGATGTGGGCAGCTTGAAGCCAGCGCGTCCTCTTCGACGTCTTCTTCCGCCTTCTTTGGTCCCACGATGCTCTGCGCCGGCCCCGACGTCACTTCCGGGTCGCGCGCGTCATCCCTCCACAGCTTCTGGGCATGCCCAGAAGCTGTTTAGAAGGGGATGACGCGCGCGACCCGGAACTGACGTCGGGGCCGGTGCAGGCGCAATGATTCCTGGGAGCTATGACGTCCAGCTCCCAGGAATCATTGCAGAGCCAGGAAGTGACGACGGGCCGCGGCCGAGGAAGGAGGAAGAAGGAAGTAAGGTAAGTATATTTTCTTCGCTACGAGGTAAGTAAAAAAAAAAAAAAAATATGCGATTATCCATTTCTTTTTCAGGTGACCCGGAGCGAGAAGATGGAGGTAAGTATAAAAATAGGGTGGAACTCCACTTTAATTTTTCTGGCCTCTGGTGCTACACTGTGGCTGCAAAAAACAAAAAAACAAAAAAAGGCACATACATGTGTCAATTCCCCTTCGTGATCGTTACCTTGTTGTGGTGAAGGGGCTTGCGTATTACAATGAAGCGATCACCTCTAGGAGTGTGCTGGCAATGTTGCCACACCCCAGATGATAAGGTCATTGCTTCATTATGAACAGACCAAAAGCGATCCGCTGGATAATTTTTCATAGAAAATACATTAATTTTCTTTATGATCATCTTGGGTGATCATTAAAGCCTACTAGGCCAACAATGGGCCCACACTGCAGAATCATTGTTTTCTGGGTCACTTAATTGTCACTGAACTACCTCAGCACGACCATAAGCTTTGAAAAACCGCCATCGCCTGCAATCTCCCAAACGGGCGCATGAGCACAGTCATCACTACAGCAAGATTGACGCATAGAGGAATAAAATTTATGTCATGAGTGTGTCAACTATTGACAACTCTTTGCGGTTGTCTAAAATCTATTCGATACACGTCCCCTGATAGGGGACGTAACAGGGATTAAACTGATAAGAATAGTACCACTTAACACGCCACTCATATAGGATGGCACAGTACATTGCACGGCGCACGCGCAGTGCCCAAAATTGGAAGTAAGAGGACAGACCAACCATCTTTTTCCATCTCCCGGTTCCTAAAATCTATTCCGTACACCGGCCCCTGATAGGGGACGTAACGTAACAGGGATTAAACTGATAAGAACAGATTTTTTTAATTTAAAAAAAAAAAAAGAGGACAGCCTCTGCGGAGCTGGGTATTTTTTGGCCGTGTTACTGAATGCTCATGCACAATGGCTGTAGGCTCATGCGTCCTTTTGCGGAGGTGACAAACCTGGTCAGTCAAACCCAAGGCAACATCATCGACCTCATCCCATATGTGTTTTTTCTGGAGCGTGCCCTGCAAAGAGTACTGGATCAGGCCGTAAATGAGCATGAAGAGGAAGAGTTGTGGTCCCCATCACCACCAGAAGCAGCCTTATCGTTGTCGATTGCTGGACCTGTGGCAATGCAGAGAGAGGAGTCTGAAGAAGAGAAGTCAGAGGAGGAAGGTGGCTTTGAGGAGGTGGAAGACCAACCACAGCAGGCGTCCCAGGGGGCTTGTTGTCACCTTTCGGGGACCCTTGGTGTTGTACGTGGCTGGGTGGAGGAAGAGACCTTCAATGACGTCAGTGAGGACAAGGAACGGGACATGGCTAGCTTGGTATCCAACCTTGTGCAAATGGGGAGTTTGCGGTTGTGCAAATGGACTGACTGACTGTTAAATGGGGAGTTTGGTCTGTCACTGTGAAGCGGGCGTAACCCTTACACTACCTGATTGATAAAACATCATACCTGATCGTATACACACACTGAATGTTTTAAAGCACGTTATTCCAAACAATTTAGGAATGTTAGGTGATTTATGCCCTTTATGGATTAAAACTCGACTCTGCGTCAACTACGTAATTTTCCATGGGAGTTTTGCCATTGATCCCCCTCCGGCATGCCAAAGTCCAGGTGTTAGTCCCCTTGAAACAACTTTTCCATCACTATTGTGGCCAGAAAGAGTCCCTGTGGGTTTTAAAATTCGCCTGCCTATTGAAGTCTATGGCAGTTCGCCGAGGTTCGCGTTCGCCGTTCGCGAACGGCAAATTTTAGGTTTGCGACATCACTACTGTAGAACCTCATAAAGTTCAGGAGATGCATAAAAGTTTTCCGTTGTTACACAATAGCCCTGATTTAGCAATGGCTCAATTAGTGAAAGAACAGAAGATGTTGCCATTCCATAATTGCTGTATTTATCATCAAATTTTGTTCCTTTTCCAGTGTATATCACTGAATTCCAAATGTAGCCCATTGACGATTCACATAGCATGTAGGATTTTTACGCCAAATCGTGCCCTCTTTGATGCAATGTATTGAACCCAGCTGAGCCTTCCCTTGTAGGCCATTAGACTTTCATCTATGCTGGGCACCGCTCCTCAGCAAGGATGTGCTGGAACTGGAGAGAGTCCAGAGAAGGGCAACAAAGCTAATAAAGCGACTGGAGGATCACAGCTCTGAGAAAAGACTACAAGCATTGAACTTATTCTCTCTGGAGAGGAGATATGATATCAATGTACAAATACAGTACTGGCGACAAACTATTCAGTGAAAGGGAATATAAAAGGACTCACGGCCATTTGGTAAAATGAGAAGAAAAGCAGTTTAACCTAAATTGCCTAAAGCAGGGGTGTCAAACTCCATTTGTAGCTGGGTTGCATCAGCAATGCGTTTGCCATCAAAGGGCCAGTTGTAGCTGGGTTGCACTATGTACACGGTGCAGAGTTCAGTATTAGGGATGATCGAACGGTTCGGGTCCACCATCGGTTCGGCCCGAACATTGGGTGTTCGAGTTTCGGCCGAATTTAGAACTTTTTGCCCAAAAAGTTCGGAATTCGGCAACCAGAACCGCCCAAAATGCAATGCTTCAGGAAATGGGCTTTAAAAGCCCGTGATTGGACCAGAACCATTAGCAAAAGCCAATTGAGGGGGCAGAAGAATGCTAGGAATGTGATTGGAGTGACTAGGGGGTCCCTAGACCAATCATTAGTGAATACGCCCCCCAGTATATAAGATCGCCCCCGCCATATTCCCAGCATTGTTATACTGGACATGGAAGAGAGTGGAAGCAGTTCTGTTAATTTTACTTTAAAAGTGTCATTTAGCTATTTTTAGTGTGAGGAAAGGGATATCTAGTGTAGTTAGAGTGCTCCTTTACACTTAAGTTAGCTTCAAAAATTTAGTTTCTGTAGGGAAAGTGTTAAGTGTCAGGGGACCGTAGTGTAGTGTAGGGTTAACTGACAGTGACTGCTATGGCAGGGTGACAAAACCCTTCCATAGCAGGGTGACCGCTATAGAGAAATGATCATTTCTCTGCTTTGGGACAGGAATGTGGCTTCTCACCAGCAAGCATTTTTTAATGCTGCAGGGGCTGCCACTGCCAGTGCTTTTTTGAGGACATGTTTGATGTCAGACATGACATCTGAATATGTGTATAGGGGGTATATATAGACATATATGTCTGAATATATACCCCTAGACATATATAGGTGTGATAGTAGCAGAAATAAATGCTTGCGCTAATGAAATCATTTACAGTAATATATTTCTGCTACTATCACACCTATATATGTCTAGGGGTATATATTCAGACATATATGCCTATATATACCCCCTATACACATGTTCAGATGTTTTGCCTGCCTCAAAAGAACCCCAAAAAATGCCAAAAAAACGCTAGTGTCAAAAAAAAAAATGCCCAGGTGTGTTTTTGCTGGCATTTTTTGGGGGGTTTTGGAGGCAGGCAAAACATCAGAACTTGTGCACAGTACCACTATACACAAGTTCAGATGTTTTGCCTGCCTCAAAAGAACCCCAAAAAATGCCAAAAAAAACGCTAGCGTCAAAAAAAAAATGCCCAGGTGTGTTTTTGCTGGCATTTTTTGGGGGGTTTTGGAGGCAGGCAAAACATCAGAACTTGTGCACAGTACCACTATACACAAGTTCAGATGTTTTTCCTGACTGCAAAGAACCCAAAAAAATGCCTGCTATTAAACCGGCAAGGTGTTACAGCAGAGAAGCCATATTCCTGTGCTTAAAGTTTTCTAATACAAACGATCTTTTTTTTTATGGTTCTGGACATGCTACAGAGCTGAAACTTCACAGGTACACCTTTTAGACCCCCCAGACACAAAATCACACAAAAAAAAGTTCTTAAAAATTGTCATTTTTGATAAAAAAGCCAATTATTGAAAAATTAAAAAAAAAAAAAAAAAAAAGAGATTTTTTGATTTTTACTTTGGATTTAGTATCTGGGGGGTCTAAAAAGTGTACATGTGAAGTTTCAGCTCTGTAGCATGTCCAGAACCCCCCAAAAATTAGCATTTTCTTATAATTTTTATTAGAACAGGAATACGGCTTCTCTACGGCGCTTTTTCTTGCATTTATCGGGCATTTTTGGAGGCAGGCATGACTTTTTTTGGATTTAGTGTCTGGGGGGTCTAAAAAGTGTACCTGTGAAGTTTCAGCTCTGTAGCATGTCCAGAACCAGAAAAAAAGATAATTTTTCAGTAGAGCAGGGATGGTGGGACCCCTCTTTTACACTTATATGATCTTTTTTTGGGGTTCTGGACATGCTACAGAGCTGAAACTTCACAGGTACACCTTTTAGACCCCCCAGACACAAAATCACACAAAAAAAGTTCTTAAAAATTGTCATTTTTGATATAAAAGCCAATTATTGAAAAATTAAAAAAAAAAAAAAAAAAAAAAGAGATTTTTTGATTTTTACTTTGGATTTAGTATCTGGGGGGTCTAAAAGGTGTGCATGTGAAGTTTCAGGTCTGTAGCATGTCCAGAACCAGAAAAAAAAAGATTGTTTGTATTAGAAAACTTTAAGCACAGGAATATGGCTTCTCTGCTGTAACACCTTGCCGGTTTAATAGCAGGCATTTTTTTGGGTTCTTTGCAGTCAGGAAAAACATCTGAACTTGTGTATAGTGGTACTGTGCACAAGTTCTGATGTTTTGCCTGCCTCCAAAATCCCCAAAAAATGCCAGCAAAAACACACCTGGGCATTTTTTTTTTTGACGCTAGCGTTTTTTTTGGCATTTTTTGGGGTTCTTTTGAGGCAGGCAAAACATCTGAACATGTGTATAGGGTGTATATATAGGCATATATGTCTGAATATATACCCCTAGACATATATAGGTGTGATAGTAGCAGAAATATATTACTGTAAATGATTTCATTAGCGCAAGCATTTATTTCTGCTACTATCACACCTATATATGTCTAGGGGTATATATTCAGACATATATGTCTATATATCCCCCCTATACACATGTTCAGATGTTTTGCCTGCCTCAAAAGAACCCCAAAAAATGCCAAAAAAAAACGCTAGCGTCAAAAAAAAAAATGCCCAGGTGTGTTTTTGCTGGCATTTTTTGGGGAATTTTGGAGGCAGGCAAAACATCAGAACTTGTGCACAGTACTACTATACACAAGTTCAGATGTTTTTCCTGACTGCAAAGAACCCAAAAAAATGCCTGCTATTAAACCGGCAAGGTGTTACAGCAGAGAAGCCATATTCCTGTGCTTAAAGTTTTCTAATACAAACAATCTTTTTTTTTCTGGTTCTGGACATGCTACAGACCTGAAACTTCACATGCACACCTTTTAGACCCCCCAGATACTAAATCCAAAGTAAAAATCAAAAAATCTCTTTTTTTTTTTTTTTTTTTTTAAATTTTTCAATAATTGGCTTTTTTTATCAAAAATGACAATTTTTAAGAACTTTTTTTGTGTGATTTTGTGTCTGGGGGGTCTAAAAGGTGTACCTGTGAAGTTTCAGCTCTGTAGCATGTCCAGAACCAGAAAAAAAGATCATATAGGTGTTAAAGTTAAAGGAGGCTCCCGACCCACATCCCTGTTCTACTGAAAAATTATCTTTTTTTTTTTCATGGTTCTGGACATGCTACAGAGCTGAAACTTCACATGCACACCTTTTAGACCCCCCAGATACTAAATCCAAAGTAAAAATCAAAAAAATCTCTTTCCTGACAGACTCCATGGCAGCATACGTATCGGGTTTGGCCCCGCCTCCAAACCTACCCATAGGACCTCACTCCCATAAATCTTTGCTCCTGTTCAGCACACGTGTTCTTTTTTTGTCCTCCAAAGGATTACCTGATATCCTACCTGAAGATGGATTCCGGGTGATGGATGGCTCTACCAGTCGGGTATGGAGCTCTCCAATAAGCCCCAGCTGCTGCGGGGTATGGAGTAGGGGCGAAGATGTATGCAGCCTTGGCCAAAAAGCCCAGCTGCTGCGGGTGGCCGGTACCCTAAGAATGAGATAAGTCCGGTGTGTGCATCCATCCCTGGTGATCTGCGGTTCGTGAGTACAAAGTCCTCCATGGCAGCTATTTTGTTTATATTTGCTTGCTCGTGCCTTTATGTCTTACCTGGTTTTTCTCCTGCCTTCCCTGGTGGCTAGTGGTCCGGGGCCGGTCAGCGATTCACTTCCTGACCGGCCTCCGGTGCGCGCTACTGCGCATGTGCGGCGCCTCGGGAACGAGGCTTGGTTCTCGCGCATGCGCAGTGTAAGCACGGCGCATGCGCAGTAAGCTGGCGTCGGTGGCGATCGCTGATGACGTCACCAGGCGCCATATTTAAACCCCAGAGCTGTCAGCAGTGTTGTGTTTGTACACACTGCTGATACTGGGTGTTACACATACGAAAATCGTTCGTTTTTGTGGTCATTTTGCTGTGCGCTGCCGCTCTGCCTGCTAACCTTGGTTCCTGGTGAGTACTGGCCCCAGTTTGGGAGCAACCCCCCCCCCCCCCCGCTTTGCTGGTTTTTCTGACATGCTGTCCGGCTCATTCTTGTAGGTCAGCATCAGAATGGAAGCTACTTTGCCCTCCGGTGGTCAGCCCGCCCCTAACAGGTATTTGGGGCTTCTTGGTGGGGTTGTGGGTTATAGGGGGTGGGGGTAGGAACTCAAGTGTTCCTAGCTTCCTGTCTGTGTTTTCTGTTTTTTCTCTTGTTCACAGCCCTCCTCGTTCAGAGACTAGGCACTCTTCTCAAAGAAGTGAAAGGCGCTCAAGCTCTCGCCACCGGCACTCTACTGGAAAGTCCCGTTCGGGCTCACATCATCGTAAAGCGTCCACTTCAGCCAGCCACGCACAGAGACCTGACAAAGCAGGTTGCAGGGGCTGTGGCGCTAGTGTCCCGGAGAGGAAGCTTTTCTGTGACAGATGTTTCTCCCAGGCTGCGGGAGAAAGGGATACTTCCGATCAACGCATTGAGGCTTTGGTCAAGAGAGTGGTAAAGGACTCTTTGGCAGAGTTGGGTGTCAGTCGTTCTCAAGACACTGCAACGGCTTCCCCAAGCCCTTCCCCTGTAGCACTACAGGTACAGGAAGATTTCGAGTCGGCCCACACAAGCCATCAGTCGATGCTCTTGTCGGGTAGCGACCCTGAAGATGAAGATCCCTGCTTGGGTTTTGAATATACCTTGGTGCCTTCCCTGGTTAAAGCGGTCAGAGAGACCTTAAATTGGGAAGAGTCAGCTGTTCCCCCTCCCAAGCAGAAGAAGTACTTTAAACAGCTCAATAAGGAGCGTGTTAATTTTCCCTTCCTGGGAGAGTTGGGTGAAATCATCTTGGAGGAGTGGAAAAAGGTGGAACGAAAGAATTCCTTAGTATCCAAGATGGCTAAACTTTACCCCTTCAAAGAGGATGATGTGAAACATCTTGAGTCTCCTCCCCTAGTTGACGCAGCAGTCATGAGACTGGTCAAGCACGTGACCCTTCCCTTAGAGGATACGGTCTCATTTAAAGACCCGTTGGACCGAAGGATGGACTCTGATTTGAAGAGAATCTACCTTACAGCAGGTATGGCCTGTAAACCAGTCCTGGCTTTGGCTGCTCTATCCAAAGCCATGGAGTCTTGGGCTGATGTGGTAGACGAATCGGTCAGATCGGTTTCGGAGGAGGTGGCCAGAAGCGCTCCAATCCAGGAGCTTAGGCTGGGCGCGTCGTTCCTTGGGGAGGCTTCCATAGACTTGATCCGTCTATTGGCAAGAGTTATGCTGTCCTCGGTCACAGCTAAGAGAGCTCTTTGGCTCCGCCCTTGGGTTGCGGATCCGGCATCAAAGCAAGTTTGGTGCCGTATTCCCTTTGAGGGGTCCTCCCTTTTCGGGAATAAACTTGACGAGGCCATAACCCGGGCTACAGGCGGTAAGTCTGGGTTTCTTCCCCAGGATCGGCGCCAGTTCAACGTCAAGAAAGGACAGCCTACCAGAAAATTTGTGCCTGACCGGGCCAGGGAAGCTCGTTCTTATAGACCTGGTCGGGAGTTCAACCGGAACTGGAGATCCAGACAGTCTTCCAGGAAGACGACAAAGAATGTCTCCTCTGGGGACCGCGAGCCCACTAAGTCCTTTTGAGGGTGGGCCCGCTCAGACATGTCGGGTGGGTGCACGTCTACGCTCCTTCCGACATGTCTGGGCGGCTTCGATTCAGGACCCCTGGGCCGTCAGGACGGTGTCTTCAGGCCACAAGTGGGTCTTCAAGGAGAGGCCAGGCTCAAGGTTCCTGCCTACTGCCATACCATGTCTAGAAGAAAGGCGTCAGATTTTGTTTTCTTACGTCGAAGCTCTCATTGCTCAAGGGGCTGTCATCTCCGTTCCAGAGTCAGAGCGAGGCCAAGGAATATATTCTCCGCTCTTTCTGGTCCAAAAGAAGAACGGATCATGGAGACCAGTAATAGATTTGACCTTCTTGAACAAATTCATAAAAAAAGAAAGGTTCAAAATGGAGACCCTGTTGTCCATACAGCAGTCAGTCCAGCCGGCAGATTGGATGGTGTCCATCGACTTGAAAGACGCCTACTTTCATGTCCCTGTGGACGAAGATTTTCAAAGGTTTCTCCGGTTCGAAGTGGGAGGATTACATCTTCAGTTTATCTGTCTCCCATTCGGGCTCTCAACATCTCCACGGACCTTTTCAAAAATCTTATTGGCCGTGGTAGCCCTACTGAGATTGAAAGGTATCCGTCTTCACCACTATTTGGACGATCTACTCCTGTTGTCCCAAGACAGAGACCAACTATTAGTTCATCTGGAGCAGGTCGTGTCCACTCTCCAGAAGTTTGGTTGGTTACTCAACAAGGAGAAGAGTCACCTGATTCCAACTCAGTCCCTGATCTACTTGGGCGCTCTGTTCGACACAGAGAAGGCGACTATCTCTCTTCCAGAGGAAAAGATAGGGACTCTCCGAGACAGGATTCGCTTTGCCCTCTCATCCTCTCATCTTCAGGCACGTCAATGTCTGAAGGTGATCGGGACTATGGTCGCAGTAGTCCCCATGGTGAAGTGGGCCCTGTGGAGGATGAGACCCTTTCAGAAGGGATTCCTTCAGCAATGGGATACGTGGCATCTGGATCAACGCATCTTCCTAACCCCTTCAATGAGAGCGAGTCTTCCTTGGTGGCTATGCAGAGACCACCTGCTGAACTGCCACTCTCTGAAACCAGCTCCGTGGGTAGTGGTTACCTCGGACGCCAGCAACATAGGCTGGGGTGCCCACTGTCTGTCGGAGGTGGCACAGGGCAGGTGGGAGTTTTCCACTCGAGGAATAGTATCCAACATACTAGAACTCCGAGCAGCATTCCAAGCTCTTCGAGCATTTGCTCACCTGACAAAAGACCAACCTGTCATGCTGCGCCTGGACAACACCTCAGCAGTGGCATACATCAGGAAACAAGGGGGTACACGCAGCTGGTCCCTATTGAGGGAAGTGGAGCCGATTATGTCCTGGGCACAGAAAAATCTCTCGAATCTTTCAGCGGTTTATGTTCCAGGAGTCCAGAATGTCAAAGCAGACTTCTTGTCCAGAGTGGATCTGGACAACAACGAGTGGTCCCTTCACAAGGAAACGTTCGACTGGATCCTAACATTGGGGTTTTCTCCAGAGGTAGATCTCTTCGCCTCCCCCTGCAATCACAAACTGCCGAAGTACTACTCAAGATTCAGAGATCCACAAGCATCAGGGATAGATGCACTCTCGGATCAGTGGAGATTCCACAGGGCATACGCCTTCCCACCAATTCCGATTGTGTTGCAGTTCCTTCGGAGACTCAGGTCGGAGCCAGTGGAGGTAGTGGCGGTGATTCCCTTCTGGCCGAACAGGCCATGGTTTCCCCTTCTGACGCTACTCAGTGTCCAAGATCCAATCCCGCTACCCTTCAGGCCGGACCTGTTGTCCCAGGGGTCTGTACTCCATCCATGCCCAGACCGTTTACATCTCAAGGTCTGGATGTTGAGAGGAGGAGGTTACAGGCTTTAGGCTGTCCAGAAACGGCAATCTCGACACTACTTAGTGCTAGAAGAAGCTCAACGAACAGGGTGTATCAGAGAATCTGGGAAAAATTTTCTGCACAACTGAATACAAGGCCTGATCCTCAATCTTCAATTAAGATCCAGGATGTATTGAGCTTTCTCCAATCAGGACTGGATTTGCCTCTATCAGTGAGTTCGCTCAGAGTCCAGGTCTCGGCTATTTCTGCTTTTACAGGGATCTCCTGGGCCACTCATGCCCTAATTCGTCAGTTCTTCCAAGGGGCAGTGAGAATCAGACCTCAGAGAAAACCCAGGTTTCCCAAGTGGGATCTGCCACTAGTTCTGGATTTCCTGGCGAGTCAGATTCAAGACATGTCTGATTCCTTGACCATAAGAGAGCTTACACTGATAACAGTGTTTCTGGTAGCTATAACCTCAGCAAAAAGAGTGTCGGAAATTGGGTCCTTTGGGACACAAGAGCCTTTCTTAACCTTTTTTCCTGACAGAGTGGTGCTCATCCCCATGCTGGATGCGAGACCAAAAAGGACCTCTGTCTTCCATGAAAACATAGAAACAGTATTACCAACCTTTAGACAGGAAGAGGAAGAATCTTCGGTTCATCCGCTGGATGTTGGAGAGTGTATTAAGAAATATTTAGATGCCACTTCCTCTTTCAGAAAATCAGAACATCTCTTTGTTACCTTCTATGGAAAAAACAAAGGTTCAAGAGCCTCGACGAGATCCATTTCCTCTTGGATCATCCAGACCATCCAGTGGGCTTATAGGGCTAAGGGCTTGACCCCTCCAGCAGTAGTTACAGCTCATTCGACGCGGAGCATCTCTACCTCCTGGGCAGTATCCAGACATGTGGCTCCTGAAGTCATTTGCAGAGCAGCGTCGTGGTCCTCTATTAACACTTTCTTATCCCATTACTGTGTTGAGCCAGCGGCTCTTTCTTCTGTGAATTTCGGTTTGCAAGTCCTGTCTGTTTGACAAAATGCATTAAACTTTTCTGTTCAGCACCTGCCCACCCTGTGTGTACGGCGAGTTATTTCCCGATACGTATGCTGCCATGGAGTCTGTCAGGAAAACGGAAAATTTATATCAAATACTTACCGTAATTTTCCTTTCCTGATGGACTCCATGGCAGCAGGAGTTCCCTCCCGGATTTCTGTGGAGGATAGTTACAGAACACGTGTGCTGAACAGGAGCAAAGATTTATGGGAGTGAGGTCCTATGGGTAGGTTTGGAGGCGGGGCCAAACCCGATACGTATGCTGCCATGGAGTCCATCAGGAAAGGAAAATTACGGTAAGTATTTGATATAAATTTTCCGTTTTTTTTTTTTTTTTTAATTTTTCAATAATTGGCTTTTTTATCAAAAATGACAATTTTTAAGAACTTTTTTTGTGTGATTTTGTGTCTGGGGGGTCTAAAAGGTGTACCTGTGAAGTTTCAGCTCTGTAGCATGTCCAGAACCAGAAAAAAAGATCATATAGGTGTTAAAGTTAAAGGAGGCTCCCGAACCACATCCCTGTTCTACTGAAAAATTATCTTTTTTTTTTTCATGGTTCTGGACATGCTACAGAGCTGAAACTTCACATGCACACCTTTTAGACCCCCCAGATACTAAATCCAAAGTAAAAATCAAAAAAATCTCTTTTTTTTTTTTTTTAATTTTTCAATAATTGGCTTTTTTATCAAAAATGACAATTTTTAAGAACTTTTTTTTGTGTGATTAATAGTTAATGGGGCATGACCCAGAACCCTAGGCACTTTTTAGGGGCATTTATTGGGTTTTAGGGCTTAAAAATGGTGTTTTTTGATTACAGAAGTTCGGGTCCCATTGATTTCAATGGGGTTCTGAAATCCGGGCCGAACTTTCGTGAAGTTCGGGTGTTCTGGTCGAACCGAACTTTTCAAAAGTTCGATCATCCCTATTCAGTATTACCTCAGGATTATTCTACGTACAGAGTGAAGGGTTCAGCAGCTCACTATGTACAGATGTCAGGGGTGCGCTACATACAGAGAGCAGGGTTCAGGGGTCCGCCATGTACAGAGTACAGGGTTCAGAGGTGCACTACATACAGAGAGCAGGGTTCAGGGGTCCGCTACGTACAGAGAGCAGGGTTCAGGGGTCCGCTACGTACAGAGAGCAGGGTTCAGGGGTCCGCTACGAACAGAGAGCAGGGTTCAGGGGTCCGCTACGTACAGAGAGCAGGGTTCAGGGGTCCGCTACTTACAGAGAGAAGGGTTCAGGGGTCCGCTATGTACAGAGAGCAGGGTTCAGGGGTCCGCTATGTACAGAGAGCAGGGTTCAGGGGTCCGCTATATACAGAGAGCAGGGTTCAGGGGTCCACTATGTACAGAGTGCAGGGGTCAGCAGCACGTTATGTACACAGGGCAGGGGTGCACTACGTACAGAGAGCAGGGTTCAGGGGTAACAACGTACAGAGAGCAGGGTTCAGGGGTCTGCTGCGTACAGAGAGAAGGGTTCAGGGGTCTACTATGTACAGAGTGCAGGGTTCAGAGGTGCGCTGTACCCACTGTGCAACATCTCATTTCCACCGCTGATCCTGGGTTCGGACATTTGCACCCAGCACTCTGCCCCATCCCCCCACTATAAACACATCTTTCTATACACCTCTTTAGCTCTCCTCCCTCCCCCCACCTTCCAAAGAAAACCACACATCTGTACTCTCTCCTACCTGATTTAAGATGGCATTTACAGAATGCTTTCATGGCCACTACTGCTACAAGTCCTCAAAATCCCACCCTCAAGATGCAGCTGCTTGATGCAGATTAGAACACACAGCCACTGGAGCCGCCAGGTACCTCTGCCACTGACAGACTATGCTGAATCAACAGCGCATGCGCTCAGCTACACACAGCCAGGGAGAGGAGGAGGAGGAGAGTGCAGGAGAGTGTGTTTACTCCTGTTGCCAAGGAGACTTGTTCCGTGACAGCAGAAAGCAGCTGGTGAGAACAGGAGATGGCGGCTGGCGGCCGCTCCACGGGCAACATCACAATACCCGGCGGGCCGGATTCAGCCCACGGGCCTTTTGTTTGCCACCTGTGGCCTAAAGGGTTCTATACCATCAGAGCGGTAAGGATGTGGAATTCTCTTCCACAAGCGGTGCAAAACTATTAGATGGGCACCTTAACGACCACAACATACAGGGGTATACAATGTACTATTGACATAGTAACTTATACACACACTCATCATAGGTTGAACTGGATGGACTGGTGTCTTTTTTCAACCTCACTAACTATGTAACTATGAAAACCTCCAGATTTTTAGAGAAATTTTTGGGTACGTTCATTTTTCACCATTTTGCAAAAAAGGCACAATGTAAAATTTACAAAGATTTGTTATTTATTGACTCAACACAGGATAAGATTTTATATTTAGTAGGAATTCAGCAGGAATTTTGTAAAATTAGCTGTGTTTTTATCTGCCAGTAATGCTTTTAGTGTATTTTTTATGAAAATATTGCTTTGATAAACATTTGCGCAAATTCTGTGTGGCCTAAAAAATCAGTAGCACCTTCTTTTTATTGTAGACCTCGTATGCTTTCAGAAAATGTATAGTTTTGGAGATCTTTCACAAATTCTGAAAGCTGTAGGAGAAAAATGAAAACCTTCAGATTTTTAGAGAAATTTGGATATTTACACTTTTGCGTCTGTTCGATTTTCAATATTTTGCAAAAGGCGCAAATTTAAAGTAACAAATATTTGTAATTTATTACCTTAATACAGTTTAACCACTTAAGCCCCTGAGGATTTGGCTGCTAAAAGACCAGGGGGTATTTTGCGATTCGGCACTGCATGACTTTAACAGACAATTGCGTGGCCGTGCGACGCTGTACCTAAACTAATTTGGCGTCCTTTTTTTCCCACAAACAGAGCTTTCTTTTGGTGGTATTTGATCACCTGTGCGATTTTTATTTTTTGCACTATTAAACAAAAAAAGAGCGTCAATTTTGCAAAAATAACAATATTTTTCACATTTTTTTATATGAAATTCCCCCCCAAAAAAAATGTAAAAATCAAAATGTTTTAACATTTTCGGCCAATTTGTTTTATGCTACCTATGTTTGGTAAAAAAAAATTGCTAAAAGCGTATTTGTATTGGTTTGCGCAAAAGTTATTGCGTTTACTAACAAAGGGAAAGATTTTTGTCATTTTTGTTTTGTTTTTTAACGCATTATGGCGGCGATCTGCGATTTTTTTTTTGGTACTGCGACATTGGGGCGGACAGATCGGACCCTTGACTGACATTTTTGACACTTTTGTGGTTACCAGTGACATTTCTACAGTAATCAGTGCTATACATATGCACTGATACTGTAAAAATACACTGGTAGTGAAGGGGTTAACTTTATTTGAGAGGGAGGGGCTGTGTGTGTCCCTAGGGGCGGGATTCTTACTGTGATTGGCTGTGGCTTGAGGTGTAGGAACACTGATCAACGGTCCTACATTGTAGAACCGTGTGATCGGTGTTTCTACACCGGGGAGAATGACAGGTGGCTTGTTTACACAAGCCGCCTGATTTTCTCCCTCTCCCCCGACGATCGCCGAGTGACCGGCGGACATCGGGTCCGCCGGTCACTAGCGCGGGGGGGGGGTCCGTGACCACGCGGGAGCGCGCCTCCGGCTGCGCGCGCTCGCTCCCCAGAGCCTCACAGGCTAGCGACGTAGACCTACGTCGCTCTGCCTGTGAGGGGCTGACTGCCGCAGTAAATATACTGTGCGCAGTCGGCAAGCGGTTAAGCTTGTATGTTTAGTAGAAATTTTGTAAAATTTGCTGTGTTTTTATCTGCAAATAATGATTTTAGTGGATTTTTAGCAACAATATTGTTTTTAATAAATATTTAAGCAAATATCTTGGGACCTTAAAAATCAGTAGCCCCTTCTTTTTATTCTACTGGTCATGTGCTTTCAGAAAATATGTATGGTTTGGGGGATCTTTTACAAACTCTAAACGCTATAAGTGAAAAATAAAAAAAAGCAAAGGAAAATTTTCAAAAATGGTCTGGCCAGCTGAGTTTAAAAGTGGAACACAGGGCCTGGCAGTGAAAGGGTTAAAAACAGGTGCTAACTGGTTGTGCAAACAGGCATAAATAACTGTGGCTGCCGATAGAATGTTATTGTATTGTAGAGGCACAGTAGCCACTGCTATCTGCTGTTAATTTCAGCCGCAGAATCAGTATATCAAATAACATTTAAAAACAATTTGTTTTCTTTATACTTGAGCTATTGAGCTCCCTGGGCAAGCTGCCACTATGTGCGGCAGGACGGTCCTCCTGTGCGAACCCATGTAGGTATATGTCGGTCGCACGCCTGCAGCTAGGGGACGACCCCCCACTCGGCAGCGGGGACTCCGATGCACTCCGATTGCCGCCTGACACCCACGATCACTCCCCGCTGAGAGAGAAGGACTGGCAGCTGTTGTGAACACAGCTGACCCTTCTTATCTCTGCAATGATCACAGAGCTCCTGTGATCCTTCTATCTAGGATCACAGGTCTCCGTGATCATTTCACAAGCCACGCCCCCCACAGTTATACAAAAACAAGGAAGCTGATATAGTCTAAATACTCAATATATGTATATATACATTACTTACACTATGATTTTACTTTATAGATGCATGATGTGCATCCACCCCTGAGGAAGCGAATTATACTTTGTATATGATGTAGGGCTTTTATCATGGTTTTCATGTATATGCCTATGTAGCGGCCAGAGGAGTAGGGGACCGCAATGCAGAATTCAAGTACGGTACAGCAGACAATGAGGCTGAAGCAGAAACCGGCTTTATTAACCAACAGAGTATAATGGCCGGAGAATGATGTTAACAGTAATAACAGATTACATAGGTTTACAGCAAAGTTAACTGCAACGTGATACATAAAATGGCGCTCCCGCCAACGCACACACAGGAATACAGGCTACTCTGCTATATGATCCTATCTGATTCCCGCTAACCAGGACACGTTGCTGCAACGCTCTGTCTTCAGAAACCTGCTCTATGCCCTGCCACAGGTTAGAACCGGTGCACACTCACAGTTCTGTAGGTACAGCTGCTTTATCTCAGTCTCCGTGATGGTGGATGCAGTAAGGTCTCTGGATCTGTTCCTTGCTGTCTGTAGCTGCAGTCTCTTATGCACTGGTCTGGGTTTCTTTGCAGGTTGTTTATCTTGTTCTGTCACTTGGAGGTCACTGCAGTCTGGCCCCTTGCTCTGTAACTTGCTTGAGGTGCTCTGGGATGTTCTCTCCTCTCTTTCTCTGGTTCTCAGCTGCAGTCCGTAGTACCACAGTTCAGCTCTGTCTCCTCTGGCAAGATCCTGTTGCTCTGTCCCTGGATTATACAGTCTATATGCCCCCTCAAGGCCACAGCATACGGTCCCTTTTCTCAGCTCAGCACAGCCATAGAGACACGACACCACACCGTCCCAGGAACTTCCTGCTTCCTCCTCCTTTCCAGAAAGATTCCCTCACTTAAAGCAACAACAACAACTGTGGCTTAGCAAAGAAAGGGGGGAAGGGGAAGTAAGAAAGGGTGGGAGATATAATTTCATAACAACTGGCATGTTAATAAATAACAAGGGTAAAAAAAATATATAGCCATAAATATTAACCAATACTATAAAGCCAGTTGTTGGATGAAAAATATATGGGAGGGGCGTAAAAGGGGAAAGTTCGGGACTTTGAATGAGGTGTGTGGTAACGATTGGTACATACATAGGTAAAATACACAGGTAGGTCTCATATGATGATAAAAAACATTTTATTGGCGATGTCATCGACAGACATAAGAACATCATAGTATAAATATAATTGATACGGCAGGTAAACGGTAATAATTAAACCAAATTATATACATAAGAGATGATTGGTTGTAGACTGGAGTAGAACACTAATTGTCAAGCGATATTGAAGGATCCAAAAAATAGAAATAAGGAATGCATCATAAACAAGCTCTACGCGTTTCATGGAATGTAATCCACTTCCTCAGGAGCAGATGCATCATATATTACTGTAGAAAAAAGAGAATCCTTTTTACAGATAGCATAAAAAATGATAAAGGACTAATAAATAAAGATAGGGAAGGGATATAATATCTCTAGCCTATATGTTCTCGAGCCAGTGTACTTACAATCCAGCAATGACATCAACACCTAAGTATTGTGGGGGGCAGACCACTGGGGGAACGTCTCTACCGGGAACTGTAGTAATGTCACTGGACCCCACAAAAGTGTCAAAAATGTCAGTCGGGTCTGATCTGTCCGCCGCAATGTCTCAGTCCCGCAAAAAAAATTGCAGATCGCCGCCATTACTAGTAAAAAAAAAAAAAAAAATTAGATAAATCTTTCTTGTAGTTATTAGACGGGATAACCTTTGTGCAAACCAATCAAAATACGCTTATTGCAATTTTTTTACCAAAAATATGTAGCAGAAAACAAATTGGTTAAAAATGTTAAAAAATGTAGTTTTTTACATTTTTTTTGGGAATGTTATATAGCAGAATGTGAAAAATATTTTTTTTTTTTTTTTTTTAGGAAGTCTCGCCCTTTTTTTGTTTATAGCACAAAAAATAAAAATTGCAGAGGTGATCAAATACCACCAAAAGAAAACTCTATTTGTGGCAAAGAAAGGACATCAATTTTATTTGGGTACAGTGTCGCATGACCACGCAATAGTCCACTAAAATAACGCAGTGCCGAATCGCAAAATATGGCCTGGTCATTAAGGGGGAAAATCTTCCGATCCAGAGGTGGTTAAGGTCTCCCATGCTCCGCCCCTTTTTGACAATCTCATGAGGGGGAGGGGCATAGTCAATATCACACAAAGCGCAGGTGTCCAAAGGTTTGAGAAACCTGATGCAAAAGCTTAATAGAAGAATCAAGCTGCCATTGTCTGATTAGCAATTTCTAAAATTTCTAATCGGTTTTTATGTTTACACTATTGAATGTACCACATTGTTCACACACACACATGATCAAGGCACTACAACTGAATTATAAAAAAAACACATGCAGAATCTGCATTTGGTGTTAACAAATGACAAATAAAATATATGATAAATGTATTTACTTTGAAATGTACTAACTTAAATGTCTTAAAATAAATACCATTAAGTATATTAACTTAAATATATATATATTTATAAGTACATAACTGTTCTCATCCAAGTTGAAAAATAAAACATATAAACTTTAACTGGATAAATGTTGCAGGTTAGGAACTGCAAACATCTACACTCTACTACATTTTTAGGAGGTCCTCCTAAAAAAGACATCAGGTGTCTAAAAGACTCCTGATGTTTAACCTGCCCTCCACTGAAGCTAATGAAGTGCCAATTACACACCAGGATGGGAAATTATGTTTTACATGTTGCTTTTGGGTCATCAAACAGGAAGGGGAGATCAGCAAATGGGCGTTCGCTGATCTCCCTTCCCTCCACCTGTTGGTACCTGCCATGCCAGTCCCAGGTCTGCCAATGGGTGCATGGAACCCAGGAAACATGGATGAGGTGTGTGTGTGTGTGGGGGGGAGAAGTGGCCGGCACTAATGGGGGTGTGTGGAAGTGATCTGGTGGCTACACTGCTAATGTATTGTTTCCATACAACACTTGGCTTGTCAGGTTTATTTACAGTAAGTGAGATGCTTTCTTTTAGGCCTTGTTTTCATTTACGTTTTCAGGGCAGTAAAATCGTATTGGCTGAGCCATGTTTATCGCAACTCAATCACTCCCCCTTATGCTACAAAGGCACTGCCACCATAATATGTAGTACGGCAGTGGCAGCTGAGGGTTTTACACACTCCCAGTGGATAAAGCCATTGGGTATGTTTGTAAACACTCCTGGCACCACTGTTGTATTATGTATGACAGTGGTAGTGCCTTTACAGCATAAAGGGAAGTGGTTGGGTGGTGGTAAATGTGGCTCAGCCATGCATTTTTCTGCCCTGAAAATGTAAATGAAAACAAGGCCTAAAAGAAATCATCTCACTTACTGTGTATAAACCTGACAAGCCAAGTGTTGCCTGTCATATGGAAACAGTGCAGCCACCAGATCACTTCCACACACTCCTGTTGGCGCCCTAGACTGAAAAGCTGTGGTTCCATTCTTTCTAATGAGTGGGGATACAAGCGGGGAGTGTGACACACTGTTGGGCATGTTTCTTGAAGCACTTCAGCACTTTTTTGGAAGAGTTTGGAGCACTGAGCACTTTATATAAGACTTTTTCTTTGGACTATTTGTTTTCACTGACATTTACAATTATAACTGCAAGCGGTGTTTTTTTCCTGTATTCAAGGGGCGTAACTACAGGGGTTGCAATTGCAGCCTGGCCCCATGCTCCAGGGGGCCTGTGCGGCTCCCCTTTACACCTAGATCGGAGAGGCAGCGGGGCAGCATGCCGAGAAATCACTTTCCTCCTTTTTCCTCCTGTAGCTGCAGGGGGAAAATGGAGGAGATTGGTTCCTCTGTATGCTGCCCCTGCCACTCCTCCTATCCCGGTTCACTTGTGTTCTATGGTCTGTGGGCCCCTGTGTGCTCCCCTGACCCCCCCCCACTGTGCTGCCCCCCCCCTCTGTGCTCCCTTCCCTCTCCTGCCGGCTGCTGCAGGGGATGTGTCACAATAGAGAACCAGAAAGGGGTCGGTAAATATGTAATTTACCAGCTCCTTCCTTTTCTGAATGGACAGAGTCATAGTCAGTGACATTGTAAAAAAATAAAATAAAATAATTTAAAAAAATGTATTCAATTAAAATACCAAAAAAATAAAAACTACTGACACCAGTGGGTGAACTTCCAGGATCGGAAAGGTCACACTTGCAACCGGGCCCTGGCATTCCACCACTGTGATGGCCCTAAAAATGGCAGGAAGGGGGCCCACTTCAGAACTTGTGAAAGGGTCCTGCTGTGGGACCCAATAAAGGGCCCCCTTTATTAGGTGCAAGGATGGCTATGTACAGGGTGCAAGGATGGCTATGTACAGGGTGAAAGGATCGCTATGTACATGGTGCAAGGATCGTTATGTACAGGGTACAAGGATCGCTATGTACAGGGTACAAGGATCGCTATGTACAGGGTGCAAGGATCGCTATGTACAGGGTGCAAGGATCGCTATGTACAGGGTGTAAGGATCGCTATGTACAGGGTGTTAGGATCGCTATGTACAGGGTGTAAGGATCGCAATGTACAGGGTGTTAGGATCGCTATGTACAGGGTGTAAGGATCGCTATGTACAGGGTGCAAGGATCGCTATGTACAGGGTGAAAGGATCGCTATGTACAGGGTGCAAGGATCGCTATGTACGGGTTGCAAGGATCGCTATGTACGGGGTGCAAGGATCGCTATGTACAGGGTGCAAGGATCGCTATGTACAGGGTGCAAGGATCGCTATGTAGGGGTTACAAGGATCGCTATGTACAGGGTGCAAGGATTGCCATGTAGGGGTTACAAGGATCGCTATGTACAGGGTGCAAGGATTGCTATGTAGGGGTTACAAGGATCGCTATGTACAGGGTGCAAGGATTGCTATGTAGGGGTTACAAGGATCGCTATGTACAGGGTGCAAGGATTGCTATGTAGGGGTTACAAGGATCGCTATGTACAGGGTACAAGGATCGCTATGTACAGGGTGTAAGGATCGCTATCTACAGAGTGCAAGGATCGCTATGTACAGGGTGTAAGGATCGCTATGTACAGGGTGCAAGGATCGCTATGTACAGGGTGCAAGGATCGCTATGTACAGGGTGCAAGGATCGCTATGTAGGGGTTACAAGGATCGCTATGTACAGGGTGCAAGGATCGCTATGTACAGGGTGCAAGGATTGCTATGTAGGGGTTACAAGGATCGCTATGTACAGGGTGCAAGGATTGCTATGTACAGGGTACAAGGATCGCTATGTACAGGATGTAAGGATCGCTATGTACAGGGTACAAGGATCGCTATGTACAGGGTGTAAGGATCGCTATCTACAGGGTGCAAGGATCGCTATGTACAGGGTGTAAGGATCGCTATGTACAGGGTGCAAGGATCGCTATGTAGGGGGTGTAAGGATCGCTATGTACAGGGAGCAAGGATCGCTATGTAGGGGGTGTAAGGATCGCTATGTATGGGGTGCAAGGATCGCTATGTACGGGGTGCAAGGATCGCTATGTACAGGGTGTAAGGATCGCTATGTACAGGATGCAAGGATCGCTATGTACCGGGTGCAAGGATCGCTATGTAGGGGGAGTAAGGATCGCTATGTAGGGGGAGTAAGGATCGCTATGTAGGGGGAGCAAGGATCGCTATGTAGAGGGTACAAGGATCGCTATGTAGAGGGTACAAGGATCGCTATGTAGGGGGTACAATCCTAAAGAGTTCTCTATATACAGGGTACAAAGTTAAGTACTGCGTGCTTCACAGCCCAGAAGAGAGGACAGAGGGGTCACTGCCAAAGAGCAGCTACAACTTACAGAGGGAGTCCCGCCCACCGGGAGAGTGGAGCTGCCACCGCCTGCTGAGATAATGGCGCAGGGCCGTCAGAGGGGTGACACCGGAGCTTTTTTCGGACAGTGGTCACCTCCAGCGATAGCCCCTTACACACCGCTCACTCTGCTTTCACCTTCACACAGAACAGGTGAGAGCGCCCCTCTCCCGGCTGTGTGCACAGTCCTCCCTGCCCAGCAGTAACTCTATGAGAGAGGGAGGGGCGGGGGATGGGCACGGCAGCTCCACTATACCGGCGGGAGGTGGCAGCTCTTCTACTATCCTAGTTAAGCCAGCGGCCGTGGCTGCGCCCTAAGCGGCTGCCTATTTTGCTTAGCGGTAGCGCCAGCCTGGCCCCTCCCCCTTAACCACACCCTCTCCTTTTAGCTGATTCCTACATGTGTAGGGGAAATGTTTTCTTTCATACCCCTCCCCCCACTCCCATTGCTTCAAGCTGAGTTCACTGTTCAGAGGAGAAGTGCTAACCTGACCCCTCCCCCATTATCTCTGCTGTCAGCTGGGTCCTGTGAGTGGAGAAATTCTGACACGCCCCTCCCCCTGCACCGCCCCCTTCTGCTATGAGCTGACTCCTTGTCCACTGCTCTACTGACACCGTCCACTGCTCCTCCAAAGGCACTGAAAAAAAAATGTTAAAAAAAAAGAGGAAATAAAATAATAAAAATGAAAAATTACTGATTCCATCTTCTGCCCCCCCCCTTCAAAAAAAAAAAATGACTGTAAAAAATCCAAAAATAAATAGAAAATAATTAAAAATATTTTTTTAAAAAGAATAAAGAAGTAATAATGATACATTTTGACATTGTCCTTTGCACTACTGACACCTTCCACTGTCCTTTTTACACCATCCACTGGTCCCTAAAAGCATTTTGAAAAAAATGAAAAAAAAAAGTATAAAAAAAATAGTAAAAAAAAAAAGGTTTGTATATAAAAAAATAAAATAAAAAAAATATGACACTATCCACTACTCTACTGACACTTTGCACTACCCTACTAACTTAAATCACTGCCCCACTGACACTAACAACCACTGGTACCCTAAAATAATTGTAAAAAATAATAAAACATTTAACTGTAAATAGAAATAAAAACATACATTTGTAAAAAATAAAAAATAAAAAATGACTTCCACTGCCCTAATACAACCCCCCCCCCCCAACACCACCATGAGAAACGTTTAAAAAAATTGAAAAAAAATTGAATCGTTAAAAAAAATAAATAAATAAATTTGTAAACAAAAAAATAAACAAAAATAAAAAGTCTACTGGCACCATTCACTGCTCTACTGACACCATCCAAATCTTACCCCAAAACATTGTGAAAAAATTATTAAAATAAATTATAACAAATATTTCACATTTAAAAATTTAAAAACCCCTTATTCTGCCCCCCCCCAAAAGCACTGTGAAAACAATATTTAAAAATAAAATTAAAAATTATAGTGGCAAATAATATTGTAAAAAAATATAGAAAATAACATAGTAAAAACAAAAAACTACTGACATTGTCCACTCCCCCCCCCCCCACCAAAAAAAAAAAAGCGCATTGTGCAAAAAATGTATTAAACAATCAATTAACCACTTAAGCCCCGGAAGATTTTACCCCCTTCCTGACCAGGTTCTACTTTGCGATTCGGCACTGCGTGTCTTTAACGGACAATTGCGTGGTCGTGTGACGCTGTATCAAAATGAAATTGACGTCCTTTTTTCCCCACAAACAGAGCTTTTTTTTGGTGGTATTTGATCACCTGTGCGATTTTTACTTTTTGCGTTATAAACAAAAAAATAGCAAAAATTTTGAAAAAAAAAACAATATTTTTCACATTTTTTTATCGGAAATTCCCCCAAAAAAATGTAAAATTCAAAATTTTTTAACATTTTGGCCAATTTGTTTTCTGCTACATATGTTTGATAAAAAAAAATCTCAATAAGCGTATTTTGATTGGTTTGCGCAAAAGTTATTGCGTTTACTAAGGGAAAAATTTCTGTCATTTTTGGTGTTTTCTTTTTAACGAGTAATGGCGGCGATCTGCGATTTTTTTTGCGGGACTGGGACATTGTGGCGGACAGATCGGACCCTTGACTGACATTTTTGATACTTTTGGGGGTACCAGTGACATTACTACAGTAATCAGTGCTATAAATATGCACTGTTACTGTAAAAATTACACTGGCAGGGAAGGGGTTAACTTTATTGGAGATGCAGGGGTTAAATGTGTCCCTAGGGGTCCGGACTTGTTAGAGAACGAGTGGGGGCGGGAGTGCGCCTCCGGCGGCGCGCACTCGTCCCCAAGAGGCTCACAGGCTAGCGACGTAGTCCTACGTCACTTTGCCTGTATGGGGCTGACCGCCGCAGTAAATAGTCGTGCGGCGGTCGGCAAGCGGTTAAAAAAACTAAACAATCAAATTATAAAAAAATCAATAAAATAATAAAAAAAACTATTGACACCTTCAACTGTCTTACTGACACCATCCAGTGCTCTATTGGCACCGCCCTCTACCCCCAAAAATATTGTAAAAACAATGATGAATAAATAAATATTATAAAAATAAAACATTTTTATTTTTTTAATTACTGTCTACTGCCCTATTGACACCATCCTCTGGTCCCCAAAAAAACCTTTTTGAAAAAAAAAAATATATATATAATTACATTGAATAAAAAAATGCATTTGTAAAAAAAAAAAAAAATTAAATACAGATAAAAAACTACTGACACTGCACACTGCCCTACTGACACCATCCATTGCCAACCTCCCAGAGACACTGTTAAAAAAATGATTTAAAAAAGAAAATAATAAAAATAATTAAAATATAAAATTGTGAAACATAATAGAAGGGAAGTCTACAGCATTATTAGTTATTTATTTTCCTTATTTCATTTTCTGACACCATCCACTGCCCATCCCCCATGCATTGTGAAATAAATATCTATAATAGAAATTAAAATGTAAAAATAAAACAAAAATAAAAAAAGTTACTGACACTGCCCAGTGCCTTGCTGACACAATCCATTGTCCTAACCCCTCCTCCCTGAAAAGAATTGTTAAAAAAAAGAGAAAAAAAAAATCAACTACTGTCTCCACCCACTGTCGTTCAATTCCTGGGTAAGAGCTGTGGTGGACATTCCATCTGTGCCATTGTGCTGTGTGATAAAACTGCACATTTTAGAGTGGCCTTTTATTGTGGGCAGCCTAAGGCACAGCTGTGCAATAATCATGCTGTCCAATCAGCATCTTCATATGTCACACCTGTGAGGGGGAGGGATTATCTCAGCAAAGGAGAAGTGCCCTCCCCCATTCACTTTGCTGTAACTTCCCTTCTCCATGTAGAAAACAGCTGACATGCCCCTCCCTTACCCCACCCCCTCTGCTGTGAGCTGACTCCTCTGTAGGAAGACCCCTCCCCCACTCCCATTGCTTCAAGCTGACTCCATTGTTTATAGGAGAAGTGTTACCATGGCCCCTCCCCCATCTTCTCTGCTGTAAGCTGAGTCCTCAATGTAAAAACTGCTGACACTCCCCCTTCACTTTCACCCCTCCCCCCAATGTTTTCACCTGAATACGTCCTCTGTGTAGAGAAGTGATGACACGCCCCCTCCTACTGCACCGCCCCCTCCCCCTGCACTGCCTCCTCTGCTTTTGAGCTGAATCTTCTGTATGGAGAAATGTTGGCACTCCCCTCCCCCACTCCTCTCCTGTGATTCCTATATGTAGAGGGGAATGTTTTCTTTCATCCCCTCCCTCACTCCCATTGCTTCAAGCTGACTCCACTGTTATGTGGATAAGTGCTGAGCTGACCCCTCCCCCATTATCTCTGGGCTTTACAGAGAGTAAAGAGAAGAGCTGTTGAAGTCATTTGGCCTAAGAAAACAAAATCCCACCAAGGCCACAACAGGGCTGGTTTACAAAAATGAAATAAATATAAAAAAATAACATAAAATAAAATTGTAAAAATAGTAAAGTAAAATAAAAAATATGGACACTGTCCACTTTACCCTCAATACAAATAATTAAGAAAAAAATAATAAAAAAAATGTATTGAAAAAAATAATAAAAAAATAAAATTGAAAGAATATATATATATACACACACATATACCAACACTGTCCATTACCCCAATGAACTGATACACCGCCCCAACCCCTCCCCCAAAAAAGCATTGTGAAAAAATAAATAAACAAATTCCAAAAAAGAAAACAATAAAAAAAATACACAAAACTGTAAAATATGCTGACACTGTCCATTGCTCTACTGAAACTGTCACCTGCCTTACTGACACAGTCCACTACTTCCTTCCAGAAGCACTGAAAAAATAAACTGTCAAAAATCCTAGAAAAAAAAATACTGACATTGTTCATACAAAAAAATCAATGTAAAAAAAAATAATAATAATAAAAATGTAAAAAATAATAAAATTAAAAAAATAAAACTACTGACACTGTCCAATCTCCCAAAATAGACTTGTAAAAGATATTATGAAAAAAAGGACTGTGAAAAAAATGTAAAAATACATTTTAAAATAATTAAAAATATAACATTTTAAAACAAAAAAAATACATTTATAGAGAAAAATAAATTGAAAAAAAAAAAAAAAAAAAAACAACAACAACAAAAAAAAACACTGACACAATTAACTGGTTTACTATCACTGCTCCACTGAGACCATCCACTGTGCCCCTCTCAGGCGCACTGCGGGAAAAAAATCATAAAAACAAAACAACATATTTTTTATAAAATATAAAAAAAAAAAAAAATAATAATAACAAAATTTTACTGTCACTGTCCACTGCCCAATTGACACCAACCCCTTCCTGACATTGTAAAAAAAATGTAAAATAAGATTGTAAAAAATTAAAAGAATAAAATAAAAATATAAAACTTTTGAGAAAGGCATTGTTCAACTGACCAATTATTAAAAAAAAAAAAAAAATTGACACTGTCCATTACTCTACTGACTCTGATGATTACCTTACTGGCACCATCCAATGCCCCTAAAAGCATTTTTTAACCACTTTACGTACGCTCACATTGCTGCTGCTGCAGCAATGTGACTCGTTATCGTCCAGCGACGTAGACCTACGTCGCTGGACTCCTCCCCTTGTGTTCAGTCACAGCGGGAGTCGGGCCAGGGGAGGAGCGGCGGTGATCACCGCCGCTCTTCCCTGATCATCAGGGAATCGAGTGTGGAGATCCGCCCACTTGTGTAAACAAAGCGGGCGGATCTCCTAAGTGACAGGCAGGGTCAGATTGCAGGGTTCAGCATAGCTGAACCTGCGATCTGTGCCTGTGTCACTCAGTCACCTCCCCCCACACACGTTAGTAAGCACCAGGCATACATTAACCCCTCCCTCTCCAATAAAATTAACCCCTTCCCTGCCAGTGTCATTTTTACAGTAACAGTGCATATTTATAGCACTGATTACTGTAGTAATGTCACTGGTACCCCCAGTGCCAAAAATGTCAGTCAAGGGCCAGATCTGTCCGCCGCAATGTCACAGTCCTGCAAAAAAAAAAAAAAAAGTCGCAGATCGCCGCCATTACTCGTTAAAAAAAAAACACCAAAAATGACAGAAATCTTTCCCTTAGTTAGTAAACGCAATAAATTTTGCGCAAACCAATCAAAATCCTCTTATTGTGATTTTTTTTTACCAAACATAGGTAGCAGAAAACAAATTTGCCAAAAATGATAAAAAATTTTGATTTTTACATTTTTTGGGGGGAATTTCATATAAAAAAAATGTAAAAGATATTGTTATTTTTTCAAAATTTTCGCTCTTTTTTTGTTTATAGCGCAAAAAGTAAAAATTGCACAGATGATCAAATACCACCAAAAGAAAGCTCTGTTTGTGGGAAAAAAAGGACCTAAATTTCGTTTGGGTACGGCATTGCATGACCGCGCAATTGTCAGTTAAAATTACACAGTGCCGAATCACAAAAAGTGGCCTGGACGTAAGACAGCAAAATCCTCCGGTGGTAAAGTGGTTAAAAATGCAACAAATACAAAATGTAACTATAAAATAAATTAGATTGTAAGAAAAAAAAATTATAGAAAAAATAACATAAAATGAAAGAACAACTAACAATGTCCACTGCCCTAATGACATGATCCACATCCCTAACAAAAAAATGAAATGTAAAAAAAATACATTTGTATTATAAATAAAACAATTAAATAACAATTAAAAAATTACTTACACTGTCCACTGCCCTACTAACATGATCCACTGCCCTTTAAGAAGCACTATAAAAAAAACATAAAAAAAATGAATAATAAAATTGAAATTTAAAAGAAAAAATACATTTGTAGAAAAACTTAAATGAAAAAATTAATTTACTGACACCATTAACCACTTGCCGACTGCGCACAGTATATTTACTGCGGCAGTCGGCCCCGGCCAGGCAGAGTGATGTAGGTCTACGTCGCTACTTCCTGCCGGTCCTGTGCGCGCTCCCGCGCGTGCCCGCCGACACCGATGGCTCGATTGGGTTCAGAACCGATCAGTCATCAGGTCCAGGCCAATGATTTTTGGCCTGGACCTGTTGATCGGTCCTGCCCAATCAGATCATCCTCTAAGCCTGTGAAATGTAAACACAGGCTTAGAGGAGATGTGCCCTGCCCCCACAACGGTCTTTTTGGATCCAGCGTGAGAGGAGAGCACATCTTACTGTGAGTACTGCACCAAGCACACCCACACACAGTTAGATAGGCACATTTCACCCCCGATCGCCCCCCCGATTAACCCCTACAGCACCTGACACAACACACACTATATACAGCATATAGCAGTTACCTATATACCTGTATAAGTGTGATTTGTGAACAGGTGTAGCACTTGCGACCCCCCCTTTTCCACTTGAATTACCCCCCACCCCCCCCTAATAAAGATTTGAGCCCCTGATCTCCCCTGACCCCCCCCTGATCACCGCTAGTTAACCCCTACACCCTCTGTCACATCAGCACTAATACAAACGCAATATACGGTGTTATTGTATATTTGTATTAGTGTCATTGTGATCAGAATTAGCGCAGGCGACTAAGTTTCTGTCCCAAGAAGGTTTAGGGTCCCCGCCACCCGCCCAATAAAGATTTAAGCCCCTGACCCCCCCCTGATCACCCCTACACCCCCTGCCATAACACACACCGTATACAGTATATAGCATTTTGCTATATACCCGTATAAGTGTGATTTGTGGTCAGGTCTAGCGCTTGCGACCCCCCTTTTTCCACTTGAATTACCCACCACCCCCCCTAATAAAGATTTAAGCCCCTGATCCCCCCTGATCCCCTCCTGATCACCGCTAGTTAACCCCTACACCCTCTGTCACATCAGCACTAATACAAACGTAATATACAGTGTTTTTGTATTTTTGTATTAGTGTCATTGTGATCAGAATTAGCGCAGGCGACTAAGTTTCTGTCCCAAGGAGGTTTAGGGTCCCCGCCACCCGCCCAATAAAGATTTAATCCCCTGATCCCCCCCTGATCACCCCTACACCCCCTGCCATAACACACACCGTATACAGTATATAGCATTTTCTATATACCCGTATAAGTGTGACTTGTGACCAGGTTTAGCGCTTGCCACCGTTCCTTTTATCCTTAGGATACCCGCCAGCCCCTTCCAATAAAGATTTAAACCCCTGATCCCCCCCTGATCACATCCCGTTAACCCCTACACCCTCTGTCACATTAGCACTAATACACACATAATATACTGTTTTTACTGTATTTTGTATTAGTGTCATTGTGACTTGAGGTTGCGCTAGCTAGCTAGTTTCTTTCCCAAAGGAGGTTTAGGGTCCCCGCCACCCCCCCCCCCCCAGATCCCCAGCGCATAGTTTAGAAGTAACCCCTTGATTACCACACACGCACGCACGCACATACACTTCCATTTCTAGTATAGTGTTTGAACAGATCAATATCTGATCTGATCAGAACTATACTAGCGCCCCCATAGTTTAGGGTTCCCAAAACGCGGTGTTTGCACGATCAGCACTGATTCCGGCCAGCACCTGCGTTTAACCCTTTCACCCAGGCAAGTGTAGTAATCAATAGATTACTGTCACTTGCAAAAAAACACAAGACACAAAACCGCTGTGTTAGCAGAGTCAGGCCTGATCCCTGCTAGCATTAGCAGTTTTTTTGGTAGCGCTTGAAATAATCTTCGACAACCAGGTGCTTTTATTACCTGTGAGTCGCATCACTGTACGGGTAAATTTAGTTACCAAAATGACCAAACGTTCGTACAGAGATGAAGAGCTTATCAGTTTTATGCTGACCGAGTCATCTGATAGCGAAGGGGAAGCTACAATGACCGAATTAGTGTCAGTATATGAACCTGATGACGGCAGCGGCTCCCTGACAGATAGCTCCGACGACAGATGGGTCCCTGTTAGACCCAGGCGTACCCGACCCCATTCTGAAGTTGTTGAGATGCAGGAATCGCAGGGTGCTCGTATGGAGCAGAGTGTGGGTACTAGTGCCGCTCATTTTTCTGGCGACCTGGCAAGCGCCAGCGGCCTAGTACAACCTGGACCTAGTACAACCAGCACTGCAGTAAGACCTGGTGACGTGGGGAGTCCCCTAAGTGCAGTTGAAGCTGGTGCGGTGGCTAGCACAAGTAGTGGCCCGCAGCCACCGCGTATTCGTAGACAGGCCCGTAGAGCCCATAGTGCCCTCCCTGATGCGCTGGCATATCCTAATTGGCAACCCACCGATACTACAGCGCCAGTACTTCCCCCATTCACCGCCCAACCTGGAATGCACGTGGAGACAGCTGGTTTTACGCCCCTAAACTTTTATGAGCTGTTCTTCACGGAAGATCTTTACAGATCGATTGTGGATCAATCAAATTTATATGCACAACAGTTCATCGCCGCCAACCCAAATTCACACCTTGCCAGACAATTCGGCTGGAAACCTATAACGGTTTCCGAATTTAAGATCTTTCTGGGCCTTTCCCTCCACATGGGCATAACTAAACAGAGTGAATTGCGGCTATATTGGTCCACTAGCCCAGTTCACCATATGCGCATGTACTCTGCCTCCATGTCCAGGGGGAGATACGAGCAAATTCTGCGATTCATGCATTTCAGCGACAATGAAATCTGTCGTCCTCGGGGAGACCCTGAATACGATCGGCTCCACAAAATTCGGCCCCTCATAGACCACTTCAATCAGCGGTTTGCAGCCTTGTTTACCCCCGAACAAGTTGTCTGCGTTGACAAGTCCCTGATTAAATTTACTGGCCGCCTTGCTATGAAACAGTACCTCCCCAGCAAGCGTGCCAAGTACGGGGTCAAACTGTATAAATTGTGTGACAGGGCCACAGGCTATACAGTTAGTTTCCGGGTCTATGAGGGAAAAGATAGCTGTGTGGAGCCCCCCAACTGCCCAGACTACATAGGGAGCAGCGGTAAGATCGTTTGGGACTTGGTGTCACCCTTATCCGGAAAGGGGTACCATTTGTACGTGGACAACTTTTATACAAGCGTGCCACTATTTAGTCACCTTCTCGATTTACAAATTGGCGCATGTGGCACCGTGCGACCTAATCGCCGGGGCTTCCCCCAACGGCTTGTAAATTCCCGTCTTAGTCGGGGGGCGAGAGCCTGCTTGAAAACGGACAAATTGCTTGCGGTGAAGTGGAAGGATACACGGGATGTTTATGTTCTGTCCTCCCTTCACGCAGACACGACGATCCAAATCACTACGGCAACTGGCGTTGTGGAGAAACCCCTCTGTGTCCACGAATATAACCTTAACATGGGAGGGGTGGACCTTAACGACCAGCTTTTGGTGCCGTATTTAGTTGCCCGTAAAGCCAGACGCTGGTACAAAAAAGTGTCTGTTTACCTTTACCAATTGGCTATGCTGAACGCCTTTGTCCTATACAGGGCGTCAGGACGAACTGGATCTTTCCGGGAATTCCAGGAAGAGATCATCCTTGCCTACCTGTACCCAGGAGGCATGCCTGCCCAACTTCCCCTTCCAGATGCAGTGAGCCGGCTGCATGAGAGGCATTTTCCTTATGTCCTCCCGAGTACCCCTACCCAAAGATACCCCCAAAAAAGATGTCGTGTCTGTAGCAGGCGCGGATTTAGGCGTGACACCCGTTATTATTGTCCCAAATGTCCTGACCAACCTGGTCTCTGCATCGGGGAATGTTTTGAGCGCTACCATACACTAGTGGAGTATTAGCGTAGGGTACAGCACGACACAGTGTAGGGCACACAAACACAGGGTCTCGAAAGATGTTGGATGTCCATCGACATTTTGAGAGACCCAAGCTGGAAGAGAAGATCGCAGAAGATCGCAGTCCCAAATCGAGAAACAGTTAGAAAAATAAAAGGATCCAAAAACTGTTGTTGTGTCAGTAATTTTATATGTCCTTCTCCTTCCTACTGTACTTTTTTCAATGTCCTTAGTTTGTTTTTTCATTCTTTTGTGACATGTTTCTCTTGCAGGTACTCGTCGGCTACCACGCATTGATTTTATATATTCTGACACAAACAGCGTTTGCGCTCAGCATATATGGATACCTTTGCTGATAGCAGCTGTGGTGATTTTCTGATTTCAGCACTGCAGTTAAAATCCTATTTTGGTATACGTGGATAGCGCCGTGTATACCCATCATTAAATTCAGTGGGTGGTTGTTTGGGCGGTTAATGATGAGAATCCAAAAACTTTTGTTGTGTCAGTCATTTTATATGTCCTACTCTTCCTACTGTACTTTTTTTTAATGTCCTTTGTTTTTTCATTCTTTTGTGACCTGTTTCTCTAGCAGGTACTCGTCGGCTACCACGCATTGATTTTATATATTCTGACACAAACAGTGTTTGCGCTCAGCATATATGGATACCTTTGCTGATAGCAGCTGTGGTGATTTTCTGATTTCAGCACTGCAGTTAAAATCCTATTTTGGTATACGTGGATAGTGCCGTGTATACCCATCATTAAATTCAGTGGGTGGTTGTTTGGGCGGTTAATGATGAGAATCCAAAAACTTTTGTTGTGTCAGTCATTTTATATGTCCTACTCTTCCTACTGTACTTTTTTTTAATGTCCTTTGTTTTTTCATTCTTTTGTGACCTGTTTCTCTAGCAGGTACTCGTCGGCTACCACGCATTGATTTTATATATTCTGACACAAACAGTGTTTGCGCTCAGCATATATGGATACCTTTGCTGATAGCAGCTGTGGTGATTTTCTGATTTCAGCACTGCAGTTAAAATCCTATTTTGGTATACGTGGATAGTGTCGTGTATACCCATCATTAAATTCAGTGGGTGGTTGTTTGGGCGGTTAATGATGAGTAATACTACGCATTATTCCTGTGCTGATTTCTGATAGGTTCTCTTTTTTTCCGTTCAGCCCACAGGCTGCATGAAAAAAAAAAAAACCTATATGCCAAACAAGGACCAGCAATGTACTGGTACGTTGCTGGACTTTGAGTGGTTATACCAGGATGATGCCTGCAGATTTAGGCATCATCTTGGTATCGTTTTTTACAGCCAGCGGTCGGCTTACATGTAAAAGCAATCCTAGCAGGTAATTGGCCGCTAGACTGCTTTTACATGCAGTGGGAGGGGCCTCCCCCCCCCACCGCCGCCTTCCGCAGCCTTCCGTGGTTTTTCTCGGGCTCTCCTGTCCCACCGGTTAACCCGAGAGTGCAGCCGGTGGTTCAATTGTCTAACCATAGAGCTAATTGGAGATGAGAATGGCTCCAATCATCTCTATGGCCTAAGATGCCGGAGGCTACGAGCATTTCATGACTTCTGTTTCGCCAGAAATAAGCAGGGCCATTGGGAAATTGGTAAAGTATTTTATCACACCAATTTTGGTGTGGTCAGATGTGTTAAGGTCAGAGGAGAGATCTAGAGTCTAAAAGACCCCAATTTTTTTTAAAAAAGAGTACCTGTCACCACAGATTGCTATCATGGGGGATATTTAAATTCACTGTGATAACAATAAAAATGATTTAAAAAAAAAAAAATGAAAGGAAAGGTGTCAAAATAACATAAAAAAGCAAAAGAAAAAAGAAAAAAAAAAAATAAATTGAGCCCCCCCCCTTTCCCCCGGTGCTTGCGCGCAATGGCGCACGCAAGCGGTGGTCTAGTGTCATATGTAAACCGCAATTGCAGCATGCATGTGAGGTATCGCCGCGATCGCCAGATCGAGTGCAGTAATTCTTGCAGTAGACCTCCTCTGTAAGTCTAACGTGGTAACCTGTAGAGACCTTTAAAAGTTTTTAAAAATGTACGTATGTTTTTTGCCGCTGCGCAGGCATGCGCAATTTTTAAAGCATGTCATGTTAGGTGTCTATGAACTCGGCATAAGATCATCTTTTAAATTTTACCAAAAAAATTGGAATTATATAGTGTATTTGTGCAATAAATTAAAAAAAAATGTATTTTTTTCGCAAAAATTGCGTTTGGAAAATCTGTGCGCAAATACCGTGTGACAAAAAAATTTGCAACATCCACCATTTTATTCTATAGGGCCTCTGCTTTAAAAAAATATATAATGTTTGGGGGTTCAAAGTAATTTTCTAGTAAAAAAAAAATATTTTTTCATGTAAACAAAAAGGCACAGAAAAGGCTTGATTTTCAAGTGGTTAGAAGAGTGGGTGATGTGTGGCTAAGATTGAGCATAAAATGCCGGGACAGTTCAAACACCCCCCAAATGACCCCTTTTTGAAAAGTAGACACCCAAAGCTTTTTTCTGAGAGGCATGGTGAGTCCATGGAGTATTTTATATTTTGCCACAAGTTTCGGGAAAATTATTATTATTTTTTTTGTTGTTGTTTTTTTACAGAAAGTTGTCACTAAATGATATATTGCTCATGCATGCCATGGGAATATGTGAAATGACACCCCAAAATACATTCTTTTGCTTCTCCTGAGTACAGGGATACCCCATGTGTGAGACTTTTTGGGAGCCTAGCTGTGTACGCGACCCCGACAACCAGTCCACATCTTCAGGTTTTCTAATGGCGTAAATTGCTGATTTTACCCCTGACTACCTGTCAGAGTTTCAGAGGCCCTGAAATTTCAAGATAGCACAAAACCCCCCCCCAAATGACCCCATTTTGCAAAGTAGACACTCCAAGCTACTGGCTGAGAAGCATGGTGAGTCCATGGAATAGTTTATATTTTGCCACAAGTTTCGGGAAAAAATTTTTTTTTTATTTTTTTATTTTTTTTTACACAAAGTTGTCAGTAAATGATATATTGCTCACACATGCCATGGGTTTATGTGAAATGACACCCCAAAATACATTCTGCTGCTTCTCCTGAGTACAATGATACCCCATGTGTGAGACTTTTTGCCAGTCTAGCCGCGTACAGGACCCGGAAAACCAATGCGCACCTTTTGGCTTTCCAAGGGCGTAAATTGTTGATCTCACTCCTTACTACCTATCACACTTTTGAAGTCCATAAAAAGCCAAGATGGCACAAAACCCCCCCAAATTACCCCATTTTGCAAAGTAGACACTCCAATCTATTTGCTGAGAGGCATGGTGAGTATTTTGCAGCTCTAATTTTTTTTGGAAAATGAAGAAAAAACAGGAAAATGCATTTTTTTTCCTCTTTTTTCAATTTCCAAAGCTTTGTGACAAAAAGTGAGATCTGCAAAATACTCAACATGCCTCTCTGCAAATAGCTCAGGTTGTCTACTTTCCGAAAAGGGGTCATTTGGGGGGGGGGGTTGTGCTGTCTTGGCATTTCATGGCCTCCAAAACTGTGATAGGTAGTCAGGAGTGAAATCAACAATTTACGCCCTTGGAAAGCCTGAAAGTGGAGGTTGGGTTTCGGGGTCCTGTACTCGGCTAGACGGCAAAAAAGTCTCACACATGGGGTATCCCTGTACTCAGGAGAAGCAGCAGAATGTATTTTGGGGTGTCATTTCACATATACCCATGGCATGTGTGAGCAATATATCATTTACTGACAACTTTGTGTAAAAAAAAACAAAAAAAAAATAATAATAATATATTTCCCGGAACTTGTGGCAAAATATAAAATATTCCATGGACTCACCATGCCTCTCAGCAAATAGCTTGGGGTGTCTACTTTCCAAAATGGGGTCATTTGGGGGGGTTTTGTGCTATCTTGGAATTTTAGGGCCTCCGAAACTGTGATAGGTAGTCAGGAGTGAAATCAACAATTTACGCCCTTGGAAAGCCTGAAAGTGGAGGTTGGTTTTCGGGGTCCTCTACTCGGCTAGACGGCAAAAAAGTCTCACACATGGGGTATCCCTGTACTCAGGAGAAGCAGCAGAATGTATTTTGGGGTGTCATTTCACATATACCCATGGCATGTGTGAGCAATATATCATTTACTGACAACTTTGTGTAAAAAAAACAAAAAAAAAATAATAATAATATATTTCCCGGAACTTGTGGCAAAATATAAAATATTCCATGGACTCACCATGCCTCTCAGCAAATAGCTTGGGGTGTCTACTTTCCAAAATGGGGTCATTTGGGGGGGTTTTGTGCTATCTTGGAATTTTAGGGCCTCCGAAACTGTGATAGGTAGTCAGGAGTGAAATCAACAATTTACGCCCTTGGAAAGCCTGAAAGTGGAGGTTGGTTTTCGGGGTCCTGTACTCGGCTAGACTGCAAAAAAGTCTCACACATGGGGTATCCCTGTACTCAGGAGAAGCAGCAGAATGTATTTTGGGGTGTCAGTTCACATATACCCATGGCATGTGTGAGCAATATGTCATTTACTGACAACTTTTAATATATATATATTTCCCGGAACTTGTGGCAAAATATAAAATATTCCATGGACTCACCATGCCTCTCAGCAAATAGCTTGGGGTGTCTACTTTCCAAAATGGGGTCATTTGGGGGGGTTTTGTGCTATCTTGGAATTTTAGGGCCTGCGAAACTGTGACAGGTAGTGCAGAGATGACATGAACAATTTACGCCATTAGAAAACCTGAGAGTGTTGATTGGCTTTTGCGGTCCTGTACACAGCTAGGCTCCCAAAAAGTCTCACACATGGGGTATCCCCATACTCAGGAGAAGCAGCAGAATGTATTTTGGGGTGTCATTCCACATATACCCATGTCATGTGTGAGAAATTTATCTTTTAGTGACAACGTTGTGTAAAAAAAAAAAATTAAAAAAAAAAATTGTAATTTTCACAAAACTTGTGGCAAAATATAAAATATTCCATGGACTCACCATGCCTCTCAGCAAACAGCTTGGGGTGTCTACTTTCCAAAATGGGGTCATTTGGGGGGGTTTTGTGGTATCTTGACATTTCAGGGCCTCCTAAACCGTTAGAGGTAGTGAGAAAATGCAATGAAAAATGTACGCCCTTTGAAATTCTGATGGTGGTGATTTGTTTTTGGGGACCCCTACACAGCTAGGCTCCCAAAAAGTCCCACATATGTGGTATCCCTGTACTCAGGAGAAGCAGCAGAATATATTTTGGGGTGTAATTACACATATACCCATGGCATGTGTGAGCAATATATCATTTCAATGACAACTTTGTGTAAAAAAAAAAAAAAAAAAAATTTTTTTTAGTCATTTTTCAAACACCTGTGACAAAAAAATGAAATATTCAATGAGCTCAACATGCCTGTCAGGACATTCCTTAGGATGTCTACTTTCCAAAAAGTGGTAGTTTGGGGGGGTTTTGTACTGCCCCGCCATTTTAGCACTTCATGAAATGAGATTGGCAGTCAGAAATTAAAGCTGCGTAAATTTCACTATTTACACCATAGTTTGTAGACGCTATAACTTTTGCGCAAACCAATAAAAATACGCTCATTGATTTTTTTTTTTGTCAAAGACATGTAGCTAAATATATTTTGGCAAAAAAAAATGACATAAATTGAGTATATTGGATATTTTTTAAAAGACAAAGTTGAAAATGTCATTTTTTTGCAAAATTTTCGCTCTTTTTTTATTAATATCGCAAAAAATAAAAAGCGCAGAGGCGATCAAATACCACCAAAAGAAAGCTCTGTTTGTGAGAAAAAAAGGACGTAAATTTCGTTTAGGTATAGCATTGCATGACCGAGCAATTATCAGTTAAAGTCACGAAGTGCCAAATTGAAAAAAGGGGTCTGGTCTTTAAGCTGCAAAATCCTCCGGTGGGAAAGTGGTTAACTGCTCTACTAACACTGCTAAGTGCCCGGCTAAGGCTATCCAGTGCACCACTCCTAGAGGCACTGTAAAAAGAAAGTATTAAAAAAGAAATTTAAAAAAATAAAATTATAATTTTTAAAAATATTAGAAACTAAAAAAATAAAAACAGCAATTCTACTGACACTGTCTACTGCCCTACTGACACCAGTCACTTTCTAAACCTCCAATAGCAATGTGAAAATAAATAATAAAAATAAAAGGTAATAATAAAAATTAAAATAGTTAATAATTATAAAAAATCTAAAACTATTGACAAATATATTTTTTTCTACTACTCCATATGCACTGCTCCCCCAAAATGTTTGTGAAAAACTTCAAAGACAGACCGACTGGTCCCAGCACCCAGTCATTGTCATATTGGAGTATGGAACTTTGTAGGAATGGATGCATATAAGTAATTGAGGTAAGCAAGAGTGATAAAATCCAAAAATTTATTACAAAAAATACATATTAAAATTCAACATGATAAGGACATGAGTGATAACAAATACAGTACATATCAAATTGGATGAATAACAAACAGACGCCCGTTCATTCACCGCGTTTCTCAGACTGATTGCACAGAACTTGCTTCATCAGGAATGAGGGCAATATATTCATCTTCCGATACTTTAATAATATAAAGAAACACAACAATAAGTTATGAGGCAGTACATAATGACCAAATAATGGCACTCACATGCCTTATACAATTCCAATTCTTTTTCTTCAAATATTATAACAGCTTATTACCATACTTCACACATATTTTAACAATTTAATCGAACTCCAGTAAAATGGATCACCCGTATAAGTGGATCGTAGTCTTAGCCGTATATCATGGGGGACAGCATCTATCTCCCCAAGAATCAGCCATATAGTGCAGACTGGACCAGCTTGCGTGATGCAGACTTGTCCCACAGCAGGTAGGGGAGTTGGTACTCGAACAACTCTAAGAATTCAAATGTATATAAAATCAATCAAGGGATCAGCCCCAAGATGTCACCCATTTAGTGCCCCATCATGTTATCATTAATCATCTCCAATATATCACACACAGTATACTGTATATGAAAAGGGGAAAAGATATGGCATTCATATATCATAAACCAATTACAACTTCAAAGGTGTCAAAGAAAACTGCTTCCATATAGTCCTAGCCTCTTATGAAAGAGGCAAGACAATAGGGGCAGAAAAAAAGTGGGGAACCAGAAAAAGGGAGGGAAAGAGAGCCCCAGCAAACAATTCGTTTCCATTTCCCTGTATTATAAGAGTAAAAGATGAGTCCAAGACTAATTCCCAATTTTCTGTCAGTATACAACGATGGACAAGTAAAAAATCCCCAGGTGCAGAGGCCATTTTCTACCATGTTCCAAAAGGAGCTTACCAAAAATGAAGGATTGCCACAATACAAGATGGAGAGCGAGGAGGAGCTGCTAACGGCGTCCTTCGCGTGCGCTCCATCTTTAAGCTAGTCCCACTGGAAGTGACGCCTAGCCCGCCCGCCTCACTTCCGGTGCGGGTGCATTACGTCACATCCGGTCGCCGCAAGAGGGGAGATCCCGCCCCTTCTCTCGCGGCCGTCAGTGATTCCGACTAACGATTGGAGGAGGCACAGCCCGCCACTAAAGGGAGCGTTCCTCTGCTTTGCGCCCGAGGCTGCACAGTCGACCCTGTATCCGTCCCATCCCGGCAGCCATCCACTGGATACAAAACAGACAATAGTTAGTTACACCAAAAATATAAATATCATACAGTCAGAAGTGCATTGCTATATCATTGCATCATAGTGGCTACGGGTTATATGAGATATAAATCTGCACATGAACATCATTACATAATGAACAAGACAAAACACATACAAGAAAAGAAAATGAAATTAAAAGGAAAAAAGAAAGAAAAAAGAGAGAGGAAAAAAAAAAAAAGAAGAAACAGGAAAAGAGGAAAATAATGAATTAGAATAAAAATATATAGGGAGACTTTTGTCAAGGGCATCCAATCAGCTAAATGCATATACATGTGGGTTACATGATGGAAAATGTTACAAAAAAGGCGTAAACGATACTGCCGTGTTGAGACCCGGCCATACCGTTGCCTGTAAATTAAAAATCCATTTAGCCTCTTTTTGCAGGATTTTGTTGTCAAAGTCTCCCCCATGGACACTCCTGGGTATGACTTCAAGAACTGAAAAACTGATATAGTCTGGATTAAATCCATGATGTACGCCCACATGTTTGCAAATGGGCGTAAAAATCAACCCCACCTCTAGATAGTATAAATGGTCCTGTATTCGTTTGGCAAATCTCCTTTTCGTCTTGCCCACATAAAATGCCCCACAGAGGCAATTAGCAATATAGACTACTCCTTCGGTAGTACAATTTGCAAAGGAGCGGCATTTTAGAATTCCTCCACGGGGTAGGGCAAGTATATTGCCCTCTTTAACCCATGGACAGAAATCACAACTGCCGCACCTAAAGGTACCCTTTAAATTATCAAAGCCCTCAATCTGTTCACGAGAAGGATGATAATGGCTATGGACCAGGGAGTCCTTGATTGATCTCGATTTTCTAAATGTAATTTGAGGTTGCGTTTTTACATATTTAGAGATCACTCGGTCATCCCTTAAAAAATGCCAATTATCAGAAAGAACCTTTCTAATGACTTGATGGTGGGCATTGTACCTCGTAATGACTCTCGTGGTACCCTCATGTGGACGTTTTTTTGGTCCAAAAATCAGTTGGTCCCTTTCCATCACTTTTGCCCTTGAAAAGGCTCTTTTAAACACCTTGTTGCTGTATCCTCGAGCATGTATGCGAATACGTAGGGCATCTGCCTCTCTTTTAAAGTCTGCCTCTCTAGTGCAGTTACGGCGTAGCCTAATATATTGGCTATATGCTATACTCTGCACTAGAGGGCGCGGATGTCCGCTATCAAAATGTAAAATTGTATTTCCTGCCGTGCTCTTACGGTACAGCGAGGTATGAATCGAGCCATCCTCATTGAGGAATACAGTAAACCCCCGCTCCATCGTGGTTCCGTTTTTGCGGTCCCGGTATATTGCGTTTTTTTTTAATGTTATTTTACTATATAAATCATTAAAAATGAAATATTTTTGTGTTTTCCATAGCTCTTGCTATGTCTCTCAGTATCTTTTATGTGTTTAAATGAGTTTTTATTGTTTTAAAAGTGTGTTTAAAGACCTTAAAATGCTTTTACACGTACAGTGACAGTTAAAAAAACATGCCTACAATGCATTTTAATAGGGTTTTTCTATTTCGCGGATTTCCACTTCGCGGCTGGGTCCGGAACGTAACCCCCCCGCAATGGAGAAGGGGTTTACTGTATTTGAGTATCCAGGAACGGTATAACCGTATGACTCCACTGCATTGTAAATTTAGGATTATATTTGTTGGTAGTTAGAAAGGCCATAAATTGGTGTAACTCATCTATAGATCCGGTCAAATTAGTAGGACATAGTCGATATATCGACGCCAAAGGGCAATGTGGCGGAGTAGCGACGATGCCATATCCTCCGCGAACAGTGAACGCTCCCATCCTCCCAGGTACAGGTTTTCATACGATGGGGCACAAAAGGTCCCCATCGCAACCCCCTGTACCTGGAGGAATGTTTCACCATTGAAGGTGAATAAGTTGGAATGTAAAATATGATGCAAAAGGCCGAAAACAAACTCGGCCTGTGCCCAATGAGAGCGTCCCTGTTCACGGAGGTAGGTACCCACCACCTCTAGTCCCAAGAGATGTGGGATGCTTGAGTAGAGGGCCTCAATGTCTATGGCAACTAACAAAGAGTTTTCCGGTACCGTTATTCCGTCTAAAATCTTAAGTAATTCGAGGGTATCCTTGAGATAAGATGGTAATCTCGCAACATGGGGCCTTAATTGGCTATCCACATACTTGCTTGCCATCTATGTTGCACACCCCACTCCCGACACAATAGGTCATCCTGGAGGTCGTTTCAGGTCCTTGTGGACCTACGGGAGGGAGTAAACATGGGTAAAATGGGCCATTTGATGAACAGGAACTCATAGAGGTCTTGATCAATAGTGCCCTTTGCTAGTGCCTCTCGTAGGAGATCCCCAAATGCGGCAGTTTTCTCCTGAACTAAGTCAGATGAGACACGTAAGTACCAGTCCTGATTGGATAAGATGGTGAGGCACATATCCTCGTATTGGCTGCGATCCATAACGGCCACATTGCCATCCTTGTCAGAGGGCTTGACGACAATGTGGTTGTTACGGATCAAGCAGTCAAGAGCCCTTTTCTGCTCACTACTTATATTTGGGGCATATGGCATTGTAGTTGGCAGGTTTTCGATATCTTTAATTGATTGTTTCAAAAAAGCCCAGATAGCTGGGCATGTCTGCAACTTTGGAAACACCTTAGATTTAGCCTTCAATTTAGGGGGACTCGGGTGGATTTTTCTTCCTCCTTACTGGAAGAGGAGGAATCCATACTATCACCTCCCTGATATTGTTCATTTTTGTCTAATAACTGCATGAGGATTTTCAGCATCTTGAAGTCCTGGACCTTGAAGTCCTTGTAAGTTTCATCTGACCCTGCTTCCGTGGTGCCTCGTTCTTTATCATATATAAATCTGAAAGTCAGATTCCTTGCAAATAAATGCAAGTCTTTCACGACCTCAAACTTATCTAATTTGTCCAAAGGGCAAAAACTTAATCCTAGTGCTAGTACCTCTTTTTCTACTGGGGATAGCGGATAGGAGGAGAGGTTAACTACAAGTGTGTCTGGTTCTAATTGAGTTTGACCACATGGGAGTCTAACGTCCCCATTCTCTTGTCTCCCAGCACCGGCTGCGTTGCTGACGCAGCCAGCACTGGGGTACATACCAAAGGGGGATTGCTATCAGTCTCTAGTGTTGACATATCCCTATGGGCTTTGGTTACAGCACCTTTACTAGGGTGCAAAGGGCCAGCAGCTGCCCCGAACATAGGTGTTCGGGGAGGCTCCCCATGTTGGCCATGACCAATGTTTACGCCTCTAAAGATATTAGACTGTTTTGATTTTTGGAGTAATTTCATGTGGAGATACAGCACGTTTCCCTGATCGATTAGGGGGTGCATATTTTCTGTGAAAAACATAATAAATAGTAAAAAATAAGAAAATTGTAAAAAAATTATTAAAAATAAAATAATACCATTTTGACACTGTCCTTTGTTCTACTAAAACTGCCTATTACCCTACTGGTATTATCCACTGGCCTCCCCAAAAGCATTTTTTAAGAATGAAAAGAATAAAAAAATAATTAAATTCTAAAAAAAAAAAAATGAAACTTTAAAAAATGTTGAAACAATTAAATTTAAGAAAAAATAAATAAATAAATAAAATAAAGAACTATTTTTAATGTCCACTGCCCTAATGACATGATCCCTAGCCATGACAAAAAATAAATGAAATGAATTGGGATGTAAAAAAAAAAATACATGTGTAAAAAAAACAAAACAAAAAAAAAAAGATAATAAAAAACTACTGACGCCATTCACTCCTCTACTGACGCTGTTCACTGCCCTACTGACATAATCCACTGCCCCCCAGGAGCACTGTGAAAAAAGTGTTTCAACATAAATTAAATAAAAAATATAATTGTAAAAAAATGAATAAATAAAAACTACTGACACCACTGTTCACTGCCTACTGAGACCATCCACTGCCCCCCTCCCAGGGGCACTTTAAAGAACGAAATGACATTATTTTTTGAAAATATATTAAAAAAATAAAACTGTAAAACATATTAGAAGATAAAATAAAAAATATATATACTGACACTGTCCACTGCCCTATGGACAATGCCCCCCCCCCCCCCCATAGCATTGTGAAAGTAATATTAAAAACAAATTGTAATAAAATTATAAAAATGTAAAAGTGTAAATAAATATAAAAATAATATAATAAAAATAAAAAACTACTGATACCATCCACTGCTCTACTGATAATGTCCAATGCCCCCCCCCCCCCCCGAAAAAAAAATGTTAAAGCATATATATAGTATAAATTATAGAATTGTTAAATAATAAAAAAATAAAATAATACAATTCTGACACTGTACACTGCTCTACTGAAACTGTCCATTGCGCCCCCGCCCCCCAAAAAAAACCTTTTTGTTTAAACAATTTTAAAAAAAATAATAAAAAATAAGTTGTAAGAATTAGAAGAACTGCTGACAACTTCTACTGTCTTACCATCGCACATTCTACTCCCCGCCATTCACTCCGCACTGTACATCTATTTACCATTACCACATTCTGCACTATGCAAGTCATCTCCAACTCTATTTAACCACGCCCCCTTTAACCATGCCCCCTTTAAGCCACGCCAAATATTTAGCACACTTTACACCAAGGCCACTTTTTGCAGTTTTATTTTTAATCAACGTCTAGGGCCCAGTTTTAATCTTGCACACAGCCCTCTGATTTCATGATATGCCCTGAGTCAGGGAATAGAACCATGTGCAGAAAACACATCCAGTAAATGCATAGAGATAATCACCTATAATTGGGAATATCCAATCACACTTCTCCTATATAATTCACTAATTATCTAACTATGCTAAATAATGACCTGACTGACTGTTTTATTCATTACAAATCATTCTCTTTATAAAAGATATTTTCTATCTCTTGTTGAGTCTTTGCTGTACATAGCGATGTCAGTATTTTAGTTTGAGAACCTCCTGAGCCAATCAGCTTCCCCAATAAACACTGGAGGCGGGGAGACTCCGCCCAGAGCTGACATCACACTATTTCTAATCCTCACTTTGCTGAGCACTTCAATGTCACAGCCTGAAGAGTAATATGGAGAATGGGAAATGCAGTATATAGGACAGACGTCTGTTCTTTATATAATCAAATCATTCTTCACACCCCTCCCCCACTCCCTCTTCTTCACACCCCTCCCCCGCTCCCTCTTCTTCACACCCCTCCCCCACTCCCTCTTCTTCACACCCCTCCCCCACTCCTTCTTCTTCACACCCCTCCCCCTTCTTCACACCCCTCCCCCACTCCCTCTCCTGTCACCTGATCCCTATATGTAGAGGGGAAATGCTTTCTTTCTTCCCCTCCCCCACTCCATCGCTTCCACTTCACTCCCCAGTTTAGAAAGAAAGATTGACATGTCCCCTCCCCCATTCACTCTGCTGTAAGTTTAGTCCTCCATGTGGAAAACAGCTGACATGCCCCTCCCCCTGCCCTGCCCCGTCTGCTGTGAGATGACTCCTCTGTAGGAAGACCCCTCCCCCACTCCCATTGCTTCAAGCTGACTTCATTGTTTATAGGAGAAGTGTTACCATGGCCCCTCCCCCATCTTCTCTGCTGTAATCTGTGTCCTCAATGTAAAAACTGTAGAGAAATGCTGACATGACTCCTCCCCTTACACCTCCCCCTTTGCACTGAGCCAAATCCTCTGTATGTAGAAATGTTGGCACACCCCTCCCCCGCTCCCTCTGCTGTGAACCGATTCCTATATGTAGAGGGGAAATTCTCTCTTTCATACCCCTCCCCCACCAGTGCCATCTTAAGAGCCTTATAGGCCCCCGGGCAATGCAGTGCACTGGGGCCCTGCCTACACAATCACCCACGAGAGAGAGAGAGAGAGAATAGTGGATAATGTAGATGTGGCTCATTGATATCCAGAAAAAACAAGCCACCAGTGACACAAGAGAACATGCTGGGACTTGTAGTCCTGCAGCCATGGGAAACTGATGTTGAGGGCTATACTGTCCCTATAAATCACATTATCCCTGATATTAAAGTCATTTAACAGTAAATTGTGCCCCTCCCCCGGGATCGGACTAATAGTGGTGGAAGGTCTGTAATGTTTGTGACATACACTGAAATAGTAGTTAGTGTTACACTGCAGCGACCCGGGGAGTTTACAATTGGTGCACACATATAGGGGAGTGGTCTGTGGTGTCACCAGAAGGAAAAAATGTCCCTGTGGTGACGGTATGACTGGGAGGAAATGATACTGCTACAGTATGTTGTTTGTGTCAATCTGAGGAGGACTGATTGGCCTCTATGTCAGTGGGATGAGGGAGGGTAGGTGGACTTTGAAGGGTGCATAGACCTAAAGGGCTCTAGGGGTGCTCTGAAGGAGGAAGGGGGGTGAAAGGTCTCTAAGGGCTCATTCAAACATGCTGCTATCATTGCTGGTGTTTGACAGGTGGTGAGGGGGCATTAAGTTGCAATAAGTTGCTACCAACAAACCGTCGGTGCACAGCACCAATCTCCTGCGCTCTGAGTGATGCAATCCTCTGTCCACCTCAGCTACAATCTTGCAGCTCTTGAGAACTTGTGACTCGGCAACACCGGATAGCTTCGGCCTTACAGCCCCTTACGAGACCAGGGTAGTCTGAGACCACTAAAAATGACAAAACAAACACAAGGGCGCGCCAGCATAGTGCATTATCCTATAAAAATGGTTTATTTAAAATAAAGGTATAAAAATACTCACAAATGAGTTCTTGTTAAAAGCTTACGCGTTTCGAGGCTTAGCCTCTTCCTCAGAGGCTCTGAGTAGGAGGCTAAGCCTCGAAATGCATAAGCCAGTACAGCTTCAAGGGATGGTATGCCCTTGGATCTCGATGCTGAAGACTGGGGTAAGGATTAGGGATAGGGTTAGGATTAGGGTTAGGGTTATGGATAGGGTTGCAGTTAGGGTTTGGGATTGGGTTAGGGTTAAGGTTAGGTTTAAGGTTGGGGTCGGGGTTAGGGTTAGGGTCAGGATTGGGGTATGGGTTAGGGATAGGGTTAGGGATAGGGTTAGCGTTAGGGATAGGGTTAAGGATGGGGTTAGGGTTAGGGATGGGGTTAGGGATGGGGTTAGGGATGGGGTTAGGGATAGGGTTGGGGTTAGGGTTAGGGTTGGGGTTAGGGTTAAAATTAGGGATAGGGATTAGGATTAGAGTTAGGGATAAGGTTAGGGATAGGGTTAGGGATTGGGTTAGGGTTAGGGAAAGGGTTGGGGGTTAGGGATAGGGTTAGGTAAAGGATTGGGGTTAGGGATTGGGTTGGGGATAGGGATAAGGTTAGGATTAGGGATAGGGATAGGGTTGGGTTTAGGGTTATGGTTGGGGTTAGGGATAGGATTAGGGATAGGGTCAGGGTTATGGATAGGGTTAGGGATAGGGTTGGGGTTAGGGTTAGGGTTAGGATTAATGATAGAGTTAGGGTTAGGCATAGGGTTAGGGATAGGGTTAGGGTTAGTGTTAGGGTTAGGGTTTAGGGTTGGGGTTAGGGATAGGGTTAGGGTAAAGATTAGGGATAGGGTTAGGATTAAGGATAGAGTTGGGGTTAGGGATAGGGTTAGGGTTAGGGTTTGGGATAGGGTTAGGGTTAACCACTTAAGCCCGGGAAGATTTTGCCCCCTTCCTGACCAGGGGTTATTTTGCGATTCGGCACTGCGTGACTTTAATGGGCCATTGCGAGGTCATGCAACGCTGTACCTAAACAAATTTGACGTCCTTTTTTTCCCACAAACAGAGCTTTCTTTTGGTGGTATTTGATCACCTGTGCAATTTTTTGATCATGCGCTATAAACAAAAAAGAGCGACAATTTTGCAAAAATAACAATATTTTTCACATTTTTTATATGAAATTCCCCCCCAAAAAAATCAAAATATTTTAACATTTTCGGCCAATTTGTTTTATGCTACATATGTTTGGTAAAAAAAATCGCAAAAAGCGTATTTTGATTGGTTTGCGCAAAAGTTAGGGAAAGATTTCTGTCATTTTTGTTGTTTTTTTTAACGCGCAATGGCGGCGATCTGCAATTTTTTTTGCGGTACTGCGACATTGCGGCGGACAGATCGGACCCTTGACTGACATTTTTGGGGTTACCAGTGACATTTCTACAGTAATCAGTGCTATACATATGCACTGTTACTGTAAAAAAACACTGGCAGTGAAGGGGTTAACTTTATTTGAGAGGGAGGGGCTGTGTGTGTCCCTAGGGGCGTGATTCTAACTGTGATTGGCTGTGGCTTGAGGTGTAGGAACAATGATCAACGGTCCTACATAGTAGAACCGTGTGATCATTGTTTCTACACCGGGGAGAATGATAGGCGGCTTGTTTACATTAGCCGCCTGACTTTCTCCCTCTCCCCGATGATCGCCGAGTGACCGGGGGGGGTCCGTGACCGAGCGGGAGCGGGAGAGCACCTCTGGCGGCGCGCTCTTGCTCCCCAGAGCCTCACAGGCTAGCGACGTAGACCTACGTCGCTCTGCCTGTGAGGGGCTGACTGCCGCAGTAAATATACTGTGAGCAGTCGGCAAGTGGTTAAGGTTAGGGATAGGGTTAGGGTTAGGATTAGGGTTAGCGTTAGGGATAGGGTTAGGGATAGGGTTGGGGTTGGGGTTGGGGTTAGGTTAGGTTTAGGGTTAGGGATAGGGTAGGGGTTAGGGTTAGGGATAGGGTTAGGGTAAGGATTAGGGATAGGGTTAGGATTAGGGATAGGGTTGGGGTTAAGGTTAGGGATAGGGTTAGGGTTAAGGATAGGGTTAGGGTTTAGGTTAAAGATAGGGTTAGGGATAGGGTTAGCGTTAGGGATAGGGTTAGGGTTAGGGATAGGGTTAGAATTAATTTTAGGGATAGGGTTAGGAATAGGGTTAGAGATAGGGATGGGGTTGAGATTGGGGTTAGGGATAGGTTTAGGGTTGGGGTTAGGGATAGGGTTAGGGTAAGGATTAGGGATAGGGTTAGGATTAGGGTTATTGATAGGGTTGCGGTTAGGGTTAGGGTTTGGGATAGGGTTAGGGTTAAGGTTATTGATAGGGTTTAGGGTTAGGGATAGTGTTAGGGTTGGGGTCGGGGTTAGGGATGGGGTTCGGGTTTGGGATAGGGTAAGAGTTAGGGATAGGGATCGGTTTGGGGTAAGGGTTAGGGATAGAGTTTGGTTTAGGATTAGGGATAGGGATAGGATTAGGGACAAGGTTAGGGATAGGGTTGGGGTTAGGGTTAGGGATAGGGTTGGGGTTAGGATTAGGGATAGGATTAGGGTTAGGGATAGGTTTGGGGTTAGGGTTAGTGATAGGGTTAGGGTTAGGGTTAGGGTTGTACTCCTCTCTATACACATGTCTGACCCCCTGTACTCCTCTCCATAGCACCTCATGTCTGACCCCCCATCTCCTCTCCATAACAACCCCTGTCTGACCCCCCGTACTTCTCTCCATAGCACCCCATGTCTGACCCCTGTACTCCTCTCCATACCACCCCATGTCTGACACCCTGTTTTCCTCTCCGTACGACCTATGTCTGACCCCCTGTACTCCTATCCATATCACCCCATGTCTGACCCCCCCCTACTCCTCTCCATACCAACCCATCTCTGACCTTCTGTACGCCTCTCCTTTCCATAACACCCCATATCTGTCCCCCTGTACTCCTCTCCATACCACCCCATGACTGACCCTCCTACTCCTCTCCATGCCACCCCATGTCTTACCCCCTGTACTCCTCTCCTCTCCCTACCACCTCATGTCTGACCCATCCACTCCTCTCCATACCACCCCATGTCTGACCCCCCTGTACTCCTCTCTATACCACCTCATGTTTGACCCCCTGTACTCCTCTCAATACCAACCCATGTCTGACCACCTGTACTTCTCTCCTCTCCATACCACCCAATATCTGACACCTTTTGCTCCTCTCCATACCACCCCCTGTCTGACCCCCTGTACTCCTCTCCTCTCCATACCACCCCATGTCTGACCCCTTGTACTCCTCTCTATACCACCCATGTCTGACCCCCTGTACTCCTCTCCTCTCCATACCACCCCATGCCTAACCCTCTGTACTCCTCTCCTCTCCATACCACCCCATGTCTGACCCCTGTACTCCTCTCCATACCACCCCCTGTCTGGCGCCCTGTACTTCTCTCCTTACCACCCCATATCTGACCCCTTGTACTCCTCTCCATAACCACCCCATGTCTGACCCCCTGTTCTTCCCTCCGTACAACCCCATGTCTGACCCCCTTGTACTCCTCTCCATACAACTCCATGTTTGACCCCCTGTACTCCTCTCCATACCACCGTATGTCTGACGCCCTGTACTCCTCTCCATACCACCTCATGTCTGATCCCCTGTACTCCTCTCCATAACACCCCTAGTCTGACCCCCTGTACTCCTCTTTAAACCACCCCTTGTCTGACCTCCTGTTCTCCTCTCCTTACCACCCCATATCTGAAACCCTGAACTCCTCTCCATACCACCCCATGTCGGACTCCCTGTACTCCTCTCCTCTCCTTACCACCCCATGTCTGTCCCCCTGTACTGCTCTCCATAACACCCCTGGTCTGACCCCCTGTACTCCTCTCCATAACACCCTATGTCTGACCCCCTGCACTCATCTCCATACAACCCCATGTCTGACCCCCTGCACTCCTCTCCATACCACCCCATGTCTGACCCCATGTACTCCTCTCCTCTTCATATCACCCCATGTCTGACCCCCTTTACTCCTCTCCATATGAACCCATGTCTAACCCTCTGTGCTCCTCTCCTCTCCATACCACCCCATGTCTGACCCCTTGTACTCCTTTCCATACAACCCCATTTTTGACCCCTGTACCCTCTCCATACCACCCCATTTCTAAACCCCTGTACTCCTTTCCATACCACCCCATGTCAGACTCCCTGTACTCTTCTCCTCTCCATATCACCCCATGTCTGACCCCCTATACTCCTCACCAATCTACCCCATGTCTGACCCCCTATACTCCTCTCTACACCACCCCATGTCAGACCCCATATACTCCTCTCCATACCAACCCATGTCTGACCCCCTGTACTCCTCTCCATACCACCCATGTCTGACCCCCTGTTCTTCTCTCCTCTCCATTCCACCCCAAGTCTGCCCCCCTTTACTCCTCTCTATACCACCCCATGTCTGACCCCCTGTACTCCTCTCTTCTCCATACCACCCCATGTCTGACACCTTGTACTCCTCTCCATGCCACTCCATGTCTTACCCCCTGTACTCCTCTCCAAACCACCCCATGTCTGACCCCTTGTACTCCTCTCCTCTCCATACCACCTCATGTCTGACCCCCTGTACTCCTCTCCTCTCCATACCACCCGATGACTGACCCCCTCTGCTCCTCTTCATACCAAACCATGTCTGACCCCCTGTACTCTTCTCCATACCACCCCATGTCTGACCCCCTGTACTCCTCTCCATACGACCCCATGTCTGACCCCCTGTGCTCCCCTCCTCTCCTTTCCATACGACCCCATGTCTGACCCCCTGTGCTCCCCTCCTCTCCTTTCCATACCACCCCATGTCTGACCCCCTACTCCTCTCCATACAAACCCATGTCTGACCCCCTGTACTCTTCTCCTGTCGATACCACCCCATGTCTGACCCCCTGTACTCCTCTTCATACCACCCCATGTCTGACCCCCTGTACTCCTCTCCATAACACCCTATGTCTGACCCCCTGCACTCCTCTCCATACAACTCCATGTCTGACCCCCTGCACTCCTCTCCATACCACCCCTTGTCTGACCCCCTGTGTTCCTCTCCTCTCCATAACACCCCATGTCTGACCCCATGTACTCCTCTCCTCTTCATATCACCCCATGTCTGACCCCCTGTACTCCTCTCCATATGACCCCATATCTAACCCTATGTGCTCCTCTCCTCTCCATACCACCCCATGTCTGACCCCTTGTACTCCTCTCCATACAACCCAATTTTTGACCCCTGTACCCTCTCCATACCACTCCATGTCTACACCCCTGTACTCCTTTCCATACCACCCCATGTCAGACTCCCTGTACTCTTCTCCTCTCCATACCACCCCATGTCTGACCCCCTGTACTCCTCTCCATACCACCCATGTCTGACCCCCTGTTCTTCTCTCCTCTCCATTCCACCCCAAGTCTGCCCCCTTTACTCCTCTCCATACCACCCCATGTCTGACCCCCTGTACTCCTCTCCTCTCCATACCACCCCATGTCTGACACCTTGTACTCCTCTCCATGCCACTACATATCTTACCCCCTGAAATCCTCACCAAACCACCCCATGTCTGACCCCTTGTACTCCTCTCCTCTCCATACCACCTCATGTCTGACCCCCTGTACTCCTCTCCTCTCCATACCACCCGATGACTGACCCCCTCTGCTCCTCTTCATACCAAACCATGTCTGACCCCCTGTACTCTTCTCCATACCACCCCATGTCTGACCCCCTGTACTCCTCTCCATACGACCCCATGTCTGACACCCTGTGCTCCTCTCCTCTCCTTTCCATACCACCCCATGTCTGACCCCCCTACTCCTCTCCATACCAATCCATGTCTGACCCCCTGTACTCTTCTCCTGTACATACCACCCCATGTCTGACCCCTGTACTCCTCTTCATAACACCCCATGTCTGGCCCCCTGTACTCCTCTCCATACGACCCCATGTCTGACCCCCTGTGCTCCTCTCCTCTCCATACCACCCCATGTCTGACCCCCCTACTCCTCTCCATACCACCCCATGTCTGACCCCCCTACTCCTCTCCATACCAACCCATGTCTGACCCCCTGTACTCTTCTCTTCTCCATACCACCCCATGTCTGACCCCCTGTACTCCTCTTCATAACACCCCTGTCTGACCCCCTGTACTCCTTTCCATACCACCCCATGTCTGTCCCCCTATACTCCTCTCAATACCACCCCATGTCTAACCCCCTGTACTCCTCTCAATACCACCCCATGTCTAACCTCCTTTACTCATCTTCTCTCCATACCACCCCATGTCTGACCCACTGTACTCCTCTCAATACCACCCCATGTCTAACCCCCTTTACTCCTCTTCTCTCCATACCATCCCATGTCTGACCCCCTGTACCCCTCTCCCCTCCATACCAATTAATGTCTGACCCCCTGTATTCCTCTCCTCTACATACCACCCCATGTCTGACCCCCTGTACTCCTCTCAATACCACCCCATGTCTAACCCCCTTTACTCCTCTTCTCTCCATTTCACCCCATGTCTGACCCCCTGTACTCCTCTCCCCTCCATACCAATGAATGTCTGACCCACTTTATTCCTCTCCTCTACATACCACCCCATGTCTGACCCCCTGTACTCCTCTCCATAACACCCCTTGTCTGACCCCCGTACTCCTCTTCATAACAACCTTTGTCTAACCCCTTGTACTCCTCTCCATAACACCCCATCTCTGACCCCCTGCACTCCTCTCCTCTTCTTACCACCCCATGTCTGACCCCCTGTACTCCTCTCCTCTCCATACCACCCCGTGTCTACCCCCCTGCTCTCCTATCCATACCACCCCATGTCTAACACAGGTGCATGCCTTGGCTCGCCTCCGTGAAAACTTGATAAAGGAAAAGGAATTGGCAGCACTCCGGGTTGAGTCAAAATCCAGATTTATTGACTGGACATCCAAATAATGACAATCTTGACAAGGTAGACGCGTTTCACACACTGACTTTGTGCTTAATCATTAGCAATCTTTAGCAGTGTGTGAAACGCGTCTACCTTGTCACGATTGTCATTATTTGGATGTCCAGTCAATAAATCTGGATTTTGACTCAACCCGGAGTGCTGCCACTTCCTTTTCCTTTACCATACTATCCCATGTCTGACCCCCTGTACTCTTCTCCTCTCCATACCTCACCATGTCTTACCCCCTATACTCTTCACCATTCTACCCCATGTCTGACCCCCTATACTCCTCTCCATACCACCCCATGTCTGACCCCCCTGTACTCCTCTCCATACCACCCATGTCTGACCCCCTGTTCCTCTCTCCTCTCCATTCCACCCCAAGTCTTTCCCCCCTGTACTCCTCTCCATACCACCCCATGTCTGACCCCCTTTACTCCACTCCATACCACCCCATATCTGACCCCCAGTCCTCCTCTCCTCTCCATATTACCCCATGTCCGACCTCCCCTACTTGTCTCCATACCATCCCATGTCTTACCCCCTGTCAGGCCCGGACTGGGACAAAAAATAGGCCCGGGCATTTTAGGCTGAGCAGCCCATTTTTTTTTTTTTTTTAAACAAAATGACCAATGATGAACAACTACCGGTTTCTCTGTTTTTTAGTTATATTTAACCTGCACACCCATGCGATCCGATTCTGCAAATCGCACTGTGTTTTGAAAACCGATTGCGGGGTGTTGTTAACCTAACATACACTCTGCAAATCTGTTTGCATGGACGGGTTGCTATTTAGATGCAGTCCGCATTTGGTGTGAACTCAGGCTAAGAGATAACAGGTAATTTTAGGGTACATTAAAAATATATTACCCAATTTTTGGGTAAAATATAAAAGATAGGGGATAGGGATGACATCAGTAGTGGTGGTGGTGGGAAAGGGATGACATCAGTAGTGGTGGTGGTGGGATAGGGATGACATCAGTAGTGGTGGTGGTGGGATAGGGATGACATCAGTAGCGGTGGTGGTAGGGATAAGGATGACATCAGAAGCAGTGGGAATAGGAATGACATCAGTGGCAGTGGTAGTGGGAATTGGGATGACATCAGTGGCAGTGGTAGTGGGAATTGGGATGACATCAGTGGCAGTGGGTATTGGGATGACATCAGTGGCAGTGGGGATTGGGATGACATCAGTGGCAGTGGGGATTGGGATGACATCAGTGGCAGTGGTGGTGGGGATAGGGGTGACATCAGTGGTGGTGGGGGATAGGGGTTACATCAGTGGTAGTGAGGATTGGGATGATATCAGTGGCAGTGGTGGTGGGGATAGGGGTGACATCAGTGGTGGTGGGGGATAGGGGGGACATCCGTGGCAGTGGTGGTGGGGATAGGGGTGACATCCGTGGCAGTGGTGGTGGGGATAGGGGTGACATCCGTGGTGGTGGTGGTGGGGATAGGGGTGACATCCGTGGCGGTGGTGGTGGGGATAGCGATAACATCAGTGGGAATGATGAGGATAGGGGTGACATCAGTGGCAGTGGTGGTAAGGATAGGAATAACATCAGTGGCAGTGGTGGTGGGGATAGGAATGACAATGTCTGCCACTGATGTCATCCCTATGCTCATCACCACTGCCACTAATGTCATCCTTATCCCCACCGCTACTGATGTCATCCCTATCCCCCCCATCACCACTGCCTCATGGGAGGGGGGGAGAGATCAGACAGAGGGATGGCGGTGGGAGAGATGGGATCTGGTAGAGGTATGGCGGTGAAAGAGATGGGATCAGGCAGAGGTATGGCAGTGGGAGAGATGGGATCAGGCAGAGGTTTGGCATTGGGAGAGATGGGATGAGGCAGAGGTATGGCATTGGGAGAGATGGGATCAGGCAGAGGTATGGCAGTGGGAGAGATGGGATCAGGCAGAGGTATGGCAGTGGGAGAGATGGGATCAGGCAGAGGTATGGCAGTGGGAGAGATGGGATCAGGCAGAGGTTTGGCATTGGGAGAGATGGGATGAGGCAGAGGTATGGCATTGGGAGAGATGGGATGAGGCAGAGGTATGGCGGTGGGAGAGATGGGATCAGGCAGAGGTATGGGATTGGGAGAGATGGGATGAGGCAGAGGTATGGCATTGGGAGGGATGGGATGGGATCAGGCAGAGGTATGGCATTGGGAGAGATGGGATGAGGCAGAGGTATGGCGGTGGGAGAGATGGGATGAGGCAGAGGTATGGCAGTGGGAGAGATGGGATCAGGCAGAGGTTTGGCATTGGGAGAGATGGGATGAGGCAGAGGTATGGCATTGGGAGAGATGGGATCAGGCAGAGGTATGGCAGTGGGAGAGATGGGATCAGGCAGAGGTATGGCAGTGGGAGAGATGGGATCAGGCAGAGGTATGGCAGTGGGAGAGATGGGATCAGGCAGAGGTTTGGCATTGGGAGAGATGGGATGAGGCAGAGGTATGGCATTGGGAGAGATGGGATGAGGCAGAGGTATGGCGGTGGGAGAGATGGGATCAGGCAGAGGTATGGGATTGGGAGAGATGGGATGAGGCAGAGGTATGGCATTGGGAGGGATGGGATGGGATCAGGCAGAGGTATGGCATTGGGAGAGATGGGATGAGGCAGAGGTATGGCGGTGGGAGAGATGGGATGAGGCAGAGGTATGGCAGTGGGAGAGATGGGATCAGGCAGAGGTATGGCAGTGGGAGAGATGGGATCAGGCAGAGGTATGGCGGTGGGAGAGATGGGATCAGGCAGAGGTATGGCGGTGGGAGAGATGGGATCAGGCAGAGGTATGGCAGTGGGAGAGATGGGATCAGGCAGAGGTATGGCGGTGGGAGAGATGGGATCAGGCAGAGGTATGGCATTGGGAGAGATGGGATGAGGCAGAGGTATGGCGGTGGGAGAGATGGGATCAGGCAGAGGTATGGCATTGGGAGAGATGGGATGAGGCAGAGGTATGGCATTGGGAGGGATGGGATGGGATCAGGCAGAGGTATGGCGGTGGGAGAGATGGGATGAGGCAGAGGTATGGCGGTGGGAGAGATGGGATCAGGCAGAGGTATGGCATTGGGAGAGATGGGATGAGGCAGAGGTATGGCATTGGGAGAGATGGGATGAGGCAGAGGTATGGCATTGGGAGGGATGGGATGGGATCAGGCAGAGGTATGGCGGTGGGAGAGATGGGATGAGGCAGAGGTATGGCGGTGGGAGAGATGGGATGAGGCAGAGGTATGGCGGTGGGAGAGATGGGATGAGGCAGAGGTATGGCGGTGGGAGAGATGGGATGAGGCAGAGGTATGGCATTGGGAGAGATGGGATGAGGCAGAGGTATGGCATTGGGAGAGATGGGATGAGGCAGAGGTATGGCATTGGGAGAGATGGGATGAGGCAGAGGATTGGCATTGGGAGAGATGGGATGAGGCAGAGGTAAAGCGGTGGGAGAGATGGGATCAGGCAGAGGTATGGCATTGGGAGAGATGGGATGAGGCAGAGGTATGGCATTGGGAGAGATGGGATGAGGCAGAGGTATGGCATTGGGAGGGATGGGATGGGATCAGGCAGAGGTATGGCGGTGGGAGAGATGGGATGAGGCAGAGGTATGGCGGTGGGAGAGATGGGATCAGGCAGAGGTATGACGGTGGGAGAGATGGGATCAGGCAGAGGTATGGCGGTGGGAGAGATGGGATCAGGCAGAGGTATGGCGGTGGGAGAGATGGGATGAGGCAGAGGTATGGCATTGGGAGAGATGGGATGAGGCAGAGGTATGGCATTGGGAGGGATGGGATGGGATCAGGCAGAGGTATGGCGGTGGGAGAGATGGGATCAGGCAGAGGTATGGCGGTGGGAGAGATGGGATCAGGCAGAGGTATGGCGGTGGGAGAGATGGGATGAGGCAGAGGTATGGCATTGGGAGAGATGGGATGAGGCAGAGGTATGGCATTGGGAGGGATGGGATGGGATCAGGCAGAGGTATGGCGGTGGGAGAGATGGGATCAGGCAGAGGTATGGCGGTGGGAGAGATGGGATCAGGCAGAGGTATGGCGGTGGGAGAGATGGGATGAGGCAGAGGTATGGCATTGGGAGAGATGGGATGAGGCAGAGGTATGGCATTGGGAGAGATGGGATGAGGCAGAGGTATGGCATTGGGAGAGATGGGATGAGGCAGAGGTATGGCGGTGGGAGAGATGGGATCAGGCAGAGGTATGGCATTGGGAGAGATGGGATGAGGCAGAGGTATGGCATTGGGAGAGATGGGATGAGGCAGAGGTATGGCATTGGGAGGGATGGGATGGGATCAGGCAGAGGTATGGCGGTGGGAGAGATGGGATCAGGCAGAGGTATGGCGGTGGGAGAGATGGGATGAGGCAGAGGTATGGCGGTGGGAGAGATGGGATGAGGCAGAGGTATGGCGGTGGGAGAGATGGGATGAGGCAGAGGTATAGCATTGGGAGAGATGGGATGAGGCAGAGGTATGGCATTGGGAGAGATGGGATCAGGCAGAGGTATGGCGGTGGGAGAGATGGGATCAGGCAGAGGTATGGCATTGGGAGAGATGGGATGAGGCAGAGGTATGGCATTGGGAGAGATGGGATGAGGCAGAGGTATGGCATTGGGAGGGATGGGATGGGATGAGGCAGAGGTATGGCGGTGGGAGAGATGGGATGAGGCAGAGGTATGGCGGTGGGAGAGATGGGATCAGGCAGAGGTATGGCGGTGGGAGAGATGGGATCAGGCAGAGGTATGGCATTGGGAGGGATGGGATGGGATCAGGCAGAGGTATGGCGGTGGGAGAGATGGGATTAGGCAGAGGTATGGCGGTGGGAGAGATGGGATCAGGCAGAGGTATGGCGGTGGGAGAGATGGGATGAGGCAGAGGTATGGCATTGGGAGAGATGGGATGAGGCAGAGGTATGGCATTGGGAGAGATGGGATGAGGCAGAGGTATGGCGGTGGGAGAGATGGGATGAGGCAGAGGTATGGCATTGGGAGAGATGGGATCAGGCAGAGGTATGGCATTGGGAGAGATGGGATGAGGCAGAGGTATGGCGGTGGGAGAGATGGGATGAGGCAGAGGTATGGCGGTGGGAGAGATGGGATGAGGCAGAGGTATGGCGGTGGGAGAGATGGGATCAGGCAGAGGGATGGAGGTGGGAGAGATGGGATCAGGCAGAGGTATGGCATTGGGAGAGATGGGATGAGGCAGAGGTATGGCATTGGGAGGGATGGGATGGGATCAGGCAGAGGTATGGCGGTGGGAGAGATGGGATGAGGCAGAGGTATGGCGGTGGGAGAGATGGGATCAGGCAGAGGTATGGCGGTGGGAGAGATGGGATCAGGCAGAGGTATGGCGGTGGGAGAGATGGGATCAGGCAGAGGTATGGCGGTGGGAGAGATGGGATCAGGCAGAGGGATGGAGGTGGGAGAGATGGGATCAGGCAGAGGTATGGCATTGGGAGAGATGGGATGAGGCAGAGGTATGGCATTGGGAGGGATGGGATGGGATGAGGCAGAGGTATGGCGGTGGGAGAGATGGGATGAGGCAGAGGTATGGCGGTGGGAGAGATGGGATCAGGCAGAGGTATGGCGGTGGGAGAGATGGGATCAGGCAGAGGTATGGCATTGGGAGGGATGGGATGGGATCAGGCAGAGGTATGGCGGTGGGAGAGATGGGATTAGGCAGAGGTATGGCGGTGGGAGAGATGGGATCAGGCAGAGGTATGGCGGTGGGAGAGATGGGATGAGGCAGAGGTATGGCATTGGGAGAGATGGGATGAGGCAGAGGTATGGCATTGGGAGAGATGGGATGAGGCAGAGGTATGGCGGTGGGAGAGATGGGATGAGGCAGAGGTATGGCGGTGGGAGAGATGGGATGAGGCAGAGGTATGGCGGTGGGAGAGATGGGATGAGGCAGAGGTATGGCGGTGGGAGAGATGGGATCAGGCAGAGGGATGGAGGTGGGAGAGATGGGATCAGGCAGAGGTATGGCATTGGGAGAGATGGGATGAGGCAGAGGTATGGCATTGGGAGGGATGGGATGGGATCAGGCAGAGGTATGGCGGTGGGAGAGATGGGATGAGGCAGAGGTATGGCGGTGGGAGAGATGGGATCAGGCAGAGGTATGGCGGTGGGAGAGATGGGATCAGGCAGAGGTATGGCGGTGGGAGAGATGGGATCAGGCAGAGGTATGGCAGTGGGAGAGATGGGATCAGGCAGAGGGATGGAGGTGGGAGAGATGGGATCAGGCAGAGGTATGGCAGTGGGAGAGATGGGATCAGGCAGAGGTATGGCATTGGGAGAGATGGGATGAGGCAGAGGTATGGCATTGGGAGGGATGGGATGAGGCAGAGGTATGGCAGTGGGAGAGATGGGATCAGGCAGAGGGATGGAGGTGGGAGAGATGGGATCAGGCAGAGGGATGGAGGTGGGAGAGATGGGATCAGGCAGAGGGATGGAGGTGGGAGAGATGGGATCAGGCAGAGGTATGGCATTGGGAGAGATGGGATGAGGCAGAGGTATGGCATTGGGAGGGATGGGATGAGGCAGAGGTATGGCGGTGGGAGAGATGGGATCAGGCAGAGGTATGGCATTGGGAGGGATGGGATGAGGCAGAGGTATGGCGGTGGGAGAGATGGGATCAGGCAGAGGTATGGCGGTGGGAGAGATGGGATGAGGCAGAGATATGGCGGTGGGAGAGATGGGATCAGGCAGAGGTATGGCAGTGGGAGAGATGGGATCAGGCAGAGGGATGGAGGTGGGAGAGATGGGATCAGGCAGAGGGATGGAGGTGGGAGAGATGGGATCAGGCAGAGGGATGGAGGTGGGAGAGATGGGATGAGGCAGAGGTATGGCAGTGGGAGAGATGGGATGAGGCAGAGGTATGGCAGTGGGAGAGATGGGATGAGGCAGAGGTATGGCGGTGGGAGAGATGGGATGAGGCAGAGGTATGGCAGTGGGAGAGATGGGATGAGGCAGAGGTATGGCGGTGGGAGAGATGGGATGGGATGAGGCAGAGGTATGGCAGTGGGAGTCTGTGTTTTTAAATTGTGCTGCTGGCCTGCTGCCATTCTTTCCTTACCTGTTGTTGAGGTCTTGGCTCCTGTCCTGGTCGTGGGTGGTGGTGTTAATGCAGCTCCAGGGCAGGCACTAACTTGACACTGACGACTCCTCCACACTCTGACTCACTTAAGTTCAGACAGTCACTGTCTCAGACTCAGACACACTGTCAGTGTCTGTCTGCGGCAACGGCGACTGCTCACTTCCCGCTTCTTCCTGTGACAACAAGGCAGCATGGGGTCCCCGCCGGCCTCTAGCTCCACCCCCGGCCTTCACTTCACTTCACAGTCACACGGACGGTCCACCCACCGACTCCACCCCCTCCTGAGCTACGCTGGAGCCTGGATGCCGCTGCGGAGCCGGCTGCCAGCTGAGCAAAGTTAGGAGTGGGGAGTCGGGGATAGTGGCGGGCGGCCAGATTGCCGTAATGCGGGGCCCGGGCAGTCGGGGACAGTGGCGGGGTGGGCGGGCGGCCAGATTGCGGTAATGCGGCGGCGGCGGCCCTCAGACTCCGCGGAATCGGCCGCGGAGAGGCAGGCAACGGCCGGACGGCGGACACTGTCTTCCATTATAGTGCGCCTGGCGCTGGACTCGGAGCGGAGGCCTCGGCGGCCCACCGGGCATATGCCCGCTGTGCCCAATGGTCAGTCCGGCCCTGCCCCCTGTACTCCTCTCCATAACTCCCCATTTCTGACCCCTGTACCCTCGCCATACCATCCCATGTCTGACCCCCTGTACTCCTCTCCATACCTCCCCATTTCTGACCCCTGTACCCTCTCCATACCATCCCATTTAACAGACAAGGACTCACTGCTCGAGGTGGTGTAATTGCCTGATGACTCACACAGGTGCATGCCCCGGCTCGCCTCTGTGAAAACTTGATAAAGGAAAAGGAATTGGCAGCACTCCGGGTTGAGTCAAAATCCAGATTTATTGACTGGACATCCAAATAATGACAATCGTGACAAGGTAGACGCATTTCACACACTGACTGTGTGCTTAATCATTAGCAATCTTTAGCAGTGTGTGAAACGCGTCTACCTTGTCACGATTGTCATTATTTGGATGTCCAGTCAATAAATCTGGATTTTGACTCAACCCGGAGTGCTGCCAATTCCTTTTCCTTTACCATACCATCCCATGTCTGACCCCCTGTACTCTTCTCCTCTCCATACCTCCCCATGTCTTACCCCCTATACTCTTCACCATTCTACCCCATGTCTGACTCCCTATACGTCTCTCCACACCACCCCATGTCTGACCCCTTTACTCCTCTCCATATCACTCCATGTCTGACCCCCTATACTCCTCTCCATACCACCCCATGTCTGACCCCCTGTACTCCTCTCCATACCACCCATGTCTGACCCCCTGTTCTTCTCTCCTCTCCATTCCACCCCAAGTCTTCCCCCCTGTACTCCTCTCCATACCACCCCATGTCTGATCCCCTGTACTCCTCTCCATACCACCCCATGTCTGACACCTTGTACTCCTCTCCATACCACCCCATGGCTGACCCTCTGTACGCCTCTCCATACCACCCCATATAAGACCCCCTGTACTCCTTTCCATGCCAGCCCATGTCTGACCCCCTTTACTCCACTCCATACCACCTTATATCTGACCCCCAGTCCTCCTCTCCTCTCCATATCACCCAATGTCCGACCCCCCCTACTTCTCTCCATACCATCCCATGTCTTACCCCCTGTACTCCTCTCCAAACCACCCCATGTCTGACCCCTTGTACTCCTCTCCATACCACCTCATGTCTGACCCCCTGTACTCCTCTCCTCTCCATACCACCCCATGACTGACCCCCTCTGCTCCTCTCCATACCACCCCATGTCTGACCCCCTGTACTCCTCTCCATACCAAACCATGTCTGACCCCCTGTACTCCTCTCCATACCACCCCATGTCTGACCCCCCTGTACTCCTCTCTATACAACCCCATGTCTGAGCCCCTGTGATCCTCTCCTTTCCATACCACCCCATGTCTGACCCCCTGTACTCCTCTTCATAACACCCCCTGTCTGACCCCCTACACTCCTCTCCATACCACCCCGTGTCTGTCCCTCTATACTCCTCTCAATACCACCCCATGTCTGACCCCTTTTACTCCTCTCAATACCACCCCATGTCTAACCCCCTTTACTCCTCTTCTCTCCATTCCACCCCATGTCTGACCCCCTGTGCTCCTCTCCTCTTCATACCACCCCATATCTGACCCGCTGTACTCCTCTCCATACCACCCCATGTCTGCCCCCCTGCTCTCCTCTCCATATCACCCGATGTCTAACCCTCTGTGCTCCTCTCCTCTTCATACCACCCCATGTCTGACCACCCTGTACTCCTCTCCATACCACCCCATTTCCGACCCCTGTACCCTCTCCATACCATCCCATGTCTGACCCCCTGTACTCTTCTCCTCTCCATACCACCCCATGTCTTACCCCCTATACTCCTAACCGTTCTACCCCATGTCTGACCCCATATACTTCTCTCCACACCACCCCATGTCTGACCCCTTTACTCCTCTCCATACCACCCCACGTCTAAACCCCTGTACTCCTCTCCATACCAACCCATGTCTGACTCCCTGTACTTTTCTCCTCCCCATACCACCCCATTTCTTACCCCCTATACTCCTCACCATTCTACCCCATGTCTGACCCCCTATATTCCTCTCCACACCACCCCATGTCTCACCCCTTTACTCCTCTCCATATCACTCCATGTCTGATCCCCTATACTCCTCTCCATACCACCCCATGTCTTACCCCCTGTACTCCTCTCCTCTCCATACCACCCCATGTCTGACAGCAGACATTCCGTCTCTAGGCTGGCCATACCTTGACTTCATGGAATGTCCATATAAGGAGTTACTTCCTGAGGCTCACAGTGCAAAGAGAGATATGATAGCAGGGAGTGTAAATAACCGAATGGTTGCTGGGAAATCCTTCACACACATGAACCAGGTAAGCACAAATATTCTCTGTCAAAGGTAAGGGTCTGTTACACTGCTCCCCTTTTTTGGAACACTCTGTTTGCCTGGACAGTCCGTCCGCGTTCCAATTCAACTTGCCAGGGCGGTATTGGACAGAGAAATTGTATGGTTGTAGTGCTAGGCTCCATCTCAACAAGCGTCCATTATCTCCAGCCACACGGTTCAACCATACCAAGGGATTATGATCTGTAATGAGGGTAAATTCTTGGCCATACAGATATGGTGTAGTTTTCTACCCCATGTCTGACCCCCTATACTCCTCTCCATACCACTAGTGATGTCGCGAACATTAAATTTAATGTTCACGAACGGCGAACGCGAACTTCCGCAAATGTTCGCGAACTGGCGAACATTGCGAACCGCCATAGACTTCAATAGGCAGGCGAATTTTAAAACCCACAGGGACTCTTTCTGGCCACAATATTGATGGAAAAGTTGTTTCAAGGGGACTAACGCCTGGACTGTGGCATGCCGGAGGGGGATCCATGGCAAAACTCCCATGGAAAATGACGTCGTCGACGCAGAGTCGGGTTTTAATCCATAAAGGGCAAAAATCACCTAACATTCCTAAATTGTTTGGAATAACATGCTTTAAAACATCCAGTGTGTGTATACGATCAGGTATGATGTTGTATCGATCAGGTAGTGTAAGGGTTACACCCGCTTCACAGTGACAGACCAAACTCTGACAGACCAAACTCCCCATTTAACGCACCGCAAACATCCGCAAACAGACCAGAACCGACCAAAATGGGACAGGAATTGGGCTTTAAGGGTTAGGGTTAGGTTTAGTGTTAGGGGATAGGGCTAGGGTTATGGTGAGATACTTAGGGTTAGAGTTAGTAACCCTACCCCTACGCCTCTAACCCTAACCCTCTAACCCTAAGCACTAAAAATAACCCTAACCCTAGCCCTAGCCCTAGCCCTAACCCTAATTCTATTTTTTTTTCTAGTTCTGGACATGCTACAGAGCTGAAACTTCACAGGTACACTTTTTAGAACCCCCAGACAATAAATCCAAAGAATTTTTTTTTTTTTTTTTTTTTTTTTCCAATAATAGGCTCTCTATCAAAAATGACAATTTTTAAAAACTTTTTTTGTGTGATTTAGTGTCTGGAGGTCTAAAAAGTGTACCTGTGAAGTTTCAGCTCTGTAGCATGTCCAGAACCAGAAAAAAAGATAATTTTTCAGTAGAGCAGGGATGGTGGGAACCTTCCTTTTACACCTATATGATCTTTTTTTTCTGGTTCTGGGCATGCTACAGAGCTGAAACCTCTCCCTACCACCTCATGTCTGACCCACCCACTCCTCTCCATACCACCCCATGTCTGACCCCCCTGTACTCCTCTCTATACCACCTCATGTTTGACCCCCTGTACTCCTCTCAATACCAACCCATGTCTGACCCCCTGTACTTCTCTCCTCTCCATACCACCCCATATCTGACACCTTTTGCTCCTCTCCATACCACCCCCTGTCTGACCCCCTGTACTTCTCTCCTCTCCATACCACCCCATGTCTGACCCCTTGTACTCTTCTCTATACCACCCATGTCTGACCCCCTGTACTCCTCTCCTCTCCATACCACCCCATGCCTAACCCTCTGTACTCCTCTCCTCTCCATACCACCCCATTTCTGACCCCTGTACTCCTCTCCATACAACTCCATGTCTGACCCCCTGTACTTCTCTCCTTACCACCCCATATCTGACCCCCTGTACTACTCTCCATAACCACCCCATGTCTGACCCCCTGTTCTTCCCTCCATACAACTCCATGTCTGACCCCCTGTACTCCTCTCCATACAACTCCATGTCTGACCCCCTGTACTCCTCTCCGTACAACTCCATGTCTGACCCCCTGTACTCCTCTCCATACCACCGTATGTTTGACGCCCTGTACTTCTCTCCTTACCACCCCATGTCTGACACCTGTACTCCTCTCCATACCACCTCATGTCTGATCCCCTGTACTCCTCTCCATAACACCCCTAGTCTGACCCCCTGTACTCCTCTTTAAACCACCCCTTGTCTGACCTCCTGTTCTCCTCTCCTTACCACCCCATATCTGAAACCCTGAACTCCTCTCCTTACCACCCCATGTCGGACTCCCTGTACTCCTCTCCTCTCCTTACCATCCCATGTCTGTCCCCCTGTACTGCTCTCCATAACACCCCTGGTCTGACCCCCTGTACTCCTCTCCATAACACCCTATGTCCGACCCCCTGCACTCATCTCCATACAACCCCATGTCTGACCCCCTGCACTCCTCTCCATACCACCCCATGTCTGACCCCCTGTGTTCCTTTCCTGTCCATAACACCCCATGTCTGACCCCATGTACTCCTCTCCATATGAACCCATGTCTAACCCTCTGTGCTCCTCTCCTCTCCATACCACCCCATGTCTGACCCCTTGTACTCCTTTCCATACAACCCCATTTTTGACCCCTGTACCCTCTCCATACCACCCCATTTCTAAACCCCTGTACTCCTTTCCATACCACCCCATGTCAGAATCCCTGTACTCTTCTCCTCTCCATACCACCCCATGTCTGACCCCCTATACTCCTCACCAATCTACCCCATGTCTGACCTCCTATACTCCTCTCTACACCACCCCATGTCAGACCCCCTATACTCCTCTCCATACCAACCCATGTCTGACCCCCTGTACTCCTCTCCATACCACCCATGTCTGACCCCTTGTTCTTCTCTCCTCTCCATTCCACCCCAAGTCTGCCCCCCTTTACTCCTCTCCATACCACCCCATGTCTGACCCCCTGTACTCCTCTCCTCTCCATACCACCCCATGTCTGACACCTTGTACTCCTCTCCATGCCACTCCATGTCTTACCCCCTGTACTCCTCTCCAAACCACCCCATGTCTGACCCCTTGTACTCCTCTCCTCTCCTCTCCAAACCACCTCATGTCTGACCCCCTGTACTCCTCTCCTCTCCATACCACCCGATGACTGACCCCCTCTGCTCCTCTTCATACCAAACCATGTCTGACCCCCTGTACTCTTCTCCATACCACCCCATGTCTGACCCCCTGTACTCCTCTCCATACGACCCCATGTCTGACCCCCTGTGATCCCCTCCTCTCCTTTCCATACCACCCCATGTCTGACCCCCCTACTCCTCTCCATACAAAACCATGTCTGACCCCCTGTACTCTTCTCCTGTCGATACCACCCCATGTCTGACCCCCTGTACTCCTCTTCATACCACCCCATGTCTGACCCCCTGTAATCCTCTCCATAACACCCTATGTCTAACCCCCGGCACTCCTCTCCATACAACTCCATGTCTGACCCCCTGCACTCCTCTCCATACCACCCCATGTCTGACCCCCTGTGTTCCTCTCCTCTCCATAACACCCCATGTCTGACCCCATGTACTCCTCTCCTCTTCATATCACCCCATGTCTGACCCCCTGTACTCCTCTCCATATGACCCCATGTCTAACCCTATGTGTTCCTCTCCATACCACCCCATGTCTGACCCCTTGTACTCCTCTCCATACAACCCCATTTTTGACCCCTGTACCCTCTCCATACCACTCCATGTCTACACCCCTGTACTCCTTTCCATACCACCCCATGTCAGACTCCCTGTACTCTTCTCCTCTCCATACTGCCCCATGTCTGACCCCCTGTACTCCTCTCCATACCAACCCATGTCTGACCCCCTGTACTCCTCTCCATACCACCCATGTCTGACCCCCTGTTCTTCTCTCCTCTCCATTCCACCCCAAGTCTGCCCCCTTTACTCCTCTCCATACCACCCCATGTCTGACCCCCTGTACTCCTCTCCTCTCCATACCACCCCATGTCTGACACCTTGTACTCCTCTCCATGCCACTACATGTCTTACCCCCTGTACTCCTCTCCAAACCACCCCATGTCTGACCCCTTGTACTCCTCTCCTCTCCATACCACCTCATGTCTGACCCCCTGTACTCCTCTCCTCTCCATACCACCTGATGACTGACCCCCTCTGCTCCTCTTCATACCAAACCATGTCTGACCCCCTGTACTCTTCTCCATACCACCCCATGTCTGACCCCCTGTACTCCTCTCCATACTACCCCATGTCTGACACCCTGTGCTCCTCTCCTCTCCTTTCCATACCACCCCATGTCTGAGCCCCCTACTCCTCTCCATACCAACCCATGTCTGACCCCCTGTACTCTTCTCCTGTCCATACCACCCCATGTCTGACCCCTGTACTCCTCTTCATAACACCCCATGTCTGGCCCCCTGTACTCCTCTCCATACGACCCCATGTCTGACCCCCTGTGCTCCTCTCCTCTCCATACCACCCCATGTCTGACCCCCCTACTCCTCTCCATACCACCCCATGTCTGACCCCCCTACTCCTCTCCATACCAACACATGTCTGACCCCCTGTACTCTTCTCTTCTCCATACCACCCCATGTCTGACCCCCTGTACTCCTCTTCATAACACCTCCTGTCTGACCCCCTGTACTCCTTTCCATACCACCCCATTTCTAAACCCCTGTACTCCTTTCCATACCACCCCATGTCAGAATCCCTGTACTCTTCTCCTCTCCATACCACCCCATGTCTGACCCCCTATACTCCTCACCAATCTACCCCATGTCTGACCTCCTATACTCCTCTCTACACCACCCCATGTCAGACCCCCTATACTCCTCTCCATACCAACCCATGTCTGACCCCCTGTACTCCTCTCCATACCACCCATGTCTGACCCCTTGTTCTTCTCTCCTCTCCATTCCACCCCAAGTCTGCCCCCCTTTACTCCTCTCCATACCACCCCATGTCTGACCCCCTGTACTCCTCTCCTCTCCATACCACCCCATGTCTGACACCTTGTACTCCTCTCCATGCCACTCCATGTCTTACCCCCTGTACTCCTCTCCAAACCACCCCATGTCTGACCCCTTGTACTCCTCTCCTCTCCTCTCCAAACCACCTCATGTCTGACCCCCTGTACTCCTCTCCTCTCCATACCACCCGATGACTGACCCCCTCTGCTCCTCTTCATACCAAACCATGTCTGACCCCCTGTACTCTTCTCCATACCACCCCATGTCTGACCCCCTGTACTCCTCTCCATACGACCCCATGTCTGACCCCCTGTGATCCCCTCCTCTCCTTTCCATACCACCCCATGTCTGACCCCCCTACTCCTCTCCATACAAAACCATGTCTGACCCCCTGTACTCTTCTCCTGTCGATACCACCCCATGTCTGACCCCCTGTACTCCTCTTCATACCACCCCATGTCTGACCCCCTGTAATCCTCTCCATAACACCCTATGTCTAACCCCCGGCACTCCTCTCCATACAACTCCATGTCTGACCCCCTGCACTCCTCTCCATACCACCCCATGTCTGACCCCCTGTGTTCCTCTCCTCTCCATAACACCCCATGTCTGACCCCATGTACTCCTCTCCTCTTCATATCACCCCATGTCTGACCCCCTGTACTCCTCTCCATATGACCCCATGTCTAACCCTATGTGTTCCTCTCCATACCACCCCATGTCTGACCCCTTGTACTCCTCTCCATACAACCCCATTTTTGACCCCTGTACCCTCTCCATACCACTCCATGTCTACACCCCTGTACTCCTTTCCATACCACCCCATGTCAGACTCCCTGTACTCTTCTCCTCTCCATACTGCCCCATGTCTGACCCCCTGTACTCCTCTCCATACCAACCCATGTCTGACCCCCTGTACTCCTCTCCATACCACCCATGTCTGACCCCCTGTTCTTCTCTCCTCTCCATTCCACCCCAAGTCTGCCCCCTTTACTCCTCTCCATACCACCCCATGTCTGACCCCCTGTACTCCTCTCCTCTCCATACCACCCCATGTCTGACACCTTGTACTCCTCTCCATGCCACTACATGTCTTACCCCCTGTACTCCTCTCCAAACCACCCCATGTCTGACCCCTTGTACTCCTCTCCTCTCCATACCACCTCATGTCTGACCCCCTGTACTCCTCTCCTCTCCATACCACCTGATGACTGACCCCCTCTGCTCCTCTTCATACCAAACCATGTCTGACCCCCTGTACTCTTCTCCATACCACCCCATGTCTGACCCCCTGTACTCCTCTCCATACTACCCCATGTCTGACACCCTGTGCTCCTCTCCTCTCCTTTCCATACCACCCCATGTCTGAGCCCCCTACTCCTCTCCATACCAACCCATGTCTGACCCCCTGTACTCTTCTCCTGTCCATACCACCCCATGTCTGACCCCTGTACTCCTCTTCATAACACCCCATGTCTGGCCCCCTGTACTCCTCTCCATACGACCCCATGTCTGACCCCCTGTGCTCCTCTCCTCTCCATACCACCCCATGTCTGACCCCCCTACTCCTCTCCATACCACCCCATGTCTGACCCCCCTACTCCTCTCCATACCAACACATGTCTGACCCCCTGTACTCTTCTCTTCTCCATACCACCCCATGTCTGACCCCCTGTACTCCTCTTCATAACACCTCCTGTCTGACCCCCTGTACTCCTTTCCATACCACCCCATGTCTGTCCCCCTATACTCCTCTCAATACCACCCCATGTCTAACCCCCTGTACTCCTCTCAATACCACCCCATGTCTAACCTCCTTTACTCCTCTTCTCTCCATACCACCCCATGTCTGACCCCCTGTACTCCTCTCAATACCACCCCATGTCTAACCCCCTTTACTCCTCTTCTCTCCATACCATCCCATGTCTGACCCCCTGTACTCCTCTCCCCTCCATACCAATGAATGTCTGACCCCCTGTATTACTCTCCTCTACATACCACCCCATGTCTGACCCCCTGTACTCCTCTCAATACCACCCCATGTCTGACCCCCTTTACTCCTCTTCTCTCCATTTCACCCCATGTCTGACCCCCTGTACTCCTCTCCCCTCCATACCAATGAATGTCTGACCCCCTGTATTCCTCTCCTCTACATACCACCCCATGTCTGACCCCCTGTACTCCTCTCCATAACACCCCATGTCTGACCCCCTGCACTCCTCTCCTCTTCTTACCACCCCATGTCTGACCCCCTGTACTCCTCTCCTCTCCATACCACCCCATGTCTACCCCCCTGCTCTCCTATCCATATCACCCCATGTCTGACCCCTTGTACTCCTTTCCATACAACCCCATTTTTGACCCCTGTACCCTCTCCATACCACCCCATTTCTAAACCCCTGTACTCCTTTCCATACCACCCCATGTCAGACTCCCTGTACTCTTCTCCTCTCCATACCACCCCATGTCTGACCCCCTATACTCCTCACCAATCTACCCCATGTCTGACCTCCTATACTCCTCTCTACACCACCCCATGTCAGACCCCCTATACTCCTCTCCATACCAACCCATGTCTGACCCCCTGTACTCCTCTCCATACCACCCATGTCTGACCCCTTGTTCTTCTCTCCTCTCCATTCCACCCCAAGTCTGCCCCCCTTTACTCCTCTCCATACCACCCCATGTCTGACCCCCTGTACTCCTCTCCTCTCCATACCACCCCATGTCTGACACCTTGTACTCCTCTCCATGCCACTCCATGTCTTACCCCCTGTACTCCTCTCCAAACCACCCCATGTCTGACCCCTTGTACTCCTCTCCTCTCCTCTCCAAACCACCTCATGTCTGACCCCCTGTACTCCTCTCCTCTCCATACCACCCGATGACTGACCCCCTCTGCTCCTCTTCATACCAAACCATGTCTGACCCCCTGTAATCTTCTCCATACCACCCCATGTCTGACCCCCTGTACTCCTCTCCATACGACCCCATGTCTGACCCCCTGTGATCCCCTCCTCTCCTTTCCATACCACCCCATGTCTGACCCCCCTACTCCTCTCCATACAAAACCATGTCTGACCCCCTGTACTCTTCTCCTGTCGATACCACCCCATGTCTGACCCCCTGTACTCCTCTTCATACCACCCCATGTCTGACCCCCTGTAATCCTCTCCATAACACCCTATGTCTGACCCCCTGCACTCCTCTCCATACAACTCCATGTCTGACCCCCTGCACTCCTCTCCATACCACCCCATGTCTGACCCCCTGTGTTCCTCTCCTCTCCATAACACCCCATGTCTGACCCCATGTACTCCTCTCCTCTTCATATCACCCCATGTCTGACCCCCTGTACTCCTCTCCATATGACCCCATGTCTAACCCTATGTGCTCCTCTCCATACCACCCCATGTCTGACCCCTTGTACTCCTCTCCATACAACCCCATTTTTGACCCCTGTACCCTCTCCATACCACTCCATGTCTACACCCCTGTACTCCATTCCATACCACCCCATGTCAGACTCCCTGTACTCTTCTCCTCTCCATACCGCCCCATGTCTGACCCCCTGTACTCCTCTCCATACCAACCCATGTCTGACCCCCTGTACTCCTCTCCATACCACCCATGTCTGACCCCCTGTTCTTCTCTCCTCTCCATTCCACCCCAAGTCTGCCCCCTTTACTCCTCTCCATACCACCCCATGTCTGACCCCCTGTACTCCTCTCCTCTCCATACCACCCCATGTCTGACACCTTGTACTCCTCTCCATGCCACTACATGTCTTACCCCCTGTACTCCTCTCCAAACCACCCCATGTCTGACCCCTTGTACTCCTCTCCTCTCCATACCACCTCATGTCTGACCCCCTGTACTCCTCTCCTCTCCATACCACCTGATGACTGACCCCCTCTGCTCCTCTTCATACCAAACCATGTCTGACCCCCTGTACTCTTCTCCATACCACCCCATGTCTGACCCCCTGTACTCCTCTCCATACTACCCCATGTCTGACACCCTGTGCTCCTCTCCTCTCCTTTCCATACCACCCCATGTCTGAGCCCCCTACTCCTCTCCATACCAACCCATGTCTGACCCCCTGTACTCTTCTCCTGTCCATACCACCCCATGTCTGACCCCTGTACTCCTCTTCATAACACCCCATGTCTGGCCCCCTGTACTCCTCTCCATACGACCCCATGTCTGACCCCCTGTGCTCCTCTCCTCTCCATACCACCCCATGTCTGACCCCCCTACTCCTCTCCATACCACCCCATGTCTGACCCCCCTACTCCTCTCCATACCAACACATGTCTGACCCCCTGTACTCTTCTCTTCTCCATACCACCCCATGTCTGACCCCCTGTACTCCTCTTCATAACACCTCCTGTCTGACCCCCTGTACTCCTTTCCATACCACCCCATGTCTGTCCCCCTATACTCCTCTCAATACCACCCCATGTCTAACCCCCTGTACTCCTCTCAATACCACCCCATGTCTAACCTCCTTTACTCCTCTTCTCTCCATACCACCCCATGTCTGACCCCCTGTACTCCTCTCAATACCACCCCATGTCTAACCCCCTTTACTCCTCTTCTCTCCATACCATCCCATGTCTGACCCCCTGTACTCCTCTCCCCTCCATACCAATGAATGTCTGACCCCCTGTATTACTCTCCTCTACATACCACCCCATGTCTGACCCCCTGTACTCCTCTCAATACCACCCCATGTCTGACCCCCTTTACTCCTCTTCTCTCCATTTCACCCCATGTCTGACCCCCTGTACTCCTCTCCCCTCCATACCAATGAATGTCTGACCCCCTGTATTCCTCTCCTCTACATACCACCCCATGTCTGACCCCCTGTACTCCTCTCCATAACACCCCATGTCTGACCCCCTGCACTCCTCTCCTCTTCTTACCACCCCATGTCTGACCCCCTGTACTCCTCTCCTCTCCATACCACCCCATGTCTACCCCCCTGCTCTCCTATCCATATCACCCCATGTCTAACACAGGTGCATGCCTTGGCTCGCCTCCATGAAAACTTGATAAAGGAAAAGGAATTGGCAGCACTCCGGGTTGAGTCAAAATCCAGATTTATTGACTGGACATCCAAATAATGACAATCTTGACAAGGTAGACGCGTTTCACACACTGACTTTGTGCTTAATCATTAGCAATCATTAGCAGTGTGTGAAACGCGTCTACCTTGTCACGATTGTCATTATTTGGATGTCCAGTCAATAAATCTGGATTTTGACTCAACCCGGAGTGCTGCCACTTCCTTTTCCTTTACCATACCATCCCATGTCTGACCCCCTGTACTCTTCTCCTCTCCATACCTCCCCATGTCTTACCCCCTATACTCTTCACCATTCTACCCCATGTCTGACCCCCTATACTCCTCTCCATACCACCCCATGTCTGACCCCCTGTACTCCTCTCCATACCACCCATGTCTGACCCCCTGTTCCTCTCTCCTCTCCATTCCACCCCAAGTCTTTCCCCCTGTACTCCTCTCCATACCACCCCATGTCTGACCCCCTTTACTCCACTCCATACCACCCCATATCTGACCCCCAGTCCTCCTCTCCTCTCCATATCACCCCATGTCCGACCTCCCCTACTTCTCTCCATACCATCCCATGTCTTACCCCCTGTACTCCTCTCCATAACTCCCCATTTCTGACCCCTGTACCTTCTCCATACCATCCCATGTCTGACCCCCTGTACTACTCTCCATACCTCCCCATTTCTGACCCCTGTACCCTCTCCATACCATCCCATTGAACAGACAAGGACTCACTGCTCGAGGTGGTGTACTTGCCTGATGACTCACACAGGTGCATGCCCCGGCTCGCCTCCGTGAAAACTTGATAAAGGAAAAGGAATTGGCAGCACTCCGGGTTGAGTCAAAATCCAGATTTATTGACTGGACATCCAAATAATGACAATCTTGACAAGGTAGACGCGTTTCACACACTGACTGTGTGCTTAATCATTAGCAATCATTAGCAGTGTGTGAAACGCGTCTACCTTGTCACGATTGTCATTATTTGGATGTCCAGTCAATAAATCTGGATTTTGACTCAACCCGGAGTGCTGCCAATTCCTTTTCCTTTACCATACCATCCCATGTCTGACCCCCTGTACTCTTCTCCTCTCCATACCTCCCCATGTCTTACCCCATATACTCTTCACCATTCTACCCCATGTCTGACCCCCTATACTCCTCTCCATACCACCCCATGTCTGACCCCCCTGTACTCCTCTCCATACCACCCATGTATGACCCCCTGTTCCTCTCTCCTCTCCATTCCACCCCAAGTCTTTCCCCCTGTACTCCTCTCCATACCACCCCATGTCTGACCCCCTTTACTCCACTCCATACCACCCCATATCTGACCCCCAGTCCTCCTCTCCATATCACCCCATGTCCGACCTCCCCTACTTCTCTCCATACCATCCCATGTCTTACCCCCTGTACTCCTCTCCATAACTCCCCATTTCTGACCCCTGTACCTTCTCCATACCATCCCATGTCTGACCCCCTGTACTACTCTCCATACCTCCCCATTTCTGACCCCTGTACCCTCTCCATACCATCCCATTGAACAGACAAGGACTCACTGCTCGAGGTGGTGTAATTGCCTGATGACTCACACAGGTGCATGCCCCGGCTCGCCTCCGTGAAAACTTGATAAAGGAAAAGGAATTGGCAGCACTCCGGGTTGAGTCAAAATCCAGATTTATTGACTGGACATCCAAATAATGACAATCTTGACAAGGTAGACGCGTTTCACACACTGACTGTGTGCTTAATCATTAGCAATCATTAGCAGTGTGTGAAACGCGTCTACCTTGTCACGATTGTCATTATTTGGATGTCCAGTCAATAAATCTGGATTTTGACTCAACCCGGAGTGCTGCCAATTCCTTTTCCTTTACCATACCATCCCATGTCTGACCCCCTGTACTCTTCTCCTCTCCATACCTCCCCATGTCTTACCCCATATACTCTTCACCATTCTACCCCATGTCTGACCCCCTATACTCCTCTCCATACCACCCCATGTCTGACCCCCCTGTACTCCTCTCCATACCACCCATGTATGACCCCCTGTTCCTCTCTCCTCTCCATTCCACCCCAAGTCTTTCCCCCTGTACTCCTCTCCATACCACCCCATGTCTGACCCCCTTTACTCCACTCCATACCACCCCATATCTGACCCCCAGTCCTCCTCTCCTCTCCATATCACCCCATGTCCGACCTCCCCTACTTCTCTCCATACCATCCCATGTCTTACCCCCTGTATTCCTCTCCATAACTCCCCATTTCTGACCCCTGTACCCTCTCCATACCATCCAATGTCTGACCCCCTGTACTCCTCTCCAAACCTCCCCATTTCTGACCCCTGTACCCTCTCCATACCATCCCATTGAACAGACAAGGACTCACTGCTCGAGGTGGTGTAATTGCCTGATGACTCACACAGGTGCATGCCCCGGCTCGCCTCCGTGAAAACTTGATAAAGGAAAAGGAATTGGCAGCACTCCGGGTTGAGTCAAAATCCAGATTTATTGACTGGACATCCAAATAATGACAATCTTGACATGGTAGACGCGTTTCACACACTGACTGTGTGCTTAATCATTAGCAATCATTAGCAGTGTGTGAAACGCGTCTACCTTGTCACTATTGTCATTATTTGGATGTCCAGTCAATAAATCTGGATTTTGACTCAACCCGGAGTGCTGCCAATTCCTTTTCCTTTACCTTACCATCCCATGTCTGACCCCCTGTACTCTTCTTCTCTCCATACCTCCCCATGTCTTACCCCCTATACTCCTCACCATTCTACCCCATGTCTGACTCCCTATACGTCTCTCCACACCACCCCATGTCTGACCCCTTTACTCCTCTCCATATCACTCCATGTCTGACCCCCTATATTCCTCTCCATACCACCCCATGTCTGACCCCCTGTACTCCTCTCCATACCACCCATGTCTGACCCCCTGTTCTTCTCTCCTCTCCATTCCACCCCAAGTCTTCCCCCCTGTACTCCTCTCCATACCACCCCATGTCTGATCCCCTGTACTCCTCTCCTCTCCATACCACCCCATGTCTGACACCTTGTACTCCTCTCCATACCACCCCATGGCTGACCCTCTGTACGCCTCTCCATACCACCCCATATAAGACCCCCTGTACTCCTTTCCATGCCACCCCATGTCTGACCCCCTTTACTCCACTCCATACCACCTTATATCTGACCCCCAGTCCTCCTCTCCTCTCCATGTCACCCCATGTCCGACCCCCCCTACTTCTCTCCATACCATCCCATGTCTTACCCCCTGTACTCCTCTCCAAACCACCCCATGTCTGACCCCTTGTACTCCTCTCCATACCACCTCATGTCTGACCCCCTGTACTCCTCTCCTCTCCATACCACCCCATGACTGACCCCCTCTGCTCCTCTCCATACCACCCCATGTCTGACCCCCTGTACTCCTCTTCATACCACCGCATGTCTGTCCCCCTATACTCCTCTCAATACCACCCCATGTCTGACCCCCTGTACTCCTCTCAATACCACCCCATTTCTAACCCCCTTTACTCCTCTTCTCTCCATACTACCCAATGTCTGACCCCCAGTACTCCTCTCCATTCCACCTCATGTCTGACCCCCTGTGCTCCTCTCCTCTTCATACCACCCCATGTCTGACCCGCTGTACTCCTCTCCATACCACCCCATGTCTGCCCCCCTGCTCTCCTCTCCATATCACCCGATGTCTAACCCTCTGTGCTCCTCTCCTCTTCATACCACCCCATGTCTGACCACCCTGTACTCCTCTCCATACCACCCCATTTCCGACCCCTGTACCCTCTCCATACCATCCCATGTCTGACCCCCTGTACTCTTCTCCTCTCCATACCACCCCATGTCTTACCCCCTATACTCCTAACCATTCTACCCCATGTCTGACCCCATATACTTCTCTCCACACCACCCCATGTCTGACCCCTTTACTCCTCTCCATACCACCCCACGTCTAAACCCCTGTACTCCTCTCCATACCAACCCATGTCTGACTCCCTGTACTCTTCTCCTCCCCATACCACCCCATTTCTTACCCCCTATACTCCTCACCATTCTACCCCATGTCTGACCCCCTATATTCCTCTCCACACCACCCCATGTCTCACCCCTTTACTCCTCTCCATATCACTCCATTATAAAATAAGTTGCGCTGTGGATGATGTATACAAGTTGATTGTATGGTGAAATTGTAAAAGATCCGAAAAATGTCCAGAATATGGAAACAAAAACGGGTAACTTGTGCAGGTACCGCTTACCGGAATTAAGATAAACAAAAGCCCATCAGTATGTTCAAATACGTCCTAGGGATGAGATCCAAGTGGACTACCAGGTTCCAACGCGGATCCCTCAATGGAGTGGTAACATGTGTGATACAAAAAAATATGCCGCCATAGCGTAAAACCAAAAAATAAGTGTAAAGAAAGGACACCCAAAGTGCAATGAGAAACACCACTGCTCCCGTGGTGAAAGAAACGTGATAAAAGGATGCCACAAAACCCCAATAGGTACTCCTTACCGAAATATAGAAGAAAAATAGCAGATGCACCAAAAAGGGGGGGAAGGGGGATTACCCCAATAGGACAGCAGCTTACCACAAGGATGAGTATGGAGAGCTTATATATGACTGGATAGATGTGACTCAAACATGCAAAACACTCCATGTCTGATCCCCTATACTCCTCTCCATACCACCCCATGTCTTACCCCCTGTACTCCTCTCCATACCACCCCATGTCTGACAGCAGACATTCCGTCTCTAGGCTGGCCATACCTTGACTTCATGGAATGTCCATATAAGGAGTTACTTCCTGAGGCTCACAGTGCAAAGAGAGATATGATAGCAGGGAGTGTAAATAACCGAATGGTTGCTGGGAAATCCTTCACACACATGAACCAGGTAAGCACAAATATTCTCTGTCAAAGGTAAGGGTCTGTTACACTGCTCCCCTTTTTTGGAACACTCTGTTTGCCTGGACAGTCCATCCGCATTCCAATTCAACTTGCCAGGGCGGTATTGGACAGAGAAATTGTATGGTTGTAGTGCTAGGCTCCATCTCAACAAGCGTCCATTATCTCCAGCCACACGGTTCAACCATACCAAGGGATTATGATCTGTAATGAGGGTAAATTCTTGGCCATACAGATATGGTGTAGTTTTCTACCCCATGTCTGACCCCCTATACTCCTCTCCATACCACTAGTGATGTCGCGAACATTAAATTTAATGTTCGCGAACGGCGAACGCGAACTTCCGCAAATGTTCGCGAACCGGCAAACATTGCGAACCGCCATAGCCTTCAATAGGCAGGCGAATTTTAAAACCCACAGGGACTCTTTCTGGCCACAATATTGATGGAAAAGTTGTTTCAAGGGGACTAACGCCTAGACTGTGGCATGCCGGAGGGGGATCCATGACAAAACTCCCATGGAAAATGACATCGTCGACGCAGAGTCGGGTTTTAATCCATAAAGGGCCAACAAGGGCAAGAGTACTCCTCTCCTCTCCATACCACCCCATGTCTGACCCTCTGTACTCCTCTCCATACCACCCTATGTCTGACCTCCTGTGATCCTCTCCTCTCCATACCACCCCATAACTGACCTTCTGTACTCCACTCCTCTCCATACCACCCCATGTCTGACCCCCTGTACTCCTCTCCATACCACCCCATGTCTAACCCCTGTACTTTTCTCCATACCCCCCATGTCTGATCCCCTGTACTCCTCTCCATACCACGCCATCACTGACCCCCTGTACTCCTCTCCTCTAAAAACCACCCCATTGCTGTCCCTCTGTACTCCTCTCCATACCACCCCATGTCTGATCCCCTGTACTCCTCTCCACACCACCCCATATCTGACCCTTTGTACTCCTCTTCATACCACCCTATGTCTGACCCCCTGTACTCCTCTCCATACCACCCATGTCTGACCCCCTTGTAATGGCTACCCAGGTAGTGAGAGGGTATCAGCCGTTGGGGACATCCTTTTTCCCCGGCAAATCCCTGTGTAGTAATGGAGTAGTAGAATCCAAGAGGAGAGTCAGGTTCAGCTGTTAAACGACTGGATAATAATGCAGTAAAATCCCTCTCCAGGAACGAGACGAAGCTACGTTTTGAAGGGTCAAGAAAAACAACACTTTATTGAAACAAGAATACAGGCTTTTATACACCTGGGGAGTATATCAGACACTACTTAAACAATGGCCCGACATCCACCCAGACAAATAAGTAAGGTCATTACCACACTTAACAAAAGCTGCCTCAGCCCAAATCAACATAATGTAGACAAAAGCGCATCTTTAATCAGCAGACATTCCGTCTCTAGGCTGGCCATACCTTGACTTCATGGAATGTCCATATAAGGAGTTACTTCCTGAGGCTCACAGTGCAAAGAGAGATATGATAGCAGGGAGTGTAAATAAAAGAATGGTTGCTGGGAAATCCTTCACACACATGAACCAGGTAAGCACAAATATTCTCTGTCAAAGGTAAGGGTCTGTTACACTGCTCCCCTTTTTTGGAACACTCTGTTTGCCTGGACAGTCCGTCCGTGTTCCAATTCAACTTGCCAGGGTGGTATTGGACGGAGAAATTGTATGTTTGTAGTGCTAGGCTCCATCTCAACAAGCGTCCATTATCTCCAGCCACTCGGTTCAACCATACCAAGGGATTATGATCTGTAATGAGGGTAAATTCTTGGCTATACAGATATGGTGTAAGTTTCTTTAGAGCCCAGACCAGGGCTAAACACTCCTTTTCCACTGCCGCGTAACTCACTTCTCTGGGTAACAATTTTCTACTCAGGTACGCGACAGGGTGTTCTCCTCCGTCTTCCCCGATCTGGCTTAGAACTGCCCCCAGTCCGTACATGGACGCATCTGTATGGACGACAAATCTTTTTTTAGGGGCAGGGGCAGACAGAACAGGTGCGTGGATCAGAGCTTTATTTAAGGCTTGGAAGGCTGTTTCACAGGTGGGAGACCACAGGACTACTCTAGGCAGGTTCTTTTTAGTTAGATCAGTCAGGGGTTTGGCAATGGCGCTATAGTCAGGGACAAACTTCCTGTAGTATCCGGCTGTCCCCAAAAACGCCAATACTTGAGTCTTGGTGTGGGGTGTGGGCCAGTTGGCCATTGCCTCGACCTTAGCGGGTTCTGGTCGCTGCTTCCCACACCCCACCCTGTGTCCCAGGTACTGGACTTCGGTCATACCGAAGTGACATTTTTCTGGCTTCAGAGTTAGGCCTGTGTGTAATGTTCTGGTACCTCTGGTACCCTTATTCCACTTTCCACTTATTCCACTTTTATTCCAAGCGTTCACAGAGACCGTTAGTCTGGGGGTGATATGGTGAGCTGAGGAGGGTCTTAATACCGCAGACCTTCCATAACTGTTGGGTGAGGTCAGCGGTAAACTGGGTCCCTCTGTCAGACAATATTTCTTGTGGGAATCCCACTCTGGTGAATATTCCAACTAGGGCACTGGTGACAGTGTCAGCCTGGATATTCGTCAGAGCGACGGCTTCCGGGTAGCGTAGTCCACTACGGTAAGAATATATTTCTTACCGGAGGGACTGGGGTTAGATAGGGGTCCTACCAGGTTGACTGCCACCCTGCTAAATGGTTCCTCGATTATGGGCATTGGTGACAGTCGCGCCTTAGGATGATCCCCTCTCTTCCCTACTCGTTGGCAAACGTCGTATGTACTGCAGTAACGCCGCACATCCTTCGAGAAAAAAGGTCTGGGTGATCCTGTAGGTAGTGCGGTTACCCCCCAAATGTCCTGCTAAGGGAATATCATGGCCAATTCGGAGACGTTCCAACCGGTACTTTATGGGTACCACTAATTGGCGCTTCTGCGCAGGGACACAGCCTCTCTTCCTACCTTCGGTCAATCTATACAATCATTCGTTATCCCATACAAAGCATTCCCGCTCATGCCCCCCACTGTCAGCTAGTTCACTGTATTTTTGGAGGGTTGGGTCTTCTCTGGTTTCCCTCCCAAACTCCTCTGCAGTGTCCCAAGCTAAAGGTCCCTCTAACGTAGGGGGTCTAAGGGTCGTTTCTTGGCTTACCTGGGTCTCCCATCCTGTTGTAGGATCGTCTGCGATACGGATCTGGGCACGGGTGGTCACGGGGCAAGCAGCAGCAGTGATGGGCAAGTAGGCTGAAGCCAGGGGGCCAATATCATTGCCCAATACTACTTCAGCAGGTAAGTTGTCCATGATGCCCACCGTGGTCTTTCCCGACCCGACCCCCCAGTCCAAATGTACCGGGGCCGTGGGTAAACGAAACACAGCCCCTCCCGCCACACGTACAGCAACTGTGCGATTGGACCGGTACTCCGGTTTCACCAATTGTCGTTTGTGCATCAGTGTGATGGTAGCTCCGGTGTCTCTCAAGCCTTGAGCTACCTGCCCATTTACTCGTACCTCCTGAAGATGATGCTGACGGTTATGTGTGGATGCCGCTTGGATGGGTCTGCCTCATATAAGATGCCCAAGCATTCCTCTGAGCCCATCTCGGCCTCCAGGCAGTGGGCAGCAGAGGTACGTGGTGTGTTGTTCTCTGGGTTGGGTGAGGTGCGCCTCCAATTGTTAGCAGCCGATCCCAAAGGGAAGTAATGGGCAATATGTCCAGGGTTGCTGCACCGATGGCAAGTCGTTCTTGACAAGTCCCGAGGGTAGTTGTTCGACCCCTGAGGGCGAGATGGCCCTGGAGGTACGGGGGCACGGAACTCCAGGAGAGGGGTGATGGCTGGGGTACGAGGCTCTACCTTGTTAGCTGGTTGTGTGGTACCTTGGCTCACCTTCCTAGTCTCGGCGTATTCATCTGCCAGACGGGCCGCCTCATTGAGGTTGTTGGGGCTCCGGTCTCTTACCCAGTCCTGCAAGTCGGCGGATAAATCTTGGAAAAAATGTTCTAGTAGAAATAACTGCAGCACTTCCTCACGGTGTTTGTGTTTCACCCTCGTACCCAGTGTGATGCCACCCTTTGTATCCTGTTAGCCCATTCCATGTGGGAGTCTACAGCCTGTTTTCTGGACTCCTGGAAGCGACGGCGGTAGGTTTCTGGGGTTACGGCATATCGGGTTAGCAGCGCCTCTTTGACCCGCTGGTATTGTAAAATGTCCTCTGGGGTGAGCGCCCGAAAGGCCTCTCTCGCTTTGCCCGACAGTTTCCCGGACAAAATAGTGACCCATTGCTCTGGGGGTACTTGATGTAGGGAGCATTGTCGCTCAAAGTCCGCCAAATACCAATCAATTTCCTCTTCATTCTCCACAAATGCTTTAAATGCAGCAAAGTGTATCTTCTTTGCTGCGTTAGTTGGAGGGGGAGTATGAACTGTCTGTGGGACAGGTTGTCTTGCTCTTGCTAGTTCAATTTTGTGTCCCCTTTTCTCTCGAATCGCTGCTCTTACTTCAAGGAAAAAATGCTCCATCAGTTCTACTGATGTTCCTGGGTACATGGCGAATCTCCTCTGTACAATGTTTGTAACCTCCTCCTTCTCGCTGACAGGCGCAAGGGGCTCGGTTGCTTCCATGGATCTATCCATTTCGTCCAGTTCCAGCAGGTCAGCTATCAGCTCTCTCCGCGGTCTGTTACTGGCACTCCTTCCACGATTCTCCAATAAATCATTCAGTGTGGGTCTCTTCAGTCTTATACCGCCGAGGATTGCAGGGTGCTTCAGTTTGCCTCCTGTTCCGAACTCCTCCTACTCCTCATCCTGCCTTTAGGGTACAAAAAATTGTAATCGGGGCCTAGTCTGGGTTTGTACGTGTGAGATACACCTTTTTATATCATATTTTCTATTCCGCTATTCAATCTACACCCTTTGGGGTAAAAAGAATTAAATTGCAGCATAGTCTGTATCGGTACGTGTGAGATACACCTTCCAAATTTTTGGGGCGCATCTTCCACCGCCGAGGATTGCAGGGTGCTTCAGTTTGCCTCCTGTTCCGAACTCCTCCTACTCCTCATCCTGCCTTTAGGGTACAAAAAATTGTAATCGGGGCCTAGTCTGGGTTTGTACATGTGAGATACACCTTTTTATATCATATTTTCTATTCCGCTATTCAATCTACACCCTTTGAGGTAAAAATAATTAAATTGCGGCATAGTCTGTATCGGTAAGTGTGAGATACACCTTCCAAATTTTTGGGGCACATCTTCCACCGCTGAGGATTGCAGGGTGCTTCAGTTTGCCTCCTGTTCCGAACTCCTCCTACTCCTCATCCTGCCTTTAGGGTACAAAAAATTGTAATCGGGGCCTAGTCTGGGTTTGTACGTGTGAGATGCACCTTTTTATATCATATTTTCTATTCCGCTATTCAATCTACACCCTTTTGGGGTAAAAAGAAATAAATTGCGGCATAGTCTGTATCGGTACGTGTGAGATACACCTTTCCAATTTTTTGGGCGCATCTTACACCACCGAGGATTGCAGGGTGCTTCAGTTTGCCTCCTGCCTGTTCCGAACTCCTCCTACTCCTCATCCTCATCCTGCCTTTAGGGTACAAAAAATTGTAATCGGGGCCTAGTCTGGGTTTGTACGTGTGAGATACACCTTTTTATATCATATTTTCTATTCCGCTATTCAATCTACACCCTTTGGGGTAAAAATAATTAAATTGCAGCATAGTCTGTATCGGTACGTGTGAGATACACCTTCCAAATTTTTGGGGCGCATCTTCCACCGCCGAGGATTGCAGGGTGCTTCAGTTTGCCTCCTGTTCCGAACTCCTCCTACTCCTCATCCTGCCTTTAGGGTACAAAAAATTGTAATGGGGGCCTAGTCTGGGTTTGTACGTGTGAGATATACCTTTTTATATCATATTTTCTATTCCGCTATTCAATCTACACCCTTTGGGGTAAAAATAATTAAATTGCAGCATAGTCTGTATCGGTACGTGTGAGATACACCTTCCAAATTTTGGGGCACATCTTCCACCGCCGAGGATTGCAGGGTGCTTCAGTTTGCCTCCTGTTCCGAACTCCTCCTACTCCTCATCCTGCCTTTAGGGTACAAAAAATTGTAATCGGGGCCTAGTGTGGGTTTGTACGTGTGAGATATACCTTTTTATATCATATTTTCTATTCCGCTATTCAATCTACACACTTTTGGGGTAAAAAGAAATAAATTGCGACATAGTCTGTATCGGTACGTGTGAGATACACCTTTCCAATTTTTTGGGCGCATCTTACACCGCCGAGGATTGCAGGGTGCTTCAGTCGTCCTCCTGCCTGTTCCGAACTCCTCCTACTCCTCATTCTCATCCTGCCTTTAGGGTACAAAAAATTGTAATCGGGGCCTAGTCTGGGTTTGTACGTGTGAGATACACCTTTTTATATCATATTTTCTATTCCGCTATTCAATCTACACCCTTTGGGGTAAAAAGAATTAAATTGCGGCATAGTCTGTATCGGTACGTGTGAGATACACCTTCCAAATTTTTGGGGCGCGTCTTCCACCGCCGAGGATTGCAGGGTGCTTCAGTTTCCCTCCTTTTCCGAACTCCTCCTACTCCTCATCCTGCCTTCAGGGTACAAAAAATTGTAATCGGGGCCTAGTGTGGGTTTGTACGTGTGAGATACACCTTTTTATATCATATTTTCTATTCCGCTATTCAATCTACTACCTTTGGGGTAAAAAGAATTAAATTGCGGCATAGTCTGTATCGGTACGTGTGAGATACACCTTCCAAATTTTTGGGGCACATTTCCACCGCCGAGGATTGCAGGGTGCATCAGTTTGCCTCCTGTTCCGAACTCCTCCTACTCCTCATCCTGCCTTTAGGGTACAAAAAATTGTAATTGGGGCCTAGTCTGGGTTTGTACGTGTGAGATGCACCTTTTTATATCATATTTTCTATTCCGCTATTCAATCTACACCCTTTTGGGGTAAAAAGAAATAAATTGCGGCATAGTCTGTATCGGTACGTGTGAGATACACCTTTCCAATTTTTTGGGCGCATCTTACACCACCGAGGATTGCAGGGTGCTTCAGTTTGCCTCCTGCCTGTTCCGAACTCCTCCTACTCCTCATCCTCATCCTGCCTTTAGGGTACAAAAAATTGTAATCGGGGCCTAGTCTGGGTTTGTACGTGTGAGATACACCTTTTTATATCATATTTTCTATTCCGCTATTCAATCTACACCCTTTGGGGTAAAAATAATTAAATTGCAGCATAGTCTGTATCGGTACGTGTGAGATACACCTTCCAAATTTTTGGGGCGCATCTTCCACCGCCGAGGATTGCAGGGTGCTTCAGTTTGCCTCCTGTTCCGAACTCCTCCTACTCCTCATCCTGCCTTTAGGGTACAAAAAATTGTAATGGGGGCCTAGTCTGGGTTTGTACGTGTGAGATATACCTTTTTATATCATATTTTCTATTCCGCTATTCAATCTACACCCTTTGGGGTAAAAATAATTAAATTGCAGCATAGTCTGTATCGGTACGTGTGAGATACACCTTCCAAATTTTGGGGCACATCTTCCACCGCCGAGGATTGCAGGGTGCTTCAGTTTGCCTCCTGTTCCGAACTCCTCCTACTCCTCATCCTGCCTTTAGGGTACAAAAAATTGTAATCGGGGCCTAGTCTGGGTTTGTACGTGTGAGATACACCTTTTTATATCATATTTTCTATTCCGCTATTCAATCTACACCCTTTGGGGTAAAAAGAATTAAATTGCGGCATAGTCTGTATCGGTACGTGTGAGATACACCTTCCAAAATTTTGGGGCGCGTCTTCCACCGCCGAGGATTGCAGGGTGCTTCAGTTTCCCTCCTTTTCCGAACTCCTCCTACTCCTCATCCTGCCTTCAGGGTACAAAAAATTGTAATCGGGGCCTAGTGTGGGTTTGTACGTGTGAGATACACCTTTTTATATCATATTTTCTATTCCGCTATTCAATCTACTACCTTTGGGGTAAAAAGAATTAAATTGCGGCATAGTCTGTATCGGTACGTGTGAGATACACCTTCCAAATTTTTGGGGCACATTTCCACCGCCGAGGATTGCAGGGTGCATCAGTTTGCCTCCTGTTCCGAACTCCTCCTACTCCTCATCCTGCCTTTAGGGTACAAAAAATTGTAATCGGGGCCTAGTCTGGGTTTGTACGTGTGAGATGCACCTTTTTATATCATATTTTCTATTCCGCTATTCAATCTACACCCTTTTGGGGTAAAAAGAAATAAATTGCGGCATAGTCTGTATCGGTACGTGTGAGATACACCTTTCCAATTTTTTGGGCGCATCTTACACCACCGAGGATTGCAGGGTGCTTCAGTTTGCCTCCTGCCTGTTCCGAACTCCTCCTACTCCTCATCCTCATCCTGCCTTTAGGGTACAAAAAATTGTAATCGGGGCCTAGTCTGGGTTTGTACGTGTGAGATACACCTTTTTATATCATATTTTCTATTCCGCTATTCAATCTACACCCTTTGGGGTAAAAATAATTAAATTGCAGCATAGTCTGTATCGGTACGTGTGAGATACACCTTCCAAATTTTTGGGGCGCATCTTCCACCGCCGAGGATTGCAGGGTGCTTCAGTTTGCCTCCTGTTCCGAACTCCTCCTACTCCTCATCCTGCCTTTAGGGTACAAAAAATTGTAATGGGGGCCTTGTCTGGGTTTGTACGTGTGAGATATACCTTTTTATATCATATTTTCTATTCCGCTATTCAATCTACACCCTTTGGGGTAAAAATAATTAAATTGCAGCATAGTCTGTATCGGTACGTGTGAGATACACCTTCCAAATTTTTGGGGCACATCTTCCACTGCCGAGGATTGCAGGGTGCTTCAGTTTGCCTCCTGTTCCGAACTCCTCCTACTCCTCATCCTGCCTTTAGGGTACAAAAAATTGTAATCGGGGCCTAGTGTGGGTTTGTACGTGTGAGATATACCTTTTTATATCATATTTTCTATTCCGCTATTCAATCTACACACTTTTGGGGTAAAAAGAAATAAATTGCGACATAGTCTGTATCGGTACGTGTGAGATACACCTTTCCAATTTTTTGGGCGCATCTTACACCGCCGAGGATTGCAGGGTGCTTCAGTCGTCCTCCTGCCTGTTCCGAACTCCTCCTACTCCTCATTCTCATCCTGCCTTTAGGGTACAAAAAATTGTAATCGGGGCCTAGTCTGGGTTTGTACGTGTGAGATACACCTTTTTATATCATATTTTCTATTCCGCTATTCAATCTACACTCTTTTGGGGTAAAAAGAATTACATTGCGGCATAGTCTGTATCGGTACGTGTGAGATACACCTTCCAAATTTTTGGGGCGCGTCTTCCACCGCCGAGGATTGCAGGGTGCTTCAGTTTCCCTCCTTTTCCGAACTCCTCCTACTCCTCATCCTGCCTTCAGGGTACAAAAAATTGTAATCGGGGCCTAGTGTGGGTTTGTACGTGTGAGATACACCTTTTTATATCATATTTTCTATTCCGCTATTCAATCCACTACCTTTGGGGTAAAAAGAATTAAATTGCAGCATAGTCTGTATCGGTACGTGTGAGATACACCTTCCAAATTTTTGGGGCACATTTCCACCGCCGAGGATTGCAGGATGCATCAGTTTGCCTCCTGTTCCGAACTCCTCCTACTCCTCATCCTGCCTTTAGGGTACAAAAAATTGTAATCAGGGCCTAGTCTGGGTTTGTACGTGTGAGATGCACCTTTTTATATCATATTTTCTATTCCGCTATTCAATCTACACCCTTTTGGGGTAAAAAGAAATAAATTGCGGCATAGTCTGTATCGGTACGTGTGAGATACACCTTTCTAATTTTTTGGGCGCATCTTACACCGCCGAGGATTGAAGGGTGCTTCAGTTTGCCTCCTGCCTGTTCCGAACTCCTCCTACTCCTCATCCTCATCCTGCCTTTAGGGTACAAAAAATTGTAATCGGGGCCTAGTCTGGGTTTGTACGTGTGAGATACACCTTTTTATATCATATTTTCTATTCCGCTATTCAATCTACACCCTTTGGGGTAAAAATAATTAAATTGCAGCATAGTCTGTATCGGTACGTGTGAGATACACCTTCCAAATTTTTGGGGCGCATCTTCCACCGCCGAGGATTGCAGGGTGCTTCAGTTTGCCTCCTGTTCCGAACTCCTCCTACTCCTCATCCTGCCTTTAGGGTACAAGAAATTGTAATTGGGGCCTAGTCTGGGTCTGTACGTGTGAGATACACCTTTTTATATCATATTTTCTATTCCGCTATTCAATCTACACCCTTTGGGGTAAAAATAATTAAATTGCGGCATAGTCTGTATCGGTACGTGTGAGATACACCTTCCAAATTTTTGGGGCGCATCTTCCACCGCCGAGGATTGCAAGGTGCTTTAGTTTGCCTCCTGTTCCGAACTCCTCCTACTCCTCATCCTGCCTTTAGGGTACAAAAAATTGTAATGGGGGCCTAGTCTGGGTTTGTACGTGTGAGATACACCTTTTTATATCATATTTTCTATTCCGCTATTCAATCTACACCCTCTTGGTGTAAAAAAATTAAAATTGCGGCATAGTCTGTATCGGTACGTGTGAGATACACCTTTCCAAATTTTTGGGGCGTACCTTCCACCGCCGAGGATTGCAGGGTGCTTCAGTTTGCCTCCTGTTCCAAACTCCTCCTACTCCTCATCCTGCCTTTAGGGTACAAAAAATTGTAATCGGGGCCTAGTCTGGGTTTGTACGTGTGAAATACACCTTTTTTTATCATATTTTCTATTCCGCTATTCAATCTACACCCTTTTGGGGTAAAAAGAATTAAATTGCGGCATAGTCTGTATCGGTACGTGTGAGATACACCTTTCCAATTTTTTGGGCGCATCTTACACCGCCGAGGATTGCAGGGTGCTTCAGTTTGCCTCCTGTTCCGAACTCTTCCTACTCCTCATCCTGCCTTTAGGGTACAAAAAATTGTAATCGGGGCCTAGTCTGGGTTTGTACGTGTGAAATACACCTTTTTATATCATATTTTCTATTCCGCTATTCAATCTACACCCTTTTGGGGTAAAAAGAATTAAATTGCGGCATAGTCTGTATCGGTACGTGTGAGATACACCTTTCCAATTTTTTGGGCGCATCTTACACCGCTGAGGATTGCAGGGTGCTTCAGTTTGCCTCCTGTTCCGAACTCTTCCTACTCCTCATCCTGCCTTTAGGGTACAAAAAATTGTAATCGGGGCCTAGTCTGGGTTTGTACGTGTGAGATACACCTTTTTATATCATATTTTCTTTTCCGCTATTCAATCTACACCCTTTTGGGGTTGTGATATTTGGGGGAGATAGCTCCAAGGGAACACATGCACAAGCCGGGTAAACGTAATCAAGAAGTGTTTTATTCTCTTCAAAACAGAAATAAAGCTTCCAGCAGCCAACAGTCCAGAAAATAGGTATAACTTAAAAGTCCGCTTAACTTCAGCATAAAATGGAAATTATAAAACAATATCAGCTCTTTGCAGGGGTTTTACCCCAGGTATGTCGTCCCAAGCAGCAGCTTGTATCCGGCCACCATGCACCATGCAGCATGCAAACACACTCCTGTTTTTCACAGCTCAGTCTCCCAGGTGTATCACCACCTCCTACTCTCCACACCCACTGACACAACTTCCTGTCTTTAAGAGCTGTTCTCCCTGGGAGAGGGCCTAACCCTTGCCTTTCTGAGATCCCATACTTCCCTTACAGGGACCACAGTCCAAATATTGGTGCAATGTAACATCCATCCAGGACCCAACCTCTATGACCTCCACATATCCCCCCCCTCTGCCTCAACGCGGAGGTGTTGGAGGCACCATTAGACACCATACAATGGACTCGGGAGAGCGCATCGGCATTCTGATGCTGTCTCCCGGGCCGATGCTCTACCATAAAGTTGAATTCCTGGAGGGACAGGAACCACCTCGTCACCCTGGCATTGGTCTGCTTGTTTTGTCGCATCCAAGTCAACGGGGCATGGTCGGACACCAGGCGAAACTTCCTACCCAGTAGGAAGTAGCGCAGAGAGTCTAGTGCCCACTTGATGGCGAGACACTCCCGCTCCACCACAGCATAGTTTCTCTCTGCCGCTGTCAGTTTCCTACTGAGAAAAACTATGGGGTGCTCTTCCCCGTTGACCACTTGCGACAAGACAGCACCCAGTCCAGCATTCGAGGCATCCGTCTGTACTACAAACTCCCTGGAAAAATCTGGCGCTACTAGCACCGGATGCTCACACAATGCTGTTTTAAGTTTCTGAAAAGCTTCCTCGGCCTCTGCATTCCACGTTATCATCACGGACTTCCTTCCTTTTGTTAAGTCCGTCAATGGGGCCGCAATAGTAGCAAAGTTGGGGACGAACCTTTGATAGTAACCAACTATGCCCAGAAAGGCCCTGACCTGTTTTTATTTTTTTAGGGGGCGGGGCCAGTTCTGGATGGCTTCTACCTTATTCAGCTGAGGCTTTACTAGTCCCCTACCCACAATGTACCCCAGGTACTTCGCTTCCTCCATCCCAACAGCTGACTTCTCTGGATTTACAGTAAACCCTGCTCTTTTCAAAGAGTCTAGGACAGCCTGGACCCGAGATAGATGGGACTCCCAATCAGTGCTGAAAATGACGATGTCATCCAGATATACTGAAGCGTATCGTCCATGGGGCTGTAATATTTTGTCCATAGACCTTTGAAATGTGCCTGGGGCGGAGTGTAAACCAAACGGCATTCTTTTATATTGCCAGTGGCCTTCTGGCGTGGAAAAAGCTGTTTTTTCCCTGGCTTCCTTGGTGAGGGGAATCTGCCAATACCCTTTGGTAAGGTCTAGTGTGGTAATGTACCGGGCGGGACCCAACCTCTCAATCAATTCGTCTACCCGGGGCATCGGATATGCGTCAAATTTTGAGACTTCATTAAGTATTCTGAAGTCATTGCAGAATCGCAGAGTGCCGTTGGGTTTTGGTACCAGAACTATAGGACTTGACCATTCACTCTGCGATTCTTCAATGACGTCAAGTTCCAACATTCTCTTTACCTCTTCAGACACCGCTTTCCTATATGCTTCCGGCATGCGATAGGGCTTTAAGCGGATTTTTACCTTGGGCTCTGTGACAATGTCATGCTCAATTATGTTGGTTAAACCTGGCAATCCTGAAAACTTCTCTTTATTTCTCTGCAGAAATTCTCTCACTTGTTGGCTTTGGGACTTGGTCAGGGTGGCAGCGACCTGCACTAGCTCAACTCCTGCAGGGTCCTCTACAGTGACCCCTACCACAGCGGATACCTGATCTCGGTCTCTCCAGGGTTTTAGCAAATTCACGTGGTAGATTTGGTAGGGTTTCCTCTTCCCAGGTTGGTGTACCCTGTAATTCACATCACCAACTTTTTCCACCACCTCAAATGGACCCTGCCACCTGGCCAAGAATTTGCTTTCTACTGTGGGTATTAACACAGCTACCCGGTCTCCTACCTGGAACTGTCTTATCCTGGCGGACCGGTTATACACCCTCCTCTGGGCATCCTGTGCCTTTTGGAGGTGTTCCCTTACCAACGGCATTACTTTTGCCACCCTCTCTCTCATTTGGGAAATATGCTCCACCACAGTTTTGTGTGGTGAGGACTCACTTTCCCACGTTTCCTTCACCATATCCAGCAATCCGCGGGGTCTTCGCCCATACATTAGTTCAAATGGCGAAAAACCCGTGGAGGTCTGCGGAACCTCCCGGATGGTAAATAACAAGGCCGGGAGTAACATGTCCCAATCTTTGCCGTCCCTCTGGACCACTCTTTTTAGCATGGATTTTAAGGTCTTATTAAACCTCTCAACAAGGCCATCTGTCTGTGGGTGATAGACGGACGTTATCAACTGTTTGATCTGAAAAAGTTTGCAGAGATCCGCCATCACCTTAGACATAAACGAGGTACCTTGATCTGTCAGAATCTCCTTGGGTAGCCCAGTGCGTGAAAACATATGGAACAACTCTCGGGCAATAGCCTTGGAGGTTGTTTTCCGTAATGGGACTGCCTCCGGATACCTGGTTGCGTAGTCTAATACTACTAATATATATTGGTGTCCCCTCGCAGATTTTACTAAGGGCCCCACCAGGTCCATTGCAATCCGCTCAAACGGGACCTCAATTATAGCCAAAGGAACTAAGGGGTTCCTATAGTGTGACACTGGTGCTGTTAACTGACACGTGGGGCAGGAAGCACAGTACCTCTTTACCTCTGCCTTCACGCCTGGCCAGTAAAATCGGTCAGTTATTCTGGCCTCTGTTTTCTCCGCCCCCAGGTGTCCGCCTAATGCATCATTGTGAGCTAAATCGAGGAGCTTTCGCCGATACGACTGGGGAACCAGCAACTGTTCAATAATTTCCCCTCGGCTTTCAGTCACTCGATAGAGCAAATCCCTAATGAACGCAAAGTGCGGAAACTTTTGTTCTGCCCCTGGTATTTGTGGGACTCCATTCACCACTGAAATCTGTTCTCGGACATTGACTAAAGAGGGATCCTGTAACTGGGCGGAGCTAAATGCCCCCTTGGATATGTCCAGGTCTGGGTGCACTGGTCTAGGGGAAACCTCCCCTTCAGCCTCCCCAAGGGGAATCTGCAGTGGGGAGAGTTCCTCCTCATCTCCCCCCAACATGACCTGTAACTGAGAGTCTTCCCCCCCTCAGGGGTCAACTCAGGTTTGAGACCTGAAACATGAACGTCATCAGTCATATCAACATTTTCTATTATACCAGTACCACCCTTAGGTGTTTCAAGGCTAACGGGGTGTGTTGTGGGCAGTTCTGGACCGGACCCCTGAGACTTTAGCCCTTCAGGCCCCACTGTCTCTAGTTCTCTGGGCCATCCAGGTAGTCCACTCTGCACCTGGTTCCATAGTTCAAGGAATAGTGGACAATCCCGCCCCACTATGATATCGTGGATTAAGCTGTTTACCCCCCCTACTTCCTGTGTCACTGAGGTGCATCCATAAGAAACAGTCCCAGGTACCAAGGGGTACTCCCTGGTGTCCCCATGGATACAAAGTACCCGAAGAGTCTTATTCACAGGGCTGAGTCTCCCGATCACTCTAGCGTGGACCAGTGTCACCATACTCCCGGAGTCCAGTAACGCCTTGGCAGGAAGGTGGTTCACCCAAATCTCGCATTCAAATTGTCCTGCGGTTAAATCAAGATGGGTGGTACATGCTAGTTGGGCATAGAAGGAGACTCTCCTGCCCACCCCACATTCCATGGGCTCCTCCTGAAGCGGGCACTGCGCCCGGGTATGGCCCCAGGATCGACAACGCCAACATTGTAGGTCTCCCATTCGGTTGCCAGGGGCTGATCTCCGCGGATCTGGCGAAACTGAGGTAGGGATGCAGGTTCCCGGGTCTGGTAGGGCTCCCCTCCTGGATGCTGCAGCTGGCCGTCCTGCCCTTGATGTGGGTTCCCGTCGACTGGCAGGTCCGAGCAGATCCTCCACCACGGTATACCTTTCAACCAACTCCACCAACCAGTCGACTGTTGCGGGGTCTCCATGGCTTATCCAGCGTTGCAGGTCATCCGGCAGGGACCGCAGGTTCCTGTCCATCATCACTCGTTCCAGCATTTGTGGGCCAGACAACGTTTCTGGCTGCAGCCATTTTTTGACCAGCTGCACCAGTTCATGCATCTGAGACCTCGGTGGGCGGTCAGGTTGGTACCTCCAGCGGTGCACCCTTTGGGCTTTAACGGCTGTAGTCACCCCTAGGCGGGCCAGGATCTCAGCCTTCAGCCGCTCATAGTCTTTGATGTGTTCCGTTGGAAGATCAAAGTAAGCCTTTTGCGGGTCACCAGTAAGGAAGGGGGCGATGATGCCAGCCCATTGGTCACGGGGCCATCCCTCTCGCTCTGCTATCCTTTCAAAGGTAAACAGAAAGGCTTCTACATCATCATTTGGAGTCAGTTTCTGTAAAACATGGCTGGCTCTCCCGGCTATTTGGTTGCCAGGGCCAACAGATACTTGCTCTCGTCCTTGAGCTAGCTGTTGTACTGCCTCCTTTAAGGCCGCCACCTGCGTTTGTGTAGCCTCCTGCTGGGCTGTAAGATGGGTGACCAGCAAGCGGGTAGTCTCCTGCTGAGCTGCTATAGCCTCCTCATGGCGACGGTTCGCTTCTATGTAGGCTTGCTGCTGGGACACAGTGGCTTGCATTAGCGCCTTGATAACCTCCTCCATGTCTTTTTCTGCTGTATGCAAAGACTTCACCCACGACATGCAAATGGGTACACTGTCTCTTTAAGGTCACTTTGTAAATCGGCTTTTTCGGTTTAAATGCACTGCCTGCATCCGAAACACCAGTTGTGATATTTGGGGGAGATAGCTCCAAGGGATCACAAGCACAAGCCGGGTAAACGTAATCAAGAAGTGTTTTATTCTCTTCAAAACAGAAATAAAGCTTCCAGCAGCCAACAGTCCAGAAAATAGGTATAACTTAAAAGTCCGCTTAACATCAGCATAAAATGGAAATTATAAAACAATACCAGCTCTTTGCAGGGGGTTTTACCCCAGGTATGTCGTCCCAAGCAGCAGCTTGTATCCGGCCACCATGCACCATGCAGCATGCAAACACACTCCTGTTTTTCACAGCTCAGTCTCCCAGGTGTATCACCACCTCCTACTCTCCACACCCACTGACACAACTTCCTGTCTTTAAGAGCTGTTCTCCCTGGGAGAGGGCTTAACCCTTGCCTTTCTGAGATCCCATACTTCCCTTACAGGGACCACAGTCAAAATATTGGTGCAATGTAACATCCATCCAGGACCCAACCTCTATGACCTCCACATGGTAAAAAGAATTAAATTGCGGCATAGTCTGTATCGGTACGTGTGAGATACACCTTCCAAATTTTTGGGGCGCATCTTCCACCGCCGAGGATTGCAGGGTGCTTCAGTTTGCCTCCTGTTCTGAACTCCTCCTACTCCTCATCCTGACTTTAGGGTACAAAAAATTGTAATCGGGGCCTAGTCTGGGTCTGTACGTGTGAGATACACCTTTTTATATCATATTTTCTATTCCGCTATTCAATCTACACCCTCTTGGGGTAAAAAAATTAAAATTGCGGCATAGTCTGTATCAGTACGTGTGAGATACACCTTCCAAATTTTTGGGGCGTATCTTCCACCGCCGAGCATTGCAGGGTGCTTCAGTTTGCCTCCTATTCCGAACTCCTCCTACTCCTCATCCTGCCTTTAGGGTACAAAAAATTGTAATGGGGGCCTAGTCTGGGTTTGTACGTGTGAAAAACACCTTTTTATATCATATTTTCTATTCCGCTATTCAATCTACACCCTTTTGGGGTAAAAATAATTAAATTGCGGCATAGTCTGTATCGGTACGTGTGAGATACACCTTTCCAAATTTTTGGGCGCATCTTACACCGCCGAGGATTGCAGGGTGCTTCAGTTTGCCTCCTGTTCCAAACTCCTCCTACTCCTCATCCTGCCTTTGGGGTACAAAAAATTGTAATCGGGGCCTAGTCTTGGTTTGTACGTGTGAAATACACCTTTTTATATCATATTTTCTATTCCGCTATTCAATCTACACCCTTTGGGGTAAAAAGAATTACATTTCAGCATAGTCTGTATCGGTACGTGTGAATTACACCTTCCAAATTTTTGGGGCGCATCTTCCACCGCCGAGGATTGCAGGGTGCTTCAGTTTGCCTCCTGTTCTGAACTCCTCCTACTCCTCATCCTGTCTTTAGGGTACAAAAAATTGTAATCGGGGCCTAGTCTGGGTCTGTACGTGTGAGATACACCTTTTTATATCATATTTTCTATTCCGCTATTCAATCTACACCCTCTTGGGGTAAAAAAATTTAAATTGCGGCATAGTCTATATCGGTACGTGTGAGATACACCTTCCAAATTTTTGGGGCGTATCTTCCACTGCCGAGGATTGCAGGGTGCTTCAGTTTGCCTCCTGTTCCGAACTCCTCCTACTCCTCATCCTGCCTTTAGGGTACAAAAAATTGTAATGGGGGCCTAGTCTGGGTTTGTACGTGTGAGATACACCTTTTTATATCATATTTTCTATTCCGCTATTTAATCTACACCCTTTGGGGTAAAAAGAATTAAATTGCGGCATAGTCTGTATCGGTACGTGTGAGATACACCTTTCCAATTTTTTGGGCGCATCTTACACCGCTGAGGATTGCAGGGTGCTTAGGTTTGCCTCCTGTTCCGAACTCCTCCTACTCCTCATCCTGCCTTTAGGGTACAAAAAAATTGTAATCGGGGCCTATTCTGGGTTTGTACGTGTGAAATACACCTTTTTATATCATATTTTCTATTCCGCTATTCAATCTACACTCTTTTGGGGTAAAAAGAATTAAATTGTGGCATAGTCTGTATCGGTACGTGTGAGATACACCTTTGCAATTTTTTGGGCGCATCTTAGACCGCCGAGGATTGCAGGGTGCTTCAGTTTGCCTCCTGTTCCCAACTCCTCCTACTCCTCATCCTGCCTTTAGGGAACAAAAAATTGTAATCGGGGCCTAGTCTGGGCTTGTACGTGTGAGATACACCTTTTTATATCATATTTTCTATTCCGCTATTCAATCTACACCCTCTTGGGGTAAAAAAATTTAAATTGCGGCATAGTCTATATCGGTACGTGTGAGATACACCTTCCAAATTTTTGGGGCGTATCTTCCACTGCCGAGGATTGCAGGGTGCTTCAGTTTGCCTCCTGTTCCGAACTCCTCCTACTCCTCATCCTGCCTTTAGGGTACAAAAAATTGTAATGGGGGCCTAGTCTGGGTTTGTACGTGTGACATACACCTTTTTATATCATATTTTCTATTCCGCTATTCAATCTACACCCTTTTGGGGTAAAAAGAATTAAATTGCGGCATAGTCTGTATCGGTACGTGTGAGATACACCTTTCCAATTTTTTGGGCGCATCTTACACCGCCGAGGATTGCAGGGTGCTTCAGTTTGCCTCCTGTTCCGAACTCCTCCTACTCCTCATCCTGCATTTAGGGTACAAAAAATTGTAATGGGGGCCTAGTCTGGGTTTGTACGTGTGAGATACACCTTTTTATATCAAATTTTCTATTCCGCTATTTAATCTACACCCTTTGGGGTAAAAAGAATTAAATTGCGGCATAGTCTGTATCGGTACGTGTGAGATACACCTTTCCAATTTTTTGGGCGCATCTTACACCGCTGAAGATTGCAGGGTGCTTAGGTTTGCCTCCTGTTCCGAACTCCTCCTACTCCTCATCCTGCCTTTAGGGTACTAAAAATTGTAATCGGGGCCTATTCTGGGTTTGTACGTGTGAAATACACCTTTTTATATCATATTTTCTATTCCGCTATTCAATCTACACTCTTTTGGGGTAAAAATAATTAAATTGCGGCATAGTCTGTATCGGTACGTGTGAGATACACCTTCCAAATTTTTGGGGCGTATCTTCCACCGCCGAGGATTGCAGGGTGCTTCAGTTTGCCTCCTGTTCTGAACTCCTCCTACTCCTCATCCTGCCTTTAAGGTACAAAAAATTGTAATGGGGGCCTAGTCTGGGTCTGTACGTGTGAGATACACCTTTTTATATCATATTTTCTATTCCGCTATTCAATCTACACCCTCTTGGGGTAAAAAAATTAAAATTGCGGCATAGTCTGTATCAGTACGTGTGAGATACACCTTCCAAATTTTTGGGGCGTATCTTCCACCGCCGAGCATTGCAGGGTGCTTCAGTTTGCCTCCTATTCCGAACTCCTCCTACTCCTCATTCTGCCTTTAGGGTACAAAAAATTGTAATGGGGGCCTAGTCTGGGTTTGTACGTGTGAAATAAACCTTTTTATATCATATTTTCTATTCCGCTATTCAATCTACACCCTTTTGGGGTAAAAATAATTAAATTGCGGCATAGTCTGTATCGGTACGTGTGAGATACACCTTTCCAATTTTTTGGGCGCATCTTACACCGCCGAGGATTGCAGGGTGCTTCAGTTTGCCTCCTGTTCCAAACTCCTCCTACTCCTCATCCTGCCTTTAGGGTACAAAAAATTGTAATCGGGGCCTAGTCTGGGTTTGTACGTGTGAAATACACCTTTTTATATCATATTTTCTATTCCGCTATTCAATCTACACCCTTTTGGGGTAAAAATAATTAAATTGCGGCATAGTCTGTATCGGTACGTGTGAGATACACCTTTCCAATTTTTTGGGCGCATCTTACACCGCCGAGGATTGCAGGGTGCTTCAGTTTGCCTCCTGTTCCAAACTCCTCCTACTCCTCATCCTGCCTTTAGGGTACAAAAAATTGTAATCGGGGCCTAGTCTGGGTTTGTACGTGTGAAATACACCTTTTTATATCATATTTTCTATTCCGCTATTCAATCTACACCCTTTGGGGTAAAAATAATTACATTGCAGCATAGTCTGTATCGGTACGTGTGAATTACACCTTCCAAATTTTTGGGGCGCATCTTCCACCGCCGAGGATTGCAGGGTGCTTTAGTTTGCCTCCTGTTCTGAACTCCTCCTACTCCTCATCCTGTCTTTAGGGTACAAAAAATTGTAATCGGGGCCTAGTCTGGGTCTGTACGTGTGAGATACACCTTTTTATATCATATTTTCTATTCCGCTATTCAATCTACACCCTCTTGGGGTAAAAAAATTTAAATTGCGGCATAGTCTATATCGGTACGTGTGAGATACACCTTCCAAATTTTTGGGGCGTATCTTCCACTGCCGAGGATTGCAGGGTGCTTCAGTTTGCCTCCTGTTCCGAACTCCTCCTACTCCTCATCCTGCCTTTATGGTACAAAAAATTGTAATGGGGGCCTAGTCTGGGTTTGTACGTGTGAGATACACCTTTTTATATCATATTTTCTATTCCGCTATTCAATCTACACCCTTTTGGGGTAAAAAGAATTAAATTGCGGCATAGTCTATATCGGTACGTGTGAGATACACCTTCCAATTTTTTGGGCGCATCTTACACCGCCGAGGATTGCAGGGTGCTTCAGTTTGCCTCCTGTTCCGAACTCCTCCTACTCCTCATCCTGCCTTTAGGGTACAAAAAATTGTAATCGGGGCCTAGTCTGGGTTTGTACGTGTGAGATACACCTTTTTATATCATATTTTCTATTCCGCTTTTCAATCTACACCCTCTTGGGGTAAAAAAATTATAATTGCGGCATAGTCTGTATCGTATGTGTGAGATACACCTTCCAAATTTTTGGGGCGCATCTTCCACTGCCGAGGATTGCAGGGTGCATCAGTTTGCCTCCTTTTCCCAACTCCTCCTACTCCTCATCCTGCCTTTAGGGTACAAAAAATTGTAATCGGGGCCTAGTCTGGGTTTGTACGTGTGAGATACACCTTTTTATATCATATTTTCTATTCCGCTATTCAATCTACACCCTTTGGGGTAAAAATAATTAAATTGCGGCATAGTCTGTATCGGTACTTGTGAGATACACCTTCCAAATTTTTGGGGCGCATCTTCCACTGCCGAGGATTGCAGGGTGCATCAGTTTGCCTCCTTTTCCCAACTCCTCCTACTCCTCATCCTGCCTTTAGGGTACAAAAAATTGTAATCGGGGCCTAGTCTGGGTTTGTACGTGTGAGATACACCTTTTTATATCATATTTTCTATTCCGCTATTCAATCTACACCCTTTGGGGTAAAAAGAATTAAATTGCGGCATAGTCTGTATCGGTACGTGTGAGATACACCTTCCAATTTTTTGGGCGCATCTTACACCGCCGAGGATTGCAGGGTGCTTCAGTTTGCCTCCTGCCTGTTCCGAACTCCTCCTACTCCTTATCCTCATCCTGCCTTTAGGGTACAAAAAATTGTAATCGGGGCCTAGTCTGGGTTTGTACATGTGAGATACACCTTTTTATATCATATTTTCTATTCCGCTATTCAATCTACAACCTCTTGGGGTAAAAGAATTAAATTGCGGCATAGACTGTATCGGTACGTGTGAGATACACCTTTCCAATTTTTTGGGCGCATCTTACACCGCCGAGGATTGCAGGGTTCTTCAGTTTGTCTCCTGTTCCGAACTCCTCCTACTCCTCATCCTGCCTTTAGGGTACAAACAATTGTAATCGGGGCCTAGTCTGGGTTTGTACGTGTGAGATACACCTTTTTATATCATATTTTCTATTCCGCTATTCAATCTACACCCTCTTGGGGTAAAAAAATTATAATTGCGGCATAGTCTGTATCGGTATGTGTGAGATACACCTTCCAAATTTTTGGGGCGCATCTTCCACTGCCGAGGATTGCAGGGTGCATCAGTTTGCCTCCTTTTCCCAACTCCTCCTACTCCTCATCCTGCCTTTAGGGTACAAAAAATTGTAATCGGGGCCTAGTCTGGGTTTGTACGTGTGAGATACACCTTTTTATATCATATTTTCTATTCCGCTATTCAATCTACACCCTTTGGGGTAAAAATAATTAAATTGCGGCATAGTCTGTATCGGTACTTGTGAGATACACCTTCCAAATTTTTGGGGCGTATCTTCCACCGCCGAGGATTGCAGGGTGCTTCAGTTTGCCTCCTGTTCTGAACTGCTCCTACTCCTCATCCTGCCTTTAGGGTGCAAAAAATTGTAATCGGGGCCTAGTCTGTGTTTGTATGTGTGAGATTCACCGTTTTGTAAAATTTTTTCTATTCCGCTATTCAATATACACCCTGTTTGAGTGTAAAAAATTAAATTACGGCATAGTCTGTATCGGTACATGTGAGATACACCTTTTTAAATTTGTTTGGCGCATCTCCTTCCACTGCCGAGGATTGCAGGGCGCTTCAGTTTGCCTCCTGTTCTGAACTCCTCCTACTCCTCTTCCTCATCCTGCCTTTAGGGTACAAAAAATTGTAATCGGGGCCTAGTCTGTGTTTGTACGTGTGAGATACACAGTTTTGTAAAAAAATTTTCTATTCTGCTATTCAATATACACCCTGTTTGAGTGTAAAAAATTAAATTACGGCATAGTCTGTATCGGTACATGTGAGATACACCTTTTTAAATTTGTTTGGCGCATCTCCTTCCACCGCCGAGGATTGCAGGGCGCTTCAGTTTGCCTCCTGTTCCGAACTCCTCCTACTCCTCTTCCTCATCCTACCTTTAGGGTACAAAAAATTGTAATCGGTGCCTAGTCTGTGTTTGTACGTGTGAGATAGACCGTTTTATAAAATTTTTCCTGGTTAAAAAGGTTGTGAAGGCGCCCAGCCCTAATTAAAAGATGTTAAAACCTGCTGCCCTTTTAATTGTTAACTAACAATAAATAGGTAATGGGTATATGGTAAAAAGGCGCTGGTAATCTTTAAAGTGCTGTGTGTAAATACTTATAAAAATTCCTTAAAATATTTTCCACAAAGTATAAAAGCTTCAATAGTGTAATAAATCTTAAATAATTAGTAAAGTGCAAGTGCTATCAAACTTCCGTGCAAAAAAATAAAAAACTTTTTTTGAACCAGTGCTTACTTGTGCATCCACAAAGGATCAATAACACCGCAAAACTGGTGCATATATTAGATCAATAACTATTGTGCTCACAAAATTAAAGTGTTAAAGTGATGAAAGTGCTATATAAATAATTATATTTTAGTCCAAGTCAATTCATGCAGAAAGGTTATCAATTCAATCCCTTGGATCTTTAGTGCTTCAGGTGTAGGGGAGTGTCACTCGTTGCCTCTTACCAGATAAGGATAGGTCGCAAGGACCCCCAACGCCTGTGATCCCTTTATTTGGGTGGATCAAACCTTTAATCGGCTCCTTTCTCCAGAGTATCCTGCTCCTTACTCCTATTCGTGCGTTACTCGTACATATAGGGATACGGTACGCATGTATAAAGATATATAAGATAGCCGAACAATAGTGTAATACTGTTGGTTTTTAATGGAATATACAAATAACAAATAGTTGGCTTCTTACATTTTGTTGTGCCCTCCTGGCACTGGGCAATTTGTATAGATTGCTTGCGGGTATCAGGAAAAAAGTCCTCCAAGGATCTGCAGTATCCCCTTTGTGTCTCCAATTTCCCTGCTCGCATGCGGCGGTCGACTTGCGTTCCAGCCTGTGTGTCAAAAAGCCCTTACTTCCTGCTTCTGGGTATCAGCAGTGGCCACTGGTAGGAAGTAAGGGCTTTTTGACACAAACAGGCTGGAACGCAAGCCGACCGCCGCATGCGAGCAGGGAAATAGGAGACACAAAGGGGATACTGCAGATCCTTGGAGGACTCTTTTCCTGATACCTGCAAGCAATCTATACAAATTGCCCAGTGCCAGGAGGGCACAACAAAATGTAAGAAGCCAACTATTTGTTATTTGTATATTCCATTAAAAACCAACAGTATTACACTATTGTTCGGCTATCTTATATATCTTTATACATGCGGACCGTATCCCTATATGTACGAGTAACGCACGAATAGGAGTAAGGAGCAGGATACTCTGGAGAAAGGAGCCGATTAAAGGTTTGATCCACCCAAATAAAGGGATCACAGGCGTTGAGGGTCCTTGCGACCTATCCTTATCTGGTAAGAGGCAACGAGTGACACTCCCCTATACCTGAAGCACTAAAGATCCAAGCGATTGAATTGATAACCTTTCTGCATGAATTGACTTGGACTAAAATATAATTATTTATATAGCACTTTCATCACTTTAACACTTTAATTTTGTGAGCACAATAGTTATTGATCTAATATATGCACCAATTTTGCGGTGTTATTGATCCTTTGTGGATGCACAAGTAAGCACTGGTTCAAAAAAAGTTTTTTATTTTTTTGCACGGAAGTTTGATAGCACTTGCACTTTACTAATTATTTAAGATTTATTACACTATTGAAGCTTTTATACTTTGTGGAAAATATTTTAAGGTATTTTTATAAAATTTTTCCTATTCCGCTATACAATATACACCCTTTTGGAGTGTAAAAAATTAAATTACGGCATAGTCTGTATCGGTACATGTGAGATACACCTTCTAAATTTGTTTGGCGCATCTCCTTCCACCGCCAAGGATTGCAGGGCGCTTCAGTTTGCCTCCTGTTCGGACCTCCTCCTACTCCTGATCCTCATCCTCCCTTTAGGGTACAAAAAATTGTAATCGGGGCCTAGTCTGTGTTTGTACGTGTGAGATACACCGTTTTTATCCTTTTTTCTATTCAGCTATTCAATATACACCCTTTTGGGGTAAAAAAAATTAAATTGCGGCATAGTTTGCATATTTGACTGTGAGATACACCCGTGCGATACTGTTGTTGTTTTGTTCCGCTATTCAATAAACACCTTTCTAGGGCAAGATCATAAATTACAGAAATATGAGGAGACCGTCAAATAGGGGCCGTGGCCTGGGTCGTGGTGCTGCTGGTAGAACTCCTGTTGCAAGGAGAGGACGTGGTCGATCTGTGCCAGCTATACGCACAAATGAAACACCTTCCTCAAGTGTGAGTAGGCGACAGAACCTGCAGCAGTATTTGGTAGGGCATCATGCGCCTCTAGAAGTGATGAGGCCAGAAGAAGTACAGGCGATAGTAGATTGGGTTGCTGACAGTGCCTCCAGTTCCTTCACATTGTCTCCCACCCAGTCTACTGCAGAAAGGTCAGAGTTGGCACCTGCAGCCAATGTCCAACCGTCTTTCACCTCACCCCCTTGCAAATCAGGCAAGCAGTTTGAGCCCCGAGTCATGCAGCAGTCTCTTCTTCTTCTTTTTGATGACTCTGTCAGCAGGGTTTCCCAGGGCCATCCACCTAGCCCTGCCCCAGAAGTGGAAGAGATTGAGTGCAGCGATGCCCAACCACTTATTTCTCAAGATGAATACATGGAAGGACCATCGCAGCACGTCTCCGATGATGATGAAACGCAGGTACCAACTGCTGCGGCACTCAGAATTGTGGAGACCGACAAGGAGGGCAGGGGTGAAGACTGGGTGGAAGATGATGTGGAGGACGATGAGGTCCTCGACCCCACATGGAATGAAGGTCATGTAGGTGACCTGAGTAGTTTGGAGGAAGAGGCGGTGGTCGCACAGAGCCACCAGCACAGCAGAAGAGGGAGCAGGGTGCAGAAGTGGAGCGACCGTGCCCTAGACACTACGCCTGCTACTGCCCAACGCAGCAAGGGAACGAGAGCACCAAAGCCAGCTCAAAGGAGTTCTCTAGCGTGGAAGTTCTTCAGAAAATGTGCTGATGACAGGACACGAATGGTTTGCACCCTGTGCAATCAGAGCCTAAAGTGAGGCATAAACCTTCTCAACCTGAGCACAACCTGCATGATCAGGCATCTAAGTGCAAAGCATGAGCTGCAGTGGAGTAGACACCTTCAAAACCAAGAAACATCTCTGGTTCCTCCTGCTTCCTCTTCTGCTGCAGTCTCGGCCTCTCCATCTACCTCTGTAGTGATACCGGCACCTGCCACCCCGCAAACAGACAATCTGTCAGCAACACCACCACCTGGGTCACCAAGCATCTCCACAATATCCCGTGGAAGCGTTCAGCTTTCCATCTCCCAAACACTTGAGAGGAAGAGGAAGTACCCCCCTACCCACCCGCGATCCCTGGCCCTGAATGCCAGCATTTCAAAATTCTTGGCCTTTGAAATGCTGTCATTCCGTCTGAGGGAGACGCACAGTTTTAAAAGCCTTATGTCAGTGGCTGTCCCACAGTACGTCGTGCCCACCGAGGATTGCAGGGCACTTCAGTTTGCCTCCTGTTCCTAACTCCTCCTACTCCGCTCCCTCATCCTCTACCGCCTCCTCATCCGGTCAGCTTAACACCTTCACCACCAACTTCAGCAGAGACAGGAGTAAACAACAGCAGGCATTTTTAAAACTTGCCTGTTTGGGGGAAAAACCGCACACCGCGCAGGAGTTGTGGAGGAGCATGGAACAGCAGACAGATGAGTGGTTGCTGCCAGTGAGCCTCAAGCCCGGCCTGGTGGTGTGCGATAATGGGCGAAATCTCATAGCAGCTCTGGGCCTAGCCGGTTTGACGCACATCCCTTGCCTGACGCATGTGCTGAATTTGGTGGTGCAGAGGTTCCTTAAAAATTACCCCGATATGTCAGAAAGTGCGGGCCGTCTGTGCGCACTTTCGGCGTTCTCACCCTGCTGCTGCTCGCCTGTCAGCGCTGCAGAGTAACTTCGGCCTTTCCGCTCACCGCCTCATATGTGACGTGCCCACAAGGTGGAACTCCACCTTGCACATGCTGGAAAGACTGTGCGAGCAGCAGGCCATAGTGGAGTTTCAGCTGCAGCACGCACGTGTGAGTCGCTCTGCGGAACAGCACCACTTCACCACCAATAACTGGGCTTCCATGCGAGACCTGTGTGCCTTGTTGCGCTGTTTTGAGTACTCCACCAACATGGCCAGTGCCGATGACGCCGTTGTCAGCTTAACTCTCCCACTTCTATGCCTCCTTCAAAAAACGATTCGGGCAATGATGGAAGAGGATGTGGCACAGGATGAGGAGGAGGAGGAGGAGGAGGATGAAGAGGTAACATTTCCATGGCTTTCAGGGCAGTCATTCACAAGTGGCTCCGAGGGTGGGTTCCTGCACCCACAAACGCCAGGGACACAATTGTCCAGCAGGGGCACAGTTCTGGAGGATGAGGAGGAGGAGATGGAGGAGGAGATGGAACCATGTTCACAGCAGGGTGGCACCCAGGCCAGCTCATGGCCATCACTGGTGCGTGGCTGGGGGGATACAGAGGATACAGACGATACACCCCCCACAAAGGACAGCCTTTCGTTGCCTCTGGGTAGCCTGGCACACATGAGAGATTACATACTGCAGTGTCTCCACAACGACCGCCGAGTTGCCCACATTCTAACTTGTCCTTGTAACGGGGATCCAGCAGCGTGGCCACCCAGTAATCAGCACAACGTACCGTCCTTAATTCACTCACTGGAGCGCGATCGCAAGATGCGCGAGTACAAGCGCACGCTGGTAGACGCGATGCTGCTGGCATTCCCACCTGACAGTGGGGCCACAGTGGAAGCACAAGGCCAAGGCAGAGGAGGAGGAGGAAGAGATTGCCAACGCAACCAGGGCACCGCCAGCAACTCAGAAGGCAGGGTTAGCATGGCCGAAATGTGGAAAAGCTTTGTCAGCACGCCACAACAAACAGCAGCACCAGCAGCTCATATGGAACGTCTTAGCAGGAGGCAGCATTTCACCAACATGGTGGAGCAGTATGTGTGCACACGCCTACATGTAGTGAATGACGGGTCTGCCCCCTTCAACTTCTGGGTCTCCAAATTTGGCACATGGCCTGAGCTTGCCCTTTACGCCTTGGAGGTGCTGGCGTGCCCTGCAGCCAGTGTATTATCTGAACGTATATTTAGCACGGCTGGGGGTGTTATCACAGACAAGCGCAGCCGCCTGTCCAGAGACAATGTGGACAAGGTCACGTTCATTAAAATGAACCAGGCATGGATCCCACAGGACTTTTCCGTACCTTGTGCAGAATAGAGATGGATACCGACCTTACCCAGCCATTGTTCTATTTTTGCTCTTTCTCACTCTTTTGGGTTGTACCCTCATTTAAAATGACTGAAAAAAAGCAGTGTTGGCTACCTCGTCCTCCTCCACCGCCGCTTCCACCTACACCGCCCATAGGTGTGCGCAGCCTATTGCATTAGGGTGTGCACCCCAAAGTTTTAATACACATGCATGTGTTTGCTTACATGTATATGGCCCCGGTACATTACTCTCCCTGCTGGCAAAGTGAAATAGAAGTGTGTGGCACTTCTCTTATGGCAGAGCAGGTCCGAGGGAGATCTTTCCCATCTCCTCACTGGCAAACAGAGCGATAATGCTAATGTGCCCTAGGTGATTAGGGTGTGCCCAGGCACAGCCGGCACACCCTGTGCGCACGCCTATGACACCACCACATCCACCACCACCTCAACCTCCCTCCTACTCCATATTTTTCAGTTTTTTTTTGTTGTTTTAAGTTATTTCCCTATCCACATTTGTTTGCAGAGCACTTGCCATGCTCTTAACTACGTTTTGCTGCCATTTGCAGCACTCTAGCCCTTTCCATTGGTGTTTTAGAGCCATTTTAGTGCCTGAAAGTTCGGGTCCCCATTGACTTCAATGGGGTTCGGTGTCCGGGTAAAGTTCAGAAAAAGTCCGGGACACGGCCCAGAATTTTTTTCCAAGTTCGGCCGAACCCGCCGAACACGGACATCCAGGTGTCCGCTCAACTCTAGTGTTAACCCTTCCATTTGCAAAAAGTCAATTTTTAATATTACTTCCAGCCAAGTCCCATTGGGAAAATCATGTTCTCTGTTTGACATATCAAGTCCTAGTTTAAACAAGACCATACTGAGTAATTACCAGAATTTCTTCCAGAATATACAAATAATATTTGACCAGCTTGTGGTCGCAATACAGAGTAAATTCCTACAAGAATATATTGTCCAAAGACCGTTTTCACTGGGACCCCTTTGCAAGTATGGGGGTTTTGGGTTTGGAGCAGTGTTTTGCTGGTTAAAGGACATTGCTATGATGATTGTGATGGTTTTACTTTTTCTATTATTTTTATATGCATGTTTTAAACTTATTATGTGCCTAATTGCTAAAACCACAAAGAATCCAAACTGTAAGCAGTATAGTGGCCTGCTTCCAGCTCATCATCCAGGATAATGTTGTCCTCGTTCTCCTCCCCCATCCACGGAAAACACCAGGCATCCCAGAAAGGTTTTAAAGCATGCTCTTCTTGCTCCTCCTAATTCCCCCCCCCAGCACGGTTAAGCACCTCATGCAAGATTATATCTGATACTGTCGACCGTTTTCTGGTCTCATGTTCAATGTAGATTTCTTTCATCTGCTTGTATCACTATATGTTTTTTAAAATGTTTGTTTAATAAAAAGCAATTTTATGAAAATTTAGTGCCCGAAATCCTTGTCTCCCAACCTTTCCATATCCAATGATTTAAATGTAGGATAGGGCCCTCTTCAGATGATATATATAATGACCCAGACTGCTGCTGTCTGGTGAGTCATGTGTTTTTGGAAATTTCGACATTAAGGTGGAAGCACCAGCCATTTGGGATAATGGCAAGCAGCAATATCATAATGGATTAATTAACTAATATCAACTCGATATATGTTTATATAAGTACATCATCATGATATGGAAGGATTGAAGACACCCCTCGCAACAACACTTTTCAATTAATTATCCCCTCTTGGGTCATTGGCCCTCTTTCATTGAAAGTCGTTTATTGGGTTCTTGGTCGGTTTTTTCCCCCTTTGTTATGTTTTCCCCTGTCCCCTTTTCTTCCCCCTCTTCTTTGATGTGTTTGGTAACACCAAATATATAGATATACGGACTATAAGCAATCGATGTGCAAATTGGATAAGACATAATACCTAGGACATCATGGAGTTTGTGGGTAATGCCTGGACGGGCCTCATGAGTGAGATCGAGTCCTCATGCAATATCCCAGCCAAAGATGATATTAGCCTAAATCAATATATAGGCACAGTCAAAAAATTAATCAAAAGAAAGTCAAACCTATACTGGCACATTGAATTCTTTATAAAATATATCCAAGCGAATGTATGCCCTATGGGCTTACGCATCCATCTTTTCCCGTCATTTGACAATGTATCAAATGAATTTAAGACACTCTGGGAACGCATCCTAACAAAATGCAGTACAGACCTATGTCAACTTTTGGTGTCCCAGTATAGACTTGACTTGGCCACTTTAGATGCAGAACTTTCCTCCTTATACACTAAACATGAAGGCTTAAAAAAACATACACAATATGAATCTAGGTGGAAAGAGGTAAAGGACTATGGAATCAAATTAAATAAAGAGATTATATGTAAAAAACAAACTAAATTTCTTAAAGACAAAATGGCATTTACGGAAGGATATGCGTATCGATGGCCAGGACCTAATGGTCCTAGACGATCTCGCTATCCACGTGGCCCTCGTGGCCATCCATCTAATCCAGGACATAAAGAAACCGATTGGGAATCGGATTCATCTTCAATTTCCATGCAATCTGACCGATCTAAGGTATCGGTAAGATCTAATCAGGATACAAGACCCAAAACTGACTCAACCACACGAAAGCGTGGTCCACAAGAGAATGGTACGTACACACCACGCTCTAAAAAACGACCGGATGAAGGGTCCAAGTTCCAGCCCCCCATATCTGGATCTGGTCCTGTCGGACCCACATCAAAACTAAACAATATCACAACACATGAGGCCCTGGACACCCAAGATCCATATCTTGGTGGTTTGGCCCTTCAAGCTATACAAATGCTAGAGCCATCCACTACTAACCTCATCACTCCTTCACCTGTTGGATCACCCAACCCTCACACTTCATCCCTAGGAGCAAGTTCGCTTGCCCCGCTGACTAGTACACTATCAACCACCACACCTTATGTAGGTACACAAAGACAAACGACCTTGGATTCTCACTTTTCAGCATCACAGGCACAAACTTCAAATTTTCAATTGAACACGACACTCAATCTACCCACTTAAAATTTTCAATTATCAACCTCACTCCCTATCAACTATCCTCACAAGAGGTGGAAGTGTTAGAACTGGGCCTTACCTTCTGTCCATCAGCTTCGTTGGACAAATATGACACAATAAAAGACATTTATATGTTTGCTAGGAACCTAACATACAAACATATTTATGATCCTGAACGTAAACGAACTGCACAAGATAAAGAAATCTCTGAAAAAATAAAAAACTACACAATGCAAGAATTCCGTGCTTTACGAGACCTAATCCTGCTACTGGAGGAAGGGGATCCCTCGGAATCCCAATCCTCCAGCCAACCTCCACCTAGCACCTCTCATAACGAGAGACAAATTCCCTTTAAACCTAAATCAAAGAGCTTTCCAGATTTAACCATAAATCCAAATATTTGGGCCTTCCTAACATCGGTTATAGGAGAAATAAAAAACTGTGAACTTCCATCTACACAAAACAACTTATCCAAGCAACAAATACAAACAATAAATAGATTGAAAAACCACACGGACCTTGTTATCAAGCCCTCGGACAAGGGTGGTAACCTTGTACTAATGACCCGGGTAGGGTATGAAAAAATGTGTACAGATATTCTTACAAACAAGAACTGGTACAAAAAGATTTCCCTGCTAGCTACGAAGAGATATCAGGCTCAATACTTGGACATAATTGGATGTGCATATCAATCAGCGTTAATTGATAAGGATTGTTACGACTATCTGAACAATAAGTTCCCTAGACAAGCTACATTTTATTCCCTCCCTAAAACTCATAAAAACTTGACCACGCCCCCAGGAAGACCTATTATATCAGGCATTGGAAGCTTAACGGAAAATGCTAGCCGTCTGATAGACTTTTTCTTATTACCCCATGTTGTTCATTTACCATCCTATGTCAAGGATACACTTGAATTTTTAAAAATGATTGAGGATATGGTCGTTCCTCCCGACGCCCTGCTCGTGACTTTGGATGTAGAGGCTCTCTACTCGAGCATCCCTCACGAGCAGGGCGTCGGGATAGTACGCAGCTTCCTCTATGAACAGAACCACCATACATGGCCTTTCTGTGAATTCCTTTTGAAATTACTCCTGTTCATCCTGCAGCACAACTGGTTTACTTTCAATGGGTCCCACTACCTCCAGGTGCAAGGCGTGGCCATGGGCACCTGTTGTGCCCCGGCCTACGCCAACTTGTACCTGGGGGGGTGGGAACGACACATTACATCAGATGAGACTCTATCAAAGTTTTTTACACATGTGGCGGTTTGGTATCGTTACATAGACGATGTGTTTGTAGTTTGGACAGGCTCTAGACAGTTATTTGATGATTTTGTTCAGGCGTTAAACATTAATAATTTCAATTTAAAATTCACATGTACTGTAGACGTTTCAAAAGTTAATTTCCTTGATCTAACGGTATTGAAGCATGAAAATGGCCAACTGACCACGAACCTTTACCGTAAACCAACATCGGGTAATGTAATATTGCATGCGTCAAGTGCCCATCCAGTGGCACTAATACGCAGTATTCCCTATGCCCAATACGCACGCCTTCGGCGTAATTGCACAACCGATAGAGATTTTAAAACTCAAGCCAACTCACTACGTGAACGCTTAAAAGCCCGTGGCTACAGTAAACGCCTTTTACGTACAGCATACAATAGAGCCTTCTCACAAGATCGGAATAGTCTGATTTTTAGAGTTAAAGATCGAGATACACTACCCACGGTGAAACTCATAACGAAGTTTTCAAGCCACCAGAATGTACTCCGAACCATCCTTGAACGACACTGGCATATACTCAGTCATGATCCAATCACGAGCAAATATGTGGGACCATACCCACAAATTGTATTTAAATGTACTAGATCATTACGAGATCAATTAACAGCTAGCCACTACCAACCCATAAAAAATTCCAAAACAACTAATAGGGGTACGTATAGATGCCGTGGCTGTGCCATGTGTCCATGGGTTAAGGAGGGTTCCCATTTTGTTCTACCCAATGGGGAAGATTTTTCCCCTACCTTTCGTGCCAACTGTGACACTCGTGGGTTGGTGTATCTCATGCACTGTACATGTGGCATGTTCTATGTTGGGAAAACAATTAGAGAGCTCCGTCAGAGGATAAATGACCATATATACATATCAGAGGGAGGAAAGATGGTCACGCCCGTGAGCAGGCACCTAGACCTCTACCACAGATTCAACCCAAAAAAAGCACGTTTTTATGTCCTGGATGTGATTCCCCAGGACCCACGAGGGGGAAACTGGGACAAAAGAATTCTCCAGAGGGAAACCATCTGGATTGAACGTCTCAATGCCACCGTTAGACCGGGTTTGAATGAAACCCAATCTTATAAATCATTTTTGTAAATCATGCATTTCTTAATGATTTAAGATAAAACTCTTTTCCGCCGTCGTTACTATTTGTCATCTGTGGAGGGTGGGTTGGGTGTCGGCTTGCCTGGCGTGACCATCTTTCCACCCCCTGTTTCTTCTTTTTCTTTTTTAGCCCCGGCCCCCCCCCCCCCCTTTGTGTCTTTTTACCCCTAAGTGTCTTTTACTAACCATTAGAAGAATTACTATCGCATCATATGAAACCCAATGAATGTCCATGTGCTGACCCTATGCCTCTTCGATATGTATGAGAACCATAATTTCCAAACTCAGCTCTTCATATGTTTAAAAGCTATTGAGGGTAGTGTCTTCAATTTTTGGGCCTAACAGCTCTAATCCTTCCATTTTTTAAGCACCAAATTGCCTGGGTGCTAGATACACCATTATTACTATTTTTCTTTTTCTTTTTTTCCCCTTATCAACATAATACATTATTATATTCTTGGTTCTTCTTGTTTTCATCATTCTTTGTTAACTACTGATGTATATATTTTTTTCTGTAATTACTACTCAGATTAATGTATTCTTGGTATTATGTGTTTGCAGATGCTTTGTATCTAAGTGTGCCATGCTAGTAACCTTTGGGGGCGCTGTGGGACGCTAGAGTTTTCAGCCAATCCGGTGATATATGTGCGGCCTGGTAAGCCACAGTGGACTTCCGCTCCCAGGAGCATCGTTTCCTGTGGCACCAGATCAGACTTTCTGGAGCCTGTCAGCTCTGAGAGTCTGACCTAACCTCTCGGAGCGTTACGAGTGGCCGTAGCGGAGTTACTTCCGCCTACGCCGCATCGTCATTTCCGGGGGGTGTGGCCGGGGTGGCGACGTCGGTTTGACGAACCGCCCGGGACCCACGCCATAAAAGGGCGCCATACAAGCGTCCAAGTATGGCGGCGGTTCCCCATCCGGGGAGGACATCTATGACGGAATTTGGCTCAACAGGGTAAGCCGACAAACTTATATCTTCGCTATCCTTTGGATTATGCACACCATTTTACTTACAACTTTGTCTTTAATCCTTTCTCAATTCAACAGTGTCTGCCACTTACAAGGCAGGTTTAATTTATCTCTATCTTAACAAAGTATTCTGCAGGATCGGTGAGCATGTTTAATTATTAGTGAGCCCCCAATACATTCGTATGTAACTATTGGTGATTTTCAAACTATCTTGAAACATGCATGGACTACCACCGCTGGGCTCATTGAGAGTAATGTGGTACTGGAAGCAATTCTTCTAATCCATTATACACTCAAGGCTGAATAATGTTGTACCTCGTATGAGGGAATCAATGTATCCTATGTTTTTGCTTGTATGGAGACTTGGGACCATACAAGCGACCTATACCTGGGCAATTACTCTTTTGGAACTTTTCTCATAAAAACCTCTAACTATTGCGGTATATGATGACATAAAGTAGAAGCTCCCTCCCGGTGATTGGTATATGTCCATGCATCTTTCTTCAATGGGTTTCTTCCCCTTTTTTTATACAAACAACTCTATCCTCACCTATCTGTGTATCAACATGCACCGGGTGTGGCTATTTTCTACCGATAATGGTTTGACATATTATAACTAGCGCACTTTCTATATCCAACTCAGATACAAACACACAGGAGCGTTTGTATTTACACTCCTTGTGAACATCGGCTCCCCCATTTATGAGCTCAGTGACCGTCTTTTAGTCCTCCTCGTTACAGTACCAAAAAAGTTCAGAATATACACTGTACAGGTATGTTCATATCCTATACAGATATGTTTTCTTTATCATTTATATATACTGATGCCTAAAAAATAGTGTTATCCATTTCATACGGTGTGTGTCCCCACATGTGTCCCAATGGCTATCCTCTTGCCTACCCACCGAGCCCCCTCCCCCCCTGATGGCTAGAACAGTAATATCATATGTGTGAAATGCCTTTCCTTTTACATTGACATTGTATATCACATATAAAATACATTATTCTCATTTATGGAATATGTAGTAAATAATACATTCTGTTTCCTTAAAATTACTTATGTTTTTACACAGACAAAACAATTATTAAGCTCCAGACGAAGCTTTCACCGAGAAGGCGAAACATGTTGAGCAAACTGTCATGAGTAATGTATACCATATATTTACTGTAAACTTCGGCCGACCCTGCTGACTGGCACCCTGAGCATCGAGGTGTCCGCCGGCAGCTTCTGTCCGCTTTGAAGTATATTACATTGGATGTATGCATAATACAACTTGTTCTGTACACAACTGTTCCTATACTATATGAAGGTTTAGCACCTCATGCAAGATTATATCTGATACTGTCGACCGTTTTCTGGTCTCATGTTCAATGTAGATTTCTTTCATCTGCTTGTATCACTATATGTTTTTTAAAATGTTTGTTTAATAAAAAGCAATTTTATGAAAATTTAGTGCCCGAAATCCTTGTCTCCCAACCTTTCCATATCCAATGATTTAAATGTAGGATAGGGCCCTCTTCAGATGATATATATAATGACCCAGACTGCTGCTGTCTGGTGAGTCATGTGTTTTTGGAAATTTCGACATTAAGGTGGAAGCACCAGCCATTTGGGATAATGGCAAGCAGCAATATCATAATGGATTAATTAACTAATATCAACTCGATATATGTTTATATAAGTACATCATCATGATATGGAAGGATTGAAGACACCCCTCGCAACAACACTTTTCAATTAATTATCCCCTCTTGGGTCATTGGCCCTCTTTCATTGAAAGTCGTTTATTGGGTTCTTGGTCGGTTTTTTCCCCCTTTGTTATGTTTTCCCCTGTCCCCTTTTCTTCCCCCTCTTCTTTGATGTGTTTGGTAACACCAAATATATAGATATACGGACTATAAGCAATCGATGTGCAAATTGGATAAGAGATAATACCTAGGACATCATGGAGTTTGTGGGTAATGCCTGGACGGGCCTCATGAGTGAGATCGAGTCCTCATGCAATATCCCAGCCAAAGATGATATTAGTAGGGTTGAGCGAACACCTAGATGTCCGTGTTCGACGGGTTCGGCCGAACTTTAAAAAAAAGTCCGGGTCCGTGTCCCGGACTTTTACCGAACTTTTCCCGGACACCGAACCCCATTGAAGTCAATGGGGACCCGAACTTTAAGGCACTAAAATGGCTCTAAAACACCAAAGGAAAGGGCTAGAGTGCTGCAAATGGCAGCAAAACGTAATTAAGAGCATGGCAAGTGCTCTGCAAACAAATGTGGATAGGGAAATAACTTAAAACAACAAAAAAAAAACAGAAAAATAAAACAATGTTCTTCTTCATCTCTGAAGGACGAGGCCCATATGGAGTAGGAGGGAGGTTGAGGTGGTGGTGGATGTGGCGGTGACATAGGCGTGCGCACAGGGTGTGCTGGGTGTGCCTGGGCACACCCTAATCACCTAGGGCACATAGCATTGCCAGTGAGGAGATGGGAAAGATCTCCCTGGGACCTGCTCTGCTCTATTTCTCCTTGCCTACAGGTACATGGCCCCGATACATTACTCTCCCTGCTGGCAAACACATGCATGTGTATTTCAACTTTGGGGTGCACACCTTAATGCAATAGGCTGCGCACACCTATGGGCGGTGTAGGTGGAAGCGGCGGTGGAGGAGGGAGGAGGACGAGGTAGCCAACACTGCTTCTTTTCAAAAATTTTAAATGAGGGTACACCCCAAAAGAGTGAGAAAGAGCAAAAATGGAACAATGGGTGGGTAAGGTCGGTATCCATTGCTATTCTGCATAAGGTACGGAAAAGTCCCGTGGGATCCATGCCTGGTTCATTTTAATGAACGTGAGCTTGTCCACATTGTCTCTGGACAGGCGGCTGCGCTTGTCTGTTATAACGCCCCCAGCCGTGCTAAATACCCGTTCAGATAATACACTGGCTGCAGGGCACGCCAGCACCTCCAAGGCGTAAAGGGCAAGCTCAAGCCATGTGCCCAATTTGGAGACCCAGAAGTTGAAGGGGGCAGACCCGTCATTCACTACATGTAGGCGTGTGCACACATACTGCTCCACCATGTTGGTAAAATGCTGCCTCCTGCTAAGACGTTCCATCTGAGCTGCTGGTGCTGCTGTTTGTTGTGGCGTGCTGACAAAGCTTTTCCACATTTCGGCCATGCTAACCCTGCCTTCTGAGGTGCTGGCGGTGCCCTGGTTGCGTTGGCGACCTCCTCCTCCTCCTCCTCTGCCTTGTGCTTCCACTGTGGCCCCGCTGTCAGATGGGAATGCCAGCAGCATGGCGTCTACCAGCGTGCGCTTGTACTCGCGCATCTTGCGATCGCGCTCCAGTGAGTGAATTAAGGACGGTACGTTGTCCTTGTAACGGGGATCCAGCAGCGTGGCCACCCAGTAATCAGCACAAGTTAGAATGTGGGCAACTCGGCGGTCGTTGTGGAGACACTGCAGCATGTAATCGCTCATGTGTGCCAGGCTGCCCAGAGGCAACGAAAGGCTGTCCTCTGTGGGAGGTGTATCGTCCGTGTCCTCTGTATCCCCCCAGCCACGCACCAGTGATGGCCATGAGCTGGCCTGGGTGCCACCCTGCTGTGAACATGGTTCCATCTCCTCCTCCAGCTCCTCCTCCTCCTCATCCTCCTCATCCTCCAGAACTGTGCCCCTGCTGGACAATTGCGTCCCTGGCGTTTGCGTGTGCAGGAACCCACCCTCGGAGCCCCTTGCGAATGACTGCCCTGAAAGCCTTGGAAATGTTACCTCTTCATCCTCCTCCTCCTCCTCATCCTGTGCCACATCCTCTTCCATCATCGCCCGAATTGTTTTTTCAAGGAGGCATAGAAGTGGGATAGTTAAGCTGAGAACGGCGTCATTGCCACTGGCCATGTTGGTGGAGTACTCAAAACAGCGCAACAAGGCACACAGGTCTCGCATGGAGGCCCAGTTAAATTAAATAGCGGAATAGAAAATATGATCCAAAAAAAGTGTATGTATATCACACGTACACAACCACACTGGGCCCCAATTACTATTGTTTGTACCCCTAAAAGGCTAGATGAGGAGTAGGGGGAGTATGGAACAGGCAGCACCCTCAAACCTTCAGAAGTATGAGATGAACCCCAACAACTTGGAAAGGTGGATCTCTCTCACACGTACCGACACAGACTATCCCGCAATTCAATTGATCCTCAAAGGTTTTTATTGAATAGCGGAATAGGAAATATGATCAAAAAAAGTGTATGTATCTCGCACGTACACAACCACACTAGGCCCCAATTACTATTGTTTGTACCCCTAAAAGGCTAGATGAGGAGTAGGGGGGGTATGGAACAGGCAGCACCCTCAAACCTTCAGAAGTATGAGATGAACCCCAACAACTTGGAAAGGTGGATCTCTCTCACACGTACCAACACAGACTATCCCCCAATTTAACTGATCCCCAAAGGTTTTTGATTAAATAGCGGAATAGAAAATATGATCCCAAAAAAGTGTATGTATATCACACGTACACAACCACACTAGGCCCCAATTACTATTGTTTGTACCCCTAAAAGGCTAGGAGTAGGGGGAGTATGGAACAGGCAGCACCCTCAAACCTTCAGAAGTATGAGATGAACCCCAACAACTTGGAAAGGTGGATCTCTCTCACACGTACCAACACAGACTATCCCCCAATTTAACTGATCCCCAAAGGTTTTTGATTAAATAGCGGAATAGAAAATATGATCCCAAAAAAGTGTATGTATATCACACGTACACAACCACACTAGGCCCCAATTACTATTGTTTGTACCCCTAAAAGGCTAGGAGTAGGGGGAGTATGGAACAGGCAGCACCCTCAAACCTTCAGAAGTATGAGATGAACCCCAACAACTTGGAAAGGTGGATCTCTCTCACACGTACCAACACAGACTATCCCCCAATTTAACTGATCCCCAAAGGTTTTTGATTAAATAGCGGAATAGAAAATATGATCCCAAAAAAGTGTATGTATATCACACGTACACAACCACACTAGGCCCCAATTACTATTGTTTGTACCCCTAAAAGGCTAGGAGTAGGGGGAGTATGGAACAGGCAGCACCCTCAAACCTTCAGAAGTATGAGATGAACCCCAACAACTTGGAAAGGTGGATCTCTCTCACACGTACCAACACAGACTATCCCCCAATTTAACTGATCCCCAAAGGTTTTTGATTAAATAGCGGAATAGAAAATATGATCCCAAAAAAGTGTATGTATATCACACGTACACAACCACACTAGGCCCCAATTACTATTGTTTGTACCCCTAAAAGGCTAGGAGTAGGGGGGAGTATGGAACAGGCAGCACCCTCAAACCTTCAGAAGTATGAGATGAACCCCAACAACTTGGAAAGGTGGATCTCTCTCACACGTACCAACACAGACTATCCCCCAATTTAACTGATCCCCAAAGGTTTTTGATTAAATAGCGGAATAGAAAATATGATCCCAAAAAAGTGTATGTATATCACACGTACACAACCACACTAGGCCCCAATTACTATTGTTTGTACCCCTAAAAGGCTAGGAGTAGGGGGAGTATGGAACAGGCAGCACCCTCAAACCTTCAGAAGTATGAGATGAACCCCAACAACTTGGAAAGGTGGATCTCTCTCACACGTACCAACACAGACTATCCCCCAATTTAACTGATCCCCAAAGGTTTTTGATTAAATAGCGGAATAGAAAATATGATCCCAAAAAAGTGTATGTATATCACACGTACACAACCACACTAGGCCCCAATTACTATTGTTTGTACCCCTAAAAGGCTAGGAGTAGGGGGAGTATGGAACAGGCAGCACCCTCAAACCTTCAGAAGTATGAGATGAACCCCAACAACTTGGAAAGGTGGATCTCTCTCACACGTACCAACACAGACTATCCCCCAATTTAACTGATCCCCAAAGGTTTTTGATTAAATAGCGGAATAGAAAATATGATCCCAAAAAAGTGTATGTATATCACACGTACACAACCACACTAGGCCCCAATTACTATTGTTTGTACCCCTAAAAGGCTAGATGAGGAGTAGGGGGAGTATGGAACAGGCAGCACCCTCAAACCTTCAGAAGTATGAGATTGTGTTCACTGTACCCCACAAAGATTGAGTTCACTGCACCCCACAATGATTGTGTTCACTGCACCCCACAAAGATTGTGTTCACTGCACCTCACAAAGATTGTGTTCACTGTACCCCCCAAAGATTGTGTTCACTGCACCCCACAAAGATTCTGTTCACTGTACCCCACAAAGATTGTGTTCACTGCACCCCAAAAAGATTGTGTTCACTGCACCCCAAAAAGGATGTTGTTCACTGCACCCCAAAAAGGATGTTGTTCACTGCACCCCAAAAAGGATGTTGTTCACTCCACCCCAAAAAGATTGTGTTCACTGCACCCCACAAAGATTGTGTTCACTGCACCCCAAAAAGATTGTGTTCACTGCACCCCAAAAATGATTTTGTTCACTGCACCCCAAAAAGGATTTTGTTCACTGCACCTCAAAAAGGATGTTGTTCACTCCACCCCAAAAAGATTGTGTTCACTGCACCCCAAAAAGATTGTGTTCACTGCACCCCACAAAGGATTTTGTTCACTGCACCCCAAAAAGATTGTGTTCACTGCACCCCAAAAAGGATGTTGTTCACTGCACCCCAAAAAGGATTTTGTTCACTGCACCCCAAAAAGATTGTGTTCACTGCACCCCACAAAGGATTTTGTTCACTGCACCCCACAAAGATTGTGTTCACTGCACACCAAAAAGGATTGTGTTCACTGCACCCCAAAAAGATTTTGTTCACTGCACCCCAAAAAGATTGTGTTCACTGCAGCCCAAAAAGATTGTGTTCACTGCAGCCCAAAAAGATTGTGTTCACTGCAGCCCAAAAAGATTGTGTTCACTGCAGCCCAAAAAGATTGTGTTCACTGCAGCCCAAAAAGATTGTGTTCACTGCAGCTCACACACAGAAAAATGGATGTGGATCACTGACACCTGCCTATCTCCAATCCCACACCACACAGCAATATCGATTGTAGTTTGTAGAACACAGTTTCCCTAAAATTCAGCAGACTCTGTCCCTAACAGGATTGAGAAGAGATCGTAGATCAGGATTGAGTGCAGACCCCACCCCCCACACAGCAATATCGATTGTAGTTTGTAGAAGACACTGACCCTATAATTCAGCAGACTCTATCCCTAAAATGCCTACAACTCGCCCTGCCTAAACACTCCGACCTGTCCCTCAATTCTATCCGGACACAAATGGTTTTTTCCTGCCTATCTTTCCCTAATCAGCAGCCAGCACGTTGATGTGTGCTCTGTCCCTGAATCTAAGCAGCATAATGACGCCGCTGCGGCTGCCTCGAACTTATAAAGACTTGGTCACATGCTTCAGACGGCCAATCACAGCTACTGAGACATTTGCAGGCATGGCTGGGATGGCTTAAGGCACACCAGTTAAACGATTGTTGATTGGCTGTTGAAAGCCCGCCATGAAAAGAGCGCCAAAGCATGCAAAACCCGGAAATAAAACGACCGAACACGGATTTTTACCCGAACATACAGTAAAGTGTCCGTGTCCGTGTTCGGGTACAAAAAATCCAATTATTCTGTACGAACACGAATAATACAGTCCGTGTTCGCTCAACACTAGATATTAGCCTAAATCAATATATAGGCACAGTCAAAAAATTAATCAAAAGAAAGTCAAACCTATACTGGCACATTGAATTCTTTATAAAATATATCCAAGCGAATGTATGCCCTATGGGCTTACGCATCCATCTTTTCCCGTCATTTGACAATGTATCAAATGAATTTAAGACACTCTGAGAACGCATCCTAACAAAATGCAGTACAGACCTATGTCAACTTTTGGTGTCCCAGTATAGACTTGACTTGGCCACTTTAGATGCAGAACTTTCCTCCTTATACACTAAACATGAAGGCTTAAAAAAACATACACAATATGAATCTAGGTGGAAAGAGGTAAAGGACTATGGAATCAAATTAAATAAAGAGATTATATGTAAAAAACAAACTAAATTTCTTAAAGACAAAATGGCATTTATGGAAGGATATGCGTATCGATGGCCAGGACCTAATGGTCCTAGACGATCTCGCTATCCACGTGGCCCTCGTGGCCATCCATCTAATCCAGGACATAAAGAAACCGATTGGGAATCGGATTCATCTTCAATTTCCATGCAATTTGACCGATCTAAGGTATCGGTAAGATCTAATCAGGATACAAGACCCAAAACTGACTCAACCACACGAAAGCGTGGTCCACAAGAGAATGGTACGTACACACCACGCTCTTAAAAACGACCGGATGAAGGGTCCAAGTTCCAGCCCCCCATATCTGGATCTGGTCCTGTCGGACCCACATCAAAACTAAACAATATCACAACACATGAGGCCCTGGACACCCAAGATCCATATCTTGGTGGTTTGGCCCTTCAAGCTATACAAATGCTAGAGCCATCCACTACTAACCTCATCACTCCTTCACCTGTTGGACCACCCAACCCTCACACTTCATCCCTAGGAGCAAGTTCGCTTGCCCCGCTGACTAGTACACTATCAACCACCACACCTTATGTAGGTACACAAAGACAAACGACCTTGGATTCTCACTTTTCAGCATCACAGGCACAAACTTCAAATTTTCAATTGAACACGACACTCAATCTACCCACTTAAAATTTTCAATTATCAACCTCACTCCCTATCAACTATCCTCACAAGAGGTGGAAGTGTTAGAACTGGGCCTTACCTTCTGTCCATCAGCTTCGTTGCAGAAATATGACACAATAAAAGACATTTATATGTTTGCTAGGAACCTAACATACAAACATATTTATGATCCTGAACGTAAACGAACTGCACAAGATAAAGAAATCTCTGAAAAAATAAAAAACTACACAATGCAAGAATTCCGTGCTTTACGAGACCTAATCCTGCTACTGGAGGAAGGGGATCCCTCGGAATCCCAATCCTCCAGCCAACCTCCACCTAGCACCTCTCATAACGAGAGACAAATTCCCTTTAAACCTAAATCAAAGAGCTTTCCAGATTTAACCATAAATCCAAATATTTGGACCTTCCTAACATCGGTTATAGGAGAAATAAAAAACTGTGAACTTCCATCTACACAAAACAACTTATCCAAGCAACAAATACAAACAATAAATAGATTGAAAAACCACACGGACCTTGTTATCAAGCCCTCGGACAAGGGTGGTAACCTTGTACTAATGACCCGGGTAGGGTATGAAAAAATGTGTACAGATATTCTTACAAACAAGAACTGGTACAAAAAGATTTCCCTGCTAGCTACGAAGAGATATCAGGCTCAATACTTGGACATAATTGGATGTGCATATCAATCAGCGTTAATTGATAAGGATTGTTACGACTATCTGAACAATAAGTTCCCTAGACAAGCTACATTTTATTCCCTCCCTAAAACTCATAAAAACTTGACCACGCCCCCAGGAAGACCTATTATATCAGGCATTGGAAGCTTAACGGAAAATGCTAGCCGTCTGATAGACTTTTTCTTATTACCCCATGTTGTTCGTTTACCATCCTATGTCAAGGATACACTTGAATTTTTAAAAATGATTGAGGATATGGTCGTTCCTCCCGACGCCCTGCTCGTGACTTTGGATGTAGAGGCTCTCTACTCGAGCATCCCTCACGAGCAGGGCGTCGGGATAGTACGCACCTTCCTCTATGAACAGAACCACCATACATGGCCTTTCTGTGAATTCCTTTTGAAATTACTCCTGTTCATCCTGCAGCACAACTGGTTTACTTTCAATGGGTCCCACTACCTCCAGGTGCAAGGCGTGGCCATGGGCACCTGTTGTGCCCCGGCCTACGCCAACTTGTACCTGGGGGGGTGGGAACGACACATTACATCAGATGAGACTCTATCAAAGTTTTTTACACATGTGGCGGTTTGGTATTGTTACATAGACGATGTGTTTGTAGTTTGGACAGGCTCTAGACAGTTATTTGATGATTTTGTTCAGGCGTTAAACATTAATAATTTCAATTTAAAATTCACATGTACTGTAGATGTTTCAAAAGTTAATTTCCTTGATCTAACGGTATTGAAGCATGAAAATGGCCAACTGACCACGAACCTTTACCGTAAACCAACATCGGGTAATGTAATATTGCATGCGTCAAGTGCCCATCCAGTGGCACTAATACGCAGTATTCCCTATGCCCAATACGCACGCCTTCGGCGTAATTGCACAACCGATAGAGATTTTAAAACTCAAGCCAACTCACTACGTGAACGCTTAAAAGCCCGTGGCTACAGTAAACGCCTTTTACGTACAGCATACAATAGAGCCTTCTCACAAGATCGGAATAGTCTGATTTTTAGAGTTAAAGATCGAGATACACTACCCACGGTGAAACTCATAACGAAGTTTTCAAGCCACCAGAATGTACTCCGAACCATCCTTGAACGACACTGGCATTTACTCAGTCATGATCCAATCACGAGCAAATATGTGGGACCATACCCACAAATTGTATTTAAACGTACTAGATCATTACGAGATCAATTAACAGCTAGCCACTACCAACCCATAAAAAATTCCAAAACAACTAATAGGGGTACGTATAGATGCCGTGGCTGTGCCATGTGTCCATGGGTTAAGGAGGGTTCCCATTTTGTTCTACCCAATGGGGAAGATTTTTCCCCTACCTTTCGTGCCAACTGTGACACTCGTGGGTTGGTGTATCTCATGCACTGTACATGTGGCATGTTCTATGTTGGGAAAACAATTAGAGAGCTCCGTCAGAGGATAAATGACCATATATACATATCAGAGGGAGGAAAGATGGTCACGCCCGTGAGCAGGCACCTAGACCTCTACCACAGATTCAACCTAAAAAAAGCACGTTTTTATGTCCTGGATGTGATTCCCCAGGACCCACGAGGGGGAAACTGGGACAAAAGAATTCTCCAGAGGGAAACCATCTGGATTGAACGTCTCAATGCCACCGTTAGACCGGGTTTGAATGAAACCCAATCTTATAAATCATTTTTGTAAATCATGCATTTCTTAATGATTTAAGATAAAACTCTTTTCCGCCGTCGTTACTATTTGTCATCTGTGGAGGGTGGGTTGGGTGTCGGCTTGCCTGGCGTGACCATCTTTCCACCCCCTGTTTCTTCTTTTTCTTTTTTAGCCCCGGCCCCCCCCCCCCCCTTTGTGTCTTTTTACCCCTAAGTGTCTTTTACTAACCATTAGAAGAATTACTATCGCATCATATGAAACCCAATGAATGTCCATGTGCTGACCCTATGCCTCTTCGATATGTATGAGAACCATAATTTCCAAGCTCAGCTCTTCATATGTTTAAAAGCTATTGAGGGTAGTGTCTTCAATTTTTGGGCCTAACAGCTCTAATCCTTCCATTTTTTAAGCACCAAATTGCCTGGGTGCTAGATACACCATTATTACTATTTTTCTTTTTCTTTTTTTCCCCTTATCAACATAATACATTATTATATTCTTGGTTCTTCTTGTTTTCATCATTCTTTGTTAACTACTGATGTATATATTTTTTTCTGTAATTACTACTCAGATTAATGTATTCTTGGTATTATGTGTTTGCAGATGCTTTGTATCTAAGTGTGCCATGCTAGTAACCTTTGGGGGCGCTGTGGGACGCTAGAGTTTTCAGCCAATCCGGTGATATATGTGCGGCCTGGTAAGCCACAGTGGACTTCCGCTCCCAGGAGCATCGTTTCCTGTGGCACCAGATCAGACTTTCTGGAGCCTGTCAGCTCTGAGAGTCTGACCTAACCTCTCGGAGCGTTACGAGTGGCCGTAGCGGAGTTACTTCCGCCTATGCCGCATCGTCATTTCCGGGGGGTGTGGCCGTGGTGGCGACGTCGGTTTGACGAACCGCCCGGGACCCACGCCATAAAAGGGCGCCATACAAGCGTCCGAGTATGGCGGCGGTTCCCCATCCGGGGAGGACATCTATGACGGAATTTGGCTCAACAGGGTAAGCCGACAAACTTATATCTTCGCTATCCTTTGGATTATGCACACCATTTTACTTACAACTTTGTCTTTAATCCTTTCTCAATTCAACAGTGTCTGCCACTTACAAGGCAGGTTTAATTTATCTCTATCTTAACAAAGTATTCTGCAGGAACGGTGAGCATGTTTAATTATTAGTGAGCCCCCAATACATTCGTATGTAACTATTGGTGATTTTCAAACTATCTTGAAACATGCATGGACTACCACCGCTGGGCTCATTGAGAGTAATGTGGTACTGGAAGCAATTCTTCTAATCCATTATACACTCAAGGCTGAATAATGTTGTACCTCGTATGAGGGAATCAATGTATCCTATGTTTTTGCTTGTATGGAGACTTGGGACCATACAAGCGACCTATACCTGGGCAATTACTCTTTTGGAACTTTTCTCATAAAAACCTCTAACTATTGCGGTATATGATGACATAAAGTAGAAGCTCCCTCCCGGTGATTGGTATATGTCCATGCATCTTTCTTCAATGGGTTTCTTCCCCTTTTTTTATACAAACAACTCTATCCTCACCTATCTGTGTATCAACATGCACCGGGTGTGGCTATTTTCTACCGATAATGGTTTGACATATTATAACTAGCGCACTTTCTATATCCAACTCAGATACAAACACACAGGAGCGTTTGTATTTACACTCCTTGTGAACATCGGCTCCCCCATTTATGAGCTCAGTGACCGTCTTTTAGTCCTCCTCGTTACAGTACCAAAAAAGTTCAGAATATACACTGTACAGGTATGTTCATATCCTATACAGATATGTTTTCTTTATCATTTATATATACTGATGCCTAAAAAATAGTGTTATCCATTTCATACGGTGTGTGTCCCCACATGTGTCCCAATGGCTATCCTCTTGCCTACCCACCGAGCCCCTTCCCCCCCTGATGGCTAGAACAGTAATATCATATGTGTGAAATGCCTTTCCTTTTACATTGACATTGTATATCACATATAAAATACATTATTCTCATTTATGGAATATGTAGTAAATAATACATTCTGTTTCCTTAAAATTACTTATGTTTTTACACAGACAAAACAATTATTAAGCTCCAGACGAAGCTTTCACCGAGAAGGCGAAACATGTTGAGCAAACTGTCATGAGTAATGTATACCATATATTTACTGTAAACTTCGGCCGACCCTGCTGACTGGCACCCTGAGCATCGAGGTGTCCGCCGGCAGCTTCTGTCCGCTTTGAAGTATATTACATTGGATGTATGCATAATACAACTTGTTCTGTACACAACTGTTCCTATACTATATGAAGGTTTAGCACCTCATGCAAGATTATATCTGATACTGTCGACCGTTTTCTGGTCTCATGTTCAATGTAGATTTCTTTCATCTGCTTGTATCACTATATGTTTTTTAAAATGTTTGTTTAATAAAAAGCAATTTTATGAAAATTTAGTGCCCGAAATCCTTGTCTCCCAACCTTTCCATATCCAATGATTTAAATGTAGGATAGGGCCCTCTTCAGATGATATATATAATGACCCAGACTGCTGCTGTCTGGTGAGTCATGTGTTTTTGGATAATGCTAATGTGCCCTAGGTGATTAGGGTGTGCCCAGGCACAGCCGGTACACCCTGTGCGCACGCCTATGACACCACCACATCCACCACCACCTCAACCTCCCTCCTACTCCATATTTTTCAGTTTTTTTTTGTTGTTTTAAGTTATTTCCCTATCCACATTTGTTTGCAGAGCACTTGCCATGCTCTTAACTACGTTTTGCTGCCATTTGCAGCACTCTAGCCCTTTCCATTGGTGTTTTAGAGCCATTTTAGTGCCTGAAAGTTCGGGTCCCCATTGACTTCAATGGGGTTCGGTGTCCGGGTAAAGTTCAGAAAAAGTCCGGGACACGGCCCAGAATTTTTTTCCAAGTTCGGCCGAACCCGCCGAACACGGACATCCAGGTGTCCGCTCAACTCTAGTGTTAACCCTTCCATTTGCAAAAAGTCAATTTTTAATATTACTTCCAGCCAAGTCCCATTGGGAAAATCATGTTCTCTGTTTGACATATCAAGTCCTAGTTTAAACAAGACCATACTGAGTAATTACCAGAATTTCTTCCAGAATATACAAATAATATTTGACCAGCTTGTGGTCGCAATACAGAGTAAATTCCTACAAGAATATATTGTCCAAAGACCGTTTTCACTGGGACCCCTTTGCAAGTATGGGGGTTTTGGGTTTGGAGCAGTGTTTTGCTGGTTAAAGGACATTGCTATGATGATTGTGATGGTTTTACTTTTTCTATTATTTTTATATGCATGTTTTAAACTTATTATGTGCCTAATTGCTAAAACCACAAAGAATCCAAACTGTAAGCAGTATAGTGGCCTGCTTCCAGCTCATCATCCAGGATAATGTTGTCCTCGTTCTCCTCCCCCATCCACGGAAAACACCAGGCATCCCAGAAAGGTTTTAAAGCATGCTCTTCTTGCTCCTCCTAATTCCCCCCCCCAGCACCATCCTCCTCCTCTGACTCCTCTTCAGACTCCTGCTGTTGATTTGTCTCAGATAGAGTAGCACCCCCTGGGAATTCATCCAACATTGCGACTTCCTGATCTTCCTGCTCCGATTCCTCAACGGCTTGATCAATGACACGATGCAATGCACGCTCCAGAAAGAAGGTGTAAGGTATGGTGTCACTTATGGCGCCCTGGCCGTGACTGACCAGTTTGGTGATCTCATCGAATGGCCGCAGAAGTCTGCATGCGTCCCACATGAGCAGCCACTGGCGAGATGAAAAAACCCAAGCTCCCCAGAACCTGTCCTGCCACCGAGTTTGAACAGGTAGCCATTAACTGCACATTTCTGCTGGAGCAGCCTATTGAGCATATACAACGTTGAGTTCCATCACGTCGGGCAGTCACAGCCATGGCTGTGTAAAATCTTCGGAAATGGCCTGAGATTTTCCAGGCCTGCCACAAGATGTCCTGGACCCCAGGGTATTTGCCAACGAATCGCTGCACCACCAAGTTCAGGACGTGTGCCATACATGGCACGTGTGTTATTTTGCCCTGTTTCAGCGCTCTCAGCAGATTGGCATCGTTGTCGCACACCACTTTACCAACTGACAAATTCAGTGGTCTCAGCCACTGATATGCCTTTGACCGCAAAGCTGAAAGAAGTGCAGGACCAGTGTGGCTCTTGGCTTCCAGGCACAACAGACACAGCACAGCATGGCAATGTCTCACCTGGCATGTGGAATAGGTTCTGGGGATCTTGGGCGGCGCAGGAGAAGGGACGGTAGCAAAGGAAGAGCAGGAGTCAGCCGAGGAGGAGAGAGAGGATGGAGGAGGAGGAGAAGAAGAGGCAGGCCTGCTTGCAATCCGTTGCGGTACAACTAAATCTACACGGGTGCCACAGGTTACATGCTTTACGGCCATCAGAAGGTTCACCCAGTGGGCAGTAAAAGTGATATACCTTTCCTGCCCATGTTTGCTAGACCATGTGTCTGTGTAGATAACACCCCGCTTCAATCTGTGGTATTGAGGGGCCACAGGTTTATCACACCAGTTCTACAAATAATTGGCCAGTATCTGTTGTCAATGTGTGTAGCACAGTTAACACAGCAAAAAAAGGCCAAGTTTTTGAAGGACTAAAATACAATCCTAGAAAAGTATACTGTTAAATAACACCCCGCTTCAATATGTGGTATTGGGGGCCACTGGTTTATCACAACAGTTGTTCAAAAAATTGGCCAGTGAGTTTGGCGCTGTGTGTACCAGACTTCACTCAGCAAACTAGGCAATATTGTTGCATGACACAAATACACTTGAAAAAGTTTACTCAGATAACACCCCACTTCAATATGTGGCATGGGGGGGGGGGGGGCAATTGGTCTATCACACCAGTTATAATACATTATAAGTGCTTTTGCCACTGTGTGTAGTGTTGCTGCAGAAACGCTCAGTCTCACCACCACACCTGTCACAATGCTGCACAGTGCACAATAATAGTACTAATCCACTATAATATGCTTTCTACAAAGTATAATATACTGTGGATTACACCCCCCCACCCCCCTTTTTAGTGCACTGCACAGCAATACCAAAAAATTTGCAGCCCTTTACATGACTTTTGTGGACATTAACAGAGCAATTTGTGTGTGACTGCAGCCGATCTCGTACTGCCCCTAAAGCAACCATTGGATACCTGCCCCTATAGTAAAGAGACTGTAATAGACCCTAAAACGACATTGGAGCATTTTAATGACTTTTGTGGACATTGACAGAGCGATTTCTGTGTGACTGCAGCCGATCTCTAACTGCCCCTACAGCAACAACTGGATACCTCTCCCTATAGCAAAGAGACTGTAATAGACCCTAAAACGACATTGGAGCATTTTAAATGACTTTTGTGGACATTGACAGAGCGATTTCTGTGTGACTGCAGCCGATCTCTAACTGCCCCTAAAGCAACCACAGGATACCTCTCCCTAAGCTCAAAAGATACTAGACCTATACCGAAATACCAGCCCTCAAAAGGACTTTTGTGGACATTGACAGAGCGATTTCTGTGTGACTGCAGCCGATCTCTAACTGCCCCTAAAGCAACCACAGGATACCTCTCCCTAAGCTCAAAAGATACTAGACCTATACCGAAATACCAGCCCTCAAAAGGACTTTTGTGGACATTGACAGAGCGATTTCTGTGTGACTGCAGCCGATCTCTAACTACCCCTAAAGCAACCACAGGATACCTCTCCCTAAACTCAAAATATACTAGACCTATAACGAAATACCAGCCCTCAAAAGGACTTTTGTGGATCTTCACAGCGCTATTTGTGTCTAGCAAACTCTCCCTGATGAGCACAGCAGACCTCTCCCTACACTGGCAGAAAGCGGAATGTGAAATGGCCGCCAGATCGGGTCTATTTATAGGGTAGGGGGACTGTCCATGTGCTGGAATGTTTCAATTGGCTGTCCCGTTCCACCTGACGGCTGTGTCATGGGTCAAAGTTCTCCCCAATGTAAACAAATATGGCCACCGCGAATGACGCCATGTGTCCGAAAATTTGGCGGGTAGCGAACAAGCAAAAATTGCCGCAAACCGACCGCCGGGCGAACCGCAAGGCCATCTCTATTGCCCACTTATGTGGGGCTAGCCCTTCTTTGGTACAGGGGGGGAAAGAACCAGCGCTATGGATAAGAACTACCAGGTCTATGAGATAAAGGTTGCAGCCACCAACCGACCCCTAAGAAACTTAGGGGCTGAGAAATGATGTGGGGGTGAAAAGGTTGGAAACGGCGCTACCTAATGCATGTGAAATGATGCAAGTGCAAATAGAGGAGAAAGTGCTTAGTGCGTGCAAAATAGTGCAAATATAAATCGTGCAAATATTGCGTCTGTGGAAAATTTCCAATCACTGGCTAAATATAAATGAGTTTCAGCCGAAAGATAAATAAATAAATAGTGTGTGTGAGGTATGGTATTGATAAAAAATAAATAAGTATGGTAGTTTAGAATGATAAATAATGAGGTAAAAAAGTTCCCAATAAATAATCAATAAAGACAGTGCTGAATACAATAATAATTAAAAAGCCGTGAGGGTGCTAATTTATACCTTCTGTATATGGTTCCTCCGATTTGACCACTAGAGGTCGCACTTACCCTAAAACCACAAATGGTGTATGTATAAGCCAAAACAGGGTATAGGTGAATTTTCTCAAACCTGCTCCCAATCTGTCCTTACGGACCAAATGGATCCCATCTGGGTGCAAAGGGAAGAGAAGACGGTCCTCTTAGTGTGGTATACCAAGGGAGGATTTCAAAAGGCTAGTAGCAACTCACGCTTAGAAGATAGATGCAGCAGATCGTGTCAGACAGTTGCAGACAGCGCCGGGGAAGCTTCTGCGTTCCAAGCACAGGCGAGCTGCGGACCGGAAGTGACGTTGGGTTCCGCCCTACGTACGTTTCGTCATAGGACGTCTACGGGAGCGGTGCCCGTCAGTCGACCTCTCTGTCCTCATATAGCCGGACTCATCCCAGCGGCCAATCACTTGTCTATATGCAAATCTCCAGTGATGGCTCAGTAACACAGGAGGTGTGTGGATTACCCCGTGTGTGCGGACTTACTATGGGATGTTTATCAACAGCCATATCAATCATCATGCCTGATCATGCTGCCATCTAGTGGATCCGATTTAGATTACAGATATATTTAATAGACAATTTTATTAGACTTATGAAAAAAAAAAACAGTAAATAAATTAAATAATTAAATGATAAAAAGTGAAATTTAGAGGGACAACTTGCTATTTTGTAAACATAAATATATTGGTGAGGCGATCATATATAAGTGGTGAAAGGTGTGTTGTGACGAAAAGAAGGGTGAAAAAATATATATATCCACAAAGGACATTAGTGTGTGAATCAAGGAGTGGATAAAAATATATATAACGAGTTGACATTAAAAAAATATGATTTTTTCCAAGAATAATTTTATCCCAAGTGACCAAAAATTAAGTGCTTGGCCTAAATAGGAGAAATAGAGGGATTAAAAGGGGGAAGCAGTGAGTGCCTCAAGTAAAGTGAGGATAGATTGATTAAAGTGCGCCCGTGAGATAATATCATATTTGTGAAAAAAAGGAAAGAAGAAAAAGTGTATATATACCAAATAATTGCATGCAAAAAATGCACACAATCAGAAACTGGTAGAAAAAATATAAAAAATATAAAACATATGTATCAAAGCTGCAAATCAGTTTCTCTGGGAAGGGGGGAACAAAACAAGTCCTCAATATGGAGAAGGTAGCTTGAAAACATGAAGATCATAAAGTGCTGTTAAATCAAAACATCAATTCCTGTTGAATCAGTGCAAGTATAAATAAATGTCCATTAAATCATCATATTACTGTGATGAATCTTTCCACTTAAAACAATACAGGTGCTTAAGTGCTTGATCTGTGCTTTATTCGGGGTCTCCCCCTTTGGTTATCTACTCACCGCCAAATGATTGTTATCAGGCATGTAAGAGCTGTTGAACACTGCTTCTCCACTTAATGTACGGTTATTGTTGTGAGTAAAGATTCATCCCCGATGTCCTCATGAAAAGAAAGCCATTCATGGTGAAGATCGTTTTAAAAAGCATTTATTTGGGGTAAAACAATGGGGATATACTCACAAACCAATCGCTAGCGATTGGTCGAGCGAGTACCATGTGACCTCCGGCCGGTGGAGTGGATGCTGCGGGAGCAGCTAGCCACCGAGCCGCTCTCTGTATTTCTGCATGTGATTTTGCTATGTTTGTTGGATGAGAAGGCTAAAAAAAAAATATATAAAAAAAAAACATAAAGAAAGTTATAAAAAAAGGGGACAAATAAGCCACTTGACGAATTGGACATAGTCCTCATCAATGAAGGTAGTATAATCCGGATAATTAAGTCGGATCGATGTTGGATGAGAAGGCTAGAACACCCATAAGAGGGGACAAATGAGTCACTTGACGAGTTGGAGATAGTCCTCAACAATGGAGGTAGTATAATCCGGATAGTTAGGTCGGACCGATGTTGGACGAGAAGGCTAGAATACCCGCACAAATAGGCGGGTGTATAAAATTCCATAAAATTGAGTAAGGGGAAGAAGACGTATAAAAACGTATTAAAATGCACAAAAAAGCACATAAAATATATATAAAAAACACATATAAAAAACATGTAAAAAACACACATGTAAAAAAGACACCTGTAAAAAAAGGGTGAGATTCCCCAAAGGTTATATCTTAACTAAAAAAGTAAAAAATCCACAAGGATATAAAAAATAGGAATCACGTGTCTGTGATAAAACAGTTTAAATCAATGTCAGCATTTAACCCTTCGGGGCGGAGAGAGCGCATTAATAAAATCCATTTTGTTTCATTTTTTGATACCATTCTTCTTTTGTTGCTGCCTCTCCAATCGTTTTTTATTTTGTCGATTCCATAAAAAATCATTCCTGCTGGATTTTTGGCATGGACCTCTTTAAAATGTCTTGATAGAGTGTGTTTTTCAAATCCTTTTTTGATGTTCTTTATGTGTTCTCTGATTCTAACAAAGAGGGGTCTCGTGGTTCTTCCGACGTACTGCAATCTACAAGGGCACTCCACCACATATGTGACATGTGTACTTGTACATGTGATGGTGTCTTTGATTTTATATTCCGTGCCTGTAACATTAGATTTGAAACTTTTTTATTTTTCTCTGTTGTTTCCTGTTGTTTCTGCATGGAAGACATTTTTGACATCGGAAAAAAACATTAATGGCTGTGGGTAGTAGAATCTTTTTGGGTGGGTTAATTACATTATGCACAATTTTATCTCTTAAAGTGGGAGCTCGTCGGTAGATAAAAGATGGTTTCATAGGCAGGATCTGTTTCAGAGTTTTATCTGCTCTTAGGATTGGCCAATGTTTTTTAATTATTTTTTCCATATCCTTATGTTGTCTGTTGAAGCCTGTGATAAATGCACAGTCAAGTTTATTACCGTTGTTCTTCCTCCTGTTGTTGTTCTCTGTACTTAAATCCTCTCTTTTCATTTTCCTGACCATTTGTTTTATATGTTCCAAATCCTTCTTCTTGTAACCCTTTTCCAAAAATCTGTCAATCAAGATGTCGGCTTGGATGTCGAAGTCCTGTATATCACTACAATTCCTCCTAATCCGTAATAATTGGAGGAATTGTAGTGATATACAGGACTTCGACATCCAAGCCGACATTTTGATTGACAGATCCATTTGGTCCGTAAGGACAGATTGGGAGCAGGTTTGAGGAAATTCACCTACACCCTGTTTTGGCTTATACATACACCATTTGTGGTTTTAGGGTAAGTGCGACCTCTAGTGGTCAAATCGGAGGAACCATATACAGAAGGTATAAATTAGCACCCTCACGGCTTTTTAATTATTATTGTATTCAGCACTGTCTTTATTGATTATTTATTGGGAACTTTTTTACCTCATTATTTATCATTCTAAACTACCATACTTATTTATTTTTTATCAATACCATACCTCACACACACTATTTATTTATTTATCTTTCGGCTGAAACTCATTTATATTTAGCCAGTGATTGGAAATTTTCCACAGACGCAATATTTGCACTAGCCCTTCTTTGGGGTCTCCTCACCTGGTAAGCATCCATTCATTATTATATAAGGTGGAACATGGAAAAAGGGATCACTTGGTGTACTTTTGGACTGTAATTAAGCATGTGTGGAGTACCTGTGTGACCAGCCAGTATTTGGAATTGGGATTTCTCTGTCTATATCATTTACAAATTTTATGCCACATTTGTTTTTTATGCTTTGCACAGGATAATTGGCACTTTAATTGAAAGCATCCAATCTGTATACCTAACTTGCCACTTTATTGAATAATATAATTTATAAATGCACATGCTTACAGCTTTACATGTACATAATGCACTACATGATTTTGATTATTTGAATATGTTTGAGTATATGCACAGCGCAATACATTTTTTGACTGTTATTTATAGCATGGTTATGCAAAGGTTTATAGTTCTTTGGATGAATCCTTATGCCAGGTACACAAGGGCCGAAAATCATACAAAACAGGGACCGGCCGGCTTTCGGCCCGTGTGTACAGCTCCCTGTCCAACAGAAGCTAATCTAACAACTGGCTACTATTGAACAGGCATGCTGCAAAACCAGCATCTACACATGATCAGTGTGTCCTGGCGGGGGGGGGGCAGTCCTTCTGTCAGAACCCAAAAGCACAGCACGGGAGAACACTGTACTAACATTGCTTATGTTAGTACCAAAAACATACTTTTTCTTTTTGTACAATTTTTTTAGCACTGTACTACTCTGGGGAAGTGATCAGGATTTTTCTTTTCCACATTATGATTGCTTATACAAATAAATTTCATTGGTATAAGCAACCATTTTTATTAAATTAAACAAATTCTTTCTGTGAGTATTGTTGTGGTTGGCCACAGCTAATCAAATGGTACAGATGGCCCTGTCTGTATTATGTTATCACTGTAACCAATCACAGCTAGCAACACAAGTTTTGGCATGAAAGGAAGACATCTATTGTTTACAATTGTATGTGATCTGCTGTGATTGGTCACAGCAAGCACATGGTATTGGTAGTGGGCAGGTCTGTATTATGTTATCACTGTGACCAATCACAGCTAGCAACAAAATTTTTGGCATGAAAGGAAGACATCTATTGTTTACAATTGTATGTGATTGTACAGTGATATGTTGTTGGCTGAGTCCACTGGACTCGGCGGGTGACAGATCGCACCCACAGTGCGGCCGAACTCCAGGAGGACATCATATGACATCTACTCGAAATGATGAAAATCCCGCCCGGGCATCATTTTGCAAAAGTGGTTAAGTATGTTTGTGACTTTGGAAAAGAATTGACTGCACTAACTGCAGTGGTGATTTATATTTGACATATCAAAGGGGGTATATAGTTATGAGATCAGTTATATTGTAGGGGGGGGGGGTTCATTGTACTTAATCTAAATCCCTTTGCTGAGATCTGATTTTCATTTTTCACATTAAAAATTATATTTCTGTTGATCAGTAAAAAAAAAATATTCCACTGTGATTTAATGTTCTGTAACAAAACATATTCAAGATTCCAAGGGGTGAATACTTTTATAAGCATTGTAAATGTATTCTAGCTATTCTTAAAAAAACATCAAAACTTGTGTCTTTAACAACCTATTGTAGTGCTCCAAGTACTAATTAGCACTACCTAAACCAGCAGGCTCATTGAGTTGGAGAGCTTCTACACTACGCAGTTTGGAGTCATCTGCAAACAATATATCAATGCATTTAATCTGGTGTTTAATTTTTTTGCCAATAGTCTATTATTTTCAAAAATCAGATGCAGGTGTTTCTGCTGACTGAGCTCACCATTATGCATAGTTGTGCAATATAAGTGTCATGACTGTACTAGTCTTTAGAAGAAAACATAAATCCTTACTTACAGATTATAGGAATGATATTAATAATTAAAAGTAACATAATATTTCACATCATGTTTTTAATATTTTTATTTTATAAATGTGGGCATGTTGTGCAGATTTTTTTCCCCTACAGACAGAAGAGACTATTAATTTGATGGGGCTGGAATATAATAAAAAGAGAGAGGATATCATCCAGAGAACTGTCTCTCACCCTTAGGTCTTTAAAGAAGTTAACAATACTCCTGACATTCCTGAAGGTTCAAACAAAGAGTCACGTTCATTAAGAAAGTTAATTGGCAAAATCTTTCAACCCTTCATGTCAGCAATAAAATGTGTCACAAGTTGTAAAAGCTGCCTTTTGCTCCTTTTGGGTTTGATTTTCTGTGCTTTATGATCCTGCTCGTTTAAGAGAAAGAAAACAATTAAGTATGAAATTCTAACTTCAAGAAGTTTTAATTGAGTTATATACCTTCCTGGAAAGGACACAAAAATAAGTCACACAATGAACACAACAAATATCACCGTAATGCAAATTTTATGACATTTTGTAATTAGCCTGCTTTGCCTGGAAAGGGTAATGTTACCCTCTGGTAACCTAGGTATAGCTACCTTACTTTATTATATTTTTTATAGTTGTAGAAAAAGCCAAGGATATTTTAATACTCTTATATAAGGCTTTTATTTGCAGTTAATATAGTTTCATGCTATCCCACTAATGTTCTCATATCTCATAGCTTCAACATCATAACAAAATTGTATATTAAAGAAAAATATACTGTAGAGCTTTGAAAGTTAATTAACATGATCACATTTATTGAGCAGAACAGGTGAGTAAGAACGCTGCATTAATGGCCATCATTTCAGAGTTCTAAAATTATACATATAACCCCACAGCAAAACTCCCTCACCCCCCATTTACCATTCCAGTGTTTCTTTTTTATTTTTTTATTTTTTTTACAGTAAATTATTTATATATTGAAGAAAAGTTTTATTGACCAAAGTCTGCTATTTGGTTCTCTCGCTGGTGCCATTACCAGAGGACTGGTAATTTAGTGCTGCAAATGAGCTTCAACCAGCCAGTCAGTCCCTTCACTCTGATGCCACTGACAAGATTCCTCTTCTGGATCCTGAGAGCACCCCACCACCGGACAGCCAATAGGAAGTGTCCACATTATGCAGGCAGTGACCCTGACAACCTAATAAAAACCTTGCCTCCATTAAACAGTAGAATAGAGTACCGAAATAAAATTGATGTCCTTTTTTTAAAAATATATATATTTGTTCACATTCTGCTATATAACATTCCCAAAAAAAAAAAATTCAAAATCAAAATTTTTCATCCTTTTAGGCCAACTTGTATTCTGCTACATATTTTTGGTAAAAAAAAAAAAAAAAAAAGAATTGAAATAAAAGTGTTTTGATTGGTTTGCGCAAAAGTTATTGCATCTACAAACTAGGGGAAAGATTTATATCATTTTTATTTATTTATTTATTTATTTACTAGTAATAGCGGTGATCTGCGATTTATAGCGGGACTGCCACATTGTGGCGGACAGATTGGACCCCTAACTGACATTTTTGACACTTTGGAGGGACCAGTGATATTACTACAGTAATCAGTGCTAAAAATATGCACTGTTACTGTAATAATGACACTGGCAGGGAAGGGGGTTAACCTAGGGGTGATCAAAGGGTTAATTGTGAGCCTAGGGCAGTGTTTTAAAAACTGTGGGGGGAGGGACTTGTGAAATTATCATAGAGACCTGTGTTCCTATTTAGAAGGATCACAGGCGCTCTGTGATAATTTCAGAGAGAAGAACGGTCAGCTGTGCTTACAATTGCTGACCGTCTTTTTCTCTCAGTGGGCAGCGATTGCGGGTGCCCGACAGCAATCACGGCCACCGGTCCTGTGGATTGGCATACCCGCTCGTCCCCAGGACCGCTCCCGCGAACTGACATACCCCTACGTCGATTTGCGCAATCAAGCTGGCCTGCCACAGTAAAACTGCAGCGGGCGGTGCCAGGAATGCTAACTGTCACATTAGTTGTGCTCTCAACCAAACTGTCAAACAATCCGAAGGCTGGTGTCATAACTGATCACATTTACAGCATCATAGCAGTTGAAGAAAAAAAAAGAGGCCACGATGGCAGCTTCCTTGTCTGGGGTTTAGTTCCTTTTTAATAAGTGCAAAAAATAAGTGTTATCCTGCCAGGAATCCAATAAGTTTATAAATTTCTCTGCAATCTGCCTGTGCTGTACTGTTCAGTTAGCATTCTTCCCAGCTCTCTCGGTGGACTACAGAGCAACTCTATTAACATCAATAGGGAGAAGAGGAAGATGTTTTTTTGTAGACATACAGCATTTTCTGTCCTAAGGTCACAATGCTGCTTCAATGCTAATACAGTAAAGCAAAGGAGCATTGTTGCCCTAGGACAGGAAATGTATTACTGGCAGATCAAGTGAAAATAAAGGAAAAAGCCTTAAAAAAAAAAAAGGAAAATTAGTTCAGCCATCACATCTAAGGACTGATAGGCTATAATAAATTACAATTTTGTCCTTGGGTTTGTATACGCTTTAACTAAACAGGTGACAAAGTTGGGCAATTCACACTGAGCATATGAAAAAAGCAGAGCTTTCTTTCAGCGAACATCAGTGTCACAATGATCAATAGGTGCAATAATGTAATCATTTGAAGGAATATGAAAAGATTTACACTTTCCTGTAAAAGTTATGATTGGCTCAACAACTGCAACATTCTGAGGCCTCCTAATAATATTTGCGGTTGCCCAGCATTAGCATAAAAAAGCGGTGAGGTTCAAGATGTAGTAAGGGGCGGGCTATGTTTATCTGTTACCAAAAAAAAAAAAACTAAACTAGCATGTCATTTCGGCTGCCTCTTTTTCTATGGCTATACTGATCATTTTGACATGCAGTTTCATTGAAGGTAATCTCAGTTTATTCACGTGTTTCATTATATTCTCAGAATTGCCCAGTTTTGCAAGTATTTTCACTTCCAATGTAGTTTCTTATTACACATAAATAGTCTTTAAAGGCACATAGGATAATACTTGCTGTCAGTGTTGCCAACTGTTAGTATTTTTCCTGTCTGCCATTAAAAAACAGGCACTTTTCTCCTGCCAGTAAATGCCAGTGACAGAAAAATATGGCTCTAACGCTCGACTCAGAACTGCGCATGTGCAGTTTCAGTCAGGAGGTGGCTGAGACCATCCCAGTGCCTGCTACAGTGTGTTCGGGAGGTGCCAGAGGCGTTGCCTGAGTGTTACATGTAATGTCATGGCGCAAGGAAGCCGAGTGGAGTGGCCAGAGCCTCATGTGTGGGACGGGAGCAGGACAAGCCGGGAACGGGACTGTTAGTGCGGTTTGACTGGAGTGGACTGAAGGGACCATCTGGCGTAACGAGAGACAGTGTCAATGTCACTGTGAGAGTCAGTTTCAGCTGTGGGCACCCATTCTTATTTCTTGCCCTCCTGAATCCCTGCTCCTGAGCTACTTACTTACTATATGGAAAATAAAATAGGACTTTTTTTGCCTTAATATCTACCTTAAATCCCATTGCTAACTGCATATTGTACTTGTTTGTAGCCTAAATACTGAAATTTGCACTTAGAACTGTAATTTTGTAACTTTTGGAAATGCCAGTAAAAACTTGGCTGTGCCAGTAAATTTTGGCTGTTGTGTCAGTAAATTTCAATCTGGTAGGTTGGCAACACTGCTTACTGTATTGTGAGAATGTGCATAGTGAATGTGGGAAAGTCATCTAAAGCAGTTAACCATCCTAATGGGCAGGAGTGGTTTGGGAAAGCAAGAGACAGATGTAAGCTCCAGTGTCAGCTACCTTTGAAGCTCCCAACGATTGGTCACATGTCTTCTGAATGCTGGAAGACTTTCCTCTGCCTAGCACTGTAGCAGGTAGCTTTATAATGTTCCTTGTGAGATACTGACTGCAGATCCCACTCTAATTGATGTCTTACAGTGTAGTATTTCCACTCAGGGCAACCTGTCCAAAAATTGTATTAGTACTGGCCCAGGAGTCAAATGCTCTCCCTGCCCAGTATTCCCCTGCTATGGGGAACAATCAATATCATAGAAAAACACTGCTTGATGGAATCTTCATCTACACCTGCCATCTTGCTCATTTTTTTTTTATTCCATTAGCTCCTATGCTCCCAAGTTTAACAACAGTAAGAGTTATAATGGAGACCACAGATGGAGGATTGAAGTCAACAACATTTTGCTATTCATTAAAGAGGAAATAAACTTCCATCTATAAGTTTTACCTATAGGTAAGCCTATATTACGGCTTACCTATATGTAGTGTAACTATCTCCTAAATATGCACAGTTTAGAAGATATTTACTGACCTAGCAGCCAGTTACATCACTGGCGCATGCAACCTAAAGGAATGGCCGCCTGCACAGTTTCTTCAGAGCGGTGTGCCATGATATGTGTGTGGGAGTGTGGTCATCGCGGCTCTGGCTAGTCAGAGCACAGAGCAGGAGCCGCAAACACGTAACGAAGACCTGGTATAGATGGATGCTGCTTCCAGCATTTGTATCGCATCGATGGAACGCTTCCTTTTCAGGTAAGTTTAACAACATGTGCTAGTATGTGATGCATACTAGCACATTATGCCTTTGCCTTGCAGGTAAGTAAAACAAAAAAAGTGCAGCGGTTTACAACCGCTTTAATTTCTAACAGCAGCATGGGAAAGAGAGGTATGGATGTCATGTCTCAGTCTATTCAAAAACAGCCCAGCGGCTCACAGCTTTTCCACTGCAACTCCATCAGGCTCTTAGGCTTTATTTAGTTTTGTGTGTTAAAAACTACAGGCAAAACAATTGTTTTTTAACATGAATATCAGAGCAGTGATAAGGTGCTCTAGGATGACACCAATAACTGTACTGTGTAAACCACATCCAATTTGTTGCGTGCAGAATTTGAGAAAGCATTATAGCTATATGCTCCTTGTCATCTTCGCTAACATGTTTACCACTCCATTCATTGATCCAGGGAAGAATTTAAATGAGTTTGCTAGTTGATAAAGCACTCTGGGAAGTGTATTCAGTATGCAGTAACAAGCTTTTATGATTGCTACAAAAAGATTTTTTTCCTGACAGACTCCATGGCAGCATACGTATCGGGTTTGGCCCCGCTTCCAAACCTACCCATAGGACATCACTCCCATAAATCTTTGCACCTGTTCAGCACACGTGTTCCTTTTTTGTCCTCCTAATGGATTACCTGTATCCTACCTGAAGATGGATCCCAGGAGATGGATGTCTCTACCATTCGGGTATTGAGTTCTCCAATAAGCCCCAGCTGTTGCAGGGTATGGAGCAGGGGCGAAGATTCTTCTGACGTGCACCTTGGCCAAAAAGCCCAGCTGCTGCGGGTGGCCGGTACCCTGAAAGAATCATGAAGTCCGGTGTGTGCTGTATGCTCATCCATCCCTGGTGGCTAGCGGTTCGTTGGTGGTCGTGAATACTCCTTGCCTGTCATATTTGTTTGAATCCATGGCAGCTTAAGTTTTTATTTCAGCTGGTTTTGTATAGCATCGCTCAAGTTCTCACCACCGGCACTCCTCCTCGAGATCTGCTCGGAGGTCACAGTCAGGCTCCCATCATCATGGGAAATCATCTGCCTCAGCGGGCCCCTCGCGACGCCCAGATAGAGTGGGCTGTTGGGGTTGTGGTGCACGTGTCCCTGAAAGCAAGTCAATGTGTGACAAATGCTTCTCTCAAGCTGCGGGAGAGAGGGACAATCCAGACCAGCGACTGGAGGCCCTAGTCAAGAGGGTCGTCAAGGATTCCCTGGCAGACGTGGGAGTAGGTCAGGCGCAGAGCCCAGAAGTGACTCCTCCAAGCCCTCCCCTTGGAAGACAGCCTAGGGAAGATCCTGAAACCTCTCAACCTAGTCATCTGTCAGAGAGTGATTCAGAGATTGAAGATCCCTGCTTGGGATTTGAGTATGCTCTCGTCCCCTCCTTAGTCAGAGCGGTAAGAGAGACCCTGAATTGGGAAGACTCTGCTGTTTTCTCCGCCAAAAACAGAAGAGATTCTTTAAGCAGCTCTACAAAGAGCGACTCAACTTGCCTTTTTTGGGTGAATTAGGGGATATCATTACTGAAGAATGGAATAAAGTGGAAAGGAAGAATTCCATGCTTTCCAAAATGTCCCGGTTATATCCTTTCAAGGAAGAAGATGTAAAACATATAGAATCTCCTCCCTTGGTGAACACCGCAGTCATGAGGCTGGTCAAACATGTGACCCTCCCACTAGAGGACACAGCCTCCTTTAAAGATCCTTTGGATAGGAGGATGGATTCTGATCTTAAGAATCTACCTGACTGCGGGAATGGCCTGCAAGCCGGCACTGGCCTTAACGTCATTATCCAAAGCAATGGAGTTGTGGTCTGACATAGTGGATGAATCCTTTCGGAGCCTTTCTGAGGAGGCTGCCAGAAGTTCCCCGATTCAGGAACTTAAGATGGCTTTGTCTTTTCTGGGGGAGACATCTATTGACCTTATACGTCTGTTGGCCAGGGTTATGCTGTCCTCAGTAATGGCCAAGAGGGCTTTGTGGCTCCGCCCTTGGATGGCTGACCCAGCTTCCAAACAAGTCTAAAGCCTTTTTTCTTTTGGAGGCTCCTCCCTCTTTGGGAATAAGCTGGATGAGGCGATAACCAGGGCCATGGGCAGCAGGTCTGGGTTTCTCCCTCAGGCTCGACGCCCTCTCAATCCAGGGAAAGGACAACCCAGAAGGTATGTTCCTGACCGTGACAGGGAAGCACATACCTATAGGCCTGGCAGAGAATTTGGTCGCAACTGGAGAGCATGAAACCTTCTAAGAGTGTCCCCTTCGGTGAACGTGATACGACCAAGTCTTTTTGAGATTGGGCCCGCTCAGACATGTCGGGTGGGGGCTCGGTTGCTACACTTCCGGCATGTCTGGGCGGCCTCAATCCGAGACTCCTGGACTGTCAGGACAGTCACGTACGGGCACAAGTGGATTTTCAGAGAAACTCCAAGATCAAGGTTTCTTCCTACCTCCCTGCCACCCTCAGGAGAGAAGCGCCAGGCACTATTTTCCTACATAGAGTCACTAGTTTCTCAAGGGGCTGTCGTCTCCGTACCAGAACCAGAGTGCAGCCAGGGAATCTACTCCCCTCTTTTCTTGGTTCGCAAGAAAAACGGAACATGGAGGCCAGTCATCGATCTGACCTTTCTAAATCAATTCATCAGAAAGGTTCAAGATGGAAACTCTTCTTTCTTTTCAACAGGCGGTCCAACCTGCGGACTGGATGGTGTCTATAGACTTAAACGACGCCTATTTCCATGTCCCTGTTGCAGAAGATTTCCAGAAATACCTCCGGTTTTCCGTCAATTAATTACACCTTCGGTTCACTTGCCTCCCCTTCGGGCTCTCCACTTCTCCACGAACCTTCTCGAAAGTTTTGCTGGCTGTGGTAGCTCTATTGAGAACAAAGGGCATTCGCTTACATCATTACTTGGGCGATCTGCTCTTCTTGTCCCAAGACAAATCTCAGCTGTTGAAGCACCTGGACCAGGTGGTGTCCACCCTTCAGATGTTTGGGTGGCTGCTAAATCTAGAGAAAAGTCATATAATTCCCACCCAGTCTCTCGTCTACCTCGGGGCCTTGTTCAATACACTAACAGCGACAGTGTCCCTTCCGGAGGAGAAAATCACGGTGGTCAGGGATAGGATTCTCTGTGCCCTCACATCACCTCACCTCCAAGCGCGTCAGTGCTTGAGAATAATCGGGACCATGGTGGCTGTAGCTCCCATGGTAAAGTGGGCCCTATGGAGAATGAGGCCTTTCCAAAAAGGCTTTCTTCGTCAATGGGACACCTGGCATTTGGATCATACCATCTTCCTGACCCCAGCCATGAGAGCAAGTCTTCCATGGTGGCTGCAGCGGGAGCATCTTCTGTGCTGCCATTCTCTTGTACAGACCTCATGGGTTGTGATAACATCGGATGCCAGCAGCACAGGTTGAGGGGCTCATTGCCTCTCGGAAGTGGTTCAGGGCAAATGGAAATTCCCCTCCCAGGGGATAATGTCCAACATTTTGGAGCTACTGGCGGCCCTTCAAGCTCTGAAAGCGTTCCCTCACTTGACAAAAGATCTTCCAGTGATGCTAAGACTGGACAACACCTCAGCAGTCGCATACATAAGGAAGCAAGGAGGGACACGCAGTTGGTCCTTGCTGCGAAAGGTGGAGCCAATTATGGTCTGGGCTCAAAAGAACTTGTCTGACCTGTCAGCAGTGTATGTTCCGGGAGTCCAAGGTGTCCAAGCCGACTTTCTATCTCGTGTGTAGTTGGACAACAACTAGTGGTCTCTCCACAAGGAGGTCTTCGAGTGGATCCTGAGCCTGGGGTTCTCCCCAGGGGTAGACCGGTTTGCCTCTCCTCGCAACCGCAGGTTGAAAAAATACTGTGCGAGGTTCAGGGATCCTCAGGCTCTGGGGTTGGACGCCCTCACGGATTGTTGAAGGTTCAACAGGGCATATGCCTTTCCCCCAGTTCCCATAATCCTTCAGTTTCTCCGGAGACTCAGGTCAGAAGCAGCGGAAATAGTGGCGGTGATTCCATTCTGGCCCAACAGGCCTTGGTTCCCTCTGCTAACACTTCTCAGCGTTCAGGAAATGATTCCGCTGCCTCTCAGGCAAGATCTACTATCTCAAGGCACCATATTGCATCCTTGTCCAGCCCGGCTGCATCTGAAGGTTTGGCTGTTGAGAGGGGAAGGCTACAAGCCTTAGGGTGCTCTGAAGAGGCCATCTCTACACTTTTGAGTGCCAGAGGGAGTTCAACTAATAAAGTGTATGAGAGAATTTGGTCAAGATTTTCCTCTCATCTGGCCACTAGGTTCAACCCTCATTCATCCATCAGGATTCAGGATGTGCTAAACTTTCTACAGTCTGGTCTAGATCTTCCTCTATCAGTGAGTTCTCTGAGAGTTCAGGTGTCGGCTATTTCAGCCTTTACCGGCATTTCTTGGGCTACCCATACGCTAGTCCGACAATTCTTCAAAGGGGCAATGAGACTCAGGCCCCAGAAGAAGCCAAGGTTTCCCAAATGGGATCTCCCCTTAGTTGTGGACTTTCTATCACAACAATTACGTGACACAGATGAAACTCTTACCATCAAGGAGTTGACATTGATGACCGTGTTCCTGGTAGCCATTACATCGGCGAAGAGAGTCTCTGAAATCGGAGCTTTAGGGGCACAGGAGGCCTTTCTAACCTTCTTTCCAGACAGGGTAGTAATCCCTATGCTGGAGGCTAGACCAAAGGTTACTTCAGTTTTTCATGAAAACACGGAAATAGTTCTGCCTACCTTTAGGCAAGAAGAAGATTCTTGTGTCCATCCGCTGGATGTTGGAAATTGCCTCAAGCAGTATCTGGAAGCTACGGTCTCCTTTCAACAGTCAGATCATTTGTTTGTCACTTTCAGTGGAAAGAACAAGGGTCTTCGGGCTTCTTCAAGGTCCATCCATCTCTTCTTGGATCATCCAAACTATCCAATGGGCTTATAGGGCTAAGGGCTTGACCCCTTCAGTGGCGATTACGGCTCATTCAACTCGGAGTGTCTCTATGTCCTGGGCAGTGTCCAGACACGTCTCCCCTGAAGTGATTTGTAGAGCAGCGTCCTGGTCCTCTATAAATACTTTTTTGTCTCACTATTGTGTTGAGCCGGCGGCTCTTTCTTCTGTTAACTTTGGTTTACAAGTCCTGTCTGTTTGACAGAGTAAAATTAAACTTTTGTTCAGCACCTGCCCACCCTTTTGTGTACGGCGAGTTATTTCCCGATACGTATGCTGCCATGGAGTCTGTCAGGAAAACGGAAAATTTATATCAAATACTTACCGTAATTTTCCTTTCCTGATGGACTCCATGGCAGCAGGAGTTCCCTCCCGGATTCTGAGGAGGATAGTTACAGAACACGTGTGCTGAACAGGTGCAAAGATTTATGGGAGTGATGTCCTATGGGTAGATTTGGAGGCGGGGCCAAACCCGATACGTATGCTGCCATGGAGTCCATCAGGAAAGGAAAATTACGGTAAGTATTTGATATAAATTTTCCGTTTTTTTTTCAAAATATAGCAACATTGAACCGTGAGGGTCTTCTTGACGGGATGTTTAACCACTTCGGCTCTCGTGCCTGTTTCCCCCATATTGACCAGATCATAATTTCACATTTCTACCATATGTCTATAACTTTGTAATTACTTTCTTGTGACTCTAAAGTTCTCTGAGAACTATTTTAAAATTTATTTGCATTTTAAGGAGAAAAAGAGTAAAAATCTGGAAAAAAAAATACTTTTTTCAAGTTTAATCAGTAATATTTTGAACACAAGTGCCATTACTGTGGGGAAAACATCCATTTCATGGGAATGTGACTGCACCATTAATCAAATATATATAATATAATTAATTAGAAAATGAAAACAAACACCAATTTGGTAGTTAAATGGCCACGGCACCTCTATTGGCATAAATAAATAAATTACATAATAAATAAATAAATAATTCAAATAACTTTATTAAATCTAAATTAGAATAATTATTGAAGAACTTCAAAATCCAAATAAATATGCAAATAAATTATCGCTTAGTCATAAAAAACTCAAGCGAATAAATAAATAAATTAATTAATCAGAAGTCCCCCCTTGAATCAACAAGTGCCTGCGACAGGGTGGGGGGGAGGGGAGCTCGCTAAGCAGTACTAAACCAACTGAGCCCAGAGCCCTCACGCAGCTGTTTATATAGTCCTTTCTGACCACATGACAGATGCTTCTAGAAGGTCACGCGTTTCCCGCTTGAAGCAAAGTCACGTTTCTCCCGCTCAAAAAACCCGTGCGTGCCGCGCCGCGGCTTGAAGGTATATTCAAAAATGTATTTTTTTTTTTTTTTTAACAAACATCGCGGCAGCCACAATCTCATGAAGCAAGGCACGTACTGCTGTACGTACTCACTTTACATTCTGCTGCTTGCTCTGTTTACTGCAACATTAAAATTACATTTTTGGTACAAATCATGTTAAAGGTATTTTTTTCTTTTTTAAGAGTAAAACCTTAAAGATAACAATGTATATATGCTTTACAATATATTTTTCCCAACAAATAATTTAAAATAGATACATGAAAAAGGAGATGAAACTGTTAAACCACTTAAGGACCAGGCCTATTTCTGACACTTGTTGTTTACAAGTTAAAATCTGTTTTTTTTTTTGCTGGAAAATTACTTAGAACCCCCAAACATTATATATACATATTTTTTTTTAGCAAATACTCTGGAGAATAAAATAGTCGTTGCAATAGTTCTTGTCACGTAGTATTTGCGCAGCGGTCTTTCAAACGCAGTTTTTTTTTTAAAAAATACACTTTTTTTAATTAAAAAATAAGAAAACAGTAACGTTAGCTCAATGTTTTCTATAAAGTGGAAGATGATGTTACACAGAGTAAATAGATACCCAACATGTCATGCTTCAAAATTTCGCACCCTCACGGAATGACGACAAACATTGGTACTTAAAAATTTCCATAGGCGACACTTTAAACATTTCTACAGCTTACCACCAGTTTAGAGTTACAGAGGAGCTCTAGGGCTACAATTATTGCTCCTGCTCTAACGATCGTGGTGATACCTCACATGTGTGGTTTGAACACGGTTTACATATGTCAGCGCGACTTGCGTATGCGTTCGCTTCTGCTTGTGAGCTCAGAGGAACAGGGCGCTTACATTTTTTTTTCTTTTCTTATTTATTTTACCTTTTTTTTATTTTTACACTGTCCCTTTAAAAATGTTTTTTTTGATTACTTTTATTCATATTACAAGGAATTTACCTTGTAATAGAAATAAGCAGGAAAGGTCCTATTTAATGTGAGATCTGAGGTCAAAAAGAAACATCTACACTAAAAAGCAAAAAATGGAAAAACAATAGGCTCATTAAGGCCATTGGGAGGAAGTGACGTATGACGTTGCTCTGGTCCTCCCAGGCCATAGTGTCGAGTGGGGGCCAGCTTGCCCTCACTCAACTTCCTGCCTAGACGGGGAGAGGACCGGATTGTTTTCCCCAATACCGATGGCTCCAGTAAGCCGGAAAAACGACCGGTGGGCACCTCTCCCGCTGCCCATAAAAGTGATCCCGCAGCAAATCCGCCGCTGGGACCACTTTTATGTTAAAGCGGACTTACCACCATTTAAAAAAAAAACAGGGTTATGGCAACTATCTGCTGCCATAACCCCGGTATATAACATCAAAGTAGTGACGTGGGCAGTCCGTAAGTGGTTAAAAGGTTAAGTGGTTAAAAATGCTTATACGTGTTAAACTGAATGGGTTAAGTAGTAAAAAAAGAGCATGTCTTGGTTACTTAAGAGCTAACTAACTCCCTGTGCACACAATAAACTTTCCTCTGTCAGCTGCCACTCTCTCACTCCCAGATCTGTCAGACAGGGAACTCAGGAGATAAGATAGCCAGTGTATTACTTTTGTTTTGGCTTACACATATTACAATGAATGCTCACTGTGATTGGCTGTCAGAGTGATCATTCAAGGAGGAAGGCTTCTGACTGGCTCCCAGTCATTTAGTCAGGAGCTCATATTTCTACAGATACCAGGTCTCATGGGGAGGGAGCAGAGGGAGATAAGAAACTGCAGGGCGTAAAAGAGATGCCTTGTATACAGAGGAGGGGGTTTTATGGGCATGTGTAAGATCCCATAGGTAGGCAACTGGATATTGTATAAACAACAAAAAACAATAAAGGTACATTAAAAAAAACTAACATGTGTGCTCAAAGTAAGATTAAGTAATGTACTCACAATGACTGAATTAAATATTGCCTTAAAATAGCCCTTAATTAGAGATAACTATTACCTAAGGAAAAAGGGCTGAAATGTCTTCACCTAAAAGAAAATGAACAAGCAAAGTTGGATACAAAACTTCCAAAACTCCTTCAATATAGAGATGCTCTATGCTACGGTCTTAAAATTTGGCCTGCAGGCCACTTTCGACTTGCTGAGATTTTATCTGGCCAGCAGCTAGGGCCAGTGGCATATTCTTAGACTCTGTGCACAGACTGAAGATTTAGATCAGTTGGCCTTTAATGCAGAAGCAATGTTGTTACACTGGTTACAGGAAACTTTGATCACTTTGTAGTAGAACTAGAAGCCCTGAAATGTATCAATTCAACATCTAGGATGAGAGTTGAACCCTTTGGCTCCTTTTACACGCTGCGCTGCCTGCTGTGGTCCGTTCTCTGCTCAGTGGGGATCGATCCGCCGATTCCCTCTGAGCAGGCGGATGACAGCTCTGTCTCCGCACTGTGTGCGGAGATGGAGGTGTCAGAGCCCCGCTGCTCTCTATGGAGGAATCGAATGAGAGTGGACTGCCTATCCGCTCTTATCCCATCCCATCCGATCCGATCCCCTGGACGGATGGAAAATAGGGTTTCCATCTGTCCGGATTTCACAGACAGAATCGGATGAGGATGCTAGCGGGTGTCAGTGGACATGTTTCCTCTGACATCCACTTCACCATAGGGATGCAATGAGGATCCGATCAGATCTGTCTAAAAAACTGATCACTGATAGCTGGTGATTTATGTACATGCACCTAATAAACTATATTTCAGCCACCCAAACCAGTGACTCGGCTAACTATTTTTCTGAAGGACCATTGGAACATTTGTAAATGTCTGGTTACGTGGAAACACAGTGAGCTCAATAGTTGTTTAGCTAGAGTACGTTGGATAGGGCTTGACTATTCAGTTTTTCCATTGTTTTGCCATTCTGACCTGGCTGAGTAATCCGAGAAGAAATTTGAATAATCTGCAAAAATGTTTACTCTAAAAGTTTAGCTAAAGGCAAAACTTTTTTTTTTTCGTTTTGGATGTAGTGCAGATGGATTTGAACCCCTGTCAGTTTTTATTGCTGTCCCTGCCCCTGTTTAGGAGACTTACCCCCTCTATTTGTCCTGTTCACAATTATCATTGAAAGTAAAAGAAAATCCCAAATGTTGGGTTGTCCCCTGAAATGTAATAGAGGTGAAATCTTCCAATGGGGACACTAGTTATGGTGAGTTGGGGGTATCCAAAGAATTCCCCTAATTTTCAAAGATTTCCTCCCACTTCCTGTTTGGCTATGGGACAGGAAGTGAAGGGAAATCCCCAAAATAGGACACAGATGGCAAAAAAAAAACAATCTGACAGGGGTTATAAACCCTCCCTTACTCTATCCAAATTGAAAAAAAATTGCCTATAGTTCTACATTAAGCCTCATACACGCTACTATTTTTTTTTTTTTCATTAAACCCAGCGGGAGCCACTGTACTAACAATCTGATATTAGTACAGCGATCTCCCTTGTTATGCTATTGTGTTCTGACAGGGCATTGCCCATCAGAACACTCCGGTCAGCCATTGACTGAAAGCATTGAACGGGAGCCAGTCGGCAGACCTTTTTTCGGTCATGACCCTTCGACAGAAGCCAGCCGAACAGCCAGCTTCTGTTGGACTGTCTGCCATACACATGGACCAAATGTCAGCCGGCATTTACACTACAGTAAATTGGTGCACAGAAAAAACAGCTTGTGCTCACAGCAACCATCCATGACTGAATAGAGGTCATCTCTGTGTGCATTTTAAAGTCTATGTTAGAAAGACCCCCCACCAGGCCCCATTAGAGACTACAACGGAGTCTAATGGGACCTAGAGGGCGGTTTATCTTACAGAGGCCCTCTCTGTGCCTATTGGAGAGTCTCTGATAGAAAGAGTCCCCTCCAGCCCCCATGAGAAACTACATTAGAGTGTCACTGAACAATAAAAAAAATTAACAATATTATATTAATTAATAGCACTTTGATGCCCAGGCCCAAGACTAGAAGACTTCACTTACCTTAAATAATGGGTACTGTGGCTGGCTGCTGGTCCTGGGGCCTGGCTTATGGGACTGGGTCCTGGCTTCTGGGGCTTTGCTGCTGGTCCTGGGGTCTGGCTGCTGGTCCTCCTGATTTCTGGCTGCTGGTCCTGATTCCTGGCTGTTGGTCCTGGTTTTTGGGGCTGAGCTGCTGGTCCTGGGGTTTGGCTGCTGGTCCTCCTGGGGTCTGGCTGCTGGGGCCTTGGGGCTGGCTTATGGTCCTGATTCTTGGCTGCTGGTCCTGGGGCCTTGGGGCTGGCTGCTGGTCCTGATTCTTGGCTGCTGGTCCTGATTCCTGGCTTCTCTGGCGTGTGTCGGTCTCTGTGGTATGCTGGGCTGTGGTGCCAGTCTCTGTGGTATGCTGGGCTCTGTGGTATGCTGGGCTCTGTGGTGCCGGGCTCTGTGGTGCTGGCCTCTGTGGTGCTGGCCTCTGTGGTGCTTGGCTCTGTGGTGCCTGGCTCTGTGGTGCCGGGCTCTGTGGTCTCTGTGGTGCTGGGCTCTGTGGTGCCAGGCTCTGTGGCCTCTGTGGTGCTTGGCTCTGTGGTTCCCGGGCTCTGTTGCCTCTGTGGTGCCGGGCTCTGTGGCCTTTGTGGTGCTGGCTCTGTGGTGCTGGGCTCTGTGGTGCTGGGCTCTGTGGCACTGGTCTCTGTGGGGCTGACCTCTGTGGTGCTGGCTCTGTGGTGCTGGGCTCTGTGGCGCAGGTCTCTGTGGTGCTGACCTCTGTGGCGCTGGGCTCTGTGGTGCTGGCTCTGTGGTGCTGGGTTCTGTGGTGCTGGTCTCTGTGGTGCTGACCTGTGTGGCGCTGGGCTCTGTGGTGCTGGCTCTGTGGCACTTGGCTCTGTGGTGCTGGCCTCTGGGGCGCTGGCTCTGTGGTGCTGGGCTCTGTGGGCTCTGTAATGACAGTGCTGTGCTCTGTGGGCTCTGTAGTGGCAGTGCTGTGTTCTGTGGGCTCTGTGGCGCTGGGCTCTGTAGTGGCAGTGCTGGCTCTGTGGTGTGGGCTCTGTGGCGCTGGGCTCTGTGGTGGCAGTGCTGGCTCTGTGGTGTGGGCTCTGTGGTGGCAGTGCTGGCTCTGTGGTGTGGGCTCTGTGGCGCTGGGCTCTGTGGTGGCAGTGCTGGCTCTGTGTTGTGGGCCCTGTGGTGGCAGTGCTGGCTCTGTGGTGTGGGCCCTGTGGTGGCAGTGCTGGCTCGGTGGTGTGGGCTCTGTAGTGGCACTGCTGTAACGCTCCTGCGTTTCATGTATGGTGTGGATTTTCAGCTGCAGAAATATTCCACTGCAGTAGTCATGTAAGAGAGATGCTGAGATACCATTCCCAACCTCAATGACTCATCATGTGTGGAAGGTCTTAATTCATCTAGTAAATACACACACTCAACAAGCTGGTTCCTAGAGTGACTTTATGTATGTAGTAACACAGTGATGAAGATTTAAGAGACAGGTTGAGTGGAGGTGGTAGGTGACAGACACTTGAAGGTAAGACAGTAGCAGATGGATGCAGGTAGGTTTAGCAATCATGTATGGTAGCAGATGACAGAGTAGCAGGTGGACATACAAGAGAGATCAACCCAGTGCAGGAATAAGTAGCAGTAGTCTTAAGAGCTAGCAATCTAGATATGCAGATGTGATAAATAGTCTTTACTATGCAGAGCTAGATAGTGTAAGCTTAGTATAAGTTTATAGAGGGTTCCCCTGCGGGGTACTTAGCACTAATAGCAATACAGCCGAAGGTTGGTTCAGGAGGAGCGGATGATCCGGAAGCGGGATGCAGGGATCAGCGCAGCAAGGTTCCGTCAGCGAGGTATGCTTGCAAGCACGAAAGCTTCAAGCCAAGTTAGCATCCAGGTAAGGGTGTTTGAACGAACACATGTGAGTGAGAACCGGCGATTTAAATAGCCATCTAGCTGAGTGATGACAGCTTCAGTCTTAAAGGTGTATGCGCACCTTTCCAAAGGGAATGGTGGGGCGCATACACTTGTGAAAAGAGTAATTTAGGGTACCAAAGGTACCGGAACATTACAATACCCCCCCCTTAAGGCCGGCTCCTGAAGGCCTCTGGAGCTGGTTTGTCTGGGTATCTCGCATGAAAATTGCGGATTAATCTAGGGGCATGTATTTCAGAGGTGTTTAGCCAGGTGTCGTCTTGGGGCCCATAGTTCTTCCATCTAACCAAGTACTGAAGTCTTCTTCTGTAGATACGAGAATCCAGAATCTCTTTTATCTCGTATTCTTCTCCACCATCAACTTGTACAGGAGGCGGAGGTGGAATATTAGGCCTTATTCCTTGGTCCGGAACATGGGGCTTCAGTAGCGACACATGGAAAATTGGATGGATTTTTAGGTCTATTGGCAATGTAAGCTGTACTGCAGCTTTTCCAATAAGTTTTTTGATTGGGAAAGGTCCCAAGAACAGAGGTCCAAGCTTTTTGCTAGGGATCTTCAGTCTTACATTTTTTGTTGAGAGCCAAACGAGGTCCCCGATAGTGTACTGTGGAGAAGGTCTTCTGCGAAGATCATAGTACTTCTTTTGTTGACTGTGAGCGTGTGCAATGGTAGTATTTAATAAACCCAGAGAATCCTTTATTTGGGTAAGATAGTCTGAGGCTACTGGGTTGTTTGAAGGAAGGATGCGTGGTGGAAGAATAGAGGGATGAAACCCATAGTTCAAGTAGAACGGACTCTGCTTGGTTGTACTGTGGGTTGCGTTGTTGTAGGCAAATTCTGCCAGAGGGAGAAGATCCACCCAATCATCCTGTTGGTAAGAAGTGTAACAACGTAAATACTGCTCGATGCATTGGTTGACTCTTTCAGTCTGTCCGTTGGTCTGCGGATGGTAAGGAGAAGTGAGCTTCCGCTCGATCCGTAGTATGTGACATAGTTCTTGCCAGAACTTAGAAATAAATTGGGATCCACGGTCAGACAGAAGAGTTTTTGGGATACCATGTAATCTAAAGACATGTTTCATCAGGAGTTCTGCCGTTTGTTTGGACGAAGGTAGTCTGCGAATAGTAATGAAATGTGCCATCTTTGTCAGATGGTCCACTGACACCAAGATGGTATTAAATCCTTTGGAAAGAGGCAATTCTACGATGAAGTCCAAGGACAAAACTTCCCATGGAGTTTGGGGTATTGGTAGACTGCAAAGTAGACCGGATGGTCTCGTAGTGTCAATTTTGGACCTGGCACAGACATTGCATGAAGAGACGAATTTTTGTATAGATCTTTTCATGTCAGGCCACCAGAATTGCCAGGAAATCAAATTAAGAGTCTTTGTCATACCCATATGTCCTGCCATAGGCACATCATGAGATAATTCCAAGATCTTGGTGCGTAGGGTAGGTGGTATGTAAAGTTTGTCGTTGTAGTAGAGGAAGCCTTCTGCATCAGTATTTAGTTGTGGTGGGGGTGAATCCAAACTTATACCATGCAAAACCTCTTCCTTCAAGGAACGGACAACTCCAATAATGCGTTTGTGAGGTATTATAGGAACGGAAGGGATTTCAAAGTAGTTTTCTTCAGTTAGTCGTGATAGTGCATCCGCCTTTTTGTTCTTATCTGCAGGTGTGTAAGTCACTAGGAAGTTAAACCTTAGAAAGAATAGTGACCATCGTACCTGTCGGTGCGAGAGAGTTTTGCTAGTCTGAAGATATTGGAGGTTTTTATGGTCCGTGTATATAATTATTGGTAATTGGGTGCCTTTGAGTAAATGTCGCCAATTCTCCAGAGCCAATTTTATAGCAAGCAGTTCCTTTTCACCCACGGGGTAATTTATCTCGGGACTGCTTAGGGATTTAGAAAAAAAGGCGACTGGATGAAGTGGTGAAGTGTGGGTTGGTCGTTGGGAGAGTATTGCTCCTACTGCCATGTTTGACGCATCTACCTCCAGAATGTATTGGAGGGATGGGTCTGGATGGCGTAATATGGGAGCGGAAGTAAACCTTGTCTTTAACAAGTGAAAAGCTTTATTGGCTTCTTCTGACCATTTGAATGTTTTTTTTATGCTAGTGAGCTGTGTGAGGGGTCTCACAATAGCAGAAAAGTTTTTAATGAACTTCCTGTAGAAATTTGAAAATCCCAGGAATCGCTGTAGCTCCTTGCGTGTGGTTGGTGTAGGCCAATCCTGAATGCAGGATATTTTACTCATGTCCATCTCGATTCCTGTTTTGGATATGATGTAGCCTAGAAAGAGTACCTCGTCTTTATGAAACAAGCATTTCTTCAGTTTCACATAAAGGTTATGTGCAAGCAATCTCGATAGTACAAGTCTTACATGTCTTATGTGTTCAGACAGGGATCGTGAATATATAAGTATATCGTCCAGATATACCACAACACAGACATCTAGTAAGTCTTTAAAAATATCGTTTATAAATCGTTGGAAAACTGCAGGGGCGTTGCATAGCCCGAATGGCATCACAAGATATTCGAACAATCCGTATCTGGTTCTGAATGCAGTCTTCCACTCGTGTCCATCACGGATTCGAATGAGATTGTATGCTCCTTTCAGGTCCAATTTTGAAAAATAGGTAGCTCCACGCACCTGCTCAATGAGCTCAGGGATAAGCGGTAGAGGATAGCGATCTTTTATTGTGATAGCATTCAATTTCCTGTAGTCGATGATAGGTCTGAGACTTGAGTCCTTATTGCGAACAAAAAAGAGTCCTGCTGCTGTGGAAGAAGCGGAAGGTCTAATAAAACCTTTTTCCAAGTTCTCATCCAAATAGGTTTTGAGATGGGAAAGTTCATCCTGGGAAAGAGGATAAACATGACCGAACGGCAATTTGCTATTTGGGAGTAGATCAATGCTACAATCATAGTCTCGATGAGGAGGTAATGCTTGAGCATTTTTCTCAAGAAAAACCTCAGAAAGATCCTGATAACATAGTGGTGCAATCTCATCTGTCACCATAGACAGAATCTTCCCGGAAGACGGGAGGTTACACGTATCCTCGCAATAGCAAGAGAGGAAGGCCAAGGACCGTTCCTTCCAATCTATGGTTGGTTGGTGTGTGTGTGTAACCAGGGAAGTCCCAACACAATGGGAAAGTGGGGTGAAGGTATTAAATCGAAGGTAGTAGTCTCCCTATGAGACTCGTTAATAGTGACTAGAAGTGCTTGTGTCTGATCGGTGATCGGACCAGAGGATAACGGAACACCGGTAATAAGACTTACTGAGACAGGTTTAAGTTTAGAAATAATAGGAATTTTATTTGAAGCAGCAAAACATATATCAATATAATTTCCACAAGATCCTGTGTCAATCATGGCCTTAGTAGTAATCCTGTTCTGGTCCCACTGTAATGTCAAACAAACAAAAATGTAAGGGTTAGTGAATGAAGTTGTCAATCCCCCTAGGAGGACATGTGAACACTCACCCTTCTTTTTGTTGACTAGGAGACAGACATTTATCTTGTGATCCGGGGATGCACAGTACAAGCAGAGATTTTCATATCGTCTTTTGGCTTTTTCCATAGTTGATAGCGGTGGGCGTATGGTTCCTACCTCCATAGGAACGGGGTTAACGGCCGGAATCCGAGAGGAAACGGATAATGGCATTCCCATTTTCTCAGCCTTTCTTTCTCGTAGTCTTCTATCTATGGTAATACTGAGTTGTATTAATGCATCCAGGGTTTTTGGTAGATCCGCTCGGGCGAGCTCGTCCTTAACGGCTTCTGATAGGCCAAGCCTAAATTGGGTTTTCAGAGATGCATCATTCCATTCTGAATCAAGGGTCCATCTCTTGAATTCCGCGTCAAAGTCTTCTACAGGCCTCCTTCCTTGTTTCAAGGATCTTAATTGAAGATCGGCAGTACTCTGCCTATTGGGGTCATCATATAGGCTAGTGAGTTCTGCTAGGAACAAGGCATAGGAGTTGAGAAGCTGGTCGTTTTTCTCAAAAAGAGAGTCTGCCCAGGCTCGAGGATCGCCTGTTAGGTAAGAAATAATAGTACAAACCTTAATGTGATCAGTAAGGTAGGTACGAGGTTTTAGCAAAAAAAGTAACTCAAATGCGTTTTTAAATTCGCGAAATTTTTTGCGATCGCCTGTAAATACCAAAGGGGGATTTATCTTGGGTTCAGGGGACTGAGCACAGGTAAGTTGTGTCAGTCTAATTACCTGCTGCGACAGAGCCTGATTGTCTTCGTTTAATTCAGCAAGTGCGTGTATTAACGCAGTTACTTGCTGTTTTAATTGTGTCACCTGAGTGGTTATTTCTGCTGAATCCATTTGTGGGTTCGTTCAATCTGTAACGCTCCTGCGTTTCATGTATGGTGTGGATTTTCAGCTGCAGAAATATTCCACTTCAGTAGTCATGTAAGAGAGATGCTGAGATACCATTCCCAACCTCAATGACTCATCATGTGTGGAAGGTCTTAATTCAGCTAGTAAATACACACACTCAACAAGCTGGTTCCTAGAGTGACTTTATGTATGTAGTAACACAGTGATGAAGATTTAAGAGACAGGTTGAGTGGAGGTGGTAGGTGACAGACACTTGAAGGTAAGACAGTAGCAGATGGATGCAGGTAGGTTTAGCAATCATGTATGGTAGCAGATGACAGAGTAGCAGGTGGACATACAAGAGAGATCAACCCAGTGCAGGAATAAGTAGCAGTAGTCTTAAGAGCTAGCAATCTAGATATGCAGATGTGATAGTCTTTACTATGCAGAGCTAGATAGTGTAAGCTTAGTATAAGTTTATAGAGGGTTCCCCTGCGGGGTACTTAGCACTAATAGCAATACAGCCGAAGGTTGGTTCAGGAGGAGCGGATGATCCGGAAGTGGGATGCAGGGATCAGCGCAGCGAGGTTCCGTCAGCGAGGTATGCTTGCAAGCACAAAAGCTTCAAGCCAAGTTAGCATCCAGGTAAGGGTGTTTGAACGAACACATGTGAGTGAGAACCGGCGATTTAAATAGCCATCTAGTCCGGCGCTGAGTGATGACAGCTTCAGTCTTAAAGGTGTATGCGCACCTTTCCAAAAGAGAATGGTGGGGCGCATACACTTGTGAAAAGAGTAATTTAGGGTACCAAAGGTACCGGAACATTACAACTGCTGGCTCTGTGGTGGCAGTGCTGGCTCTGTGGTGTGGGCTCTGTGGTGGCAGTGCTGGCTCTGTGGTGTGGGCCCTGTGGTTGCAGTGCTGGCTCGGTGGTGTGGGCTCTGTAGTGGCAGTGCTGGCTCTGTGGTGTGGGCTCTGTGGTGTGGGCTCTGTGGTGCTGGGCTCTGTGATGGCAGTGCTGGCTCTGTGGTGTGGGCTCTGTGGTGGCAGTGCTGGCTCTGTGGTGTGGGCTCTGTGGTGGCAATGCTGGCTCTGTGGTGTGGGCTCTGTGGTGGCAGTGCTGGCTCTGTGGTGTTGGCTCTTGTGCGAGATCCCGGCGGGGCTGCGGCTGTCACTGTCATGGCGCCTCTAATTCCTTCATAGTCCTAGATAGATATCAAATGCACTCCGCCTGTGAGAGGAGGAGCCGTACAGAGAAAGCAGACGGCTGCAGCAGAGAGAGCAAAGCCGCTGCTTCCTCTGTATGGCTCCTCCTCTCACAGGCAGAGTGCATTTGATATCACTCCGCCCAGGGGTCAAGTCCTGGGAAAAAAAGTGTGGGAACTCACCCAAGATCCCCCCCAACTGACATTGCAAAAAAGTACCTAAAATGCCAGTATTATGTGCTAAACAGTGCAAATATCAATATTTAAACTATAAACATGGTGATAGTGCTATAAGCAATGTGTTAAAGTCAAAAGCCATATTTCTCCATTTACACGAAGGTACGATTAATATAACGCAGCCAGCACGGAGTCCCTCCTTACATCAGAGTCTGCAGAATTCCCCCTTACAGTGCAACTGAACTCTGACATAAAGGGGAATTCTGCAGATCATGCTCTAAAGGAGAACTCTAATATAAGGGAGGGGGGCTCTGGGGACCAGAGACCACCTTACATCAGAATCCACAGCATTCACCTTTGCATCAGAGTTCTCACTTACTTTAAGGTCCACAGCGTTGACCTTTACATCAGAGTTCATCTTCACTGAAAAAAATTCCAAAAAATTGGAGTGTGTTCCCATACTGGCCTCATTGATTATCAAAAGATGGAACTGTGATGTATATGACCACTATGAAGTCTCCCCCTGGGTGGCCGTTGATCAAGGGCTTAGGTACTAAAAAAAGGAAATAGGATGAAAGACAAAGGGTCCTTCAACCTGAAAGAATTCAACTAAGGGCACCCATGCGGTAATGACGTAAATAGTGTAAAACAAGAAATATTTAATTAGGCACGTGTGCCTTGAAAAACATTGCTATACAGGTGACAGGATGTGGCACATCAAGACAATAAAAACAGTTAAAAACAGCAAGCACATATGGTGGATCGTCATGGACTGGAATATCAATGATTGGCTGGTATGTGTAGATTCAGACAGGCCTGTATTGACTTTACTGGCTATGACTAGTGTTGAGCGAACACGGACTGTATTATTCGTGTTCGTACCGAATAATTGGATTTTTTTTACCCGAACACGGACACGGACACTTTACTGTATGTTCGGGTAAAAATCCGTGTTCGGTCGTTTTATTTCCGGGTTTTGCATGCTTTGGCGCTCTTTTCATGGCGGGCTTTCAACAGCCAATCAACAATCGTTTAACTGGTGTGCCTTAAGCCATCCCAGCCATGCCTGCAAATGTCTTAGTAGCTGTGATTGGCCGTCTGAAGCATGTGACCAAGTCTTTATAAGTTCGAGGCAGCCGCCGCAGCAGCGTCATTCTGCTGCTTAGCTAAGGGACAGAGCACACATCAATGTGCTGGCTGCTGATTAGGGAAAGATAGGCAGGAAAAAACCATTTGTGTCCGGATAGAATTGAGGGACAGGTCGGAGTGTTTAGGCAGGGCGAGTTGTAGGCATTTTAGGGATAGAGTCTGCTGAATTATAGGGTCAGTGTCTTCTACAAACTACAATCGATATTGCTGTGTGGGGGGTGGGGTGAATCTGCACTCAATCCTGATCTACGATCTCTTCTCAATCCTGTTAGGGACAGAGTCTGCTGAATTTTAGGGAAACTGTGTTCTACAAACTAAAATCGATATTGCTGTGTGGTGTGGGATTGGAGATAGGCAGGTGTCAGTGATCCACATCCATTTTTCTGTGTGTGAGCTGCAGTGAACACAATCTTTTTGGGCCGCAGTGAACACAATCTTTTTGGGCTGCAGTGAACACAATCTTTTTGGGCTGCAGTGAACACAATCTTTTTGGGGTGCAGTGAACAAAATCTTTTTGGGGTGCAGTGAACACAATCCTTTTTGGTGTGCAGTGAACACAATCTTTGTGGGGTGCAGTGAACAAAATCCTTTGTGGGGTGCAGTGAACACAATCTTTTTGGGGTGCAGTGAACAAAATCCTTTTTGGGGTGCAGTGAACAACATCCTTTTTGGGGTGCAGTGAACACAATCTTTTTGGGGTGCAGTGAACAAAATCCTTTGTGGGGTGCAGTGAACACAATCTTTTTGGGGTGCAGTGAACACAATCTTTTTGGGGTGGAGTGAACAACATCCTTTTTGGGGTGCAGTGAACAAAATCCTTTTTGGGGTGCAGTGAACAAAATCATTTTTGGGGTGCAGTGAACACAATCTTTGTGGGGTGCAGTGAACACAATCTTTTTGGGGTGGAGTGAACAACATCCTTTTTGGGGTGCAGTGAACAACATCCTTTTTGGGGTGCAGTGAACACAATCTTTTTGGGGTGCAGTGAACACAATCTTTGTGGGGTACAGTGAACAGAATCTTTGTGGGGTGCAGTGAACACAATCTTTGGGGGGTACAGTGAACACAATCTTTTTGGGGTGCAGTGAACACAATCTTTGTGGGGTGCAGTGAACACAATCTTTTTGGGGTGGAGTGAACAAAATCATTTTTGGGGTGCAGTGAACAACATCCTTTTTGGGGTGCAGTGATCAAAATCCTTTTTGGGGTGCAGTGAACACAATCTTTTTGGGGTGCAGTGAACAAAATCCTTTGTGGGGTGCAGTGAACAGAATCTTTGTGGGGTGCAGTGAACACAATCTTTGGGGGGGTACAGTGAACACAATCTTTTTGGGGTGCAGTGAACACAATCTTTGTGGGGTACAGTGAACAGAATCTTTGTGGGGTGCAGTGAACACAATCTTTGGGGGGTACAGTGAACACAATCTTTTTGGGGTGCAGTGAACACAATCTTTGGGGGGTACAGTGAACACAATCTTTTTGGGGTGCAGTGAACACAATCTTTGTGGGGTGCAGTGAACACAATCTTTGGGGGGGTACAGTGAACACAATCTTTTTGGGGTGCAGTGAACAACATCCTTTTAGGGTGCAGTGAACACAATCTTTGTGGGGTGCAGTGAACAACATCCTTTTAGGGTGCAGTGAACACAATCTTTGTGGGGTACAGTGAACAGAATCTTTGTGGGGTGCAGTGAACACAATCTTTGGGGGGTACAGTGAACACAATCTTTGTGAGGTGCAGTGAACACAATCTTTGTGGGGTGCAGTGAACACAATCATTGTGGGGTGCAGTGAACTCAATCTTTGTGGGGTACAGTGAACACAATCTCATACTTCTGAAGATTTGAGGGTGCTGCCTGTTCCATACTCCCCCTACTCCTCATCTAGCCTTTTAGGGGTACAAACAATAGTAATTGGGGCCTAGTGTGGTTGTGTACGTGTGATATACATACACTTTTTTTGGATCATATTTTCTATTCCGCTATTTAATCAAAAACCTTTGGGGATCAGTTAAATTGGGGGATAGTCTGTGTTGGTACGTGTGAGAGAGATCCACCTTTCCAAGTTGTTGGGGTTCATCTCATACTTCTGAAGGTTTGAGGGTGCTGCCTGTTCCATACTCCCCCTACTCCTAGCCTTTTAGGGGTACAAACAATAGTAATTGGGGCCTAGTGTGGTTGTGTACGTGTGATATACATACACTTTTTTTGGATCATATTTTCTATTCCGCTATTTAATCAAAAACCTTTGGGGATCAGTTAAATTGGGGGATAGTCTGTGTTGGTACGTGTGAGAGAGATCCACCTTTCCAAGTTGTTGGGGTTCATCTCATACTTCTGAAGGTTTGAGGGTGCTGCCTGTTCCATACCCCCCCTACTCCTCATCTAGCCTTTTAGGGGTACAAACAATAGTAATTGGGGCCTAGTGTGGTTGTGTACGTGTGATATACATACACTTTTTTTGGATCATATTTTCTATTCCGCTATTTAATCAAAAACCTTTGGGGATCAGTTAAATTGGGGGATAGTCTGTGTTGGTACGTGTGAGAGAGATCCACCTTTCCAAGTTGTTGGGGTTCATCTCATACTTCTGAAGGTTTGAGGGTGCTGCCTGTTCCATACTCCCCCTACTCCTAGCCTTTTAGGGGTACAAACAATAGTAATTGGGGCCTAGTGTGGTTGTGTACGTGTGATATACATACACTTTTTTTGGATCATATTTTCTATTCCGCTATTTAATCAAAAACCTTTGGGGATCAGTTAAATTGGGGGATAGTCTGTGTTGGTACGTGTGAGAGAGATCCACCTTTCCAAGTTGTTGGGGTTCATCTCATACTTCTGAAGGTTTGAGGGTGCTGCCTGTTCCATACCCCCCCTACTCCTCATCTAGCCTTTTAGGGGTACAAACAATAGTAATTGGGGCCTAGTGTGGTTGTGTACGTGTGATATACATACACTTTTTTTGGATCATATTTTCTATTCCGCTATTTAATCAAAAACCTTTGGGGATCAGTTAAATTGGGGGATAGTCTGTGTTGGTACGTGTGAGAGAGATCCACCTTTCCAAGTTGTTGGGGTTCATCTCATACTTCTGAAGGTTTGAGGGTGCTGCCTGTTCCATACTCCCCCTACTCCTCATCTAGCCTTTTAGGGGTACAAACAATAGTAATTGGGGCCCAGTGTGGTTGTGTACGTGTGATATACATACACTTTTTTTGGATCATATTTTCTATTCCGCTATTTAATCAAAAACCTTTGGGGATCAGTTAAATTGGGGGATAGTCTGTGTTGGTACGTGTGAGAGAGATCCACCTTTCCAAGTTGTTGGGGTTCATCTCATACTTCTGAAGGTTTGAGGGTGCTGCCTGTTCCATACCCCCCCTACTCCTCATCTAGCCTTTTAGGGGTACAAACAATAGTAATTGGGGCCTAGTGTGGTTGTGTACGTGTGATATACATACACTTTTTTTGGATCATATTTTCTATTCCGCTATTTAATCAAAAACCTTTGGGGATCAGTTAAATTGGGGGATAGTCTGTGTTGGTACGTGTGAGAGAGATCCACCTTTCCAAGTTGTTGGGGTTCATCTCATACTTCTGAAGGTTTGAGGGTGCTGCCTGTTCCATACCCCCCCTACTCCTCATCTAGCCTTTTAGGGGTACAAACAATAGTAATTGGGGCCTAGTGTGGTTGTGTACGTGTGATATACATACACTTTTTTTGGATCATATTTTCTATTCCGCTATTTAATCAAAAACCTTTGGGGATCAGTTAAATTGGGGGATAGTCTGTGTTGGTACGTGTGAGAGAGATCCACCTTTCCAAGTTGTTGGGGTTCATCTCATACTTCTGAAGGTTTGAGGGTGCTGCCTGTTCCATACCCCCCCTACTCCTCATCTAGCCTTTTAGGGGTACAAACAATAGTAATTGGGGCCTAGTGTGGTTGTGTACGTGTGATATACATACACTTTTTTTGGATCATATTTTCTATTCCGCTATTTAATCAAAAACCTTTGGGGATCAGTTAAATTGGGGGATAGTCTGTGTTGGTACGTGTGAGAGAGATCCACCTTTCCAAGTTGTTGGGGTTCATCTCATACTTCTGAAGGTTTGAGGGTGCTGCCTGTTCCATACTCCCCCTACTCCTCATCTAGCCTTTTAGGGGTACAAACAATAGTAATTGGGGCCCAGTGTGGTTGTGTACGTGTGATATACATACACTTTTTTTGGATCATATTTTCTATTCCGCTATTTAATCAAAAACCTTTGGGGATCAGTTAAATTGGGGGATAGTCTGTGTTGGTACGTGTGAGAGAGATCCACCTTTCCAAGTTGTTGGGGTTCATCTCATACTTCTGAAGGTTTGAGGGTGCTGCCTGTTCCATACCCCCCCTACTCCTCATCTAGCCTTTTAGGGGTACAAACAATAGTAATTGGGGCCTAGTGTGGTTGTGTACGTGTGATATACATACACTTTTTTTGGATCATATTTTCTATTCCGCTATTTAATCAAAAACCTTTGGGGATCAGTTAAATTGGGGGATAGTCTGTGTTGGTACGTGTGAGAGAGATCCACCTTTCCAAGTTGTTGGGGTTCATCTCATACTTCTGAAGGTTTGAGGGTGCTGCCTGTTCCATACCCCCCCTACTCCTCATCTAGCCTTTTAGGGGTACAAACAATAGTAATTGGGGCCTAGTGTGGTTGTGTACGTGTGATATACATACACTTTTTTTGGATCATATTTTCTATTCCGCTATTTAATCAAAAACCTTTGGGGATCAGTTAAATTGGGGGATAGTCTGTGTTGGTACGTGTGAGAGAGATCCACCTTTCCAAGTTTTTGGGGTTCATCTCATACTTCTGAAGATTTGAGGGTGCTGCCTGTTCCATACCCCCCCTACTCCTCATCTAGCCTTTTAGGGGTACAAACAATAGTAATTGGGGCCTAGTGTGGTTGTGTACGTGTGATATACATACACTTTTTTTGGATCATATTTTCTATTCCGCTATTTAATCAAAAACCTTTGGGGATCAGTTAAATTGGGGGATAGTCTGTGTTGGTACGTGTGAGAGAGATCCACCTTTCCAAGTTTTTGGGGTTCATCTCATACTTCTGAAGATTTGAGGGTGCTGCCTGTTCCATACCCCCCCTACTCCTCATCTAGCCTTTTAGGGGTACAAACAATAGTAATTGGGGCCTAGTGTGGTTGTGTACGTGTGATATACATACACTTTTTTTGGATCATATTTTCTATTCCGCTATTTAATCAAAAACCTTTGGGGATCAGTTAAATTGGGGGATAGTCTGTGTTGGTACGTGTGAGAGAGATCCACCTTTCCAAGTTGTTGGGGTTCATCTCATACTTCTGAAGGTTTGAGGGTGCTGCCTGTTCCATACTCCCCCTACTCCTAGCCTTTTAGGGGTACAAACAATAGTAATTGGGGCCTAGTGTGGTTGTGTACGTGTGATATACATACACTTTTTTTGGATCATATTTTCTATTCCGCTATTTAATCAAAAACCTTTGGGGATCAGTTAAATTGGGGGATAGTCTGTGTTGGTACGTGTGAGAGAGATCCACCTTTCCAAGTTGTTGGGGTTCATCTCATACTTCTGAAGGTTTGAGGGTGCTGCCTGTTCCATACCCCCCCTACTCCTCATCTAGCCTTTTAGGGGTACAAACAATAGTAATTGGGGCCTAGTGTGGTTGTGTACGTGTGATATACATACACTTTTTTTGGATCATATTTTCTATTCCGCTATTTAATCAAAAACCTTTGGGGATCAGTTAAATTGGGGGATAGTCTGTGTTGGTACGTGTGAGAGAGATCCACCTTTCCAAGTTGTTGGGGTTCATCTCATACTTCTGAAGGTTTGAGGGTGCTGCCTGTTCCATACTCCCCCTACTCCTCATCTAGCCTTTTAGGGGTACAAACAATAGTAATTGGGGCCCAGTGTGGTTGTGTACGTGTGATATACATACACTTTTTTTGGATCATATTTTCTATTCCGCTATTTAATCAAAAACCTTTGGGGATCAGTTAAATTGGGGGATAGTCTGTGTTGGTACGTGTGAGAGAGATCCACCTTTCCAAGTTGTTGGGGTTCATCTCATACTTCTGAAGGTTTGAGGGTGCTGCCTGTTCCATACCCCCCCTACTCCTCATCTAGCCTTTTAGGGGTACAAACAATAGTAATTGGGGCCTAGTGTGGTTGTGTACGTGTGATATACATACACTTTTTTTGGATCATATTTTCTATTCCGCTATTTAATCAAAAACCTTTGGGGATCAGTTAAATTGGGGGATAGTCTGTGTTGGTACGTGTGAGAGAGATCCACCTTTCCAAGTTGTTGGGGTTCATCTCATACTTCTGAAGGTTTGAGGGTGCTGCCTGTTCCATACCCCCCCTACTCCTTATCTAGCCTTTTAGGGGTACAAACAATAGTAATTGGGGCCTAGTGTGGTTGTGTACGTGTGATATACATACACTTTTTTTGGATCATATTTTCTATTCCGCTATTTAATCAAAAACCTTTGGGGATCAGTTAAATTGGGGGATAGTCTGTGTTGGTACGTGTGAGAGAGATCCACCTTTCCAAGTTTTTGGGGTTCATCTCATACTTCTGAAGATTTGAGGGTGCTGCATGTTCCATACTCCTCTTCCTCATCCTCCCTTTAGGGTAGGAAAAAATTTAATCGGGCCTAGTCTGTGTTTGTACGTGTGAGATACACAGTTTTTTATCCTATTCCGCTATTCAATACACACCCTTTTGGTGTAAAAAACATTAAATTGCGGCATAGTTTGCATATTTGACATTTGCATATATTGTGCCTTGTTGCGCTGTTTTGGGTACTCCACCAACATGGCCAGTGGCAATGACGCCATTCTCAGCTTAACTATCCCACTTCTATGCCTCCTTGAAAAAACAATTTGGGCGATGATGGAAGAGGATGTGGCACAGGATGAGGAGGAGGAGGAGGAGGATGAAGAGGTAACATTTCAAAGGCTTTCAGGGCAGTCATTCGCAAGGGGCTCCGAGGGTGGGTTCCTGCACACACAAACGCCAGGGACACAATTGTCCAGCAGGGGCACAGTTCTGGAGGATGAGGAGGATGAGGAGGAGGAGGAGGAGCTGGAGGAGGAGATGGAACCATGTTCACAGCAGGGTGGCACCCAGGCCAGCTCATGGCCATCACTGGTGCGTGGCTGGGGGGATACAGAGGACACGGACGATACACCTCCCACAGAGGACAGCCTTTCGTCGCCTCTGGGCAGCCTGGCACACATGAGCGATTACATGCTGCAGTGTCTCCACAACGACCGCCGAGTTGCCCACATTCTAACTTGTGCTGATTACTGGGTGGCCACGCTGCTGGATCCCCGTTACAAGGACAACGTACCGTCCTTAATTCACTCACTGGAGCGCGATCGCAAGATGCGCGAGTACAAGCGCACGCTGGTAGACGCCATGCTGCTGGCATTCCCATCTGACAGCGGGGCCACAGTGGAAGCACAAGGCAGAGGAGGAGGAGGAGGAGGTCGCCAACGCAACCAGGGCACCGCCAGCACCTCAGAAGGCAGGGTTAGCATGGCCGAAATGTGGAAAAGCTTTGTCAGCACGCCACAACAAACAGCAGCACCAGCAGCTCAGATGGAACGTCTTAGCAGGAGGCAGCATTTTACCAACATGGTGGAGCAGTATGTGTGCACACGCCTACATGTAGTGAATGACGGGTCTGCCCCCTTCAACTTCTGGGTCTCCAAATTGGGCACATGGCCTGAGCTTGCCCTTTACGCCTTGGAGGTGCTGGCGTGCCCTGCAGCCAGTGTATTATCTGAACGGGTATTTAGCACGGCTGGGGGCGTTATAACAGACAAGCGCAGCCGCCTGTCCAGAGACAATGTGGACAAGCTCACGTTCATTAAAATGAACCAGGCATGGATCCCACGGGACTTTTCCGTACCTTATGCAGAATAGCAATGGATACCGACCTTACCCACCCATTGTTCCATTTTTGCTCTTTCTCACTCTTTTGGGGTGTACCCTCATTTAAAATTTTTGAAAAGAAGCAGTGTTGGCTACCTCGTCCTCCTCCTCAGGGCCAGATTAATGTAGGGGCTATTGGAGCTGCAGCTCCAGGCCCCTACCTTTTATATAGGCCCCGGGTTGGCCATATTCACTGTTACCGCTCTTCTGTCACTTGTAAACACAGAAGTCTGGCTTCTATGCTCGCTTCCCCAGGCAGCACCCTCAGAACCTCCCCACACAGCGTGAAGGCCGGACAAGGAGGGACAGTTGGCGATGCATGGATGTGTTTATGGGCTTCAGAGACAGCATCCCATGTTGAATTAGGCATGCATGGCTGCACCCTTCCTCCTCTGGGTGCATGGCAAGGCACGGCCCTTAAGGCCCTTCAAAATCCTCAGCACCAAGCCCATGATGCTGTTAATCCGGCCCTGGTCCTCCTCCACCGCCGCTTCCACCTACACCGCCCATAGGTGTGCGCAGCCTATTGCATTAAGGTGTGCACCCCAAAGTTGAAATACACATGCATGTGTTTGCCAGCAGGGAGAGTAATGTATCGGGGCCATGTACCTGTAGGCAAGGAGAAATAGAGCAGAGCAGGTCCCAGGGAGATCTTTCCCATCTCCTCACTGGCAATGCTATGTGCCCTAGGTGATTAGGGTGTGCCCAGGCACACCCAGCACACCCTGTGCGCACGCCTATGTCACCGCCACATCCACCACCACCTCAACCTCCCTCCTACTCCATATGGGCCTCGTCCTTCAGAGATGAAGAAGAACATTGTTTTATTTTTCTGTTTTTTTTTGTTGTTTTAAGTTATTTCCCTATCCACATTTGTTTGCAGAGCACTTGCCATGCTCTTAATTACGTTTTGCTGCCATTTGCAGCACTCTAGCCCTTTCCTTTGGTGTTTTAGAGCCATTTTAGTGCCTTAAAGTTCGGGTCCCCATTGACTTCAATGGGGTTCGGTGTCCGGGAAAAGTTCGGTAAAAGTCCGGGACACGGACCCGGACTTTTTTTTAAAGTTCGGCCGAACCCGTCGAACACGGACATCTAGGTGTCCGCTCAACCCTAGCTATGACAACTGGATGATCACCGTCCCAAAATGCCACAATGATTGGCTACGTGAAAAAATTATTCCCAAAAGGAGATAAAAGAAGAATTCTTGGTCAAGAGAACCCGATGATCGAACTGGGAGAAGGACATGTGGGTAGTGTCTAATGAAGATGGAAGTAACTGAAATGTAACACTATCCTTGATTCCTGATGTACTATGGCTGGATTATCCAGATAGCCAAGGGTAATGAATGGTTCCCAGGGTAAATGCAGGGTAAGCAGTGCTGATGAAACCCAAAGTCCACTGGCCCAGATAGAACAGATCAACAGATGTCTATAGTTGAAGATAATAAATGGCAAAAAATAATGGGGTGGGGGTTTCAGCCTTCAACTCCGTATGGATGACCAATTGGCCACAAGTCATGGGTACAAATATTCGGAGATGATAAAATGAGAGTCATCCAAGATGTTATGTGGGTATTATACCTCTGTATCAGAGCCGAATTCCATGAATGTCCATACCTCCGTAAGTAGAACCGAGGGTCTGCCGGCAATGGCGTTCCTGAGCGGGCGTTCTCCTACCGCGCTCACTCTACACACTTCCTGGTTTGAACGTGCAAGTCCGTGAGTGGCGGCCTGACGTCATGTCCGGCGTAGAGAGTGTAGATGCAGGGGAACAGCAGGGAAGCCGCCGTGCAGTAATCCTAAAGTTACGGTTGCATTCTTCCTTGTTAAGATCAGATATCTCACGAAAGGTTTAACTTTTATTTTCATGTGCTTATCTGTCAAAGACGTTTTACTGTAATTTTCATGGAAGAAAGAGTTTTGACGCTGGTGGGGATGTCCTTTATTGCATGAGTTCACAATGTACCAAGTGCTGACACCTAGTGGAAAAAGAGAGAGCTTGTTTCTATGGGCTCCAGCAGAATGATTGCATCTGCACTTGATTAATGAACCCGCCAATTACAACTATAAATATTGAACACAATCCACCCCACCCTTAGCTCTGAAGAAACTGACGTTCCGTCAGTGAAACGCGTCAGCGTTGGCGTCACCAGCCCACCAATGCTGGATCTGTCTCCTCCGTAACTCTGGGATTACTGCACGGCGGCTTCTCTGCTGTTCCCCCGCATCTACACTCTCTACGCCGGACATGACGTCAGGCCGCCACTCACGGACTTGCACGTTCAAACCAGAAAGTGTGTAGAGTGAGCGCGGTGGGAGAACGCCCGCTCAGGAACGCCATTGCCGGCAGACCCTCGGTTCTACTTACTGAGGTATGGACATTCATGGAATTTGGCTCTGATACAGAGGTATGATACCCACATAACATCTTGGATGATACCCATGACTTGTGGCCAATTGGTCATCCATACAGAGTTGAAGGCTGAAACCCCCACCCCATTATTTTTTGCCATTTATTATCTTCAACTATAGACATCTGTTGATCTGTTCTATCTGGGCCAGTGGACTTTGGGTTTCATCAGCACTGCTTACCCTGCATTTACCCTAGGAACCATTCATTACCCTTGGCTATCTGGATAATCCAGCCATAGTACATCAGGAATCAAGGACAGTGTTACATTTCAGTTACTTCCATCTTCATTAGACACTACCCACATGTCCTTCTCCCAGTGGGATCATCGGGTTCTCTTGACCAAGAATTCTTCTTTCATCTCCTTTTGGGAATAATTTTTTCACGTAGCCAATCATTGTGGCATTTTGGGACGGTGATCATCCAGTTGTCATAGCCAGTACAGTCAATACAGGCCTGTCTGAATCTACACATACCAGCCAATCATTGCTATTCCAGTCCATGACGATCCACCATATGTGCTTGTTGTTTTTAACAGTTTTTATTGTCTTGATGTGCCACATCCTGTCACCTGTAAAGCATTGCTTTTCAAGGCGGCACACGTGCCTAACAAAATATTTCTTGTTTTACACTATTTACGTCATTACCGCATGGGTGCCCTTAGTTGATTTCTTTCAGGTTGAAGGACCCTTTGTCTTTCATCCTATTTCCTTTTTTTTAGAGTTCATCTTCACATCAGCGTCCACAGAGTTCCCCCTTGCACTGTAAGGGGAATCCTGCAGAATAATGTAAAGGGTAATGCCGATAACTCTGATGTAGGGGGGGGACTCTGATCACCAGAGACCACCTTCAGCAGAGTGAATGCACTAAGGAAGGGGTGGGTCCTGATATATGGGGGAACCTTTATATTAGTGCCCCCTACCTGGCTCCACTAACTTGGACTTGCCTGGCAGGGGGGTACTAATGTGGGCACCTGGGCGATTGCCCTACATCTCTATCAGCTGTTTAGCAGCCAGCATCTCATTGATTTTGGGTGGGGGGGGTTAACAATAGGATACTGTATGTCCTAGGGGGGCTTTGGAAGGAGAGATGACTTGTGCTGGGAGTGGGGGGGATGGGGGTGGACTGATTTCATATCCAACCCCCCTCCCCCAGCATGTCATCTCTTCTTCCAAAGCCCCTCTAGGACATACAGTATACTCTTAGAACTTAGAAGAACCTCCCCCTCCCTACACACACACACACACCTCATGCCCTGCAAGTATTAATTTTTAGCTTGTCTCCCTCACTCTCCTTCCTTGAGTTTTATCTTCCAATCCAAATCCCTCTAACCCCCCCCCCACCCCTGCAAGTGTCATGTATAGTGTGTGTGTGTTTGTCTGCTCTGTAATAATCACAGACCTGAGATCCGCACGGAAGATGCACAGTGATCTCCTCCTCCCATGCTCCTCTTGTTTGTACTGTATACATCAGAGCCGAGGGAGGAGGGGCGGGTTCAGTCTGCTCTGTAAAAGGCGGCTGGGGGAGGCAGATGCTGGGTGCCATACAGAGCAGAGATTGTAGCGTGTGGGACATCAAACATCCCGCAAAAGCTACGAGGTAACCTAGCTTCTCTGGCTTCTCTGGCTTCTCTGACTTCTCCTGCAGGACTCGAGCCCTGACTCTGCCTGTGTGCCTGAATTACAATTGTAGCAAAAAAAAAACAAACGATTGTAGCGGCTGCAGTGAGACTCCCACGACTTGCGCCCCCCCCTCACGCGGCGCCTGGGCGCAGTGCACCCCACGCACCCGCCCAGGATCGACCCTGTGTAGTGGACACTTTGCATTACATTACTGGGTGAACCTCTTTATTAGAATAGAGTTTCTGTGCAGCTCCTATTACCTAACTGCTGATTTAAGTGATACATAATTAACCCTAAAGTCATTTATTTAAAAAAAAAAAGAAAAATGAACGATGCATAACACCCACTGAAAGAAACAAAACAGTGACTGATGGACCACTTCTGACCCCCATCACAGGCTAGATCTGAATGAATGATCTTCTGGGCCCCACTGCTAAAAGTAAAATTATGGGATCAATGTCATTGCCCAAATATAACTATGTCATCATATTTGGGCAATGGTGACTGGTGATCCCTGGCCAGTAATTGAATGGGAGTGGATGCTGCCACTTGCCACCCGACAGGAAGCTGAGTTTTGATGCCATAAAAAGTGTTGTAAAGTCTGGTGGAAAAAATAGTAAAACAAAGGCTTTAAGGCATTAAAGAAGAATGCAGATGGATACAAAGAAGGGGCTGGTCTCCATGGATGAAAGGTAGGTGGCAAGGTCTCCCTCGTTGCAAGCATTTGTCCTTTATGGACTAATAGAATAATTTTACTCCTTAAATAAAAAATGCAGTAGTGATTAAATACCACCAAAAGAAAGCTCTATCTGTAAAAAAAAAAAAAAAACACAAATTTTATTTTGGTGCAGCATTGCATGATCATGCAATTGTCAGTTAACCACTTAAGCCCCGGAGGATTTGGCTGCTAAACGACCAGGGGGTATTTTGCGATTCGGCACTGCGTGACTTTAACGGACAATTGCGCGGTCGTGCAACGTTGTACCTAAACGAATTTGACGTCCTTTTTTTCCCACAAACAGAACTTTCTTTTGATGGTATTTGATCACCTGTGCGATTTTTTGATCATGCGCTATAAACAAAAAAAGAGCGTCAATTTTGAAAAAATAGCAATATTTTTCACATATTTTTATATGAAATTCCCCCCAAAAAAAATGTAAAAATCAAAATTTTTTAACATTTTCGGACAATTTGTTTTATGCTACCTATGTTTGGTAAAAATAATCGCAAAAAGCGTATTTTTATTGGTTTGCGCATAAGTTATCGCGTTTACTAACAAAGGGAAAGATTTATGTCATTTTTGTTGTTTTTTTTTTTAACGCGTAATGGCGGCGATCTGCGTTTTTTTTGTGGTACTGCGACATTGCGGCGGACAGATCGGACCCTTGACTGAAATTTTGGACACTTTTGGGGTTACCAGTGACATTTCTACAGTAATCAGTGCTATACATATGCACTGTTACTGTAAAAATACACTGGCAGTAAAGGGGTTAACTTTTTTTAAAAGGGAGGGGCTATGTGTGTCCCTAGGGGCGTGCTTTCTACTGTGATTGGCTGTGGCTTCAGATGTATGAAGAGTGATCAACGGTTCTACATAGTAGAACCGTATGATCATCCTTCATACACAGGGGAGAATGACAGGCAGCTTGTTTACACAAGCCGCCTGACTTTCTCCCTCTCCCCCGCCGATCGCAGAGTGACCTGCGGACATCGGGTCCGCCGGTCACACGCGCGGGGGGGTCCGTGACCACGCGGGAGCGCGCCTCCGGCGGCGCGCGCTCGCTCCCTAGACTCTCACAAGCTAGTGACGTAGCCCTACGTCACTTTGCCTGTGAGGGGCTGACCGCCGACGTAGATAGTCGTGCGGCGGTCGGCAAGTGGTTAAAGTAGCGCAGTGCCATATCGCAAAAAATGGCCTGGTTATGAATGAGGGTAAATCTTCCAGAGGTCATGTGGTTAAATACCACCTGACCAACCATGAACACATGTGTTCAGTCATAACAAACATATGCATTAAACAAACAGATCTAATAAATTCTACTTTCGTTTGAGCTCCATGGAAATATACTTAAACTGTCATCACAGTTTAAAATCTTTTTCTAGACTAGAGTGTAATTGACTTTAAATAATATTATATTTGCAGTTTAAAGACATGCTTATTAAACTTGAAAAGCCCATAAAATTATTTTGTAAATGTGGGACAAACAGATCATTAAAGAACTAAACTTAATATGGGAAAGATTTAATGTGACAATTTCTATGCTAGGGCAAATAAAACAGCTCTCATAATTTGATTGAATATAACTGTATTTAATTTTCAAAGGATGCTACTAAGTAATGAGCTTGTAAAAATGATTTTCTACTGTTATGTAAAGGGTGATTGCATTGGGAAAAAAAAATTTGAAGACTGCAATGGACAGCCAGACTGAATCCAAGCTGCAAAGATGAATTAGGACCTTTTCAAAGCAGATATACAGTATTGGTTTGTATTGGGCTGGTGCAGCTTTTATACATGTTGCTGCACAAACAAGAGGTGAGATTTCTAAGAAGGTCCTATGACAAAAAAAATGACATACTTCTAGCAAAGAATTTCAGCTGCTGAATCATTTCTGTGCTTCTTTCTGCTGAATAATTTCTGTGCTTTTAAAGGGGTTGTAAACTCTGTTTTTTTGTTTAATAAAAAATAATAAGCATGCCTATACTTACCTGCTCTGTGCAATCGTTTTGCACAGAGCAGCCCCGATCCTCTTCTTCTGTGGTGCCCTGCCAGTGCTCCAGGTCCCTCCTCTTCATCGGGTGCCCCCACAGAAAGCTGCTTTCCCTGGGAGCACCCTTGCAGGCTGCGTCTATTGACACAGACAACGGGATGCGGCCCCGCTCCCGTGTCATTGGATTTGACAAACAGCAGCGGGAGCCAATCGCTCCTGCTGTATCAATCTGTCCAATGAGGAGAGAGACAGCGGCTGGAGCTGCTGCACTCTTGCACATCACTGGATCAAATCTGGCACAGGTAAGAAGAAGGGAGGGTCCAGGGGGAGCTGCAGCACAGAAGGTTTTTCACCTTAATGCATTGAATGTAAAAAGGTGAAAAACCATGAGGCTTTACAACCACTTTTAGCATTCACGGTAAATACACTACATATGTAAAAGCCAATACATGCTAGAAGCAGACATGCTTAAAAGTGTTTTCCTCAGAACTGATCAATCCTGTGTTCATTCTAAACTGAAGCATAGTAAACTGTGTTTACTGTGCTCCAGTTTGTGAATAAACAGAAAGCTGCTCAGCACAGAACATTTCCCATTCCTTCACTGTTCAGGGCAGCTGAGGCTGGAGAGAAAGGGAGTGGGGAAGCTCTGTCCTCAGTCCCCTTCTTTCTGTTTAGACCCTTGATATTTCACCAAAGCCTCCCCAACAGGGCTCCTAATTAAATTGTTAAAAAAAAACCTAAAATAATAATGTAAAAAATAACAAACACAAATTTTTGTAATAAAATAAATAAAAAAGCAATTAAAATAAAAACTACTGACACCGTGCAGTGCCCTACTGACACCAATCTCTGCTCGACTGACACCGTCCACTGCTCTGCTAATATACACACATGCATGTTTGTTGCAATATGCAATAGGCTACACACACCAATGATACTGACAGTGTCAGTAGAGCAGTAGACAGTTTCAGTAAGGCAGATATTGGTTTCAGTAGGGCAGTGAATGTTGTCAGTAGGTTTTACTTTTGCTAGGGGGCTTTGCTGACATATCAGGGGTTTACACAGGGGGAATCTGCACCACACAGGGTGATTAGGGTGTCGGTAGAGCAGTGTTAGTAGGGCAGAGATTGGTGTCAGTAGGGCAGGGGATTGTATCAGAAGTTGTTATTTTTACTAGTTTATTTTTTATTATTTTTTATAATTTTATTGTTTTTATTTTTTGACACATTTGTTAGGAGTCCCATTAGGGGGCTTTGCTGAAATTTTAGGAGTTTACACAGGGGGAATCTGCACCACACAGGGTGATTAGGGTGTCAGTTGAGCAGTGGACAGTGTTAGTAGGGCAGACATTTTTGTCAGTAGGGCAGGGGATGGTGTCAGTAGTTTTTATTTTTACTATTTTATTGTTTTTATTTATTTTTTATAATTTTATTGTTTATATTTTTTGACACATTTTTAGGAGTCCCATTAGGGGGGCTTTGCTGAAATATCAGGGATTTACACAGGGGGGATTTGCACCACACAGGGTGATCAGCCTGTGCATATGCTTTCGATGTTAGAGAGAAATTTCCAAACACACCCTTGCACATTTTTTGCTGTCTCTAATATTGAAATCATAATTAAAAAAAAAAAACCCTTGCTGGAATTGAAATCATTTTCTGCTCTATCCAAAACTAGAAAAAAAAAAAAGGTTAGCTTTGGTTTTGCATAATAAAAAAAAATCAGACACGCCTTACAGAATATGTATAGTGTGTACGTACACTGTTGCTTTGGTCTCTTGGTGCTTGTAGTTATGGGCATACTTACTGACCTTCAGCAGAAAGAAGGTCCATCAGCTTCTTTTGACATACCTTCTGCACTACTACAATACATGCTGAGTGAGGGATTCAGAATACTTCATAGAGCAGCTGAACTGGGAGAAACTGTAAGTCCTGCAATTAAAACTGGATGATAAATGACTTACTTAGAATAAGATTCATTAGTGTATGCTTAAGTGTTGTCTGATCTTGTAACCTTTTACAAAACAAACACATTGCTGCTTCTTAAAAACAATAAAACTACTGTGCAATACAATTCTGTTCTCGCTTTTAACTGGCATCATTTCAAATGAGTCATTGTTTTAGAGTGTATTATTTCAGCACAGAATTAAAAATACATTTTGCATATATTCTTACAGCCTAATGTGTAATTAAAAAGACATAACATTAAAAAGTATGATGTTTCTAACTCTCAGACATAGCATTCAGACCCCAAGTTAATTAATTGTTTACATTATTTAATAGTTAATGGATACATATATTTTGTATGTGAGTCCTTTGCTAAGTTGATAGTACAGGATGTCAGATGTCTTTGTCTGTAATGGACCCTTATCTATTCCCAATACTTTGAGAGGGAAAGGAGGGGGATTGCTAGAGCAAAAAATTCATGGCACTATCCTCAAATGTATGAAATAATGGAGGTTTCCATCCACTCTCCAATGGGAGAGAATGGCAGGGACAATGTGGGTATTTTAAGGTGCCTAGTGCTAATGTAAACAACAATACATAGAAAATCCAAATATAAAAAATGTAACAATTTATTAGTACATAGAAAGTTAAAATACACATTTCATATGATCAGTACAACAGTATTCGGATCCAGTATACATATAATGAACCCGATATTGGAGAGATCCGAAAGAAAGCATATATGTGCCTTAGGATTGACACGTTTCGCCCTTTTCAGGGGCTTCCTCAGGATCCAGGAGTATATGCATCGATAACAAGAAGAGAGAGGGCTGGAGACATGAGAGTACTCCCACTTTTCATCCACACCAGCAGTGAATGGGTAGTATTAACCAGTGTTGAATTTGAACAATCCTAAACAGATTGTATTGTATTGTTGTTTCCATTAGCACTGAGCACCTTAAAATCCCCACATTGTCCCTGCCATTCTCTCCCATTGAAGAGCTAACGGGAACCTCCATTATTTAATTAATTTGGGTATAGTGCCATGAATTTTTTGCTCTAGCACTCCCCCTCCTTTCTCTCTCAAAGTATTGGGAATAGATAAGGGTCCATTACAGACCTCCATTATTTCATTCCCAATACTTCTCAGACCAAATGTAAAAATGAAAACAAACAAACCAAAAAAAAGACATAAAGAGGAAATAAAGCTGTACCCACAAACAGCAGGCAGAGGGCTGAGGACTTATTGCCAGGGTTGCCCGTGGTCTCTCTGCATATAAACTTTTCCAATTACTGACTTACTATTCTTTGTTCCAGGGCTTTTATTTTTGTCGAGAATAGGTGCAGGTACTCACTCCCTTCTGAGGCACCCCTTGTTTCCATCCCCTATCCACCTCTAAGCACAATCTTCTGCAGTCAGTAAAAATAGAGCTCTACCCACAACAATAGATCCCTCAGCAACAATAAATTCCCTGCAACAATAGATCCCTATGCTGGGGAGAAATAATAGATCCCCTAGCAACAATAGATACCCCCAGCAACAATAGATCCCCACAGCAACAATAGAGCTACAGCAACAATAGACCTGCAGCAACGATAAATCCCCTAGTAACAAGAAATCCCCCCTCAGCAAAAATAGATCCCAGAAGCAAAATACTTCCCTAAAACAATCTACCCCCAGCAACAATAGACACCCTCACAGTAAAATATCCCTACACCTTTGATGTTACAATACACTAGATCTCCCAGCAGCCAGCATCAATAGACCCTCCAGCAGCCTGCAACAATACACCATTCCCTCAACAGTAGATCCTTCCCACCATTAATTGACCCCTAGCAAAATAAGATCCCCACCAGCAACAATAGATCCCGACAACAATAGATCTCCCAGTAACAAAACAGTAGATCTCCCAGCAGCCAACATCCATAGACCCTCCAGCAGCCAGCAACAATAGACCCCTCCCTCAACAAGTAGATCCCTCCCAACAACAATTGCCCCTTTAGAACCATAAGGCCCCCTCAACAATAAATAATCCACCCCAGTGACAATAGATCCCCCAGGAGCCAGCATCATTAGATCCTCCAGCACACCCAATTAAGTGTTGGAGGTGCATTCTCGCTGAAAAAAAGCCCATCTTGTTCCACACGTGTCTCTCTGTGGTGGACCTCCTGGTTGAGGCAGAGCTTTTCTGTGGTAGAATCCAACAAGGGCAGTGAGCAATGCAGTAGTGTCCTCACCAAATCTCACTCTAAATCTCCTAGTAGTTACAGAGGAGCTCCAGTCATTTCTATGTTTATTAAAAGTCAGCAGCTACAAAAAGTGTATCTGCTCACTGTTAATAAACACCTGTCCCAGGATCCGGTGATGTGGTTACCTGAGCCATCGCTTGTCTCCCTCTTCTCTCCCTGGCGCCGGTATTTCGGCTGTGGGCAACCAGCTTCGACAGCTTGCAGCTTCATAGCCAGGTGTGCACTGTGCATGCACGGGTCACACTGTGTTTTCTGAATGGTCCGGTAGTAAGCTGAGACCTGTGACGTGTCCCAGATGACTGCAGGGAGGGAGGGGGAGAAGAGAACTTAGCCTAGGCAATCTGAACGGAAGTAGGAGCGTGTATCTTTCAAAACTAGGTACCCACTAGACATACCCGCTAGACGTGCCCGCTGACATGCCAAAAGTGACAGGGGGAGGAGCACTTAAAGAGGAACTTCCCCTTTTGGGTGGACTCTGCTTTAGTAGCAGCATTGCCTGGGATGGCACACTGCAGACATACAGCTATAAAACGGTAGGCTCAGAAGTGTCTAGGCAATAGTACATACAGAAAGTTCACTGCTATTTTTTTAGGAGGAATTCAAAGTAAAAGGGTACATGTTCAGGGTATTTCCTATGCACAATTAACACTTCTAGAGTTTCACTTGAACATAGCAATTTTACACTTTTTTAGTTCAAATTTCCTTTGATACTCACTATGCTGTCATTTGTTCCTTGAATCTTTTCTCTCTTGAAAGGAAAGCCCATGGCAGAATCCTAATATCTTACACATTTATGGGCATGTTAGAAGCCTACATCCCCTGCAGCATGATGCAGTTTTATGCACAAGACACAGTAGAGATATATAGCAGATGGAACCACAGCACGCTCTGGGTGGCACAGGCAGCAGATATTGTACTAGAATATTTTACCGGTGACTTTGTTCTGCTGGATATTGAAGTTTCCACAAATAGGAAATAGCTGAAATTACCGAATACTTTGCTTCTTTGATTATCTTTACTGCACAGAGAAAGTTAATGCGGTAGGGGAATCTCAGCTGCCTGAATGGGCAGAGATTTGACATCACTGACCAATTATGGCTATGGCCTGTTCATATTCCCTTTGTTTACAAACCATCTGCCCGACAAGAAGGAGTAGCAATGGAAGACAGAGCTTTTTTTCTTTTGGTTGATTGCCAGGCATGGTTCATCATTAATGATTAGATATGGGCAGAACAACCCCCGGTTCCTTTCGTTCCAGAACTCTCAAACATTGTGAAAGTCCAGAGCCGAAATAACAAAACCCTTTGAAGTCTATGGGACCCAAAATAGAAAATTCAAAAGTGACAATTTTTAAGGCTTAAATACAAGTCATTGGGCATACAAAGGGTATAGGGGTCAGTGTACTGTCCTGGGGGACATGCATCAATTGAAAAAAGTTTGTAAAAAACAAATTCCTAATGGGCAGTGATTAACTGATGCCTAAAGTGAAACAATAAAAACAAACAATTCCTTTATATATAGTGCTTGAGGGTCCCCTAGTCTGTCTGTAAAGCGGCGCATCTGTACTGTGTATAGAACCTGCTGCAGCAAAAATTACATTTAGAAAGGCAAAAAGTGACATTTATTAATTTTATAAATAACAGCTTGGGGAGCCAGTCTGTATGATGAGGCCCCAATTTAGTGCACTCAGAACAAGATTAGAGATTTTTTGGATAAATTCTGTTGTTGTTTTTTTTGCACATTTTGGATAGAAGTAACAGGTGCGGAAAAATTGGGCTTTGGGTGTTGATGTTGCCTTCACACTGTAACCCTATAGAGGGACTCTTGTTGAAAGCAATAATTGGCCTTGATGTCAAAAATTTAAATGATATGCCCCGGTCAACAGTGGCACAAAAATTGGGCTTTGGGTGTTGGTGGTGCCTTCACACCATAACCCTATAGAGGTACTCTTGATGAAAGCAAGAATTGGCTTTGTTGTAAAAAATTAAAATGATATGCACCTGTCAAACAGGTGTGGAAAAATTGGTCCTTGGGTGTTATTTGTGCCCATGAAACCAATACCCAAAAATTTCTTCCAGATAAAATCAACACCCAAAAAGCTAGGCAGCATAGAAAGTCTTGCAGAGATTCCAGATCCAGAAAACACTTAAACTGCAACATCGGCATCAGGGGCTTGATAGCTGCTGCTAATCCAGGACTGATTCATTTTGATAAATCTCAGCTGGTCAATGGAGTCTGTGGGCAGACACGCAGTTTTATCTGTCACAAATCCTCCAGCAGCACCGAATGCTCATTTGGAAAGCACTCTGGCTGCAGGGCAGCCCAGCAGCTCAATTGCATACTGGGTAAGTTCTGGCCAGTGGTCAATCCTCATGACCCAGTAACCCAGTGGATCATCAACTGAAACGCTATCCATGTCTGTTTTTGCCCCTAGATAATCCACCACACGATGCAGACGCTGCCGATGGAATGAGGAAGCTGACAGCCCTGGGTGCTGAAGACTAAAAAAAAATTTGAAATGCTTTACTGGTTCCGCCCCCTTCTCCACCGCTCCTCTCTTTACCAACAGAAGCCTCAAAACTAGCTTTTCCTTCAGGCCGTAAACTAGCAGAGTCTGGAAAGGCAGTAAATACACTTCTCTTTAAGGTGTCTTCAAGATATTTAATCCACTGTACCCTGTGTCGGGAGAGGATGAGTTCTGAGACTTTCCCCTTATAATGGTGTTAAAGGAGGTCTGCCAACCAATAGTGACCCTTCTCCTTAATGCCATGAGTTCTCAGGTCCTTTCACAGGCTTTGAAGAATGAGAGAGCCCATGAATTGCACGTTTTCGGTATGAGAAGCAGAGTTCTCGGGGTCAATGAGGAGTACAATATCTGGAACTGCCTCCTCCCAGCCACTTACTACTCCCAAGGGTTCTGGGGATAGAAAACCATCTCAAACTGCCAGAATCCTCCTCCTTTTGTGTGTTCTGTGGAGCTGACAAATCTCGCATCATCTCCGCCAGCTGTATGGACACATGGTAGCAAAACAAGCTGCAACACTAAACCCTGTCCTGCATCTTTCCGAGTTGCAAGCAGTTAGCCAGTGAGCTGTGAACTAAATATATCGTCCCTGAACATGCTTGCTGGACCACGTGTCAGCAGTAACGTGGACCTTACGACTGACTGCCTTGCCCAACGATGTCACAAGATGTTACAGAGCTGTAATGGAATAACTACTGGGAACCTGCCATTGTGGTACAGCACATTCTGCAAATTCACGGAGGGGGGGGGCAGAATCCACCAGATGGAAAGGCAGGAGCTGTAACACCAGCAGCTTTGACAAGCTTGGATTTAGACGCTGGGCATGTAGGTGGCAGTTTCTGTATTTATTTTTTACTGCAGCAGTTGGGGCAGAGAAATTTGTAAGCTATAGTCTATAGCTGGTGGTGTGCTGCTGGCAGAAGTGCTGCAAGGACCTGTGACACCCTTTGCTATACCATCAGCCATGTCAATAGAGGCTGCTGAGAGGTCATGAGATATAGCTGGGATAGACCTGAAAGGTGAGGAGTGAGGAGGAGTAAAATTGCATCCCATTTGTGTGGCTTTCAGGTGCTCTTGCCAATGGGCTGAGTGGTGGGAGATTAAAAGCCTTGTCAAGCATGTGATACCCAAATGTTTGGTGTTTTTGCCATGCTTGATCTGCTTGAGGCAAAGTTTGCAAGTTGCAATAGTGCAATCGGCTATACATGTGCTAAAAAAGGCCAAAACAGCTGAGCTGTGGGAAGTGGGCCGGGAGATAACAGCTCCACAATGTGATGGAATAGGGGGGCTGCTCTCTACTCTTCCATGATGGCTGCCTCTGGAGGACATCCTGGCTTTTTGGGCTTGATTCTCTTCCTCACTTTTCTCCTCTGCTCTATCCAGGACCCGCACGCACTTCAATATACTGCAATAAAAGTGCACTAATGCACTTCAATATTACTGCTGTAAAAGTGCACTAACACACTTCAACATACTGCAGTAAACGTGCACTAACTCACTTCCATATACTGCATTTAATGTGCACCCACACACTTCAATATACTGTGGTAAAAGTGCACCAGTGCAATTCAATATACCGCAGTAAAATTGCACTAACGTGCTTCAGTATACTGCCAGAAAAGTACCCGGACGCACTTCAATACACTTCAGTAAACCTGCCCTGACACACTAAACTGACACTAAAGTAAAAATGAAGAGTTGCACTACACTCAAGCTGCACTATCACTATATTCACATGAAAATGAACACTAAAGTAAAAATGAACGGTTGCACTACACTCACTCTGCACTATCACTATAGTCACACTACAGTAATACTCTTCACAGTCACAATAGTGTCACAATCAGGGGCGGACTGAGAACCCTCAGGGCCCCCAGGCAAAATAAATCAAGGGCCCCTTCCAGGCCCCACCCATGTTCTGCCTCCAGACACACCCTTGTCACGCCTCCATCCACACCCACACCCCACCTCCAGCCACACCCACACCCCGCCTCCAGCCACACCCACAATAAAACAACACAACATAGCTCTCTAAGCCCCCGTTCACACTGGGGCGACCTGTCAGGCGACCTGGTCGCCTGGCAGGTCGCCTGCCATACAGAAGCTATGGACCCGTTCTAATAGGAGCGACACAAGTCGCTCCGACTTAGAAAAAGGGTCCGGAGCTTCTTTGGGGCGACCTGCATAGACTTCAATGTTATGAAGTCCGCGCCGGCCGCTCCGAGGTGAGGTCACCCCGGCAAGTAGCGTCGCCCCAGTGTGAACGGGGCCTAATACCTAGGCCAAGTTGGCTCTTCTTACCTTAATAACAGTTGCTGGCTGGCAAGCTGTGGTCTTGCTGGCTATGGCTGGCAAGCTATGGTCTTGCTGGCTATGGCTGGCAGGCTGTGGTCTTGCTGGCTACCGCTGGCAGGCTGTGGTCTTGCTGGCTACTGCTGGCAGGCTGTGGGCCTGTGGCTGGCACTGGCAGGCTTGATGGCTGGCTGTGGCTTGCTGGCTGTGGCTGGTACTGGCAGGCAGGCTTGCTGGCAGTCTGTGGCTTGCTGGCTGTCTGGCAGGTTGTGGCTTGCTGGCTGTGAGCCTGTGGCTAGCACTGGCAGGCTTGCTGGCTGGCAGGCTGTGGCTTGCAGGCTGGCTGGCAGGCTGTTGCTTTCTGGCTGTGGGCCTGTGGCTGGCACTGGCAGGCTTGCTGGCTGTGGCTTACTTGCTGGCTGGCAGGCTGTGGCTTTCTGGCTGTGGGCCTGTGGCTAGCACTGGCAGGCTTGCTGGCTGTGGCTTGCTGGCTGTGGGCCTGTGGCTGGCACTGGCAGGCTTTCTGGCTGGCTGTGGCTTGCTGGCTGGCTGGCAGGCTGGGGCTTGCTGGCTGTAGGCCTATGGCTTGCTGGCTGTGGGCCTGTGGCTGTCACTGGCAGGCTTACTGGCTTGCTGTGGGCCTGTGGCCAGGGGCAAACTGAGCGGTCGGGGACTTCGGACGTGGTCAGAGGGCCCGGCCCGCAAGGGGGCCCGCCGCCCAGTACGGGCCCGCCGCCCAGTACAGAATTAACTCACCCAGCGATACATAGTGGGAGGAGGGGAGGCCCGCGCTGCTTCAGTGTGAGGAGGGGAGCTGGGGAGGGGCCTGGCAGCTGTCGCTGCTTCAGTGAGAGGAGTGGCCCAGGCTGGTGCTGGATTTCCATGGTGTCCTGTGTGCGGGGGGCATGTCGGCATCGCATACTGATGTGACGTCGACGTGCCCTGCCTCCACAGGCTGTGATACGGGAAACAGTCGGTAACCTCACTGGAGAAGAGTTCCTGGATGCCTGCGATTGAGAAGGAGTGCCCTCTTCGTCTTCTTCAATCCCTGCTTCATCCCTCGATCCCTGGCGGTTTCTGTTTGATTGTGAGTAGTTCTTGTGAGCTCTATGTAAAATCCAGCTCCACTCAATGGTCTCTCCTGTGAGGAATAATGTGTACATACATTTGCATTATCCCACACTATTTTAATAAAAATATATGAAAAATATATAATTCATATATTTTTATTAAAATTGTGTGGGATAATGCAAAATGTATGTACACATTATTCCTCAAAGGAGAGACCATTGAGTGGAGCTGGATTTTACATAGAGGCCATATGTTACAAGAACTACTCACATCATACAGAAACAGGGGATCTGAGGAAGAGGGAACTCCTTTGCAAATTGCAAGGCATCAGCAACTAATCCAGCTCCACTCAATGGTCTCTCCTGTGAGGAATGATGTGTACATTTGTATTATCCCACACAATTTTAATAAAAATATATAAATCATATTTTTTCATATATTTTTATTAAAATTGTGTGGAATAATGCAAATGTATGTACACATCATTCCTCACAGGAGAGACCATTGAGTGGAGCTGGATTTCACATAGAGGCCATGTTACAAGAACTACTGTAACTCACATTATACAGAAACAGGGGATCTGAGGAAGGGGGAACGTCTTTGAAAATTGCAAGGCATCAGCAACTAATCCAGCCTCACTCAATGGTCTCTCCTCTGAGGAATAATGTGTACATTTGCATTATTCCATACAATATTTATAAAAATATATGAATCATATTCATTTACTTTTAAAAATTGTGTGGGATAATGCAAATGGATGTACACATCATTCCTCACAGAGACCACTGAGTGGAGCTGGATTTCAGAGGCCACACCACAAGAACTACTCACAATCTAATAGAAATCAAGGGAAGAAGCCAGGGATCAAGGGAAGAAGCCAGGTATTGAAATTAAAAAGTAGAAGATGAGAGGAGAGACGACACACACGCTGTCACCAACGACACAATCGCAGGCAATTGCATCCACTGACTGAACTCGGCCGTTACTCGTCATTGTTGTAACACGCCCTGTGGAGGCGGGGCACGTCGACATCACGTCAGTATGCGACGCCGACACGCCCCCGTACACAGGACACCACATTGAATCCAGCGCTAGCCTGGGCCCGCCCTCCTCCTCTCACTGAAGCAACAACACCTCCCGGGCCCCTCCCCAGTCAGCGCCGGCCGCCGGGCCCCTCCTCTCCTCCCAATACTTATCGCGCTGGGTGAGATAAATGTAATACTGAGCGGCGGGCCCCCTTGCTGGCCGGGCCCCCCCTTTCTGGCTTCCCGGCCGGGCCCTCGGACCACGTCCGAAGTGCCCGACCGCTCAGTCCGCCCTGGTCACCATAGCACACTATAGCACACAATCTCCCTAGTAGCAATGAACAGAGCCCTGTTCTATCTATCTCCACTCCAATATCACACTGCAAATGGCTGCTCTGGGACGGAACTTTTTATAGTGTGAGGTGGGACTATGGGCAATGAGCCATGATTGGAGAGAGTCGTCATGACTGTGTCCAATCATGTCTCTGACAGTGCTATGTCCTCTGATTGAGAAAAGCCTTCAATACTTCAGCCAATCAGGGCTTCCAATGCATTGTGTGGTGTGCAGTGCATTGTGGGGCATTCAGCATGTCCAAACAACAAAGGGACTTCCAGCACTATCTGTAATGTCTCTCATTCCAGAAATAAAGTTACCGTGTGGTGCTGCTGCTAAATGATGCTGAAACATCATGAGTCAGTACAAGAAGGAAGGGACAGCAGCGCTAACCAACGGTATATAGTCTACAATTGAACCCAGTCAGGCTTGGTAAAAAACCTTTGAAAGTTTATTGGAAACCCATGGTAATGAATAAAACGTATAAAAAGTGTTCCAAACCAGATCTTCTGGCGTTGCTGAGGGGTCACAGTATGACAGAGCCGCTGGTTATGTTCAACTGTAAGATGATGATAACAGAGGATCGGGCAGAAGGTAGATGGAGTATGATGTGCCAGGAACAAACCGGACCAGCTGGTAAAGGTAACGTGGCTGTCTCCTACCCGATGTGCGGTTGCTCACACCGGTGCAGTGTAACCCATACCGCGGAACCGCCAACCGGAAGTGTCTACAGCATCTGAAGCGGAAGCCGCTAACCGGAAGTGATGTCAGCAAGCGTCAGGACCCGGCTGAAAAACATCAAGGTTGCTGTGACGACATGTTTCACACTAAAGTGCTTTGTCAAAGTCACGGGGAGAACAGCACCTGCCATCCTACATTAGAGACTCTAGTCAAGTGATAGAGGCCCTTAGCCACTACAAGTGGGAGGTTAACTACATGTGGGCCTCTCTGGATGTATCCTCGTTGTACACCTCAATCCCGCACAACATAGGTTTGAGGGAAATTCAACATTTTCTAACCAGCTGTGGTGACATTAATTCCGAGCAGGCCAATTCTTGACTGCACAGATTTCTGTTTATCACACAATTATTTTACATTTCTGGACCGCTTTTATCTCCAACTCAAAGGAACAGCGATGGGGGCTAATTTTGCCCCCTGTTATGCCAACCTGACCATGGGCCACTGGGAGGAGTCGTACAGCAGGGCCAACAATTCCTTTGCTCGACATCTCGTGTACTATGGCAGATACATAGATGATGTCCTGCTCATTTGGGGGCCCAGATGTCTTCTCCTCGCTTGTGGCCCATTGCAATAACAACGATATGGGTCTGGCCTTACCAATGTTCTGGATGCGGAGGAGCTGGTGTTCCTGGATCTGGTTCTATCACATGAGGATGGCAATATAATCACCAAGAAACATGTGAGGCCAGTGGGGGGTTACCTCCATTACACCAGCTGTCACCACCCATCATGGAAGAATAATATCCCTAGAGGCCAGTTCAGCAGGTTGAGGAGAAACTGTTCCAAAGATAGTGAATATCTTTCTCAGGGAGTTCATATGTCCCAAAAATTCCTAGAGAAAAGATACCCATCTGGGTTGGTTAAGATGGCTTTTGACGAACAGATTGTTTCTAGCTGTCCCAAGGGATCTGCAGCGTCAAATATGAACACCAATGATGTTAGGTTTATCACAACCTTCAATGACCAATTTTCTTCAATCTGTAAAATTATACAGAAACATTTTGATATTCTTAAATTGGATCAGAGACTTGCTCCCCTTCTACCACACACTCCTCAGATTACCTTTCGTAGGTCTAGAACGGTAAAGAATATTCTAGCACCAAGTAAGCTTAAGAGCACAATGACAGGACCCCTATCGGACATTAGAACGTTCTTTGATAATAGAACAGGGGTGTTTCAATGTAGGAAGATTGGCTGTCTAACATGCCAATTTATTAAACATGGACTGCGATGGGAAAGGCAAGGAATATCAGATTAAGCAGTTCATCACGTGCTCCACCGACTATGTTGTGTGCGTTTTGAGAGATTCTCCCTCTTATGCACGGAGACCTTTTGGATATTCAAATTTGGGTCTTTGGCCCCTGGGGGTTTGAATGAGGAGTTAGAGGTACACACAATCGTTTAATTAGTCTGTGTGTTCTTTGTACATTTATATTCATATGCATTTTTATTTTTATTTTAATTTTTATGTATATTTTTATCTATTTATTTTTTATATATATTCATATATATTTTTTTTCCAGCTTTTCACATCTTCCTGATTTCATTTTTCAATTGTGTTGCTTTTTCATGAATATATGATGCATATGCCCACATTACTAGTACTAACTCTTTATGCAATAGTAATTGGTTTTATTTATGTTGGTGTGAGTAATTGCTATAAAGTGGATGTTGAGGGATCAATGATGATATTGAGACACTGGGTGCCCGCCCCTCCCTCCTCCTTAAAATGTCCTGGTTGCTGTTCTCCCCGTGATTTTGACAAAGCACTGTAGTGCAAAACATGTCGTCACGGCAACCTTGATGTTTTACAGCCGGGTCCCGACGCTTGCTGACGTCACTTCTGGTTAGCGGCTTCCGCTTCAGATGCTGTAGACACTTCCGGTTGGCGGTTCCGCGGGATGGGTTCACTGCTCCGGTTAGAGCAACCGCACATCGGGTAGGAGATAGCCACGTTACCTTCTCCGGCTGGTCCGGTTTGTTCCTGGCACATTATACTCCATCTACCTCCTGCCTGGTCCTCTGTTATCATCATCTTACAGTTGAACATACCCAGCAGCTCTGTAATCCTGTGACCCCTCAGCAACACCAGCAGATCTGGTTTGGAACACTTTTTATATGTTTTATTCATTACCATTCATTTCCAATAAATTTCAAAGGTTTTTTACCAAGCCTGACTGGGTTCAATTGTAGACTATATACCGTTGGTTAGCGCTGCTGTCCCTTCCTTCCCAAACAAACAGTCGAACGCCCCAACAATTCAGGTGTTTCGCCAATTTTCTTTATTTAAAATTAGGTGGTGTGTGGTGTGCTTATTTACTGTTGACATGTCAGTCCAGAGAAGGAGACCACCATTCCAGAAGCTAAGAACCATTTTGTCGATGGTTCCAGGTACTACACCCCAGATGGTAAGCCACAGAAGTTGTACTTTGTGCAAAACGTAGGAGCGGGGCCAGGGGTGGGTCATGGGTGAGGCCAAGGGTGAGTCATGGGTGGGACCTGACGGGGGGGCCCTGCTTTTTTTGGTCCGGGGGCCCTAAGTGGTGTCAGTCTGCCCCTTAAGGGGGCTTTTTAGATTCTAATAAAGCTCCCACCAGCAGACCACCACATCCACTGGGCCAGAGTTGTGGGAAATAGGGCCCTTGTCCTCATCAACATGGGGACAAGGTATTTGCATTAGTACATGTACAGCACTATACCCTAAAACATATGCATTAACCATGTGTGAAACCAGGCATACAGACAATCTTCATTCATTCTCTTATTATGTATATGGCTGTATACCATTACACCTGGTAAGTGACCATATGAGTAGCAATGTGAATGATGTTCCTGTTATTCTGTACTTGTAAACTTCATAACAATGTTGTATTTTCTAAAAACAGAATCGTTGAATGAGCACGTGTCTCTTTTCAATGTCCCTGAAGAAGGGTGTTTAAACCAGAAAAGCATCGGGAATTTGGAGACATCATGATAAATGTTTACTCATCAACAAAATGTTTGTATAGTGAATGGTGCATTCTTTTATATGTCTTTGCTTAGATATTAATTTTTATGTGCATTTCTTACTTTCTCAATATGTAATAAAATTTGTCTTTTATTAACGTATGTTGGTGTTCCTGTCTCTTTTAAAGTCCTGTTCTCCAATGGGGGATAACTTGTTTTTCATGCATTTCATTGGAATGTTGGCGACAGGACACTAGACTTTGACAACGGTAAGGAGCGTTTGTTTTCTCAGTGTACAAAGTAACACCACCATACCCTATACCAGCATTCTGATCACCCCCATACACCATACCAGCATCCTGATCACCACCATATCCCATAACAGTGTCCTGATCATCGCCGTACCCCATAACAGCATCTTGATCGCAGCCATACCCTATAGCAGTGTCCTGATCATTGCCATACCAGTAGAGTTGGCTAAACAATTTGGGCAAAATTTCAGCCTGAACATCGCCTGTTCGCACATTCAGCGAACACTCAAATTTTCAGGATATTTGACGTGTGTTCGGCCCGCTGAACGCCCTGCAATGCACTGCGCGCTGCACAGTGCATTCTAAGCCCTGATTGGGCAAAGCTTTGGAGGGCCTGTGTGTGGGGGGTTTTATTGTAATCTGAAAACCCCCTTTACCAAGGGGTCACCTCCTATGTGAATAAGTATGGGGTTCATAGTGACCCTACTCATTCACCAAAAAAGTGTCAAAAAGTAAAAAAAATAAAGGGCGCATGGGCAGCGGCTCCCCGGATGGAAGCTTAACCCAGGATCTCCGTCCCGCACCGGCTCAATAGGCGCCCCGCCAGCCCACACAAGCACCGCTCCACCTCGGCTCTTATACCACTGGCACCACGCTACCCCAAGGACCATCTGGGGACATCTGATGCCCGGCTCGCAGGTCTGCAGGGACCTATCTGCCCAGCTGAATGTGGCAGCCTCCTGCCCTTGTAGCCCCAAGATGGCGACCGCTGCAGCACAAGGCCCGGGGCCGGATGGCGGTGAAGACATCTCGGACGTTCCAACACCCTCCCCCCAGCACAGGTCAGTGCTCCACAGCCCGCACTCCCTCCAGATCGCCCCCAGATCTTGTCTCCGGCATCCACTGACACCCTCCTGAAGCGCACATTAGAAGACCTACTACAGTCCCCGTATGGGGCCTACCCTGAACTCCAAGGCCTTCCATAGGGTACATCACCTTTGCCCATTAATGCACAGCAGGACTTTTCCTATATTATGTCCACATTCTCTAAGATGCTCTCTAAGGGCTTGGCCCAAACTGCCTCCCAAATCACCTCTATCATACACTCTGACCTACAGAACCTGGGGCCCAAAATTGAGGCCATTGAAAGCAAAACAGATCAGACGGTTCTTAGAGTGAACCAGAATACTACAAGAATGCAGGCTCTACATGACTAGTTGAACACGGCTTTATCTAAAATCCATGAGCTGTAAAATAGGACTGCCTGAGAATATTAAAGATGTTGAGGCTGCATTTACAGCATTCATACAAGAAATGATCGCCAATATACCGCCGCATGACCTTGAACTTGATAGGGCTCACAGAGCCCTGAGAGCCCCCTCCCTGACAGGCTCTCCAAGGGACATCATAGTGAAACCTCATTTTTACAAGGTCAAGGAGGAGGTAATGAGGGTTTCCAGATCATCGGATCAACTGCTCATGCAAGGCCACCCCATTCAAATATACGCTGATCTCTCCCCCACCACCATTCAGACGCGGCGGGCTCTGAAACCACTTCTACAAGTACTGCAACAGAAAGCTATGAAGTACTGGTGGTCCTTCCCTTTTCATCTCACCTATCTGCATCAACACAAATCATACAGCTTTGCATCACTTCCAGATGGAGAACAGCTCCTTCTTTGACTTGGATTGGTTTCACAAGAACCGCCCTCCTCCTCTTCGGTCAAGCACACTGGTTCCTCCAAGCGCCCATCTCCCCAGAGCCCCTTGGTTCCTGCCTGGCAGAAGCAACAATTCAAGCGGGTCAAGGACGCCAGACCTCCCTAAGTCTGAACTCACTCTTGCTGGCATTCACCCATTCTCCACCGGAGTTACTTCTTTTTGAAGCCTTTTACCATTTGCTGCAAGTTTGCAGCGACTCTTTTTGGGGCATTTTGACCTTCTTACCTCCCTTGTGTTGGACGTCACATATTTTGGACAATTTTTTGATCTCACCACCTTTTCTTCTTTTTTGATCATACAGCAGGGACCTTAGATAGGGTGATTTCCCCCCCCCCCCCCCCCCGCTCCCCTTTATGGTGCTCCCTTGTTTTTTCATTGTGTTCCTGGTCTTGAGTCTATTTTGGTATTTTTTTTATTATTATTGTTTACTTGTTTCTGATTTAGGCTGCACTAATAGCCTCATGGGGTGCCTGGCTGGAGCGGGCTCTCTGCTGCTCCTCGCCCCCTTTCCACATGGAACCTTTTTACCCCTGTGGACCTGGGCAGATGCCCTCCCATTCTAGAGGCATCTTTGGGATTGGGGAGGGGGTTGGGCTGGGGCCCACCTCCCCCATCTGGGTTTTGGGATTTTTTGGAATTTTGGGATTTTTGTACCTGTCATTGTCTGAATTTACTTGTGCTTATGTGGCTCGCTCAGCTCTTCTCTTCACTCTTCCCTACTTCTCTCCCCTTTTTTCATTCCCCCTTTTCCCTGGTCACTGGGGGCTCCCTTGTTTTTCCTTTACAGGGTTACCACCTTAAACGCAGCTCTTCCAGCTCTTCTTTCATCACTTTCTCTGTTGGATTTCACAGAGGTTACCGATATGCTCCTCCTCCAGTGCTCCCTGTCTCTGATGTGACATGAATCCACCACCTGTTCCTTCTCCTCCTTGGAAGATATCTACCCATAATGTTCAAGGGATTAACTCCCCGTTGAAGAGACGTAAGCTTTTTAATTTATAACATTCCCACCACATTGACATCGCTATGACGCAGAAAACTCATTTTCCAGCATCTTACAGACCTTTGTTCATTCACCACAAATACTACAAAAACTAGAGGCGTGGCTATTTTCTTTGCGCGCAATATGCAGTTTAACCTTAAGCATAAACTAGAAGACCGGGACGGTACTGTAGGTACCTCTTGTTAGTAGGTGAGACCAGGGGTGCCATGCTCTCCCTACTTTCCTACTACACTCCTAACCGACATCAGGAATCTTTCTTCAAACACTTAGCCTCTCATGTCATTCCCCACGCTGAAGGCACTTTGATCATGGGAGGAGACTCCAACATAGCGCTGGATCAAAGCCTGGACAAATCTCGTCCGGGCAATCTCGCTTTTTGCCGCCCCCCCAAGCAGAGCACCCGTATTGCCAAACTTCTCTTCTCGGAGGGGTTGGTTGACATCTGGAGAGAACTGAATCCACGCATGACTACATGCATTTTTCAGCACCGCATAATGTTCTGTCGCAAATAGCTCACATCTTTCTTTCAGCTAGAGCTATCCCCCAATCTGTAAAGTCTTTCGTCAGAGACTCAACCATCTCCGACCATGCTATGGTAATCCTGCTACTGAACAGCATGCCTGATCATAGCAAAGAGTTTAAATGGCGCCTCAATGAGGCCCTCTTGAGTGACCCTACCCAATGCACTATCTTGACAAAGGAACTGAAGACATACTTCTCTACCAATGACACTCAGGATGTCTCCCCTGAAATTGTTTGGGCCTCCCATAAGGGGGTCATTAGAGGGAAAATTATTCAAATTGCCTCGAATCTTAAGCAAAGAAAGGTGGACTTGCTTAAATTGGAATCTGACTTCTTGGAGCTTAGTAAAGCCCACTTCTAGCTCTAAAACACCTGGGGGAATCCAGGCTCCAATTGAACCTTGCGCAAACGACGGAAGCTGAAAAACAACTACGCTGGTCGGGTGCCAAATTTTACGCGTCCTCTGACAAGATTGGACCCAGGCTCACTGCCAAAACTTTCCCCCAAACAACACGCTTTCACGATCCCCAAAATCAGGACATCCCAAGGGACCTTGTCTGAAAATCCGCAGCAGGCCTTGTCCGCATTCCACTCTTTCTACTCGCAACTCTATGACTACGACTCTCCTTCCATTCCCCCTCAGAATAGCAACTTTCTTGATGCCCTACTCCTTTCCCATCTCAGTAGGGACCATAGAGAACAACTCAAAGACCCAATATCATATCTGGAAATCTTGGGTGTGATCAAAATTTTGAAGAGAGGGTCAGCCCCAGGCCCTGATGGGTTCTCCTCGGCCTACAACAAAACCTTCGCAGCCACCCTAGCTCCCCGCTTGTGTAAATTTTTCAACACCCTCCAGAAAGGGGGGTCTATTAAGAGGACCTTAAACCTAGCATACATATCGGTTATTCCTAAACCGGGCAAAGATCATAGTGAAGTAAGCAACTATAGACCTATATCTCTCATTAACGTGGATCTTAAAATCCTAACAAAGGTCCTCTCCAATAGACTCTCCAGCTTCATTGGTTCGTATATACATAAAGACCAATCAGGCTTTATCCCGGGTAGGCAGGGTCCCGACCAGATTAGGAGAGCCATAGATCTCATCTCCCTCACAAACTCCACATGGGATGGTAGCCCTCCCCAGAATACTATGCTTCTCTCTCTCAACCTAAACAAAGCATTTGATTCCGTCACATGGCCTTACCTCTTGGAAACCCTTCAATGATGGGGCTTCGGTCCCAGATTTATCAACACATTGAGGGCCCTCTATTCCTTCCCCTCGGCACAAATCCGTATCTTGGGACACTACTCTGATCCTTTCTTCATTAAACGGGGTACTCGTCAAGGCTGCCCGCTCTCTTCCCTCATGTTTGCGATTGCCATAGAGTCCCTGGCTATCGCAATACGCAACCCTCTCTTTGTACCCGGTCGGGACATTAAGGGCTTCCAGTGGTGGACGAACAAAGGACTGTTCCGTATAGGACACTTTCTCTCGCCCTCTGGCCCCCTCTCCCTATCCCATTGCATCAGTAATCTTAAGATGCCGTCGAATGAAAAATTCCACTTCTTCCAAATTTCTCATTTCATGCACTCATTATGGTCAAATAAAAGTGAACCCCCTTCCTTAACTCCGTATGAACGGTGGTGTTCTGAGACCTCTGACCTCAGGGGGGGCATATCTGTGATATACTCTGCTCTCATAGACTCCCCGGACAAGCACACCTATGGCCTCAAGTGGGAACAGGATCTACAACTTGAATTCTCCCCAGAGGCCTGGCACCGGATATTCCACAGGTCATTTAAAGGCATAGTCAATGTTACCCTGATGAAATCGAATGTCAAGATACTTACGCGTTGGTATCTTGTTCCGACGAGGCTAGCGCTTATGTTCCCTAATGCCTCTCCACTCTGTTTTCGGGGTTGCGACCTCCAGGGATCCTTTCTACATACCTGGTGGTCCTGCCCCAAAATCAGATCCTTTTGGAACATAGCATTCCACCTGATCCGCTCAGTCACTGGACTCCAGATTCCCCAGACACCCCAGATGACATTTCTGCATGAACTCCCTCAGAAATGTCCTAAACGTCTATCTGCATTAATATTCTTCATGCTTTGGGTGAGAAACTCACCCTAGCTAAAGCCTGGAAGAGACCTTCGGTGTGCCACCTGGCCACCAAGTGGAAAATCTAATGGATAATGACCCACAAAAAGATCCTGGCTGGAGTGTTTTGAGAGTATATGGGAGCCCTGGGCCCAATACCTTCATATTACACTTTAATCCTGCCCTGTGATCGTTTCTCAGGGAACCCCTGGTGACCCCCTTTTCTATCTTCCTCCCCTCTCCACCTCTTTCTATCCTTGCCTTAGCTCTCCCCCTTCGTCTCTGCCTTTTCTCCCATGTTCTCTTCTTCCTTTCACTTACTTCCTGCTCCTCTCTCTCCTTCTAACTTTCCCCACCCCTCCATTTTTGCCTCCATTGACCAAACGTTATGTCACATTGACAGTGCTCCCATTTCCGGTGGGAGTCTGCTCTCTTTTTCTTTTTAGTGGTGAGTGGCCTGGTCCCCAACTGTGTTGCAACCCTTTGAGGTGCTTGGGGTCAGATACCCACACACCGCTGCTGGTTTTCCTTTTGATCGAGGCACTACGGAAGCTTGGGGAATGTTTTCTTCTTTTCCTTTGTTCTGAGTTCTCTACCCTCACAATAGGCCACTATTTTCTGTTCTTATTTTCTTGACTGTGATAACCTTCATACTGGGTTCTTGTACTTCAGGCCCGTTCGCTTATTCGGATTTCTTTGCCAAATAATGTTTCGACTAATCCTGTGTTACTATTTATGCATTATATTTGTTTTGTTACCTGATACTGGCTTTTTGCAATTTCTTGTTATTCGTTGTTTTTTTCCTCAATAAAAATGATTTAAAGATAAAAGTAAAAAAAAACGAGAGAGATACTTTTTGACAATTCCTTTATAAAAAAATAAAAAAACAATGTCCCCCGGTGTATATCCATTATCAATCACAATGCCAATGCCACTGCCGACCTGAAAAAAAGAAGAAAAAAAAAACGCTTCACCTTCCACTAAGGTAAACCGCTGAATGCCTGGCTTGCCGTTTGACAGTTCTTATATAAGTAAGGGGCAGAGCCACGTGGCGACTTCCCCTGGTGGCACCACCCCCTTGTGACATCATCGACCGCTGCATGCTGGGTCAGTGACGTCACAAGGGGGTGGTGCCACCAGATGATGTTGCCAGGTGGCCCCTTCCTTACCTGTATAAAAACTGTCAAACGGCAAGCCAGGAGTTTAGCGATTTGCCTTAGTTGACGGCAGAGTGTTTTTTTTTCAGAGTCCAGCGGTGGCATTGGTGTCATGATTGACGATGGATCTACATCGGGGGGGGGGGGGGGATCTTGGGGCGCCCTTATTCACAGACCCTCACAACCAAAGCCCAGGGTTGTCCGGAAGAGGCACTTGTTCCCATCAACATGGGAACAAGGTGCTTTGGGGTAGGGGATCAGAGCCCCCCTGCCCCAAAACACCCCCCCCCCACATGTTAAGGGCATGTGGCCTTGTATGGTTTAGGAGGGGTGGTGCACTTTCTTCCCCTCCTTTCCTGACCTGCTGGGCTGTGTGCTCAGATAACAATCTGGTGTGGATCTTGGGGGGACCCCATACCGTTTTTTATTTTTTTTGGCATAGGGTTCCCCTTAAAATCCATACTAGACTAGAAGGGCCTGGTATGGGGTGGGTGAGGGGGACCCGCACATCGTTTTTTTTTTTTTTTTTTTTTTTACATTTTTCTATTGCTGCCAATGGTATTGTCTTGCTGGCAATTTAAATGTAATTTTGTTAATTTTCTTTTCTTTAAAAATGTCATTTTTGCTGCAGCAGGTTCTATACACCGTACAGATGCTCCGCTTTGCAGGAAGACTGAGGGGACCCCCAGGCACTATATTTAAAGGAATTTTTATTTTTTACTGTTTCACGTTAAGCATCAATAAAATCACAGCTTCTGAAAAAACTATCTTTTTAAAAAAATAAAATGTTTGCATTGATACATGTCTCTAAGGGCAGTACCTGACCCCCATACCCTTTTTATGGCCACTTACTTGCATATAAGACTTCAAAATGGGGACTTTTGATTTTTCAAGTTCGGGTCCTATAGACTCTAATAGGGTCAGAACTTTTTCTCTGTTCCGGAGTTCTCGTGTGAACCGAACAGGGGGGTGTTCAGCATATTATTAGGATCATCGGTCCTGATCACTGCCATATCAGTATTAATGTCAACAGAGCCAGTGTCCCCAATTGTTTCCACTGTCCTGGTTCTCCATGACCTTCAGAAATTTAAAAGATAGTCAGAGCTTAGATGCGTAATTTATGCCCCAAGAACACCCTTACCACTTCCTGTCCAATAACTTACCAGTACCGGCGATTCCGAAGACGGTAAATGTAAGTTCGTATTACTTTTACATGCAGTGGAAGGGCCCACCTTCCGCTGTTGCCTTTACTGGGCTCTCCTGAGCGAACAGGAAACACAATAAGGAAGTGATCAGTGGTATCTGACTCCAGTTACTCATATCAGAAACGGAAAGCGACAAGGATTTAGTCACTTCCGGTTTTGGTTCTTTGTTCACCTTGCCAGGAAAGCAGCTGATCAGACCAATCTGTAATCAGCTTCAGTGAAGGCCAGAGGAGAGGTCTGGGGTCTAATAGAACCTAGATCTCTCCATAAATAGGACCTGTCACAGCCCATTCTGTCACAAGGGATGTTGTTCTCCCCTGTGATAGCAATGAAGTTGAAAAAAAAAAAATTAAAGACAAAGTGTGGAAAAATTTTTTATAGATGAAATAAATAATAAAATAGAATTTTTTTTTAAAGCACCCCGTCTGCTCACAAATGCGAATGCATGCGTCGGTCTCGAACGCATATGTAAACAGTGATAATACCACACATGTACAGTATTGCCACATACCTGAGAGTGAGAGCAATTATTCTAGTTCTGGAGCTTCTGTGTAATCCTAAACTGATGGTAAAGTTTTTTTAAAGTGTCGCTTATGGGGATTTTTAGGTTCCATAAATTGGCACCATTCCACGGCCAAACGCAATTTTAACCATTTGCCGACCGCCAGCAGTACATACACTGCGGCAGGTCAGCTCTGTCCCTTGGAACGATGTAACTGTACATTACTTCACAGGACCGTAAGTCAGGGCATGTGCTCCAATTCGCCACAGGGGAAGCTGATCTGCGGGTCTGGCAAGTGCGGTTGCCGCACTTGCCACGATTGCCGCACCCACGATCACTCCCCGTGGAGACAGAATGGCGGTCTGTCCCTATTTAGGAACACATGTCCCTGTGTTTATTCCATAAGTAAATCCCCCACACAGTTAGAAAGCACCCCTAGGCACACATTTAACCCTTTGATCGCCCCTGCTCTTAACCACCTCCCTGCCAGTGTCATTAGTACAGTAACAGTGCATATTTTTAGCACCGATTACTGTAGTAATGTGTCTGGTCCCCCCAAAAGTGTCAAACATGTCAGTTAAGTGTCCAATCTGTCTGCCGCAATGTCGCAGTCCCGCTAAAAATCTTTGATCGCCACAATTACTAGCAAAATAAATAAATAAATAAAAATTACATAAACATGCCTCCTAATTAATACCTTACACCTGTTTACTTTCCAAAAAGGGGTCACTTGGGGGGTGTTTGTACTGTCCTGGCATTTTAGATTTTTAAGAAATGAGATAGGCAGTCAGTATAACAGCACTGATCAGTTTTCAAAAAAATCATTTTGACCCTTATTTTTGAAGAAAGATTATTTAATTGCAAAATTTTATAACAAAAACTGAGAAAAATTTGTTTTTTTCCCCAAATTTTTTTCATTTTTTTTTTCATTTATATAGCAAAAAATTTAAAAAAAAGAAAGCTCTATCTGTCTCAAAATGAAGTTTTATTTGGGTACAGTGTTGCATGCCCGAGTAATTGTCACTCAAATTGTAACAGCATTGAAAGCTGAAAACTGTCCTGGACTGGAAGAAAGTGAAAGTAACCTGACTTAAAATTGTTAACCTAAGTGAAAATTCCCTTACAAAGTGAACATTCACTCTTTTCCACATTAAAACTTACCTGATAGTAATGTTTCATTGCACAGCTATAGTTCCACTTTAAAAAGAGTATGGTTTTTTATAACTCTTAATTTTCAATAGCTCTAGGCCTTCTACTCATTTATTTACTTTTTTTTTTTTTTTAATTAAACATTATGCTTTCAAATTTCATGTAAAACCCCACAATACTATATATATTTTTTTAATTCTAAAAGCTCACAATTTCTTAGTATTGACAGACACTGCAGTTACTTTTGTAACTGTAAATCTGCTTTCATGCACACAGTTTTTCTGAACATTTGAAGCTTTTAGTTTTCCTCTGAAATAGGGAACATATGATCATTGCTCCATCTGCTGGGCATAAGAGGGATTTACCAATTAGTTAGTGACAAATGTATTAAAGTGTACGTCAAGGCAAAATATTATGCAGTACATTTCTGCAATACATGTAGGTTTCTTAATGCTTCATCCTTGAAAGTACAGCAAAATATTGGTTGGTCTGCAAAAAAAAAATCACTCTTCTCCTAAGTCCTGTTGTGGGCTATAAACACACAGCGTTTATGTGAACTATGTGATTTCAGCCCTGCTGAGTGTCTTTGGGTAAAATACTCAACAATCCCCTCTCTCAGATGTCTTCAACATAAAGGGTACTCATTCTGTAGTCCATTATAAGAACTAGAAGGGATAAATAGCTTCTTTGAGATAACACAGGAATTGTTTGCAGGACACAGGAAAGTTCTGAATTTCTGAAAAGTTCAGCAGTTTTTTTGCACTTATCAAACAAATATAACAAAATGCCTCTAATGGTATATTTAAAGTGATATTTAAGTCTCATTTGTTTTTGTTAAGTATTACGTGTTTGTTATTTTTTATCTGCTCTGTGTAGTGGTTTTGTACAGAACAGCCCTGATCCTCCTCTTCTCGGGTCCCTTACCAGCGCTCCTGGCCCCTCCCTCGTACCAAGTGCCCCCACAGCCAGAAGCTTGCTATGGGGACACCTGAACCAAGCCACTGCTCTGTGTGTTCATTCAGACACAAAGCCACAGCTCGGCACTGCCCCCTCTCTCACTTCATTGGCTCACTGACTTTGACTGACAGCAGCAGGAGCCAATGGCTGCTGTCTTGGCCAGTGAGGGAGAGTCCCCGGACAGCCAAGGCTCTTGTGAAACATTGTTGGATCGGGATGGGGGTTCGGGTTAGTATTTGGGGGGCTGAGGGAGGATGCTGCATGCAGAAGGTTTTATATCCTAATGCATAGAATGCATTATATTAAAAAAAAACTTCTGCCTTTAGAACCACTTTACCAGACCAAAGGTAGAAAATAAGAGACTGTCTCTGTTATGGTTTACATAGTTTTTACGTATTCCTAATTGGTAAAGTGTTATAACCTATAGAATAAGAGACTACACCATCACCAACTGGATTTGTACTAAAATATTTCTTTAAATTCACTACAAAAATGTGTTCGGATTGGAAGACTGGATATATTGGTCAAAATATTAATGTGTCCCAAAAAATGTTGTAAGTGCAAGCAAGTGAGTTGAGTGTGCATGACTTTGCAGCAAACTGCAAGGCAGGACTAGAAATTACAGTTTGAGGAAAAACATTTTAGCAAATGGGATTAACTTTACACTACTTGTAAAAAGGTGCCTGGAGGGCAGCATATATGACTTCAAAAGTTTGTATGGTTTTTGGTTTGCGGGGGTATGATTATACTTGGGGACATTAAAGTAATTGAAAACTCTAAAGGCATTTCCTCCCAGGATTAGTGCAAGCATTATGCATAGCTCTCAACTGACCCTGATTTCGAGGGACTGTCCCTGATTAGGAACAAAGTCCCTCTGCCCCATGGGTCTATCTCTTTGCTTATCCTAGATTTCAAAATTCTCACTAAACTGCTAACTAACAGACTCATGCCAGTCCTTGAGCATTTAATTTCTCCTGATCAGACAGGCATTATACCCAGAAAAAGGCACGGATATCAACCTTTGCAGGGTATTTACACATACGCAACTAGGGCCAGATGTATCCAGCGGAGGGGTTCTTGTTTGTAACTTGTTTGTTAGATCTAGAAAAAGCCTTTGATTCGATAGATTGGAAATATATATCCATGGTATTGGAGGCATATTGGTTTGGTCCCAAGTTCAGGCAGTGGATAAATATTATATACCACAATCCAACTGCAGCCATTAACCAGAGAAAAACACAAGCTCCATCTGAGTGCAGCATAACATGTTTATTGTGGCAGAAGAAGCGTAGGTACTCACACTTAAGAAAGGAGTGTGCTTCATATCCTAACATAAGAGTCCGCTGGGAGGAGGGATGCCTCAGGATGGCCTCGGCGGCTGCCCGATCCTAGGAATGCGGCTGGTAATTGTCAGCCTCTCCACGGCTCTGCAGACAGTCCGGCGGCTTCTCCTGTGCTCGACTTCCGGGTGCAGGGGGGTTGCCAAGGCGACGCGTTTGCGGACAATTTATTAAAATAAAATAGCATAGACTTGGGACTCATTACCGGTGTAAGGCTGTGAACACCTCCATAACTGTAGTTAATTAACCTTTTCCTCAAGAAAAAAGCCAATTTCCCTATCCTGGACACTTCCTGCGTTCCAGGACACAGCTACATACATCACTTCCGGTTTCGGGGGAGAAGGTACTTCCGGCGGAAGTGACATAGGAGATCTATCTGGACCGACTTAGTACGTATAAAAAGTATACTACTCATGCCTCCAATTAGCTCTGATGAAGGGGGGACACCCTAAAAAAAGTGTAAGTGGTTCATCCCACCACGGCCTGCATCAGCAAAGGAAGCCCAGTTGAGAGTTTGGTGGTCCTTGATTGCACATGTTTGCCTGTGTTCCAACTTGTTTTGTGAGTACAATGTGTATGCTATTTTATTTTAATAAATTGTTTTAAAGATGATGAGCTAGGCTGGGCCGCCCTCTGTCCGTTCCTTTTTTAGAATCTGTTCGGGTTACCACGACCTGTTGAGAGTGGCAGCACAGCCGGAACTACGTCCATTCAACCTGAATCGCATTGACAGGATACCCGTTTCAGGATAACCCCTCAAGCGCAGGAGTCATTTGTCTTTTGTACAAGGGTGAGCTTAAATAGGACCGAGGGGGTATCTCCTGGACAACCCCCCCTGCACCCAGAAGTCGAGCACAAGAGAAACCACCGGACTATCTGCAGAGCCGCGGAGAGGCTGACAATTACCAGCCACATCCTAGGTTCGGGCAGCCGCCGAGGCCATCCTGAGGCATCCCTCCTCCTAGAGGACTCTTATGTTAGGATAAGAAGCACACTCCTTTCTTAAGTGTGAGTACCTACGTTTCTTCTGCCACAATAAACATGTTATGCTGCACTCAGATGACGCTTGTGTTTTTCTCTAGCTACTGAACAACACCCTTCTTGCATGAACATATAGCAGCTGTCCCACGAGCCAGCACCCATCTTCTATCAACATACCATTGCATTAGACTTGCCATGCTTTGATGGACTTTTATGCATTTTTCTTATGTATGACATACCCATTGCATTAGACTTGTCACACTGTAATGGTCTCATATGCATTATCCTTTCATGTATGACATTTTCTATTATTGCTCTTGGCCACCCACCCTGTCTCATCACCGATAGGGGTCAGCACAGATCCCCTTTGCGCCAATATATTTATATTTGTTGCAACTGCAGCCATTAAACCTTAACCTTAATTAACGGTCTGACCTGATTTTTTTCCAGGGGTACCGGACAAGGGCGACCAATGTCTCCTGGGCTTTTTGCCTTGCTAACTGAGCCTCTGGCTGTTGCACTAAGGGCCTCACCTGGGGTACATGGTATTCAGGTTGGAAGTAGAGTTGAGCGAACACCTGGATGTCCGGGTTCGGCGGGTCCGGCCGAACTTGAAAAAAAAGTCCAGGTTAGTGACCCGGACTTAACCCGAACTTGACCCCGATCCCGAACCCCATTGAAGTCAAAGGTGACCCGAACTTTTGAGCACTAAAATGGCTCTAAAAAAAACATGGAAAGGGCTAGAGGGCTGCAAATGGCAACAAAAGCTTATTAAGAGTATGGCAAGTGCTCCACAAACAAATGTGGATAGGGAAATAACTTAACATAACATAAAAAAACATAAAAATAAAAAAGAATCATCTTGATCTAGGAGGACGAGGCCCATATGGGGTAGGAGGTTGAGGTGGCTAGGGATGTGGCGGTGTAGGTGGAAGCGGCGGTGGAGGAGGACAAGGTAGCCAACACTGGTTTTTGTTTTTAATTTTATTTCTTTTTAAATTAGGGTACACCCCAAAAGAGTGAGAAATATCAAACATATAATAATGGCTGGTTAAGGCCGGTACACATGTCTATTCTGCATAAGGTACGGACAAGTCCTCTGGGATCCATGCCTGGTTCATTTTAATGAATGTGAGCTTGTCCACATTGGCTCTGGACAGGCGGCTGCGCTTGTCTGTGATAATGCCCCCCAGCCGTGCTAAATACACGTTCAGATAATACACTGGCTGCAGGGCATGCCAGCACCTCCAAGGCATAAAGGGCAAGCTCAGGCCATGTGCCCAATTTGGAGACCCAAAAGTTGAAGGGGGCAGACCCTTTATTCAGTATGTGTATAGTACGTAAGGAATGGTAAGGAACTGTATATGGTATATGGTAAGGAACGGTGATGGCGGCAGGGGGGCTTTTTTCCTCCTTCTGGGTTGAGTCTGGCCTTTGAAAAGGTATGTGTCCCTGGTTGTGGGCCGGGCTCTCCCAAAGCTGTCTAGGTTCTGAGGCCTTCTGGTAGGGAGGGGGCTGCACTGGTCTTGCCAGGGACTGGGATTCTGAAAAGCCTGTGGTGTATGTGCCCCTGGAGTGGCAGTCCAGGGGTGCCATAATTCACGGTGGATGGTAACACTATGAGTATGGCACCAAGGACACTGCACTTCAACCAACTCATCTGTGTTTCTTTTGCTGACCATTGCTTGAGAAGAGGAAAGGAATTTGGTCAGGTGTCTGCTATTGTGCATTTGCTAATGAGACTAGCCCATTAAGGTGTTACAATTTTTGCTGGGGGAGGAGCTGTGAAGGAGTGTGTATATATAGAGAAATACTCATTAGCTGGTCTAATTCATTAGCTGCAAGTACACCATTGCAAGTACAACATTTTAAGTACAGTGAATGAGATATTGCAGGAGATAGTCAGGAGGTAGGCTGGAAGGTGGGAAAAAAAAAAAAAAAGGTAAGATTTGTTTGACTTAAATTTACAAATTTTCTTCTTTTCTTTTTTTTTTTTTCTCTCCTCTTTAAAATGGCAGACTTGGTTCAGTGCAGGAATTGTTTTGCATTTATTTCATGTTCCACTCTTTGGAGATTCGGATGCTGTCAGATCTGTAGACAATTCTCCTTACTGCAGCAGGAAATTGCATTTTTGAAATCAGAGATATTTAAATTATCTGTTAAACAAACTCCATCTGGGACTGCTGCAATGCCACTGCCACAGAGGACCCCCAGAAATGGCAGATGGGTTACTGTAGGTTCAGGAAGACTTAGAGTGGTGGATAGAAGATATGTCCCACAGTCGGTGGTTCTCCAAAATTCATTTGCAGCACTCTCAGAATGTAAGGACAACATGGATATGGACTCAAGCACAGAGGGTGAGAAACCATCGACTCCTATGTCTAATGTATGCAAGACTGCAGCCAAGGACAAAAAAGATAAAGTGAAGTCTCAAAGGAAGCAGCTGTTGCTGGGTGATTCAATCATAAGAAGTGTGGAGCTTAAAGAAAATGGTTTTGTGAGATGTCTCCCTGGTGCTACTGCTAGACGAGATAGAAGACGTATTATTAATATTGTTAAGCAAGCAAAGCAGGAAGGGGACGTGGATGTTCTTGTCCATCTAGGGACAAATGACCTGGCTTGCAATGAAGTGTCAGAGGTGAAAAAATCTTTTATCACACTTGGAAATGACGTACAGGATTTTGCATCCACCATTTCATTTTCTGAAGTTCTGCCTGTGCATAATGTTCAGAATGATAGGCAGAGGCGCATAAAGGAGTTCAACATATGGCTTAGTAAATGGTGTCAAGAGCAAGGATTTGGCTTTGTTTCTCATGATAGCTCTACTTGGAATAGAAAGGAACTGTACAAAAAAGATGGTTTGCATCTTTCTCTCAAAGGAACAAATGTACTTAGTGAACAACTCCAAGAATTTGCTAAAGAGTATTTAAACTAGGAAGGGGGGGCAAAAGAGTGGAATTACAAGAATCCAATTGCCCCCCGAAACAATGCCAGAACAGGTCAGAAGCACAGAGGTTAAGAAATGATAAGCTCAGAGTCCTGTCTACAAATGCTCGCAGTTTAGGTAAAAAAATCAATGAACTTGGGTCAATTATGGCATCTGAGAATGTAGATTTAGTGGCTGTTACGGAGACATGGTTTAATGAAAGAAATGACTGGGACATAACCATACCAGGGTACTCTTTATACAGAAGAGACAGAGAAGGCAAGATAGGAGGAGGAGTGGCCCTGTATGTGAAAGATAGCATTAAATCTAACCTAATACAAGTTGGTGAGGCCAACATAGAGCCAGTTTGGGTTACGTTGCAGTTTGCTAATCATGCAGTAACTCGTGTAGGTGTGATATATAGACCACCTGGTCAAGTTAAAGAACTAGATGATCTACTAGTTGAAGAAATAGCTAAAATGACAATGAAAGGAGAAGTTATCATTATGGGAGATTTCAATCTTCCAGATATAAACTGGAAAACCAAAATAGCAAGTTCTACCAGGAGTACAGATATTCTAAATTCCCTACTGGGGTTGTCTCTGCAACAAGTGGTTGAGGAGCCAACCCGGAGGGAGGCCATTTTGGATCTGGTATTCACAAATGGGGATTCGGTATATGATGTCATTGTAGGCGAAACCTTGGGATCCAGTGATCACCAGTCAGTGTGGTTTAATATAAGAACTGTGAAAGAGTCGCACCACACAAAAACAAAAGTTTTAGATTTTAGAAAAACAGACTTTTCAAAAATGAAATTAGTCATAAATGAGTCCTTATCAGACTGGAACGGATTACATGGAGTCCAGGAGAAATGGGACTACTTAAAAGGTGCATTATTGAAGGCAACAGAAAAGTGCATTAGACTTGTCAGTAAAAGCAAAAAAAGGAAGAGACCACTGTGGTACTCAGCAGAAGTGGCCCAAATCATTAAAAATAAAAAGCTAGCATTTTGTAATTATAAAAAAACCCAGAGCAATGAAGATAAGGAAATCTACAAGATTAGGCAGAAAGAGGCCAAGCAAGTTATAAGAACTTCTAAAGCGCAGGCAGAAGAAAAACTAGCTCAGTCTATGAAAAAGGGGGATAAGACATTCTTCAGATATATAAATGAAAAAAGGAAATTAAAACAAGGAATAACTAAATTAAAAACAAAGGACGGAAGGTATGTAGAAGAGAATAAAGGGCTAGCCGACTGCCTTAATGAATACTTCTGTTCAGTTTTTACAGAAGAAAAAGAAGGAGAAGGACCTCCACTTGAAAGGATGACTAATGAATCGTTTGATGCATGTGTCTTTACAGAGGAAGACGTTCTAAGATTGCTGTCTAAAGTGAAGACAAATAAGTCACAGGGTCCTGATGAGATACACCCAAAATTATTAAAAGAGCTTAGTGGTGAGCTGGCAAAACCATTAACAGATTTATTTAACCAATCATTAGCAACAGGAGTCGTCCCGGAAGATTGGAAATTGGCAAATGTCGTGCCCATTCACAAGAAAGGTAGTAGGGAGGAATCGAGCAACTATAGACCAGTGAGTCTGACATCAATAGTAGGCAAATTAATGGAAACCCTATTAAAGGATAGGATTGTGGAACATCTTAAATCCCATGGATTGCAAGATGAAAAACAACATGGGTTTACTTCAGGGAGATCATGTCAAACAAATCTTATAGACTTTTTTGACTGGGTGACTAAAATAATAGACGGTGGAGGTGCAGTAGACATTGCATATCTAGATTTTAGTAAGGCTTTTGACACTGTCCCACATAGAAGACTTATCAATAAACTGCAGTCATTGAGCATGGACTCCCATATTGTTGAGTGGATTAGGCAGTGGCTGAGTGACAGACAACAGAGGGTTGTAGTCAATGGAGAACATTCAGAACAAGGTCATGTTACCAGTGGGGTACCTCAGGGATCTGTACTGGGACCAATTTTGTTTAATATCTTCATAAGTGATATTGCAAAAGGCCTCGATGGTAAGGTTTGTCTTTTTGCTGATGACACAAAGATATGTAACAGGGTTGATGTTCCTGGAGGGAAAAGCCAAATGGAAAAGGATTTAGGAAAACTAGAAAAATGGTCAGAACTCTGGCAACTGAAATTTAATGTGGATAAGTGCAAGATAATGCACCTGGGACGTAAAAACCCAAGGGCAGAATATAGAATATTTGACACAGTCCTGACCTCAGTATCTGAGGAAAGGGATTTAGGAGTAATTATTTCAGAAGACTTAAAGGTGGGAGGACAATGTAATAGAGCAGCACGAAATGCCAGCAGAATGCTTGGATGTATAGGGAGAGGTATAAGCAGTAGAAAGAGAGAAGTGCTTATGCCGCTGTACAGAACACTGGTGAGACCTCACTTGGAGTATTGTGCGCAGTACTGGAGGCCATATCTCCAGAAGGATATAGATACTCTAGAGAGAGTTCAGAGAAGAGCTACTAAACTAGTACATGGATTGCAGGAAAAAACTTACCAGGAAAGGTTAAAGGACCTTAACATGTATAGCTTGGAAGAAAGAAGAGACAGAGGGGATATGATAGAAACTTTTAAATACATAAAGGGAATCAACTCGGTAAAGGAGGAGAGCATATTTAAAAGAAGAAAAACTACCACAAGAGGACACAGTTTTAAATTAGAGGGGCAAAGGTTTAAAAGTAATATGAGGAAGTATTACTTTACTGAGAGAGTAGTGGATGCATGGAATAACCTTCCTGCAGAAGTGGTAGCTGCAAATACAGTGAAGGAGTTTAAGCATGCATGGGATAGGCATAAGGCTATCCTTCATATAAGATAGGGCCAGGGACTATTCATAGGATTCAGATATATTGGGCAGACTAGATGGGCCAAATGGTTCTTATCTGCCGACACATTCTATGTTTCTATGTTTCCTACACACGTTTTTCACACCTGCCTCTAGGGCCGGGCCTTTTGGTCAGGAGTCAGGACCAGAGGAATTTTTTATTCCTGGCTGAAGGGCCTGCCATAGTATTGCAACGTTGCACTAACCTTGCACTTCTCCGCTATCCCTTTCCCCACTTTTATGTGTTGTGTGTCTCACGTTTTGTGTTTTTTATTGTGGCGGTACACTTTATTTTGCACAGTGTGATTAGTAGGGTGTAGGTCCTTGGGCCTGTCCCTGAAAGTCTTGGGAGGGGGTGGATATGGCCTTCTGGCTTGGTTCGCCCTCTCTCATGGGGTCTCTCTTCGGGAGAGCCCCACCTAGTACTTGGGGTGGTCTGTTTCAGCAGACCTCCTAAAGAACGGGGCTGCCTGGTTTCGGCCAGGTTAGCCAGTGTAAGTACCCCAGTCCCTGTCAGGAACCTTGCGCCCCGGGGGATCAGGGTCAGGGACCATGTGTACACCCTGTGCACTTTTTATGCACCCACCAGGTGAAAGTCTGAGTGTGTTCACACACCACGGGCTTAAAAAAAGAAAAAGAACAGCTGGTGGTCCTGGTTCTTGTGGCGTGCCGACAGAGATTTTCCATAATTCATACATGCTAACCCTGCCTTCTGAGGTGCTGGCGGTGCCATGGCTGCTTTGGTGACCTCCTCCTCCTCTGCCTTCACCTTGTGCTTCCACTGTGCCCCCGCTGTCAGGTGGGAATGCCACCAGCATCGCTTCTGGACATTTTGGCTAAGATCAAGTGTAGTATCTGTTGTTATCAGTTAAATCAGTAATCAGTAAAACTGCCTGCTGTTGTTTACCCCTGGCTGTGCTGAAGTTGGTGGTGAAGGTGTTACACTGACCAGATGCGGAGGCGTTAGATGATGAGGATAAGGAAGCGGAGTAGGAGGAGTTAGCAATAGGAGGCAAACTGAAGCGCCCTGCAATCCTCGGTGGTGGAAGGAGATGTGCCAAACAAATTTAAAGGGTGTATCTCACAGTAACATAATCAGCAAACGCTGCAAAATTATTAATTTTCCCCTAAATGGGTGTTTATTGAATAGCAGAATAGAACAACAGTATGTAAAGGGTGTATCTCACATGTACACATACAGACTCGGCCGCAATTTAATATTTTTTCCCCTAAATGGGTGTTTATTGAATAGCAGAATAGAACAACAGTATCCAAAGGGTGTATCTCACACGTACAGATACAGACTAGGCCGCAATTTAATATCTTTCTTTCCCCTAAATGGGTGTTTATTGAATAGCAGAATAGAACAACAGTATCCAAAGGGTGTATCTTACACATACAGATACAGACTAAGCCGCAATTTAATATATTTCTTTCCAATAAATGGGTGTTTATTGAATAGCAGAATAAAACAACAGTATCCAAAGGGTGTATCTCACACGTACAGCTACAGACTAGACCGCAATTTAATATTTTTTCCCTAAATGGGTGTTTATTGAATAGCGGCATAGAACAACAGTATACAAAGGGTGTATCTCACAATAACATATGCAGACTCGGCCGCAATTTAATTTTTTTTCCCTAAATGGGTGTTTATTGAATAGCAAAATAGAACAACAGTATCCAAAGGGTGTATCTCACACGTACAGCTACAGACTAGGCCGCAATTTATTATTTTTTCCCTAAATGGGTGTTTATTGAATAGCGGAATAGAACAACAGTATCCAAAGGGTGTATCTCACAGTAACGTATGAATGAAAATGTTTTATTTTTCCCTTTAATTGGTGATTTTTGAAGAGCAGATTAGAACACAGCAGTGTCTAAAGGCTTTATCTCACAGTAACATATAAAATAAAAAATGAAAAAAATAATTCCCTTTAAATTGGTGATATTTGAATAGCAGATTAGAACAGCACTGTGTATAAAGGTTGTATGTCACAGTAACGTATGAATGAAAAACTGAAAAATATTTATTTTTCCCTTAAATTGGTGATTGGTGATTTTTGAATAGCAGATTAGAACATAGCAGTGTCTAAACGCTGTATGTCACAGTAAAGTATGAATAAAAAACTGAAAAATAATTATTTTTCCCTTAAATTGGTGATTTTTTGAATAACACATTAGAACACAGCAGTGTCTAAACTCTGTATGTCACAGTAAAGTATGAATAAAAAACTGAAAAATAATTATTTTTCCCTTAAATTGGTGATTTTTGAATAGCACATTACAACACAGCAGTGTCTACATGCTGTATGTCACAGTAAAGTATGAATAAAAAACTGAAAAATAATTATTTTTCCCTTAAATTGGTGATTTTTGAATAGCAGATTAGAACAGCAGTGTCTAAACGCTGTATGTCACAGTAAAATATGAAGGAAAAAATGTTTGTTTGTTTTTTTAATCCAGATTAAGCAGACACATATGCACTGAGCTTGCATTAAATGCCTGCTGCACGCCGCCCACCTAACAGACTGATAAATGTTTTTTTTTTTCTCCCTCCTCCTCACTGGGCTCAGGTCAGGGCAAACAAATCGTGCACTGCACCCCCACACAATAAAATCGATGTAGATCGCTGTCCTGTGTCCTATTCTTTCCCTGAAAGCAATCTCCAGCCTGCCCCTACAATAATCTCTTATCTCTCCCTCAAATAAGCAGCAGCAGGAACCAGCTTATATAGAGGCTAGGTCACATGCTGCACTGGCCAATCACAGCCATGCCATTAGTAGGCATGGCTGTGATGGCTTCTAAGGGCACACTAGTTAAACGCTTGTTGATTGGCTGCCCTGCAGCTGTTGAAACCACGTCATTAAAACCGCGCCAAAACATCCGAACAACGGCCCGTATCCCGAATATATAGTAAAATGTTCGGGTCCGTGTCCGGGTACCGAAAACCCAAAAGTCCGGTACGATCCCGAACAATACAGTCCGTGTTCGCTCAACCCTAGTTAGAAGCCTAACAGAAAAGGTGGCATTATATGCAGATGATATGGTGCTATTTTTGAGTGATTCTAATGCTTCTCTGACAGCGGCGTTGTCCATCTTGAATTCCTTCGCTGGCTTCTCAGGGTTAAAAGTGAATTGGAGCAAATCCCTTTAAGAATACCCACTCCACCCTGCAGGGTTGCGACGAACTGCCCCTTACAGTAGGTAGACAGAGTTAAATACCTAGGCATTCATATTTCTAATTCAGTCTCAGACTTCATTGCCTTAAATGTCACCCTTTTATTACAGGCATTGAAGTATAGACTGCATGCTTGGCTAAACTTACCCTTGACACTCATTGGGAAAGTCAACCTACTAAAAATGAAGTTCCTGCCGTTATTCCTATATGTATTTCCTAATTCACCAGTGGGGATTCCGAAATATATATTCCCTTGATATCCTTCATGTAGTAGATTATTTTGGCTGGTTATGATATGTCTGGGGTTGTGTCCAGGATATATACGTTGAAATGGTGCTGTACACATGAACGAATGTCAGCCTAATTCTGACTCTTTGTCATGGTGACTTGTTGGGAGAACACTGGTGCTGGGAGTCAGAACTGTGGAATTCTCTTATGTTCCTCTAGCCTGAAAAATATGGGAAGGTTGCAATATTCCTATATACACATGTTAACCTCTGAGCTATGCTATGTGCCTTGTGCTGAAGCTTTGTTAGTGTAAAGTATATAGTATATAGTAGCCTGATGTTCAGGCTGTTTTGACTGTCTGTATGGTCTTTTACGTTTGTAATTTTCTAAAAAACTGCAATAAAAAGAATTAAAAAAAAAAAAAAAAGTTCCTCTGTCCTCCTTTCCTCCCATTTGTCCCCCGTTTTGTTCTGATATATATAGTTGTATATAAAATGCACTTTTTATCTTTCAAAACGTGATTCCCAGTGCTAATCCTTTAATCCAATTTCTAAATTGCTGCATTTGTAAATTTTGAAAGCCAGTATAAAGGAATAGTACTAGCAAAAAATAGCACTTGTAGGTTTAACTAATCTTTTTTTTTTTGTATAGTTCTCCTTTAGGAGGTGTGACAGGGGGAGAGGGGGGGGGGTCTGTCCTATGCCTACATAATTTTGTTAATAGGTGTCCCTCGTTCCCATCTCAAAAAGTTGTAAGGTATGCATTACGTGGTGGCATGGCTCCTATTCTATTCACAACTGGTCCATGTAGAGGTTTTGCTTCTATGTCAATTTTTTAAGAGGAATTGGCTGCATCTTTAAAGTGGATATCTACACTCACTTGAGGCAAGGGATGAAACCAACTAGTTTGTTGAACACCTGTACATTAAGTGCCATGAATGTTGCCTGTTGATCTTTCCAGTATGAGCTTTCCTTTCAATTTCCTAGCTTAGGACACATGTAGGCAGGTGCCTACAAAAGGTTAACATGTCTTTATGTGTAAGCACTTGTTTTTCCTGGCTGTACTCATTTCCTCATGTTTGTTTAGCCAGACAGGTGCCAAATGTTACAATGTTTTAAAGATTTACTGTGTCCTTAGGTTGACTCTTGTGCTTGAAGTACCCATGCTGTAAAGGGTTAACATTTTTCCAGCAAGGTTGCCATCCCCTACAGGTCAACCAACATAAAAGGGCCTGACTCCAAGCCCCTGGGTCCAGCCCTAGGGAAATACTTCCAAAAATGTAGCTGATTACTCTGCTCAAATGATCACCCCCTTTGAGGGGGGGGGGGGTCAGGAAACCAATTAGAGTTACTGGTGAGGGTCTCCAGCCTGGGGGCCTTGTGGACTTGTAGTTGTTTATCATGGACTTACTGCCTTTATCGATTACTGCCAATCATGAACACTAAGGGACTTACACTACCTCTTGTGGATTGTTGCCCAAATTGACTCTTCCCTATAAGGGACTTCCCTTCTGCATAAGGTATGTACACTTTATGGGGCACTAGAAGAGCTTTGTATAGGAAATGTCTCTTGAGAACTGTACTGTTATCAGCAACTACCTCAGAAATGGATATTGTTTGTTTACTTGCAAGCTCTGAAGTCTTCTAAAGGGGTGCATGCACAGTGTATCAAAAGAACAGGGCTTGCAACACGACGAGGGGTCTGAGTTGGAGGAAAATACAGAACATTGGTCTAACACGCAGTACTATACATAGTAAGTTAATTTTATGTTGTTAAGAACTGCAGTATCTGTGTCACATCTAGGCCAGATCTAGCTTGTTTGCTGTGGGGGTGCAGAAAAAAATATCAGGGGGGCAGAGGATAGGAGGTCAGCAGGGCAAAGGACAGGGGGCAGCTGAGCAGTATACAGGGAGTCAGCAGGGCAAAGGATGGAAGATCAGCAATGGATGAGCCAAGGACAGGGGTAAGTAGGGTGGATGACAGGTGGTAAGTGCAGTAGGTGAGGGGGAGCTGTGTACAGTGCTGGGACAAGAACGAAGCTTAGCAGCCAGGCAGAGCATCCAGGGTGGAGGGGCAGGGTCAGGGGGATTTGGGGGGGTTCAGCCCACTCCAGCACCCCCTAGATTTAGTCATGAGTTACATGCAAGCCAGCCAATATGCCAGAAGACCGGTGACATGGCACAGGTGATGGCCACTCCGGTAGTGGAGGTGGTAAGCGCTTGGCACCTCCACTGGCAGACAGTTCCCCACTCTTGGGACTGGACCCATGGCACAGAGAAACTAGGGACCTAGCCTTAAGTCACAGAAGAGGAGAGATTCTGTGGAGCCTGCCCCAGGTGAGAGAGAAAGCGTGAAGATTGGAGAGAGTGTATTTCCTATATCCCTTAGCAACCATGGGACTAGTCACTGGGAGAGAGGTGACACAAACTGCTGGATTGGTGGAGAGCGGTACAGGCTCAGCAGTACTGGTCCCTAAATGCTGCAGTCCTGGAAGTGTTGTCCTTTAACAGAGAGAGAAGTGTCAAGTGTAACAGCCACAGATCAAGAGAGTTAACTGTAAAGTGCTACCCACTTCTAAGTTGGTGTGTCGCCTTAATGTTGATTTCACATGAAAGCAGCCCCTGGGTGTGCATGACAGGCATTAGCAGGTGCAGTTCTTCAATGTTCCCACCAGCCCCGTCCACACACATGGTATCTGTGAGCCTCTGTGATGCTCATGCACAAAGCAGAATATTGAGAAGATGAGAAGAAACAGAGAGGCATGCACCATGGCATGCCATGGTTTAATTATATTTTAAACTAGATGAAAACCCTAACTGAAAGATGTGTGTATGCCAAAGCACTGTGGGGTTGATTTTCTAAAACTGGAGAGTGCAAAAGCTCTGCAAAGAAACCAGTCAGCTTCCAGCTTTTTATTTTTGTCAAAGCCTATTTGAACAAGCTGTACAGCTGCACCAGATTTTGTGTCAACAATGGGCATTACCACTTGTAGTTTCCATCAGAAGCCTATAATGTGGCTTGGTGCACCCAGTGAAGAAGAAGAATAGATATGACAATATTTCCAAATGGTGATTGCCAGGGGGAGTCTCAATCTCCATTTGGAAATATTGTCAAATCTATTTTTAGCTAATTTGTAAGTACCAGAGCCCCCCTGGCGGCTTTTGAGGTTAGAATTACCCATGCCTGATGTTTAATCGTAAAGGTACTATACATGCATCTACTCCTGAAAAGTGAACAAAGAGTCACAAAACGCATCGAGTTTATGGATGCAATTTTTGTTTCAATTATGTATTGCCAGTTGGATTTTATATGGTAAACACTATATTTAATTATGTATGAAATGCATTAATATAGGTTTATTACCAATTAGCTTGTTACCATTTTATTCTCTTTTTGTATGCAATATTTATTCATTCATTAACCACTTCAATACTGGGCACTTTCACCACTTCCTGCCCAGGCCAACTTTCAGCTTTCAACGCTGTCGTACTTTGAATGACAATTGCGCAGTCATGCAATGCTGTACCCAAACAACATTTTTTTTTGAGACAGATAGAGATTTCTTTTGGTGGTGTTTGATCACCACTGCATTTTTTATTTTTTTGCTAAACAAACGAAAAAAGATTGAAAATTTAGAAAAAAAAGTTTTCCTTAGTTTCTATTAAATTTTTCTTAAAATAAGTAATTTTTCTCCTTCACTGATGTGCACTGATAATGCTACACTGATAGGCTTCACTGATCGGCGGCACTGATATGCAGCACTGATGGATACTCATAGGCAGCACTTATGGGCACTGATAGGCGGCACTTATGGGCACTGATAGGTGGCACTGATAGGCAGCTCTCATGTGCAATAATGGGTAGCACTGCTGGGTGGCACTGATAGGCGGCACTGATGGGAACTGGCAAGCATCAATGATGGGCACTGAAAGGCAGCACTGATGGGCACTGACTGGCATCATAAGCCATAGGTCATCAACAGCCAGGCTGTGAGGTACAGGAACAATAGGCAGAGGCAAAGTCAGGAGACAAGCCAGGATACCTTTTTGAGCCAGTACATATTAATGCCTACTACACTTTTGTATAGTACATTGGGGTCATTCAGCTATGATGGTCCCATCTACCAAACCCTCATGCCCTGAACTGCATTAGGGTTAAAATACATTTTACAAGTGAGTGCTCTGAGATGGCTCTGGGCAGGGAGTGTAGTTGCACAATTTGAGTGAAAATGTCCACAGTGGAAGGCATCATGTTTAAACTGGAGAGGGTTCAGAGTGTTTCCCAGTGACATGAGTACATGAGTGCTCTATCATATTGGAGGTGATTACTTTGCCACTGGTCTAGAAAGTTTTAGACTAAGTATCTCTTATTCCAAGGAGCTATGGTTGGGTTTTTAATACTGTTTTTTTTTTTTTTTTTGGTTGAACCAGATGGACTTGTGTCTTTTTTCAACCTGACTAACTATGTAAATATGTAACTATGTATATATACACGGGAGCTTCCCAGTCTATCCATTTGGGGGTCTAAGGCCTCATGCACACTGGACGTTTTTACAGCTGCTGTTTTTTTCTGCAGCCAGTAAACTCCCCAGCATGTTATCCTATGTGTCCATGCACACATAGACTGTTATCAGCAGTTTTTGGCAGGGGTGTTTTCTGGCTGGGAAAACCCCCCAGAACTAGTGGGTTTTGAGAGGAGCTTTTATCAGAGTTAGAGCATTTTTACGGCTACAAAAAAACCTCTTAAAATCCACTAGTTCGGGGGGTGGTTTCCAGCCTGAAAACGCCCCTGCCAAAACCTGCTGAAAACAGCTTATGTGTTTATGGACACATAGGATAACATGCTGGGGAGTTTATTGGCTACAGAAAAAAACATCTGATGCCAAAAGCAGCAGCTGTAAAAACTTCCAGTGTGCATGAGGCCTTACGAACAATCACAAGTACTCATTTTAAAGGCTTAAATATAAGTGACTATTAACCACTTGCCGACCGCCGCAAGAACATATACTGCGGCGGTCAGCCCCTCACAGGCAAATTGACTTAGGGGTACGTCACTAGCCTGTGAGGCTCTGGGGAGCGAGCGTGCGCCGCCGGATGCGCGCTCCCGCTCGGTCACGGACCCCCCGGGCGTGTGCCCGGCGGACCCGATGTCCGCCGGGCACTCGCGATCGTCCGTTACACCGGGAGAAAGGCAGGCAGCTAATGTAAACAAGCCGCCTGTCATTCTCCCCTGTGTAAAAATAGTGATCATACGGTTCTACTATGTAGGACTGTTGATCACTGTTCTTACACCTCAAGCCACAACCAATCACAGTTAGAATCATGCCCCTAGGGACACATGTCAGTAAGCACCAGGCATACATTAACCCCTCCCTCTCAGAAAAAGTTAACCCCTTCACTGTCAGTGTCATTTTTACAGTAACAGTGCATATGTATAGCACTGATTACTGTAGTAATGTCACTGGTAACCCCAAAAGTGTCAAAAATGTCAGTCAAGGGTCCGATCTGTCCGCCGCAATGTCGCAGTCCCGCAAAAAAAATCGCAGATCGCCGCCATTGCGCGTTAAAAAAAAACAACAAAAATGACAAAAATCTTTCCCTTAGTTAGTAAACGCAATAACTTTTGCGCAAACCAATCAAAATACGCTTTTTGCGATTTTTTTTACCAAAAATATGTAGCATAAAACAAATTGGCCTAAGATGTTAAAAAAATTTGATTTTTACATTTTTTTGGAGGGAATATTATATAAAAAAATGTGAAAAATATTGTTATTTTTTCAAAATTGACGCTCTTTTTTTGTTTATAGCGCATGATCAAAAAATCGCACAGGTGATCAAATACCACCAAAAGAAAGCACTGTTTGTGGGAAAAAAAGGACGTCAAATTCGTTTAGGTACAGCATCGCACGACCGTGCAATTGTCCGCTAAAGTCACGCAGTGCCGAATCTGAAAATAGGCCCTGGTCAGGAAGGGGGTAAAATCATTTTTTAATAAACTTTGAGTGGAACGTACTTCACCATGTTTGGCCTTTGTTCTTATGCCTGAGGGGACTCGGATCATACACTAAGGACCATTATAAGGATCTATCCCAACAAATTTTTGTGTCCAAGCTGGTGAGGCAAGCTGTAATTTATGATTGAACTGAGGCTGACCGAGCGTTTTGTGGTGAGTAGATTACTACAAGGGGGTGAGCACCCGGATTGATTCAGCGGAGCACAATTATTTTAATACTTTGATGGCTATTTTATGGACTTTTTTTAATTACAATAGTTATATTATCATGTTTTATTTATTAGCACATTATTTATGGATTTTTAACAATATGTTTTAAGTAATTTATAGCATTACTGATTAAGCATATTGTGAGATTCACATATCTTATATTTGCACATTGTTTGCACATTTGCACTAATTGATATATTTTGCACAATTTTGCATTGGTTTTAAGTAGCAGCGCTGCAACACTGGTTTCACATTTATTTATTATTTAAAGGCACATGCACTTTAATTTGCAGCAAGCAGCTATTGCACAGACACTTTAGAGTGTTATTTCTTATATTTTCACACCATAAGCGCAAGGTTTTTTCACTGCTTTACCCCCTTTAAAATAACCATATTTTGTTGCTTTGATGCCTGAAATTAGTTTTTGTTTTATCTAGCTGTATTTATTTGGTGCAACCTATAACATCCAAGTGAAATATATAAAACCAACATGTCAGAAAAAAAAGAAAATTCAAACACAGAATAACTGAGTTGGAAAAAGGATCATTCCCTTGGGTCAGTATTTTTTTGAACCACCTTTTGCTTTTGTAGCACTGCCCCCTTGGGGGTTGCTTGTAGTTGCATGTTCTTCTGTGCCGCCTTGACCCTGTGAACTGTCCAATCCTCCTGACTCTCTAGGTTCAGATATGTTGTGTATACCTTTAAATGACACACTGGCACAATGCAGATCTGTTTTAACTCTTTAGATTTACTTTACTTAAAGAAAGGCTTAAAGGAGCTATTAACCAACTAGGCCCTAGATAAACCTCCAGGACTTGTTGAAACAATATTAGGAAAACTGTTAAATAACCATTTTCAGTAACAAACAAATAACACCAATATACACAGTTTCAGACAGTAGTGAATGGATCTCTCAGAAAAACTATAAATTGCTATGTGGAATACTCCTACCAAAGGGGAACCCTGGGCCGGCCTATAGTACCTGTATTCTAATGAGATGAGATGAGGTAATCTAGATATCAGTAGCGTGTCCCCTTTAACCACTTGCCGACCACCGCAAGTACATATACTGCAGCGGTAAGCCCCTCCTGGGCAAGTGACGTACCGGTACGTCACTTGCCCACGAGCCTCTAGGGGGCAAGAGCGCGCTGCCGGAGGCGCGCTTACACCCCCGCTCGTTCCCTGACATCCCCGCGCGCGTGACCGGTGGCTCCGATGTCCGCCGCCCACTCGTGATCTCCCGCTGGAGAGGGAGAAAGGCAGGCGGCTAATGTAAACAAAGCCGCCTGTCATTCTCCCTGGTGTAACTGCAGAGACTATACGATCCTGCTCTGTAGGATCGTATGTCTCTGTGGTTACATCACAAGCCACGCCCCTTGACAGTTAGAATCATGCCCCTAGGGACACGCTTAACCCCGTGATCACTAATAAAGTTAACCCCTTCCCTGCCAGTGTCATTTTTACAGTAACAGTGCATATTTCTAGCACTGATTACTGCAATAATGTCACTGGTACTCCCAAAAGTGTCAAACATGTCAGTCAGGGGTCCGATCTGTCCGCCGCAATGTTGCAGTCCCGCAAAAAAAAATCGCAGGTCGCCGCCATTACTAGTTAAAAAAAAAACAATAAAAATGACATAAATCTTTCCCTTAGTTAGTGAACGCAATAACTTTTGCGCAAACCAATCAAAATCCGCTTATTGATATTTTGTTTTACCAAAAATATGTAGCAGAAAACAAATTGGCCTAAAATGTTAAAAATTTTTGATTTTTACATTTTTTTGAGAATTTCATATAAAAAAATTTGAAAAATATTGTTATTTTTTCAAAATTGTTGCTCTTTTTTTGTTTATAGCGCAAAAAGTAAAAATCACACAGGTGATCAAATACCACCAAAAGAAATCTCTGTTTGTGGGAAAAAAAGGACGTCAATTTCATTTAGGTACAGTGTCGCACAACCGCCCATTTGTCCGTTAAATTCGCGCAGTGCCGAATCGCAAAATAGGCCCTGGTCTTTGAGCAGCCAAATCCTCCGGGGCTTAAGTGGTTAAAAGCAATAAAATATCAATGTTCAAAATGCAAGGCCTTGCTATTATCTTCAGTTGGAGCTCAAAGAACTAAGGATTCCCGAATGCAGCACAATGTGAGAAAAGCAATGCAAGATAGCTGGTCATGACTAATAATTATCCTCTAATCGATCCAGATGTAGGGTATCTGTATACAGTGTTCAAAGGGATGTAGTAGTAGCTGATAACTGGATTTTGAGCAGGTGCTCTCTCATTAATCCTGATGACCATTTTATAGCTCCTTGAAGATCAAGCAAAGTTAACTCTCCACGCTGTGAGACACTGAGATGGCTGTGCCCGGCTGATTTAGTGAGTCCCACCGACTCTGATATGATCAGCGATGCTGCAGGGATGTCTGTGACGTAGCGAGCATTGTCTGTCCCGCCTGGGCTGAGTCTGCCAACAGCTGGGTGTTGTGCAGTGGGCCACAGTCCTCTCTCTCTCTGCATCGGACCGATGCATACACAATGAATCACAGGAAGCAAGAGAGCGTGGGCCTGGTCATTAGATCTCTTTATAGTCTCTCCCACAATTCTCCCCTGGAGCGAATGGCCTACTGAGAGGTGTAGTCCATAAACAGTTCAGCAGTGCAGTAATATTTTTTCAGAAGACTACAGTTCCCACAATGCTCCCTTCCCATTTCAGGAGTATGATGCAAGAAATCTGAGACTAACACTAGGGGAGTATGGAGACAGTCTAGGAAGCAGTGGACAAGTCTGCAACATCAGATAGTAAAGGGGGGGGGGGGTAACCGCGCTAAATAATATTAAATCAAAGCAGCAACTTAAAGTGTGACAAACACCCAAGAGAAATATTATAAAAAAAGCTGCGCTATAAATTAAGTGCAATAGTCCATATAAAGTCCCATTGTAGAAAATATGAAACGTAAGTAAAAAACAAAGCAAAAAGTTTCTATTTTTTTATATGCACACGTATGACGTATTGAGTGCATCTGGTCACCTGAGGCTGAAATTCATCTAAAGTGTCTTCCTCAATCCTTGATCACATGGTGGATCCGGAGAATATTTATCATTTAATCAGGTGTTTGAATCAGTTCCTTCTGGTAAGCAGTTTGCACACTTATCATTATTAATCCTTATATTGAGGAGCTGCACTTCAGTTTGGATGCACCTACTATATACGGACTATTTGGACACTTTTTGCTTTGTTTTTCACTTACGCTGCAACATCAGATGACTGTAGTCTGCTCCCGGCTACATCCTCCCCCACTTGAAAATCTTTGGTCCCCAAAGACAGGATATAATTTCATTAAAATAATTATTAATATATAAAAAGAGTTGCAAATAATAAATCGGCTAACCATAGCCTACAGTAGCAAATAGCTGACTAATATAAGGCTTTTTCAACAATAAACTATACAAGTCATCAGATTAAGTTAGATCACTTTGATACTGGGCCAATAATAGATTAGTGATCCACCCAGAAGTGTCAGAGTGTAGGGCAGGGTTATCCTCGACCAAAGGTTCAGTAGAAGAAACTGGCACTTGACTAGAACATTGAGCTGTAGAGATGAGTTCATTAAACTTTTTCCAAGAGTGTATGTTAGTCTCTTAGGTGGACAGATTTCCTGTCTAAGCCTTGAATAAATATCTTCTACAGCTTCAGGCTCACAATCCAGACCCCAAAAACTAAAACCAGGCTCTGGCTCTTCTAAACTACTGGGAGCAATCTCTCTTCCTTCACCTCGAGTGCAGGGGAATGGATCTTCTCCAAAATTTGGAACTTCAAAGTTGTCAGCTGGCTCTGGTTTAACGCCTTCAACAGTTTACACAACCGTTTCGCTAATTTAGTTTCCAGATTCTGACCCTGATCTGAATGTAGTTGGTGAGGTAAGTCGTAGTGAATAGAGTTGAGCGGACACCTGGATGTCCATGTTCGGTGGGTCTGGCCGAACTTGAAAAAGAAGTCCGGGTCCGTGACCTTTTCTGAACTTGACCCGGACACTGAACCCCATTAAAGTCAATGGGGACCCGAACTTTCAGGCACTAAAATGGCTCTAAAAAAACAATGGAAAGGGCTAGAGCGCTGCAAATGGCAGCAACATGTAGTTAAGAGCATGGCAAGTGCTCTGCAAACAAATGTGGATAGGGAAAACTTAAAACAACAAAAAAAAAACAGAAAAATAAAACAATTTTCTTCATCTGTGAAGGATGAGGCCCATATGGAGTAGGAGGGAGGTTGAGGTGGCGGTGGATGTGGCGGTGTAGGTGGAAGCGGCGGTGGAGGGGGACGAGGTAGCCAACACTGCTTTTTTTTAGTCATTTTAAATTAGGGTACACCCAAAAAGAGTGAGAAAGATCAAAAATATAACAATGGCTGGGTAAGACCGGTATCCATCTCTATTCTGCACAAGGTACGGAAAAGTCCTGTGGGATCCATACCTGGTTCATTTTAATGAATGTGAGCTTGTCCACATTGTCTCTGGACAGGCGGCTGCGCTTGTCTGTGATAACGCCCCCAGCCGTGCTAAATACACGTTCAGATAATACACTGGCTGCAGGGCACACCAGCACCTCCAAGGCGTAAAGGGCAAGCTCAGGCCATGTGCCCAATTTGGGGACCCAGAAGTTGAAGGGGGCAAACCCGTCATTCACTACATGTAGGCGTGTGCACACATACTGCTCCACCATGTTGGTGAAATGCTGCCTCCTGCTAAGACGTTCCATATGAGCTGCTGGTGCTGCTGTTTGTTGTGGCGTGCTGAAAAAGATTTTCCACATTTCGGCCATGCTAACCCTGCCTTCTGAGGTGCTGGCGGTGCCCTGGTTGCGTTGGCGACCTCTTCCTCCTCCTCCTCTGCCTTGACCTTGTGCTTCCACTGTGGCCCCGCTGTCAGGTGGGAATGCCAGCAGCATCGCGTCTACCAACGTGCGCTTGTACTACACATCTTGCGATCACGCTCCAGTGAGTGAATTAAGGACGGTACGTTGTTCTTGTAACGGGGATCCAGCAGCGTGGCCACCCAGTAATCAGCACAAGTTAGAATGTGGGCAACTCGGCGGTCGCTGTGGAGACACTGCAGCATGTAATCACTCATGTGTGCCAGGCTACCCAGAGGCAACGAAAGGCTGTCCTCTGTGGGAGGTGTATCGTCTGTGTCTTCTGTATCCCCCCAGCCACGCACCAGTGATGGCCATGAGCTGGCCTGGGTGCCACACTGCTGTGAACATGGTTCCATCTCCTCCTCCATCTCCTCCTCCATCTCCTCCTCCTCATCCTCAAGAACTGTGCCCCTGCTGGACAATTGTGTACCTGGCGTTTGTGGGTGCAGGAACCCACCCTCGGAGCCACTTGTGAATGACTGCCCTAAAAGCCATGGAAATGATCCCTCTTCCTCCTCCTCCTCCTCCTGTGCAACATCCTCTTCCATCATCGCCCGATGCGTTTTTTCAAGGAGGCATAGAAATGGGATAGTTAAGCTGACAACGGCGTCATCGGCACTGGCCATGTTGGTGGAGTACTCAAAACAGCGCAACAAAGCACACAGGTCTCGCATGGGGGCCCAGTTATTGGTGGTGAAGTGGTGCTGTTCCACAGAGCGATTCACGTGTGCGTGCTGCAGCTGAAACTCCACTATGGCCTGCTGCTGCTCGCACAGTCTTTCCAGCATGTGCAAGGTGGAGTTCCACCTTGTGGGCACATCACATATGAGGCGGTGAGCGGGAAGGCCAAAGTTATGCTGCAGCGCTGACAGGCGAGCAGCAGCAGGGTGAGAACGCCGAAAGTGCGCACAGACGGCCTGCACTTTCTGCAGCAGCTCTGACATATCGGGATAGTTTTGAAGGAACCTCTGCACCACCAAATTCAGCACATGCACCAGGCAAGGGATGTGCGTCAAACCTGCTAGGCCCAGAGCTGCTATGAGATTTCGCCCGTTATCGCACACCACCATGCCGGGCTTGAGGCTCGCTGGCACCAACAACTCATCGGTCTGCTGTTCCATGCTCCTCCACAACTCATGCGCGGTGTGGGATTTTTCCCCCAAACATGCAAGTTTTAAAACTGCCTTGGCTTTGCTGAATTTGGTGGTGAAGGTGTTACGCTGACCGGATGAGGAGGCGGTAGAGGATAAGGAAGTGGAGTTGGAGGAGTTAGAAACAGGAGGCAAACTGAAGCGCCCTGCAATTCTCGGTGGTGGAAGGAGATGCGCCAAACAAATTGAAAGGTTGCATCTCACACGTACACATACAGACTATGCCGCAATTTAATTTTTTTCACCTGCATGGGTGTATATTGAAAAGCGGAATAGAACAAAAGTATATAAAACGGTGTATCTCACACGTACAAACACAGACTAGGCCCCGATTACAATTTTTTGTACGCTAAAGGGAGGATGAGGATGAGGAAGAAGAGTAGGAGGAGTTCAGAACAGGAGGCAAACTGAAGCGCCCTGCAATCCTCGGCGGTGGAAGGAGATGCGCCAAACAAATTTAAAAGGTGTATCTCACACGTACTGATACAGACTAAGCCGCAATTTAATTTTTTTTCACCCCAAAAGGGTGTATATTGAATAGTGGAATAGAAAAAAGTATATAAAACGGTGTATCTCACACGTACAAACACAGACTAGGCCCCAATTACAATTTTTTGTACCCTAAAGGGAGGATGAGGCTGAGGAAGAGGAGTAGGAGGACTTCGGAACAGGAGGCAAACTGAAGCGCCCTGCAATCCTCGGCGGTGGAAGGAGATGCGCCAAACAAATTTAAAAGGTGTATCTCACACGTACCGATACAGACTATGCCGCAATTTATTTTTTTTCACCCCAAAAGGGTGTATATTGAATAGCGGAATAGAAAAAAGTATATAAAACGTTGTATCTCACACATACAAACACAGACTAGGCCCCGATTACAATTTTTGGTACCCTAAAGGGAGGATAAGGATGAGGAAGAGGAGTAAAAGTATGAGGAGTTCGGAACAGGAGGCAAACTGAAGCGCCCTGCAATCCTCGGCGGTGGAAGGAGATGCGCCAAACAAATTTACAAGGTGTATCTCACACGTACCGATACAGACTATGCCGCAATTTAATTTTTTTCCACCCAAAAGGGTGTATTTTGAATAGCGGAATAGAAAAAAGTATATAAAACGGTGTATCTCACACGTACAAACACAGACTAGGCCCCGATTACAATTTTTTGTACGCTAAAGGGAGGATGAGGATGAGGAAGAAGAGTAGGAGGAGTTCGGAACAGGAGGAAAACTGAAGCGCCCTGCAATCCTCGGCGGTGGAAGGAGATGCGCCAAACAAATTTAAAAGGTGTATCTCACACGTACCGATACAGACTACGCCGCAATTTAATTTTTTTCACCCCAAAAGGGTGTATATTGAATAGCGGAATAGAAAAAAGTATAGAAAACTGTGTATCTCACACGTACAAACACAGACTAGGCCCCGATTACAATTTTTTGTACCCTAAAGGGAGGATAGCGGAATAGAAAAAAGTATATAAAATTGGTGATTTTTCTATAGCAGATGTGAACACAGCAGTGTCTTATGTTTTATGTCACGGTCAGCAGCAGGCTATGAAGGAAAGAAAAAAAAAAATTCCCCTTTAACCGGTTGCCGACCGCCGCACGACTATATACTGCGGCGGTCAGCCCCGGCCAGGCAGAGTGACGTATCGGTACGTCACTCGCCTGTCACTGACTTGCGAGCCTATCGCGGGCGGGCGCGCGCCCGCCGAGGCGCGCGCCCGCCGCGGCTCGTTCACAGGCAAGTCAGTGCGTGTGACCGGCGGACTCGATGTCCGCCAGTCACACTGCGATCGCTCCTGTGAAGGGAGAAAGACAGAGCAGCTTGTGTAAACAAGCTGCCTGTCAGTTCTCCCTGTGTAAAAGTAAAGATCTGACCGTTCTACTATGTAGAACGGTTGATCTTTGCTTTTACACCAATAGGAATGTCCCTACACAGTAGAAAGCACGCCCCTAGGACACACTTAACCCCTCCCTGTCCAATAAAGTTAACCCCTTCCCTGCCAGTGTCATTTTTGCAGTAACAGTGCATATGTATAGCACTGATTACTGCAGTAATGTCACTGGTAACCCCAAAAGTGTCAAAAATGTCAGTCAAGGGTCCGATCTGTCCGCCGCAATGTCGCAGTACCGAAAAAAAAAATAGCAGATCGCCGCCATTACGCGTTAAAAAAAAAAACACCAAAAATGACAAAAATCTTTCTCTTTGTTAGTAAACGCGATAACTTTTGCGCAAACCAATCAAAATACGCTTTTTGCGATTTTTTTTACCAAACATAGGTAGCATAAAACAAATTGGCCGAAAAATGTTAAAAAATTTTGATTTTTACTTTTTTTTTTGGGGAATTTCATATAAAAAAATGTGAAAAATATTGTTATTTTTGCAAAATTTACGCTATTTTTTTGTTTATAGCGCGTGATCAAAAAATCGCACAGGTGATCAAATACCACCAAAAGAAAGCTCTGTTTGTGGGAAAAAAAGGACGTCAAATTCGTTTAGGTACAGCGTCGCACGACCGCGCAATTGTCCGTTAAAGTCACGCAGTAAAAAATCGCAAAAAAACCCCTGGTCCTTTAGCAGCCAAATCCTCCGGGGCTTAAGTGGTTAAATTTGTAATTTTTAAATAGCAGATTAGAACAGCACTGTGTAGTAAAATATAGCTGAACGCTGCACACAACAGACTGATAAAAATATATTTTTTCTCCCTCCTCCTCCTCAGTGGGCTCAAGTGAGGGCAAAAAGATCGTTCACTGCACCACCCCCCACACAGCAAAATCGATGTAGATCGCTAACGGACGATTGTTCTGTCCTGTGTCTCCTAATCTCTCCCTGCCTACTCTCTCCAGCCTGTCACTAAAATGCTTTTCTATCTTTCCCTGCCTACAATCCAACCTGTCCCTACATTCTTTTCAGCCACAATGTTTTTTTTTCCTGTCTCTGTCCCTAATCAGCAGCAACCAGCACCGTTGTGTGTGCTCTCTCCCTACACTAGAACAGACTGACGCACACCGTGCTGTGTCTCTAGCTTATAAAGACCTGGGTCACATGCTTCAGCTGGCCAATCACAGCCATGCCATTAGTAGGCATGGCTGTGATGGCTTCTATGGCACACCAGTTAAACCCTTGTTGATTGGCTTTGGAAACCGCGCCATTAAAACCGCGCCATTTCATACAAAACAGGAAATAAAATTACCGAACACGGATTTTAAACCCGAATATACAGTAAAGTTTTCGGGTCCGTGTCCGGGTAACAAAAATCCAATTATCCGGTACGGACCCAAATAATACAGTCCGTGTTCGCTCAACCCTAGTAGTGAACAAAGAACTTCACTGGTTTTTCCCCAAGTTTAGGAAGAGGATCAAATTGACCAGCCCATACACCTGAATTCCTCTTGGCTCTTTCATCCAGTTTGTAATGACGTCCTGATCCAAAGAGGGTCTATGTTGTACCAAATACTTTCCACTTCTTAATAATAGACTTCACTGTGCGTCTAGGCATTGATAAAGCCTTTGAATTTGTTTTGCATCCATCTCCTGACATGTGCCTGTCCACAACTTTAACCCAGAGCTTAATCCCATAGTTGATTATTTGCTTCAGTTGCACTATCAGGAAAGCTCTTTTCGTGCTGGGCTAATCAAAATGACCACAGCTGATCACAGTTGAAAGTCAAATGGCTTTGTGTGCCATTGAGAAGGTGATTATTTATACCCAATTGAGTGTGTGATTGAGGGGGGTGATCCTTGAGGGGGGTGATCCTTTTTCCATCCTCTTTTTTTTTCATTCTGTTTTTTATTTTTTTATTGGAACAGGTACACTCAAATTTGCTCAGAAATGCATACAGTCTGCCCTGACATCTTCTCCCAGGAAACATTCAAAAGGTAAAAATATGTTTCCATTTTTAATTCTTTTAAGTTTGTTGTGTAAATTGGAACACACAATAAACACATTGTAGTGTTTTCTCAAATGTGACTGCAAAAGTGTAAATACACTTTAAGCAGGTTTTCAATAAAAGAGTTAGAATTTCTTAACAATGCACCTTCAGGAAACCCCAGAAGGCATAAAATCTTCACAAGAGGTTCTCTAAGTAACATAGCTTATCTATACAGCTTGTTATGTTTTGTTTGGCAGTTCTGAGATCCACATTCTTGTTTAGACTGTGAAATGTCTATACGTACTGTTTTGATTTAATGTGTGAGTGATGCCTGGCATTTATTTATGACTTCTATTATCTGGGACAGTGAAGGTGTTGTGTTTGCAACTGTATGTGGGGTGTGATTACCTTCTGCATCCCCAGATTCTATGTGTTGCAGTTTCCCAGGAGGTGATGAAGGAGAGAGCCGGTCCTCATGTGCAGGGATCAGTGCTGGATAGTCTGGCAAAATGATCCAAAACAGGCTAACTTCACCAGGGAGCAGATGGCACTAGCACCATCTTGCCTCTGCTTCCTGGTGAACCTAGCCAGCCTGTGTGCTTGGTTTCTCACATTGTTCTTCCTGGTTTTAAACTGTTCTGGCAACCACATGAATGTATTTCAGGATGGACAGCACAGCAGCTGCTTATTTGCAGGTCAGGGGCTGCAGGGTGCCCAAGAAAATTAGTGGAAAAAAGCAGAGCCATGCCCAAAATGTAAAAGATTACCTGCTTAATGGAACAGTATAATTGGAAATTCTAGGCAATAGACATCAATTTTTGTATTCTTTTTTGTGATGTTGATACTGTACATAATGCAAAAATGTATACATACAGTGGGGTTGATTTACTAAAACTGGAGAGCGCAAAAGCTGGTGCAGCTGTCAATGGTAGCCAATCAGCTTCTAACTTCAGCTTGTTAAATTAATCTATGACAGAAAAACCTGGAAGCTGCTTTCTTTGCAGAGCTGCACTCAATTTTGCTCTCTCTGGATTTGGTAAATCAACCCCACTAACCAATAATATTGCAAAATCATTACTTTCAAGTTTGAGATCAAATATTTACATATACAGAATGTAACTAACAAAAAGATAAGATCTTTAAATTAAGATCAAATACTTTTCTTAAATAAATAAATATGTCACAAACTCTTCCTATCTCATCCTCTGTGTTTTTACTAGCCATCTAAGAATAGCACTCACTTCCATGCATCAGTGCCAGAGAATCATCTGTCAACATTTCCTCTCTCTAAATATTTGCATAAAGGTGTGGGCCAACCAACTTGGAGCATGAAACTCGGATCTATAATTCTGTTAACATGGATAGATATACTATATATCCAGTAATCCTTATTTTTTCCCTGGATGCCTCTATTAAAACCATTTCACAATGAGGGGAACTTTGATTTTAGTAAATTATTTTTTTTAAATAGTACTTAAATTGTAAAGGTATTTTTGAAGTGGAACTTAAAGTAGAATGTTACCCATAACAACTTGATAAAAAAATGATGTTCTTTAGCAAGGAACCTACATTAACCACTTAAGCCCCGGAAGATTTTACCTCCTTCCTGACCAGACCCCTTTTTTCAACTTGGCACTTCGTGATTTTAACTGACAATTGCGCGGTCATGCAATGCTGTACCCAAACGAAATTTACGTCCTTTTTTTCCCCACAAACAGAGCTTTCTTTTGGCGGTATTTGATCACCTCTGCGCTTTTTATTTTTTGCGATATTAATAAAAAAAGAGCGAACATTTTGAGAAAAAATGACATTTTCAACTTTGTCTTTTAAAAAATATCCAATATACTCAATTTATGTCATATTTTTTGGCCAAAATGTATTTAGCTACATGTCTTTGACAAAAAAAATTTCAATGAGTGTATTTTTATTGGTTTGCGCAAAAGTTATAGCGTCTACAAACTATGGTGTAAATACTGAAATTTACGCAGCTTTAATTTCTGACTGCCTATCTCATTTCATGAAGTGCTAAAATGGCAGGGCAGTACAAAACCCCCCAAAACTACCACTTTTTGGAAAGTAGACATCCTAAGGAATGTCCTGAGAGGCATGTGGAGCTCATTGAATATTTCATTTTTTTTTTGTCACAGGTGTTTTTTACACAAAGTTGTCAATGAAATGATATATTGCTCACACATGCCATGGGTATATGTGTAATTACACCCCAAAATATATTCTGCTGCTTCTCCTGAGTACAGGGATACCACATATGTGAGACTTTTTGGGAGCCTAGCTGTGTACGGGACCCCGAAAGCCAATCCCCACCATCAGAATTTCAAAGGGCGTACATTTTTTCATTACATTTTCTCACTACCTATAACGGTTTAGGAGGCCCTGAAATGTCAAGATACCACAAAAATGACCCAATTTTGGAAAGTAGACACCCCAAGCTGTTTGCTAAGAGGCATGGTGAGTCCATGGAATATTTTATATTTTGCCACAAGTTTTGGGAAAATTATACATTTTTTTTATTTATTTTTTTTACACAAAGTTGTCACTAAATGATATATTGCTCACACATGCCATGGGTATATGTGAAATGACACCCCAAAATACATTCTGCTGCTTCTCCTGCATACAGGGATACCCCTTTTTTGCAGTCTAGCCGAGTACAGGACCCCGAAACCAATCCCCACTTTCAGGCTTTCCAAGGGCGTAAATTGTTGATTTCACTCCTGACTACCTATCACAGTTTCGGAGGCCATGAAATGCCAAGACAGCACAATCCCCCCCCCCCCCCCCCCAAATGACCCCTTTTCGGAAAGTAGACACCCTAAGCTATTTGCAGAGAGGCATGTTGAGTGTTTTGCAGATCTCATTTTTGTCACAAAGTTTTGGAAATTGAAAGAAGAGGGAAAAAATGCATTTTCCTGTTTTTTTCTTCATTTTCCAAAAAAAAATAAGAGCTGCAAAATACTCACCATGCCTCTCAGCAAATAGATTGGAGTGTCTACTTTGTAAAATGGGGTCATTTGGGGGGGGGGGTTGTGCCATCTTGGCATTTCATGGCCTTCAAAAGTGTGAAAGGTAGTAAGGAGTGAGATCAACAATTTACGCCCTTAGAAAGCCAGAAGGTGCAGATTGGTTTTCCGGGTCCTGTACGCAGCTAGACTGCCAAAACATCTCACACATGGGGTATCCCTGTACTCAGGAGAAGCAGCAGAATGTATTTTGGCATGTCATTTCACATATACCCATGGCATGTGTGAGCATTATATCATTTACTGACAACTTTGTGTAAAAAACAAAAAAACTAAAAAAAATTTTCACGAAACTTGTGGCAAAATATAAACTATTCTATGGACTTATCATGCCTCTCAGCTAATAGCTCGGAGTGTCTACTTTGCAAAATGGGGTCATTTGGGGGGGTTTTGTGCTATTTTGAAATTTCAGGGCCACTGAAACTGTGACAGGTAGTGCAGAGGTAAAATAAGCAATTTACGCCATTCGAAAACTTGAAGATGGGGATTGGATTTCGGGGTCCCGTACACAGCTAGGCTCCCAAAAAGTCTCACACATGTGGTATCCCTGTACTCAGGAGAAGCAACAGAATGTATTTTGGGGTATCATTTCACATATACCCATGGCATGCGTGAGCAATATATCATTTAGTGACAACTTTCTGTAAAAAAAAAAACAAATTGTCATCTTCCCAAAACTTAGGGCAAAATATAAAATACTCCATGGACTCAATATGCCTCTCAGCAAATAGCTTTGGGTGTCTACTTTTCAAAAAGGGGTCATTTGGGGGTTGTTTGAACTGTCCCGGCATTTTATGCTCAATCTTAGCCACACATTACCCACTCTTCTAACCACTTGAAAACCAAGCCTTTTCTGTGACTTTTTGTTTACATGAAAAAATATTTTTTTTTTACTATAAAATTACTTTGAACTCCCAAACATTATATATTTCTTTAAAGCAGAGGCCCTATAGAACAAAATGGTGGATGTTGCAATTTTTATTGTCACACGGTATTTGCGCACAGATTTTCCAAACACAATTTCTGCGAAAAAAATTAATTTTTTTAAAATTTATTGCACAAATACACTATATAATTCCAAATTGTTTGGTAAAATTTAAAAGATGATCTTATGCCGAGTACATAGATACCAAACATGACATGCTTTAAAAATTGCGCACGCCTGTTCAGCGGCAACAAACTATGTACATTTTTAAAAGCCTTTAAAAGTCTTTACAGGTTACCACTTTAGACTTACAGAGGAGGTCTACTGCAAGAATTACTGCACTCAACCTGGCGTTCGCGGTGATGCCTCACATGCATGCTGCAATTGCGGTTTACATATGACACTAGACCAGCGCTTTGCGCGCAAGCACGGGGGAAGGTGGGGGCTTGATTTTTTTTATTTTTTTTTATTTTGCTTTTTTATGTTATTTTGACTAGTTTTGAGCGAACACGGACTGTATTATTCGGGTTCGTACCGAATAATTGGATTTTTGCTACCCGGACACGGACCCCGAAAACTTTACTGTATGTTCGGGTTTAAAATCCGTGTTCGGTAATTTTATTTCCTGTTTTGTATGTAATGGCGCGCTTTTAATGGCGGGCTTTCAATAGCCAATCAACAAGCGTTTAACTGGTGTGCCTTAAGCCATCCCAGCCATGCCTACTAATGTATTAGTAGCTGTGATTGGCCATCTGAAGCATGTGACCCATGTCTTTATAAGTTCGAGAGACCCAGCGCGCCGCGTCATTCTGCTGTAGTTTAGGGAGAGAGCACACATCATACGTGCTGGCTGCTGATTAGGGACAGACAGTGAAAAATTGTGCCCGAAAAGAATGCAGGGACAGGTCGGAGTGTTAGGCAGGGACAGTCTACATCGATTTTGCTGTGTGGGGGGTGGTGCAGTGAACAATCTTTTTGAGTATTTTAGGGACAGGCTGGAGAGGTTAGGCAGGGACAGTCTACATCGATTTTGCTGTGTGGGGGGTGGTGCAGTGAACGATCTTTTTGAGCATTTTAGGGACAGGCTGGAGAGATTAGGCAGGGACAGTCTACATCGATTTTGCTGTGTGGGGGGTGGTGCAGTGAACGATCTTTTTGTCCTCACTTGAGCCCACTGAGGAGGAGGAGGAGAAGGAGGTAGAAAAAAAAATCTATTTTAATCAGTCTGTTGTGTGCAGCGTTCAGCTATATTTTACTACAGATTGCTGTTCTAATCTGCTATTTAAGAATTAAGTTAAAGGAGAATTTTTTTTTTCCCCCTTCATAGCCTGCTTGCTGCTGAGCTGACCTTGACATAAGACACTGCTGTGTTCACATGTGCTATTGAGTGATTTACAATTTTATATACTTTTTTCTATTCCACTATTCAATATACACCCTTTTGGGTTAAAAAAAATTAAATTGTGGCATAGTCTGTACTAATCTGCTATTTAAAAATTACAAAGTTAAAGGGGAATTTTTTTTTTTTCCCCTTCATAGCCTGCTGCAGAGCTGACCGTGACATAAAACATAAGACACTGCTGTGTTCACATGTGCTATTGAAAAATCACCAATTTTATATCATATTTTCTATTCCGCTATTCAATCTACACCCTTTGGGGTAAAAAGAATTAAATTGCGGCATAGTCTGTATCGGTACGTGTGAGATACACCTTCCAAATTTTTGGGGTGCATCTTCCACCGCCGAGGATTGCAGGGTGCTTCAGTTTGCCTCCTGTTCCGAACTCCTCCTTCTCCTCATCCTGCCTTTAGGGTACAAAAAATTGTAATCGGGGGCCTAGTCTGGGTCTGTACGTGTGAGATAGATACACCTTTTGATATCATATTTTCTATTCCGCTATTCAATCTATACCCTTTGGGGTAAAAAGAATTAAATTGCGGCATAGTCTGTATCGGTACGTGTGAGATACACCTTCCAAATTTTTGGGGTGCATTTTCCACCGCCGAGGATTGCAGGGTGCTTCAGTTTGCCTCCTGTTCCGAACTCCTCCTACTCCTCATCCTGCCTTTAGGGTACAAAAAATTGTAATCGGGGTCTAGTCTGGGTCTGTATATGTGAGATAGATACACCTTTTGATATCATATTAACTATTCCTCTATTCAATCTACACCCTTTGGGGTAAAAATAATTAAATTGCGGCGTAGTTTGTATCGGTACATGTGAGATACACCTTCCAAATTTTTGGGGCGCATCTTCCACCGCCGAGGATTGCAGGGTGCTTCAGTTTGCCTCCTGTTCTGAACTCCTCCTACTCCTCATCCTGCCTTTGGGGTACAAAAAATTGTAATCAGGGCCTAGTCTGGGTCTGTACGTGTGAGATAGATACACCTTTTGATATCATATTTTCTATTCCGCTATTCAATCTACACCCTTTGGGGTAAAAATAATTAAATTGCGGCATAGTCTGTATCGGTACGTGTGAGATACACCTTTCCAATTTTTTGGGCGCATCTTCCACCGCCGAGGATTGCAGGGTGCTTCAGTTTGCCTCCTGTTCCGAACTCCTCCTACTCCTCATCCCCATCCTGCCTTTAGGGCACAAAAAATTGTAATCGGGGCCTAGTCTGGGTTTGTACGTGTGAGATACACCTTTTTATATCATATTTTCTATTCCGCTATTCAATCTACGCCCTTTTGGGGTAAAAAAAATTAAATTGCGGCATAGTCTGTATCGGTACGTGTGAGATACACCTTCCAAATTTTTGGGGCGCATCTTCCACCGCCGAGGACTGCAGGGTGCTTCAGTTTGCCTCCTGTTCCGAACTCCTCCTACTCCTCATCCTGCCTTTATGGTACAAAAATTGTAATCGGGGCCTAGTCTGGGTCTGTACGTGTGAGATAGATACACCTTTTGATATCATATTTTCTATTCCGCTATTCAATCTACACCCTTTGGGGTAAAAAGAATTAAATTGCGGCATAGTCTGTATCGGTACGTGTGAGATACACCTTTCCAATTTTTTGGGGCGCATCTTACACCACCGAGGATTGCAGGGTGCTTCAGTTTGCCTCCTGTTCCGAACTCCTCCTACTCCTCATCCTCATCCTGCCTTTAGGGTACAAAAAATTGTAATCGGGGCCTAGTCTGTGTTTGTACGTGTGAGATACACCATTTTATAAAAAATTTTCTATTCCGCTATTCAATATACACCCTTTTCGGAGTGTAAAAAATTAAATTACGGCATAGTCTGTATCGGTACGTGTGAGATACACCTTTTAAATTTGTTTAGCGCATCTCCTTCCACCGCCGAGGATTGCAGGGCGCTTCAGTTTGCCTCCTGTTCCGAACTCCTCCTACACCTCTTCCTCATCCTCATCCTCCCTTTAGGGTACAAAAAATTGTAATCAGGGGCCTAGTCTGTGTTTGTACGTGTGAGATACACCGTTTTATAAAAAAATGTCTTTTCCGCTATTCAATATACACCCTTTTGGAGTGTAAAAAATTTAATTACGGCATAGTCTGTATCGGTACATGTGAGATACGCCTTTTTAAATTTGTTTGGCGCATCTCCTTCCACCGCCGAAGATTGCAGGGCGCTTCAGTTTGCCTCCTGTTCCGAACTCCTCCTACTCCTCATCCTCCCTTTAGGGTACAAAAAATTGTAATCGGGGCCTAGTCTGTGTTTGTACGTTTGAGATACACCGTTTTATAAAATTTTTTCTATTCCGCTATTCAATATACACCCTTTTGGAGTGTAAAAAATTAAATTGCGGCATAGTCTGTATCGGTACGTGTGAGATACACCTTTCCAATTTTTTGGGCACATCTTACACCGCCGAGGATTGCAGGGTGCTTCAGTTTGCCTCCTGTTCCGAACTCCTCCTACTCCTCATCCTCATCCTGCCTTTAGGGTACAAAAAATTGTAATCGGGGCCTAGTCTGTGTTTGTACGTGTGAGATACACCATTTTATAAAAAAATTTCTATACCGCTATTCAATATACACCCTTTTCGGAGTGTAAAAAATTAAATTACGGCATAGTCTGTATCGGTACGTGTGAGATACACCTTTTAAATTTGTTTAGCGCATCTCCTTCCACCGCCGAGGATTGCAGGGCGCTTCAGTTTGCCTCCTGTTCCGAACTCCTCCTACACCTCTTCCTCATCCTCATCCTCCCTTTAGGGTACAAAAAATTGTAATCAGGGGCCTAGTCTGTGTTTGTACGTGTGAGATACACCGTTTTATAAAAAAATGTCTTTTCCGCTATTCAATATACACCCTTTTGGAGTGTAAAAAAATTTAATTACGGCATAGTCTGTATCGGTACATGTGAGATACGCCTTTTTAAATTTGTTTGGCGCATCTCCTTCCACCGCCGAAGATTGCAGGGCGCTTCAGTTTGCCTCTTGTTCCGAACTCCTCCTACTCCTCTTCCTCATCCTCAACCTCCCTTTAGGGTACAAAAAATTGTAATCGGGGCCTAGTCTGTGTTTGTACGTGTGAGATACACCGTTTTATACATTTTTTTCTATTCCGCTATTCAATATACACCCTTTTGTAGTGTAAAAAATTAAATTACGGCATAGTCTGTATCGGTACGTGTGAGATACACCTTTTAAATTTGTTTGGCGCATCTCCTTCCACCGCCGAGGATTGCAGGGCGCTTCAGTTTGCCTCCTGTTCCGAACTCCTCCTACTCCTCTTCCTCATCCTCATCCTGCCTTTAGGGTACAAAAAATTGTAATCGGGGCCTAGTCTATGTTTGTACATGTGAGATACACCGTTTTATAAGATTATTTCTATTCCGCTATTCAATATACACCCTTTTGGGGTGAAAAAAATTAATTTGTGGCATACTTTGCATATTTGACTGTGAGATACACCCGTTGTATTTGTATACTGTTTTTCTATTCCGCTATTTAATAAACACCCTTTTGGGGTAAAAAAAATTTAATTGCGGCATAGTTTGCATATTTGACTCTGAGATACACCCGTGCGATACTGTTGTTCTTTTGTTCTGCTATTCAATAAACACCTTTCTAGGGCAAGATCATAAATTACAGAAATATGAGGAGACCGTCAAATAGGGGCCGTGGCCTGGGTCGTGGTGCTGCTGGAAGAGCTCCTGTTGCAAGGAGAGGACGTGGTCGATCTGTGCCAGCTACACGCACAAGTGAAACACCTTCCTCAAGTGTGAGTAGGCCACAGACCCTGCAGCAGTATTTGGTAGGGCATCATGCGCCTCTACAAGTGTTGAGGCCAGAACAAGTAGAGGCAATAGTAGATTGGTTTGCTGCTGACAGTGCCTCCAGTTCCTTCACATTGTCTCCCACCCAGTCTACTGCAGAAAGGTCAGAGTTGGCACCTGCAGCCGATGTCCAACCGTCTTTCACCTCACCCCCTTGCAAATCAGGCAAGCAGTCTGAGCCCCAAGTCATGCAGCAGTCTCTTCTTCTTTTTGATGACTCTGTCAGCAGGGTTTCCCAGGGCCATCCACCTAGCCCTGCCCCAGAAGTGGAAGAGATTGAGTGCAGCGATGCCCAACCACTTATTTCTCAAGATGAGTACATGGAAGGACCATCGCAGCACGTCTCCGATGATGACGAAACGCAGGTGCCAACTGCTGTGGCACTCAGAATTGTGTAGACCGACAAGGAGGGCAGGGGTGGAAGATGATGTGGAGGACGATGAGGTCCTCGACCCCACATGGAATGAAGGTCATGCAGGTGACCTGAGTAGTTGGAGGAAGAGGCGTTGGTCGCACAGAGCCACCAGCACATCAGAAGAAGAAGCAGGGTGCAGAAGCGAAGCGGCCGTACCCTAGACACTACGCCCAACGCAGCAAGGGACCGAGAGCACCAAAAGCCAGCTCAAAGGAGTTCTCTAGCGTGGAAGTTCTTCAGAAAATGTGCTGCTGACAGGACACGAGTGGTTTGCACCCTGTGCAATCTGAGCCTGAAGCGAGGCATAAACCTTCTCAACCTGAGCACAACCTGCATGATCAGGCATCTAAGTGCAAAGCACGAGCTGCAGTGGAGTAGACACTTTCAAAAACCAAGAAAGGTCTCTGGCTCCCCCTGCTTCCTCTTCTGCCGCAGTCTCGGCCTCTTCATCCACCTCTGTAGTGATACCGGCACCTGCCACCCCGCAAACAGACGATCTGTCAGCAACACCACCACCTGGGTCACCAACTATCTCCACAATGTCCCGTGGAAGCGTTCAGTTTTCCATGTCCCAAACACTTCAGAGGAAGAGGAAGTACCCCCCTACCCACCCACGATCCCTGGCCCTGAATGCCAGCATTTCAAAATTCTTGGCCTTTGAAATGCTGTAATTCCGTCTGGTGGAGACGCACAGTTTTAAAAGCCTTATGTCGGTGGCTGTCCCACAGTACGTCGTGCCCAGCCGCCACTACTTTTCCAGGCAAGCCATCCCTTCCCTGCACAACCAAGTGGGGGAAAAAATCAGGTGTGCACTGCGCAACGGCATCTGTGCCAAGGTCCACCTAACTACCGATACGTGGACCAGTAAGCACGGTCAGGGGCGTTATATCTCCCTAACGGCACACTGGGTAAATGCAGTGGCGGATGGGCCTGAAGCGGATAGCAATTTGGCGCATGTCCTTCCACCACAGAGGATTTCAGGGCGCTTCAGTTTGCCTCCTGTTCCTAACTACTCCGCTTCCTCATCCTCTACCGCCTCCTCATCCAGTCAGCGTAACACCTTCACCACCAACTTCAGCACAGCCAGGGGTAAACGAAAGCAGGCAGTTTTAAAACTTCCCTGTTTGGGGGAAAAACCACACACCACGCAGGAGTTGTGGAGCAGCATGGAACAGCAGACAAATGAGTGGTTGCTGCCAGCGAGCCTCAAGCCCGGCCTGGTGGTGTGCGATAACGGGCGAAATCTCATAGCAGCTCTGGGCCTAGCCGGTTTGACGCACATCCCTTGCCTGGCGCATGTGCTGAATTTGGTGGTGCATAGGTTCCTTAAAAATTTTCCCCGATATGTCAGAGCTGCTGCAGAAAGTGCGGGCCGTCTGTGCGCACTTTCGGCGTTCTCACCCTGCTGCTGCTCGCCTGTCAGCGCTGTAGCGTAACTTCGGCCTTCCCGCTCACCGCCTCATATGTGACGTGCCCACAAGGTGGAGCTCCACCTTGCACATGCTGGAGAGACTGTGTGAGCAGCAGCAGGCCATAGTGGAGTTTCAGCTGCAGCACGCACGCGTGAGTCGCTCTGCGGAACAGCACCACTTCACCACCAATAACTGGGCCTCCATGCGAGACCTGTGTGCCTTGTTGCGCTGTTTTGAGTACTCCACCAACATGGCCAGTGCCGATGACGCAGTTCTCAGCTTAACTATCCCACTTCTATGCCTCCTTCAAAAAACGATTCGGGCGATGATGGAAGAGGATGTGGCACAGGATGAGGAGGAGGAGGATGAAGAGGTAACATTTCCAAGGCTTTCAGGGCAGTCATTCGCAAGTGGCTCCGAGGGTGGGTTCCTGCACACACAAACGCCAGGTACACAATTGTCCAGCAGGGGCACAGTTCCTTAGGATGAGGAGGAGGAGATGGAGGAGATGATGGAACCATGTTCACAGCAGGGTGGCACCCAGGCCAGCTCATGGCCATCACTGGTGCATGGCTGGGGGGATACAGAGGACACAGATGATACACCTCCCACAGAGGACAGCCTTTTGTTGCCTCTGGGCAGCCTGGCACACATGAGAGATTACATGCTGCAGTGTCTCCACAACGACCACCGAGTTGCCCACATTCTAACTTGTGCTGGTTACTGGGTGGCCACGCTGCTGGATCCCCGTTACAAGGACAACGTACCGTCCTTAATTCACTCACTGGAACGCGATCGCAAGATGCGCGAGTACAATCGCACGCTGGTAGACGCGATGCTGCTGGCATTCCCACCTGACAGCGGGGCCACAGTGAAAGCACAAGGCCAAGGCAGAGGAGGAGGAGGAAGAGGTCGCCAACGCAACCAGGGCACCGCCAGCACCTCAGAAGGCAGGGTTAGCATGGCCGAAATGTGGAAAAGCTTTGTCAGCACGCCACAACAAACAGCAGCACCAGCAGCTCATATGGAACGTCTTAGCAGGAGGCAGCATTTCACCAACATGGTGGAGCAGTATGTGTGCAAACGCCTACATGTAGTGAATGACGGGTCTGCCCCCTTCAACTTCTGGGTCTCCAAATTGGGCACATGGCCTGAGCTTGCCCTTTACGCCTTGGAGGTGCTGGCGTGCCCTGCAGCCAGTGTATTATCTGAACGTGTATTTAGCACGGCTGGGGGCGTTATCACAGACAAGCGCAGCCGCCTGTCCAGAGACAATGTGGACAAGCTCATGTTCATTAAAATGAACCAGGCATGGATCCCACAGGACTTTTCCGTACCTTGTATAGAATAGAGATGGATACCGACCTTACCCAGCCATTGTTATATTTTTGAACTTTCTCACTCTTTTGGGGTGTACCCTAATTTAAAATGACTGAAAAAAAGCAGTGTTGGCTACCTCGTCCCCCTCCACCGCCGCTTCCACCTACACCGCCACATCCACCGCCACCTCAACCTCCCTCCTACTCCATATGGGCCTCGTCCTTTCATGAAGAAAATTGTTTTATTTTTCTGTTTTTTTTGTTGTTTTAAGTTATTTCCCTATCCACATTTGTTTGCAGAGCACTTGCCATGCTCTTAACTACGTTTTGCTGCCATTTGCAGCACTCTAGCCCTTTCCATTGGTGTTTTAGAGCCATTTTAGTGCCTGAAAGTTCGGGTCCCCATTGACTTCAATGGGGTTTGGTGTCCGGGTAAAGTTCGGAAAAAGTCCGGGACACGGACCCGGACTTTTTTTTCAAGTTCGGCCGAACCCGCCAAACACGGACATCCAGGTGTCCGCTCAACTCTAATTTTGACACCTTTCCTTTCATTTTTTTTTAATCATTTTTATTGTTATCACAGTGTATTTAAATATCCCCTATGATAGCATTCTGTAGTGACAGGTACTCTTTTTTAAAAAATTGGGGTCTTTTAGACTCTAGATCTCTCTTCTGACCTTAAAGCATCTGACCACACCAAAATTGGTGTGATAAAAAACTTTCCCAATTTCCCAATGGCGCTGTTTATTTCTGACGAAACAGAAGTCATGAAATGCTCGTAGCTTCCGGTATCTTAGGCCATAGAGATGATTGGAGCCATTCTCATCTCCAATCAGCTCTATGGTTAGATAATTGAACCACCGGCTGCACTCTCGGGTTAACCGGTGGGACAGGAGAGCCTGAGAAAAACCACGGAAGGTGGCGGTAGGGGGGGGGAGTCCCCTCCCACTGTATGTAAAAGCAATTATCCGCTAGGATAATCCAACCGCTGGCTGTAAAAAAAGGTGATGCCTAAATCTGCAGGCATCTTCCTGGTATAACCACTCAAAGTCCAGCACCGTACCAGTACATTGCTGGTCCTGGTTTGGCATATCGTGTAGGTTTTTTTTTTTTTTTTTTTTCATGCAGCCTGTGGGCTGAACGAAAAAAGAGAGAACCTAACAGAAATCAGCACAGGAATATTGTGTAGTATTACACACCATTAACCACCCAAACAGCCACCCACTGAATTTAATGATGATGGGTATACATGACAATATTCCATGTATACCTAAAAGGTATTTTAACTGCAGTGCTGAAATCAGCCTATCACCACAGCTGCTGCCAGCAAAGGTATCCATATATGCTGTTCGCAAACGTTTGTGTCAGAATATATAAAATCAATGTGGAAGCCGACGAGTACCTGCAAGAGAAACAGGTTAACAAAAGAATGAAAAACAAACAAAGTACAGTAAAAGTACAGTAGGAAGAGTAGAAAAAAATGACTGACACGACAACTGTTTTTGGATTTTTTATTTTTTTTTGGAACACTTTTTTTTGTGAACTGCGATTTTCCAAGACGGGAATTTACAAGCCGTTGGGGGAAGCCCTAGCGATTAGGTCGCACGGTGCCACATGCGCCAATTTGTAATTCAGAAAGATGACGAAATAGTGGCACGCTTGTGTAGAAGTTGTCCACGTACAAATTCGTACCCCTTTCCGGATAAGGGTGACACCAAGTCCCAAACTATCTTGCTGCTGCTCCCTATGTAGTCTGGGCAGTTGGGGGGCTCCACAGTGCTATCTTTTCCCTCATAGACCCGGAAACTAACTGTATAGACTGTGGCCCTGTCACAGAGCTTGTATAGCTTGACCCCGTACTTGGCACGCTTTCTGGGGAGGTACTATTTCATAGCAAGGCAGCCAGTAAATTTAATCAGGGAAACGTCAACGCAGACAACTTGTTTGGGGGTAAACAAGGCTGCAAACCGCTGATTGAAGTGGTCTATGAGGGGCCGCATTTTGTGGAGCCGATCATATGCAGGGTCTCCCCAAGGACGACAGATTTCATTGTCGCTGAAATGCAGAAATCGCAGAATTTGCTCATATCTCACCCTGGACATGGAGGCAGAGTACATGCGCATATGGTGAAGTGGGCTAGTGGACCAATATAGCCGCAATTCACTCTGTTTGGTTATGCCCATGTTGAGGGAAAGGCCCAGAAAGATTTTAAAATCGGAAACCGTTATAGATTTCCAGCCAAATGGTCTGGCAAGGGGCGAATTTGGGTTGGCGGCGATAAATTGTTGTGCATATAAATTTGATTGATCCACAATAGATCTGAAAAGATCTTCTGTGAAGAACAGCTCAAAAAAGTTCAGGGGCGTAAAACCAGCTGTCTCCACGTGGATTCCAGGTTGGGCAGTGAATGGGGGAAGTGCTGGCGCTGTAGAATCAGTGGGTTGCCAATTGGGATATGCCAGCGCATCAGGGAGGGCACTATGGGCTCTACGGGCCTGTCTTCGAATACGCGGTGGCTGCGTGCCACTACTCGTGCTAGCCACTGCACCAGCTTCAACTGCACTTATGGGACTCGCCACGTCACCAAGTGTTACTACAGTGCTGGTTGTACTAGGTCCAGGGTGTACTAGGCCGCTGACGCTTGCCAGGCCACCAGAAGAATGAGCGGCCGTAGTACCGACACTCTGCTCCATACAAGCACCCTGCGATTCCTGCATCAACAACTCCGGAATGGGGTCGGGTACACCTGGGTCTAACAGGGACCCATCCGTCGTCGGAGCTATCTGTCAGGGAGCCGCTGCTGTCATCAGGTTCGTATACTGATCCTGATTCTGCCAGTGAGGCTTCCCCATCGCTCTCATCTGACATGGTCAGTATACTATAAGCCTCTGCACTACTGTACCAACGTTTGGACATTTTGGTAACTAAATTTACCGGTACAGTAGTGTGACTCACAGGTAATAAAAGCACCTGGTTGTCAAAGACTATATCAAGCGCTACCAAAAAAAAACTGCTAATGCTAGCAGGGATCAGGCCTGACTCTGCTAACACAGCGGTTTTGTGTGTTGTGTTTTTTTGTAAGTGCCAGTAATCTATTGATTGCTACACTTGCCTGGGTGGGGTAGGTTGGGCTGGGCAGAGGGGTTAAACGCAGGTGCTGGCAGGAATCAGTGCTGATCGTGCAAACACCGCGTTTTGGGAACCCTAAACTATGGGGACGCTAGTATAGTTCTGATCAGATCAGATATTGATCTGTTCAAACACTATACTAGTAATGGAAGTGCATGTGCGTGTGTGCGTGTGTGCGTGTGTGCGTGTGTGCGCGTGAGGTAATCAAGGGGTTATTTCTAACTATGCGCTGGGGATCTGCACTATTTTAGACTGACACTAACACTAGCTAATGTCACCTGTGTCACTAATAATAGTGATCAGAAAAAAACTGTACACTATAAAAGTGACACTGTGACAGGGCAATGAAGGGGTTAACTGGGGGGAACAGGGGGGATCAGGGGGTTAAATCTTTATTGGGGGGTGGCAGGGACCCTAAACCTCCTTTGGGACAGAAACGAACTCGCTAGCGCAAACTCAAGTCACAATCACACTAATACAAAATACAGTAAAACTATATTACGTGTGTATTAGTGTGCAATGTGACAGGGGGGAAGGGGTTAACTGGATGTGATCTGGAAGGGATCATGGGGTTAAATATTTATTGGGAGATGTGGCGGGTATCCTAAGGATAAAAAGAACGACCGCAAGCGCTAAACCTGGTCACAAGTCACACTTATACGGGCACATAGAAAAATGCTATAAACTGTATACAGTATGTGTTGTGACAGGGGGTGTAGGGGTGATCAGGGGGGATCAGGGGGTTAAATCTTTATTGGGGGGTGGCGGGGACCCTAAACCTACTTGGGACAGAAACTAAGTCACTAGCGCTAACTCAAGTCACAATCGCACTAATACAAAATACAGAAAAAGAGTGTATTACGTTTGTATTAGTGTGCAATGTGACAGGGGGGAAGGGGTTAACTGGGGGTGATCGGGGGGGGGGGATCAGGGGGTTAAATCTTTATTGGGGGGTGGCGGGTATTTTAAGTGAAAAAGGGGGGGGCGCAAGCGCTACACCTGGTCACAAATCACACTTATACAGGTATATAGGAAAATGCTATATGCTGTATACAGTGTGTGTTGTGACAGGGGGTGTAGGGGTTAACTGGGGGGGCATCGAGGGTTAAATGTGCCTATCTAAGTGTGTGTATGTGTGCTTGGTGCATTTATTCATATTTAGATGTGCTCTCCTCTCTCGATGAATCCAAAAAAGGATCATGGGAGGGGAGAGCAGGTCTTTACTGAGCCTGTGTTTACATTACACAGGCTCATCATGACATCATGAAATCTGATTGGGCAGGACCGATCAACAGGTCCAGGCAAAAAATCATTGGCCTGGACCTGATGACTGATCGGTTCTGAACCCAATCAAGCCATCGGCGGCGACGGGGGGGGGGGGGCTGGAGTGCCGGCGGGAAGCAGCGACGTAGTCCTAAGTCACTTTGCCAGCAAATAGTTGTGCGGCTGTCGGCAAGTGGTTAAACATTAACATCCCTGGCGGTATTCCCGAGTGTGGCTCGGGGTTAACTTTAAGTACCAAAAGCGGTAACCCCGAGCCACACTCGGGATTACCCCAGAATGTTACTCACCTTCCCTGCGATCCCTCGCCGTCCTCCTCACAGTCTCTCCCCACTCTGTGCACGGCTGATTGTCGGCACTTGCCTTCTGGTTCCCTCCCTGCGAGCTTTGCGATGAAGGGGGGTGAAACCAGCGGCAATTTCAAAAATGTAAATACACTAAATGACATGATACAAAGCTGTGATCCTAACGGATTACACTGCATCATGTCATTTCAGCACAGGATTTAACCTGGTGACTTTTCCAGTGCCCTGCCGGTGCTTTTTCAGTGCCTTGTGCCTGGGAAATTTTGAACGACCATGGCGTCCAAAAAGCTTTTTTTTTGCACAAAAGCGCTTTTAGATGAACTGGAAAACGGGCACAGCGAAACTGAGTTACTTGAAGAACTGAGCGATAGCGATTCGTGGGAAAATTTGTCATCAGGTACGGAAAGTGATGACAGCGACGATTCTGATGTCTCTTTCTGGCACATAGCTTGTTGAATTTGGGAAGTATATCAAATGATTCTTCAGAATTTCCAACGGAGTTGTAACTGTTTTCCAGTTTGTCTAGAAGTGCTTTTGCGCAAAAAGAATGCTTTTTGGATGCCATGGTCGTTCTCTATTTCCCAGGCACAAAGAACTGGAAAAGCACAGGCAGGGCACTGTAAAAGTCACCAGGTGAAATCCTGTAGTGAAATGGCATGATACAGTGTAATCTGTTAAGATCACAGCTTTGTATCATGTCATTTGTGTATTTACACTTTTGAATTTTCCGCCGGTTCCACCCCCTGCGTCGCAACGATCGCAGTGAAGGGAACAGGAAGGCAGGTGCCGGCATCTGCCGAGCACACAGTGGGAGGATAACGGAAGGACGGCGGGGGAGGACGGCGGGGGATCGCAGGGGTAGGTGAGTTTTAAAATGTAAAACAACAGATTTCAATGTACCGCTTTTAGCACAGAAACCCTGACATAATCAGACCGCCAGTGAGGTGAAGGCTGCAGTAGCTGTTCAAGTTCACAGCTGCTGATGCCTATGCCAGGGGAGAAAGGAGAGAAAATCAGAGAGATAAGATAAGACGCTATCCTTGTAAATTTAACTTTGTCTTGTCTCCCTCCCTAATCTGTGTTCGCTGACGCAGTCTGTGTCATTCCTGTTGTTTCCTTCCCATTAACAACAGCAGTAAATCTTGAGGCTGTCAGCTGCTCAGCCTCTAGTGAAGATTATTGGCACATTGTTGAAACTACAGGACAACTGAGGCTGTGCAGAGAAGTAAGAGACAGTACTAGGTTTTAAACAATATAGGCACCTATTTTTTAATGTTTACATAGCTATACTTGCAAAATTGGCGAGCATGAAGTGATCTATCAGGACCTAATTATCTGACTAAAGTTCTACTTTAACTCTGCTGCCAGCGTTCAGAGCTTTTGCCAGAATGTGCAAGAATGTCCAGCATGTTTGTACATTATGGCAGACTTTCCTGGTAAAGCGATTCCAAAAAAGGTTGGTGGTCCTGGGAACACTGCAGTAATTTGAAACAAAGGAGGTGCTCCCCTACAATACAGGGAGGGTGTGATCACAAAATATCAGTAATCCAAGAAGAAAAATCAAAAAAGAAGATGTCTATACACCCAAGGGCTACTTCATTAAATTTATTATGAATAATAAAATGTATACAGAATCAAAAATCCCCCAAAGCCATCCTCCATCACCCATGGTCCATTACAGGATGGCCCACCCCAGCTCCTGGTGGTGGGACTGCACCTATTTAGAGGAAGGGGTTTTCATAATAAACCTAAGGATGTAGCCCTTGGGTATGTAGAAGTTTTCTTTTTTGTTTTTTCTTTTTGGATTACCTGGTAAAGCACCTGCTCTAACGATGCAACAACCCCAATCTCCCTAGTCAATCCATCGCTACTGCTGATATCTTCACCCCATCTTCTCCTAGGTTCATTGTCTTCAGCCATCTTGATTGGCAGGGCCAGAATGACGTAACTCCAGTCTATTTGACAGGAGTTTATGTATTCTGTCATCAAAGGCAAACTGACAGTGTTCACTGAGATACATATGCCCGGCCCAGTGCACATTCATTAGTAACGTCATTGTTGGCAGCCAGGAAAACAGATTTTATTGCAGAGGAGTCATACATAGCCTCTTGTATAATAAAATTCTACCAGCAATGTTTGTGTTTGAAGATCTTAGTTTCACTTTAAACATAAACCCAAGGTTTGCCTTCACTTTTGTCAATAATGTTTGTTCTACTTTTCTACTGAAATAATCACTGCATATCCTAGAAAATGTTGCTAAACACAGTCACCCAAGATGTGAGTAAACTAGAAATACATCACTACAACCAGACAGGCTACTACTACTCAATGGCGAAACTAGACATTCCTTCACCCAGGGCAAAGACACAGTTTGGCACCCCCACTCCCCGCACCCCCGTACTGGGGCAGGGTCATTTACTGCCCAGGGCGAAGATACCAAACTGCGCCCCCCCCCCACCTGACATCAACAGGGGGTTGGTTGGTAGAGTAGGGTATGGGATGCAGCAGACTGCACTGAACACATGTAGCATTCTATCCTGCAGTAAAATAGGAGGTAATAGCGATGTAGAAAGTAATGGGCCTGTGTTCAGGATCATAGGTTGGGCTTTCCTGAAAAAGACAAAGAAAGTGTTGTGCGTTCAGTGCGCCGCAGTAAAAATTGGGTATGGTTTTTATTGTGCTGAATATTGGCCGTGGTTAAACCACATACATATACTGCGGGGCAGCGGCTCTTCTGCACGAAATCCTTGATTGATCCTTTGATCGACTGGTGCTTCCTGCGATTGATTGACCGATTCTTTCTGCGATTGATTGACCAAACCTTCCTGCGTTTGATCGACCGATCCTTCCTGCGATCAATTGACCGATCCTTCATGCGCTCAATCAACCGATCCTTCCTGTTATTGAGTAACCAATCCTGTGAGCGATCGACCAATCCTTCCTGCATCCGAATGTTTCCTTCGAGTTATCCTTTGATCCTGTGATCAACCAATGCTTCCTATGATCGATCAACCAATTCTTCCCGCAATTGATTGATTCTTCCTGCGATCGATCGACTGATCCTTTCTGCAATTGGTCGACTAATATTTCCTTACTTTGATTCTTCCTTCGATCGACACACCAGTCCTTCCTTACTTTGATCCTTCCTGCGTTCGTCAGACTGATCCTTCCTGCAAGCGAACAACCAATTCTTCCTTTGACTAATTCTTTCTTGGAATCAATTGATCCTTCCTTCATTCGTTATTTTTGTGCTAGTAATTTTTTGCAATTTTATTTATCCTTTTCCATATAGTATATTACCTGATTGATCCTGCCCGTTCCTGTCAGTAAACTGACTTTCCTGCTCTCTCTGCGGCATCTGTATCTCCGTCTCTCCCCCTCACTTTCTCTCATTTCTGTGGTCTGTGTGAAGCTGATCCTCTCCCCGCCCCTCCCCACCTGAAACAGAAACTAACCCAGATGTGGGATGTGAGCCCCTCCCACTGGAGTCCGGCTGCTAGGGAGAAAGACCCAAGAAAACCATGTGACTGCAGAGAAGCACTACTGGGAAAAGGAATTTAGAGATTATATTGCTGAAAAAACCCACACTGCCATTACTATTACTCCATAAGAGAACCTATCGTGGGAGTTTATTGTGGACTTTACAACCACTTTAACCACTTGCCGACCGCAGTACATATACTGCGCAGTGTTGCCAACCGCCCGTAGATTTACGGACAGCCCGTAAAATCAGGGCACTTTTCTCCTGCCCGTAAATGCCCGTAGCAGGAGAAAAGTGCCAGTAAATCTACGGCGGCGGCGGCAAGGTTAGAACTGCGCGTGCGCGGCGCGCAGTTCCGGACTCGGAGATCCCCGAAGCGAGCCGAGTTCTCTTCTCTCGCAGAGACCGTGTGACGTCAGCCCCAGCTTCCCCCCTCCCTCTCTCGCACACCAAGCGCTGTGCGTCTCTGCCAATCACAGCCTCCCCTGACTCTCTGCACCTGACACATGCCCAATGGACGGAGCTGTGTCAGATGATCGTGATCGTCGGACGAGACTAGTGCCACGGCCCGCCCCTGCCTCCGCCCCCCGTAATTTAAGTTTTCCCGCCGGGCCGGTGTACTGCCGATTTTTTCAACTACACCGGCCGCCAGGCGCCGGCTAGGGACAGTGTGGTGGAGTGTGGAGTCTGATGAACTGTGCCTGGCCCTGTGGATACTAGAAGATGCAAGTGGATTCTGGACAGATGGTGGAGTGGACAGAGCAACAGACTAACAGAGGCAGCCACCCGCAGAGCACACAGAAGAGAAGAGGACTGGTGAGTGGGGCTCTGAGCCTCCGACAGCTAGCAGAGCAGACTGGAGTAGAGAGATGAGTCAGGGGGCAGAGGACATCAGTGTCCTGCTCCTGTGCCCCCTTCACCTCTCCACAGGCAGTGTCACAGCTTCACTCTGCAGTAATGTCACTGATATGGCTATGGAGAGGTGAAAGGGACTTAGGAGGAGGACACTGATGTGCTAATATGAAGGGGGACATAGGAAGAAACTACTGTGAGGGGTGAGGAGGGCACTTCCATGTCCGCAGCCTCTGACCACCTCCTGTACCATGTCCGCAGCCTCTGACCACCTCCTGTATCATGTCCGCAGTCTCTGACCACCTCCTGTATCATGTCCGCAGCCTCTGACCACCTCCTGTATCATGTCCGCAGCCTCTGACCACCTCCTGTATCATGTCTGCAGCCTCTGACCACCTCCTGTATCATGTGCGCAGCCTCTGACCACCTCCTGTATCATGTCCGCAGCCTCTGACCACCTCCTGTATCATGTCCGCAGTCTCTGACCACCTCCTGTACCATGTCTGCAGCCTCTGACCACCTCCTGTATCATGTCCGCAGCCTCTGACCACCTCCTGTATCATGTCCGCAGTCTCTGACCACCTCCTGTACCATGTCCGCAGCCTCTGACCACCTCCTGTATCATGTCCGCAGCCTCTGACCACCTCCTGTATCATGTCCGCAGTCTCTGACCACCTCCTGTATCATGTCCGCAGTCTCTGACCACCTCCTGTTCCATGTCTGCAGTCTCTGACCACCTCCTGTACCATGTCCGCAGTCTCTGACCACCTCCTGTACCATGTCCGCAGTCTCTGACCACCTCCTGTACCATGTCCGCAGTCTCTGACCACCTCCTGTTCAATGTCCGCAGTCTCTGACCACCTCCTGTTCAATGTCCGCAGTCTCTGACCACCTCCTGTTCAATGCCCGCAGTCTCTAACCATCTCTTTTCTTTTATTGTGTCTGCAGTCGAGTCTGGAGAGGAGTCTAGAGTGAGAGCGTGGCCGGGAGAAGTTAGATGTGTGGGGCCCCGGCCTGCAGAGTGGAGACCAGAGCCGTCTGACTGAGTCCTGCACAGTGCACCTGAGGGGAGGTCAGTGACAGCGCCGCCAGACCAGTCTGATGGGGGGGGTCACTGATGTAAGGGGGAGAGAATACAATAATATAAGTGGGCACTGTCTTTTATTTAACTTAAACTCATTGCTAATAGCACTATCTACATGTTTATAGTTTAATTATTCATATTTGCACGGTTTAGCACTGAAAACGGCTATTTTATGTACATTTTTGCAGTGCCAGTAAAAAATTGGTGCCGTCCGTAAATTCTGGACGTTCTGCCAGTAAATTTCACTCCGGGGGGTTGGCAACACTGATACTGAGGCAACTCGGCTCTGTCCTGCGAAACGACGTAACTGTACGAGAGCGCGAGTGGGGGCGCGCATGCGCTACCGGAGGAATGCGCCCATTCGCCACAGGGGAAGCCAATCAGGGGGTCCCTCGGCCGCGATTTCTGCCGAGCACCTGCAATCACTCCCCGTGAAGACAGAATGGCGGTCTGTCGTTGTAAACACACCAGACCTCTGTTCTGTCAGTTATGGACACAGGGATTCTGTGTTCCTCCTATTTAGGAACACAGGTTTCTGTGTTCATGCAGAAAGTCCACCCCCACACAGTTAGAAAGCACCCCCTAGGGACACATTTATTACTTTGATTTCCCCTGGTGTTAACCCCTTCCCTGCCAGTGTCATAAGTACAGTAACAGTGCATATTTTTAGCACTGATTACTGTAGTAATGTCACTGGTCCCCCAAAAGTGTCAAAAATGTCAGTTAGGTGTCCTATCTGTCCGCCTCAATGTCGCATTCTCGCTAAAAATTGCTGATCGCCGCCATTAGTAGTAAAAAATAAATAAACAAAAATGACATAAATCTTTCCCCTAGTTTGAAGGACGCGTTAAATTTTGCGCAAACCAATCAATATACACTTATTGGGATTTTTTTTCCAAAAATATATAGCAGAATACAAATTGGCCTAAAATGATGAAAAAGTGTGATTTTTTTTTTTTTATTATTGGGAATGGTATATAACAGAAAGTAAAAAATATTGTTTTTTTTTTTTTCAGGATTGTCGATATTTTTGTTTATAATAAAAAAATATAAAAATATAAAAAAATAAAAATCACACAGGGGATCAAATACCATCAAAAGAGAGCTCTATTTGTGGCAAAAAAAGCACATCAATTTTTTTAGGGTACAGCATCCCACGACAATGCAATTGTCAGTTAAAGTATTGAAAAAAATAGCCTGGTCAGTAAGGGGGAAAACCTTTCCGGCCCAGAAATGGTTAAATTATTCTCACTGCTCTAATTTAAAGAAAGGTAAAATCTAATTTTAAATTATTTTTTTTTATTATGACTCCTTATAGCTTAGTAAGAAATTCTGAAAGAAATAATCAAATACAACTCTATTGGGGTTGATTTACCAAAGGTAAATAGACTGTTCACTTTGCAAGGGAATTTGACCCAGAGCTTAGTGAATATAGTAAAGCTCCAATGACTTCCGTTATCCAATCATGTGCAAGCAAAAATTTTTTTTTTTCATTTTCCTTGCACATACCCTTTGCAAAGTGAAATATCACTGTATTCAGTAAGCTCTGGGGAAAATTCCCTCGCAAAGTGCAACTTCTCAACCGATTTTCCTATATTAAATCAACCCCTTTATCTCATACAACTCCTGATAGCCACCACCGTGAACCCATGTGCAACATTAGGACCACGGAATCAAAATAATTAGCTCTTAAGAGTCTAATAAATGTTTTTAAACAAGATCCACACAGTTTACATATAAGGTACACACATTTTTTCTTCAAGCTGAAAATGTATGATTCATGGGTGAAAGTTGTGTGATAAAAAACTTTAGTCCCCTTAATGTACTCAGTATGGCAGGGATACGGTATAAAGCACACCAATAAAGCAGGCGCATTTTGTGCACTTGCCATGTTTATGTACCTCGACTATGCCATGGAAAAACAAAGACAGAGACCTGTCATTGCCCCTGGGTTTTATTGCACTGATCATCTTATGAGCAAACAGATAAAAGGTTATATCCTGTTCAGGATAGCATTAATTGCCATTTTACAGCTTTACGTAAGATATACAGTACCTGTAAATGCAACTATATAAATATAGTCATTTAAAAAGCTCCTTATTTTACCAATGGCTTGGAAGTATGTTTCATTTTTGGCATTCATTTCAATATGTATATACTGTATTATATTCATTTTTATGCCCCTTGTTAGAGAAACCTTGTACATGTTTTGTTCTTCCATGAAAGTCATTATTGCATATAATGCAATGGAGATGCATTAAGGCAGACATGTTTGAAGTCCAGCCTGGCTGACAACTATGGATCCCCCTATAGAAGCAGTGGAGATATGAGTAAAGCAAAGCTAGGACAGGAAATGTCTAATCTTTTGGATTACAGGTGAAAATTAGGGCAAAAAAAATGGATTATTTAGAAACCAAATTCAGTCACCACATCTAATGACTGATAAGTGGCAATTTATAAAATTTTTGTTTTAAGGGGTGTATTTAAAAAATATATATATATTGCATACCCATTCATCTTTCAAAGCCTCATGTGAAATCATTTTTTGTGACCGGGGCAAAATCAAATGCTCTTGAGCTATATATTCCCTGCAATTTGAATGTGTGAAATACTGCAGTATGGTTACTAGATGGAAGGTCAGTGCCATCTAGTGGCCATATTGTGTTTTGTTTTTGTATTCACACATTCAAACTGCTGAGACTATAGCCTGAGAGCATTCGATTTTGCCCTATTTGAGCAGAAAAAATGTGCTAGCAGTTTTGATCGATGAATAGCTATGCAAATGTTTTTATAAACACACCCCCAAGTGTCCCCTTGTATATTTTTCTCCCTCTAAGCCAAAACATTTTACTATTCTTAGTGCTCCAGGCAAACAAAATTTGACTGAATGCTGTGAGTCCATGCGGGCAACATTGGTTGCTGTGCATTATTGCCCAAATAGGGAGGATTAATAATGAACATGAATTTAGCTAAACCCATTTAGCAAGCATTACAACTTGGAAATGAGTCAAAGTTATGTACAACAAAAAACAACAAAAAACAGAACACAAATATGCATATGATAGTTCTTTCTGGGAAAACAGGATTATCTCAAGCAGTAAGCCCAGGTTCACACTGCTCACACGACTTCTGATCTGACTTTGCCCTGCAACATCAGTCCGACTTTGATCCGACTTAGTGTGACTTTTTACACTGTATGTCATTGAAGCCGTATCAAAGTCAGACCAAACTAGAACAGGAACCTTTTTTAAAGTTGGAGCGGCTTGTGACGGCTCTCATAGGGAAACATTTAATTTGACATGTCATGCGACTTGTGCTCTCACAAGTTGGATCCCATGTCCCACCAGTGTGAACCGGGCCTTAGTCTAAAAAAACATTCACTTTTTTATTGCTTCTCATAAATCTGATTATCATCAAAATATTTAGTTAGCTTTTGGTAACATTCCCATTGGTAGTGTGGTAATACATATAAACTGTCTACAATATCATTTGGATTTAACAATAACTATGTAGCAAGTTGGCCAGCTTATACAATCCATTCAGTAGGTATCCAGTTAAACAGGTTCTTACATTACGGCCTCATGCACACTGGGCATTTGCAGAGCTCTTCTGAATGCTTTTCCCTTAGCGGCAGAAAACCAGCATCAACAACATGCCTAAAGCTGGATACACATTATACAATTTTCTTTCAATTTTTTTCCTTTAGATTTACCAAAACCATATAATATGAGGTCAAACCTAAACACTTTCAATTTGAATGCAATCAGGCAGGCCCTTGTACTACTTAGTTGAAGGTAAAGCTGGATACACACTATAAAACTTTCTTTAGATTTTTTCCTTTAGACTTACCAAAACCATATAATATGAGGTAAAACCTAAACACTTTTAATTTGTATGCTATCAGACGGGCTCTTGCACTACCTAGCTGGAGGTAAATCTAAAGGAAATTGAACAACAAAAGTTGTATAGTGTGTATCCAGCTTAAATCTAAAGGAAATCAAACAACAAAAGTTGTATAGTGTGTATCCAGCTTTCAGCAGCATTTTTGTGTAGCAAGTTTCCAGGCCTATGGCCTGATTTGGGTCTGCCATTACTACCAGAATCCTATCGAGCCCATGAGTCCACAGGTGTGACAACTGAAGCAGCGACAACTCCGGCATCTTTGTTTGTGGTTTTTACTATAAATTAAGTGGATGGGAGAAGGGAATGAGTGGGATACTCCTTTCGGCTCAAACTAATTACAATTGGGACTTCGATCCTGAAAATTCCCGGTGGCGACTCCTTGACGCCAGCCGGCGCCAGCCAATACTCACTGACTCTGAGAACTCTCTGTATAACAGAAGGAGTGTTGAATCCCCGACCTATAGTCCAGTAGATCCAAGACTGAGAACTGTAGAACTCCTGACACTGTTCAACTGTGTAAATCCCTAAATACTTTCCCCCGCCTGGCACAGCTTGAGGTAGTATTTTGTAGAACTCCGGATAACTATCACTGTAACTGGCACACGCAATACAATTCAGGGCCCAGACTGCAGGTTCCCCCTTTACTCCTTGAACTCTTCAGGGTCCAATGACTATATATACCCCTTTACAACTTCAGGGTCCCCAACCTATGTACCCCCTTTACAGCTAGCTGACACTGGATCCCAGAATCTCTTCCGGAGTGGTCCCCTCTGGCTCTAGGCAAACTCACAGGGGCCTTCCACAGTACTCACGACCTGTGTAGGTTTTCCTGGGACTGGACCCCTCTCTCTCTCCCCAGGCTCTCGGCACACCGGATCCCCTCAGCTCAACTCAGCACTCTCTGGATTCCCGTGCGACACCCCGAGACATCCACCTTCCTCAGACAGCAGGAGAGACAGCTGCACTCTCCTTCCTGGGACTCTGCTCCCGCCAAAGACACCGTGCCACGCACTTCCCCCCTCAAACTTATACCCACTCCCAGAATCCCTTGCAGCATAATCTGCCTTCTGGGGTAGTTACAAGCTGGGATGTGTCCCCTGATTGGGCTTCCCACACTGCCCTACGAGAAGCCTCTCACAGGAGCCAGTGGGGATACTTCTCCCCTCAGCAGGCACATCTGGAAGCCCTGACACCCTACTAGATAAATCACAGCCCTGCTGTTAGGCAGACAAGGCCCACTGTAGTTTTACCTAGCACCTACCTGTAGGGTGCTACACCCACCCCACACCAAAATGAGTCAGGTCCCTCTAACTCTGAGGCAGCCGCCTCCTATCAAAAACTCTGCCAAAAAATCAGGAGTATCCCACAAACCTGGAAAGGGGGGAAAGGGAAAAACTAATTTACAGAATAAATTAGCGTGAAAAAATATATCTTTACAATCTGCTGTGCATGTATATACACATTTTAAGGTGCATGAAACTGATGCACCCCCACCAAATAAACTCACCTGGTGGAGAACAACAAGGAAAAATACAATGCAAACATCCTGACTGCCTAACTCTAAGGTGGTCCCACCTGTACAAAGAAAGTAAGCAAAAGTTAGTCAATCTCATACATCACATGGAAATCACATCACATCTCTATATAACTGAACAGTTGAATGGAAAAACCCTCCTTCAAAATTGCCACGGCGACCTTTCCATTCCCTCCCTGACTTCCTCTGCCAACCAGTGTCTTGACACGCCGGGTCCTCCTTTAACTTGGAAGAGCTGATTCCCTCACACTAGCTGTCTAAACAGAGTCCTCTTTATTGAAGTGAAACACAGCGCCTTCTGCTGTTTCTTTGAGCACTTCAGTAAGGAAACAGGGCAGGTCACAGTCTCTCATGACCCATAGTCCTGCTGAGTCAGGGAAACATCACAGGGGTCCAGCAGGGCACCCCACACCAAAGCTCTTGACCCTCATGAACTTTGCAACAATTTCTTCTTCTGTGTAGACTGTGGGTGAAATCTCACACAGCCATTTGTAATCCACAACAGATCCCGGCCCAATGGCCCAAAGGATCCAGCACACAAAATCTAGCTTTCAAAAGACCCGGACCCTGATGGTCCCAAAAGGTCTAGCAACACAACACCTGATGGCCCAAGGGGTCTATTTCCCTTTAGCAGATGCAACTTGAATTCAGCACTCTATTATTTTATGAACAAAAGATTTCCTTGGTCAGTTGTGATAGTCAGCCGGCCACACAAATTTTCTTGTTAAGTCTCTCCTTTCTCCTCTAGCCACTGGTGAATACTGATAAATTTGTTTTCTTTCAGATATAGTACTCCGGATAAGGGAACTTGAACATATTCCCCATTTTCATTTTTGACCCGGATGGACCAGGCTTGTCTGGAGCCATCTGGGCGACGGACCTCCACCCTATCTATGTAGATGGAGCGCCCATAATACCACTGAATCTTGACTTTTTAAAATTTTTCTTTCAATCCTTCCTCCAGAGAATCTCGATACGGCTTGGGGACAAAAAGATAGTCCCAGATATGTTCATCGTACCACCAGTCCCTGAACTTTTCCACTAACAGCTCCCTTGGAGCATATGGGTAGTCATAGCCATACTCCAAGGCAACTTTCTTTTGCATCCACCTCTGCATTCTCGACAGTCTGGGGAGGGTTCTCCGGTTACCTTTCCCTGGTGGAGAAAACATGGTATGTACTCTTTGGATCATCTCCTCATAGATCCCTGGCCCTAGCAATATTTCCCGGTGGGGTGAGGTCTGGGACCCTTGTGACTTAGGCCTCACAGAACCCCAATTGCTGAGCCAGTTCCCCTCTTTCAATTGCCTCCTTGGCTTCCTGGTCTAGGGGTGTAAAAACTTCTGGACCTGGGGAGCTACTTCCAGTCTCTGACCCCCTTTCCCATTCAGTCTCCTCCATGGATCCCCAGTCATCCATACCTTCTTCAACAGAACCATGCTTCAGATAGAAGGATGGGGAGTCCACTCGAATGGGCCAATTTTCACCCTCACTGCTGACGGGGGAGAAAGACACCTGGGCAACTTCTGTCTGGACAGGCTGGGGAATACTTAAAGGGGTGGGTTCCGTGATGGCCCTGACCGACCGTGCTTCCGGCCAGGTCCCTACTGTTTGAGTGGACACGGATCCCCTCCCTAGGGAGCTCTGTGACTGAACCCCCTTCCCGCAGACTGTAAGCACACCAACTGCAGGCAGGGCCTCCATCTGCATCATCAGCCTGAAGATGCCTCTCCCTGCTCCGTGGAGGAACTTTTATTTGCTCCCCGTCATCTCCTGAGTGAGGCCTGTCTCCCACATAACTGCAAGCATCTTGGGACGGCCCTCGCTCTTCTCTGCCCTGAGCACCATATCACCGCATTGCCCACATTGAACCCATGCCTGCACCCTCAGAGTAATAGTGGCACATTGGGGACATACCACTCCCAGGAACTCCCGACCTCCCCCGGTGCACAACATGAGTCCGCCGTCCAGCACCATCCGGAAACCGATATCCAAAACTAGCAGGGATCGAGCGGGCAGATCTGCTCTCGGCTCTCCGCAGGGTTTTCGGCCATGATGGTAGTCATAGCGGGAACACTCTTCGCTCCACTGGTGAACGACATATCTCCTTCTCCTACATGTGTCTCCCGCACGGCCGCGCCCGGAGGAGGGGAAATTAATAGAGTCCCTGAGTTGCTCCGGATTGGCCAGAAGTTCTCGCTATCTCCACCCATTCCCCATTTTGGGCGGTGACTCCTCCCTTTGGGCAGATCTGCTCGTGGCGTGCTTTCCTGCACGGTATTGTAACTCTTCCCCTGCCATGCTGCTGCGCTGCAAACACTTGGGAAGTAGCTGCAAAACAGAGTATGTCACTTGCTAGACAAACATCCGCCCACCTTAATTGCACTAGGGCCTCCACTGCCCTTTTCTTCCCTAAAGCCAGCTGCCCTCTCTTGCTCGGCAAGAGCAGCATCCCGCCACCGACTGCACGGTTGATACTCCTCTTCCTTGCCACACACGTGCAATTAACACCTTCCATACTGGCTCCGGGACTAGCTCCACGGCCCCTCTCGGCACCTCTCTTCCCTTGCCCCTGGCCTCCATTTTCACTGTCCACACTAGGACCTCCGGCTTCCACTTCTCTGTCCTTCTCTGGACCCTTGATGCCATTTGCACTTTTGCACTGTCCACACTAGGACTCCTTGCTATCAGGCAGTTACTGCATTCACGCATCCTGACATACTTGTCTCCTGCTTTCTACTTCCTGACAGCAGAATACATCTCATAATCCATAAGAAGAGTCTCGGTCACTTTACAGTCTTTCTTGGAGCATTTGCGTTGCCACAAGCATCCCTCTCTGTGAGCCTCTAGTCTCAGTCCACTCTCCCTGCCTCCCGAAGTTGCAGTCTCACACTCGGCCTGATGCTGATGTAGCAGTTCTGGACACAAAAATGTATTTTTTTGAACTTTTTCGTGTGCCGTTGCCAAGGGCAACTGGCCCAGTAGCTAATGGCAAAATCCCGGACGAGCCCCCAAATGTAGCAAGATTTCCAGGCCTATGGCCTGATATGGGTCTGCCATTAGTACTGGAATCCTCTCCAGCCCATGTGAGCTGAGTCCCCAGGTGTGACAACTGAAGCAGCGACAACTCCAGCATCTTTGTTTGTGGTTTTTATTATAAATTAAGGGGATGGAAGAAGGGAATGAGTGGGATACTCCTTTCGGCTCAAACTAATTACAATTGGGATTTTGATCCTCACATGACTGGCTGGGCAATATCCAAGGGTATTCTGTGTACTGGAAGGACAGGGTAGGAAAAAGAGGGGGAGGGGTATGTCTTTATGTCAAGGATAAGTCAACACAAAGAAATTGGCCCGCGGGACTTTGTATGAGGTACGTGCTCAGTGGCTGGAAATGAATATCATGCACAATATATGAATAAATTATGATTTTATTACATAATGTATAAAAACGACAACATATGCTCAATGGCACATATGATAGCTCAATGGCTTGAAATACATATGACATGTAACATGAGTAATGCAATAGGATATATTAACATTTTTGATTGACACCTTGGTGTAGCCTCTTGAATTAATGGCAGAAATGTTGTAATAGGATAACATCGCAGTAGAGTATATATTGTTTGTGATCTGACGCGTTTCGGGAGCAGTCTCCCTTCTTCAGAGATCAATGTAATCAAAATGTCACTACAAAGAAACAATGTTGTTACAGGGTGCAAATAAGGATAAATTAAAATATGAAAAAGGTTTAGACATGTCAAGAATAATGTTAGGGTGATAGAGAGGAGTGATATTATGGAAGGGATGAGTACGGAGTATGCAATGATGTAGTCACTAATATTGTAGAAATTGTAACATAAGTCTTTGTAGAAATTTGTAACAGAAGACTTTTTTTTTTTTTTTTTAACAGGGTAAAAGAGAGGTGGCGTATCCACACTAGAAGTCCAAGTACACATTTTTGGGTGACACACTAGGCCAGTACACCGAATATTTTGCAAAGTGGCATCCGGGGAGATCAAGGAAACAGGCTTGTTCCACTTCTTTTTTGCTCAGTATACAGGGTCTTTTAATTTGTTAGTTTCACATTTATCAAAAAATCTATCTATGCAGGTAAGGGCAGCCAGGCATCGGGAGGTATGTAAATGGTCTACACATATATCAAGGGCATTATCCAACTTTATTCAAAGCTGCACAATTTTTTTTTAAATACAGGTGCTCCATACTTGCATAGGCAGTTTTGTGGTAAAGGTGAAGTATGCCTTTTAAGCTTTCAAGGGAAGGCCCAGAATACGTTTCCTTCACAATTTAGTAATCTTCCCTCCATGTTCCAGATACACCTTTTCATGAGGTTCCATTTCTTTCGAAGGAGGCAAAACTAACTGATTAGCTAGTGCCTTATGCTTAATAGTTAACTCATGATGTCACGTTACTATGGTAGTGAGCCCTTGTAGAAAGCCAACAAGCCATTCCCCAAGGCACCAAGTCTAAGCCACAGTCTGCTTCTTCACCAGGGCCCCTGATGGTGGGGATGAACTTGCAGCAAAATGGAACCAGGTAGCAGCCTCCAGGTACACTCGGCTGACAATGTGGAGACCACTCGCAAGTGCAGAGTACAGATGGCCGAAGACAGAAACAAGCCAAAGTCAGGGCAGGTAGCAGGCAGGAAAAAACAGTAGAGGAGCCAGGTTGGTACAGGGGTAATCAGGCACAGAAAAGAAGTAATACAAGGCAAACAAGAAGCACAGAGAAACTAGGAAGTTGCTCAGGCAACCTGGGCTGCACATATATATATATATATATATATATATATATGGAAGCAGACAGGGTGGTGGGCCAGGAAGTAATAGAATTGCAGAGTTTTGGCCATTGTGACTTTAGATGAAGTGCCACACAACCAGTAATATAAACAAAGTGCAAGTTTATTGAGTATATGCCAGCAATAGAACTGGGAAAAAGTGTCATAATGCCAAACAGTGGCCCAAGTATACACATCCATTACATGGTTACATAGAGTAATCAAATAGTCCATGGTAAATGTGTCATAGCATCTGTGGTGACTCAACGCCTTTTGTGAGTTCAGTCTCACTCTTCAGGGGTTGATGCATAGACATAATCTCTGAAGTTAAATGTAAATATAACATAGTAATGAACGTGGAAATGTATTAGGTAGATTGGAATGTGGTAATCAGACTAAGGGATCCATATTCACAAAGATGTAGGATGCTGCATTCCAAAGCTGCACCGGCAGCCACAGGAAATGTCTGACCCCGGAGCTGTGGCTAAAAGATCCAAAATGAGTCAGCAGTGCAAAACAGGACAGATAGAAGAACGGGCAAACAGAACCGTCCAACATAACCTGCCAAGATGATGGCTATAAAAAAAGAGTTTAGATGGGTGGTGATGTGCACAATGAATTAAAATAATGATTGAATGGCCAGGAGCAACCAACTGGTACAATTAGGAGTGGTGAAAGTGACCTGCACAGTTGAATTAAATGAGAATCCACATGTGAAACTAAGTGTATTTGTTATAAAGTATAAAATGCAACTTGGTGAGGCAGTGACACCAGTGTATGAGATTACCCCAATAGTGCAATGTCGAATCGGGTCAAAAAAGTAAATACTGTATGTGTAACAAAAAGGGAGGGATAGGTTTTTTTACCTACTAGGATAAAACGAATGCTGACCGAAAATAGCGTGTGTCCATCCACCTGGGGGGGGCATTGCATAGACTGGTGTCTGAGCCCTCTTATTTATAACTCTTAACCCGACCATCCCTGGTCGCTGTAGGGAAAAGGACAACTCAGAAATGTGAGTCCCTCCACAGAATCACGTGACAAACATCACTTGATCCGGCGCAATGACAAGTCGACTGGGCCAGTGTCATGTGCCAGATGCTATACCCGATGTTGATGCATCTCACTGGCGCCGCCGATCAAAATGAGATAAGCGAGGACAGTGGATGATGGATCGGGATCGCAGTTCCCGGGAAAGAAATAACAGACACAGCCACCGGGGGGGTTGAGTCAGACATGCAGCATACCTACAAGCGAGCAATTCCACATAGTACAAAGCAGACATGAATAGAATAATGTCCTAATGAAAGGACTGAAATATCAGGTACAGCCAACCAAAAGTGGGCAGCAGGTCTTCCACCTAATAATCGCTAAGAAAAAAAAATATGGTTGGTAGTAGTAGAGGTAGTTATTGGGTGGGATAAGGTGTGAAAAAACTAAATAATATTACAGTGGCTGCAACTAAGATTCCAAACCGTATTGGAGTAAATGTGAATGAAAAAAATGAGTGCGTTCAGTAATATACGTAAAATAAGTACACGTCAAAACGTGTAGACAAATGTGAGCAATATATAACAGCACAATGTTGATTTGCATATACATAAAAATCACACATAAATTAAACCAAGTCCATAGAAGTCCCAAGAAATATATGACTATTGAATCTTCATTGTGTTAAAGGTTAAAAGAGGTGAATTAAGTGTGGATTCACAGACTCCAGCTTTCCCAACACACTGCGGCATCTGTGTGTGCCTATGGAGACCCCGCTGAGTGTCATCTCATGGCCTGACAGAGTTATCTCATGAGACTCAGCATTAATACAGTGAGGGGACCTAGCAGGAGCTAGTGAAAAAAGGAGAGTGAAACTTCTATACCACAAATGTCCTGGAGTTTGCGGTTTACTTGTGAACATCCAGCATTCAGCGCATGACATTTAATTATTTGGTAAGAGGCCAATCCCTATTATTCCACATGGTGATTTATCTGGTTTGTGGGAAGACACCCTGATCCACTAATCCCTGCTCATGATTGGTTTTTTGACTGCATGATATAGAGAACTTGGTAAGGGTACCATCACACAGTCAGCGTGCATGTGGTGCTGTTGGGGAAGTTGTAATCTGTAAATCCACATTTAATTCACCTCATTTAACCTTTATCACAATGAAGATTCAATAGTCATATATTTCTTTAGACTTCTATGGACTTGGTTTAATTTATGTGTGATTTTTATGTATATGCAATTCAACATTGTGCTGTTATATATTGCGCACATTTATCTACACGTTTTGACGTGTACCTATTTTATATGTAGCACCCTACAGGTAGGTGCTAAGTAAAGTATAGTGGGCCTTGACTGCCTAAAAGCAGGGCAATGATTTCAACTGGCTGTCATGTCTCCCAGGTGTGTCTGCTGAGAGGGGAGTCTCCCCACTGGCTCCATGAGAGGATTTTCATTTGACAGTGGAGGAAACCCAATCAGAGACATACTCATGCCTGTATCTACCCCAGAAGGCAGATTCTGCTGCAGAGGACTCTGGGAGTGAGTATAAGTTCTGAAGGAACGCATGACGTCTTTGTCGGGAAGCAGAGTCCCAGGAGGGAGAGTATGGCTGTCTCTTCTCCTGTCAGAGGAAGCGGGTGTCCCGGGTGGCGGCCTGGGAATCCAAAGAGTGTGGGGTTGAGCTGCAGAGGGGATCCAGTGTGCCGAAGAACCAGCAGAGAGAGAGAGGGGTCCAGTTCCAGGAAAGCCTACAAAGGTTGTGAGTACTGTGGATTGCCCCTGGGGTTCTGCCTAGTGTTAGAGGGGACCACTCCAGAGAAGGTTCTAGGGATCCAGGAGTCAGCTAACTGTTAAAGGGGGTGCCTAGTCAGAGGACCCTGAAGTATTAGAGGGGGTACCTGCAGTTTGGGCCCTGAAGAGTCAGTGTACAGTGTGAAGTGTACAAAGTTGAGAGTTGCAGCAGCACAAGTAGTGACAAGTAGCTACCTCAGCCAGTGAAGGGTTAGAGGGAGCTGTTCAGTGACTTTTGAGCTACAACAAGTATCAGGAGTCAAGAGGTCTACAGTCCTGGAGCTTCTGAGCTAACAATCCAAGTTAAAGTCGAGGTTTCAGCACTGATCTAGTCAAGGAGCTACCTCAGCCAGTGAAGGGTTAGAGGGAGCTGTTCAGTGACTTTTGAGCTACACCAAGTATCAGGAGTTAAGAGGTCTACAGTCGTGGAGCTTCTGAGCTAACAATCCAAGTTAAAGTTGAGGTTTCAGCACAAATTCAGTCAAGCAGCATTTGAAGCGTCAGGAAGCGCTGGTCGGCATTCAGCTGGCATCAAGACAGCGTTAGTGAGCATTTTTTGTACAAAGTCCCAGTTAAGCCTAGAAGAGACAGAGGAGTATCCCACTCATTCCCTTCTCCCATCCCCTAAATACAATAAAACAAACCAAAGATGCCGGAATGGTCATTGTCTCAGTTCTCACACCTGGTATCAGAATAGAGGTACTCACCGAGGCCGAGATGCCGAGAGCGGTTCGCTGTTGCGACTAAGCGCACTCCGCCCCTCTGGAGGTGATACAGAGGGTGGATGGCACAAAGAAGCACAAGCTACCAGCAGGCAGGGTAGAGCTTGCGTGGAGGTCCTGTAGAGCTGGAGCAGAGACTGATCAGGATCCAGCAGTAAAAGTCCGGAGCAGGCTGAGGGTCAAACACTGGTAAGCAGACAATCCAGGTCACAGGCTGAGGGTCAAGGCACTGGAGATAGGAGACAAGACTAGGTCACAAGCAGAAGGTCAAGGCACAGGAGACTGAAGGTAAATCCGGGTCGCAGGCAGAGGGTCAAACACAGGTAAGCAAAAGCAAAGTCCGTAAAACAAGCCAAGGTCGGGTCCAGGAGAAGAGCAGAGTAGGTCAGGGTCTATCCGGGTCACAGCAGGTAAACGATCACACAGGAAACAGGAACTCAGGTACAGGAAGCTGAAAGACAAACCAGCAATTCCTCTGAGCACTTGCTCAGCTTTTATAGGCAGCCAGGAAGTCATGTGGAAGTCATGTGGTGCTTATCATGTGATGACCAGTCTGCAGCTGAAGGTTTCTCTGACACCTGGGTTCACAACTTAAATGTGTTGGAAGTGTTACCGGTACTGAAGGTAACCCCTGTGATGCGCCTCCATCCCTATTGTACATACAAATGTTTTGCCCATGGTATCAGACTAAGGAATCCATACTCACAAAGATGCAGAATGCTGCATGCCAAATTTGCACAGGAAATGATAGAAGGGAAAGGGATATAAATCCACAGTACAGCAGGCTACTCCCATAGGTGAACACAGAAGCCAGCAGCACAAGTGAATGGAATTGAAGATCTAGCAGAACCAGTGCAGCAAGGATGTAATAATTTCACACACATAAAACTGCAGACTAGACCATGACACATTACTCCAAATAAACTCAGGGACCTAACACCCCTCTCATTTTCTTTCTTTGTATTCACTCACTCATACTCATATTTTAAGTGAAAACAATGCAAATACAGTAATACATTTGTCACAAGTCTATGCAATAAATTTCTAAAAAGGTTTTAGTCCTCCTCTGGTGATAGTGCAAGGGTCACAAAATCAAATGAACCATAATTGGCAGGTATGCTGCACTACATAGCCTTCTCAATCCCTCTACCTCTGCTCTGGTAATCACCCCTTCCATGTTGCTTGCTTTTTAAAAATAATAATGTTATTTTTTTTTTTTGTGTGTGCACCAAACATGTCAGTTGTAGGGATAATATAAAATGTTCCTAGTGAATATAATGGGGCTTTCAAATTAAATCATGCACATTTTACATCAGTTTATCACACTGATTCACAACCATACTTTGGGGGTTAAAAAAAAAGAATATGTTTAAAGTATATTTAAAATATTTTTTTCCATTTTGAATACAACATGGGATTTTTTTGCCATTTGCATTCTATTGCCATACCTCCCAATGGGAGATGGGAAAGAGGGACACTTTTAGCAGAAAGTGTGAAGGCCAAGAACACACATCCTAGTATGCCCCCAGTTGAGTGAGCCATGAAGAGCTAATAAGCAAAAAATTATTAGCTAAACCCATAAGTGTTTTTTCCTCACTATGTTTCTTTTTTGCTGGCTTTTTAAAACAATAAAGTGTTCATAAAAAAAAATTGTGTGTAAGGTTTAGTGTAGTGTAAAACTTTTGGTAGTTAAGTACTGCATTTATTTAAGAGGTCTACACATCTGTCCAAAATGAGGGTCAACTGAAAAGGAACGAGGGGTAGAGGAATTTGGTCCCCAAATGAGTGACAGGTTGGAGGTATGCATTTGGGGGATTTTCCTTGACTTTTTTTTTTCTCCTGTCGATGCAACAGGGAGTGAGGCAAATCCTCTCTTAGACAGGTGTCACCAAAGTAGAAATTCCATTGATTCTCCTATTACTGTTGTGGTGACACCTCAAAATTCCCTTAGCTTAATTTTGAAAACCAAGGAAACTGTGAGCCTTTTGGAAGCATCTTGCTTTTAGTGACAGGTCAGTATTTTGAGGATTTAATGCAACAGCAAGGTGGGGTCGTAGTGGTAAACTTTTTTCTAAAGGTTTTGTCTTGTTACTGATGGCAGACCAAGATAGTGAGATTAGCCTATTTATCAGGGTGAAGGCGCCTAGTTTTCGTGTCTAGCCCTATGTAGGATGTGAGATACCTGCTGCTCTTATTTATTTTATGGTAAAATACCAAAAAAACAACAAATGTTAAAACGAATAAAATGAAATGAAAAAAATGAGCACTGGTAATATGGTGGGCTTGTGTGTATATCTTGTGATGATCAAAAAATACATATTCAAGATAAGTGATATAAATAGTATCTGTATCAAAAATTTATAACCAATGTATAAATAGTTTATGATACCTAATAAAATGATAAAATATACCAAATAATATACGCACTGTAGTAATCTATATTGTGACTTAGGTGATGATTTAAATCATAAATGTGACAATGGTGATAAAATATAAATAATTAAATTACTGGATTTGCATAAAATCGCATATGGCTGAGAGTAAAATCCCTAATATATAAAATTATTAGTGCAACTGGTGAAATAGTCCGTGATAGTAAATAAATAAATAAATAGAATCTTCAAAGTGCTTTTGTGCTCCAATTTTGTGCTCTTGGTAAAAGTAGGCAATTTTTGCTTCTTACCAGATCGCTTTAGGTCGCAAGGACCTAAATCGTCTTTGATCCCTTTAAAGGATGAATCAATCCTCCACCAAACTTGTCCACTCCAGGTAAGTAGTTGATGTTCTAGCGTGGATCAGGATAGTGGTCTCAGGCAGATGTATGTAAAAAGAAATGGTGGGGAAGACAAAAAATAGTGTAATTCCGTTTTTTATTAGAGAAATAAAATAAAAGTAAGATTGGCTGCTTACAATGTGAAGTGCCTCGTCTGGCACTGGGTGGAAGCGCTGTTTGCAAATTGGGATCTGTGGAGATGACACTCTAGGTGTTGTGTCTTAGACAGTGTCTCACACACAGCCTCTGGTGGCGTGGCAGCGGTGGCGTGCATTCCAGACAAAGCGGAAGTGACGTCGCTGCCTCTCTCGATTTCCGGTTTACAGAAGACCATAATGCATTTCGCATTATATCGCATCTTTAGGAAGTCTGAGAGTAGCCTGTTTTGCTTCTCTAGCACAAACTAATCTGATAAAGGTAACAGGTAATGCAGGGGTGTTGGAGTGGCATAGGTGCAGAAAGTTTAGGTAATGACTCAGAATACCAAATGGTACAGTTTCCTGAAATGCAGCAACCATGGCACTCAAACAGTGGGCACATGTAAGGTTATCTTATTATATAGCAGATGCAGCATTAGTAGTACTAAGCCAAAGTTATCTGCAGCTCGTTGGTGAAATACCAACTTTGAAACAAGTGCATAATCATAGAACAGACGAGGGCCCATAGCATGTGGGCAGTGGTATACCACATATGGGACAGCTTCAAATTTACAGTACAGACCACTGGAAATAATAGGTTAGCAGCACAGTTCCACATCAGTAAACAGAACAAGGACTGAAGAGAGGACTAAGCTCAGCTAAAGGTAGTCAAAAATCCAAGCAAAGTAAGCAAAGGAAGAAGTATAGAGAAAAAGAAGCTGGGTCAGAAACCACATAGAAAGTACAGTGTGTGGGTCACAATAGGGCATGGGTCAAAGCCTAGATAACATTGCACATCATGGATCTTCAAAATAACATGATTGCATGCCTGATGAAGAAGTCCTGCATGGCCCTGAAATGTTGCATCTTTATCACTGTGATGTGATCACTAGGGATGATCGAACGGTTCGGGTCGACCATCGATTCAACCCGAACATTGACTGTTCGAAGTTTGGCCGAATTCCGAACTTTTTGCTGAAAAAGTTCGGAATTCGGCAACCAGAACCGACCAAAATGCAATGGGACAGGAACTGGGCTTTAAAAGCCGTTATTGGACCAGAACCATCAGTAAAAGCCAATTGAGGGGGCAGGAGAATGCTAGGAATGTGATTTGAGTGACTAGGGGGTCCAGAGGCCAATCATTAGTCAATACGCCCCCCAGTATATAAGATAGCCCGCCAAATTCCTAGCATTGTAATACAGGGACGTGGAAGAGAGTGGAAGCAGTTCTGTTACTTCTGCTCTCAAAGTGTCATTTAGCAATTATTAGTGTGAGGAAAGGGATATCTAGTGTTGTTAGGGTACTATTTTCCACTATAGTAAGATTTAATAATCTAGTTTCTGTAGGGAAAGTGTTAAGTGTAAGGGGACCGTAGTGTAGTGTAGGGTTAACTGACTCTGACTGCTATGGCAGGGTGACAAAACCCTTCCATGTCAGGGTGACCACTATAGAGAAAAGAATGTTTCTCTTAGAACACTTACAGAACAGGATGGTGGCTTCTCCCCTGTCACCCTGCTTTTTGTTGCAGGCGTTTATAGGGCTTTTTTGAGGACATGTTTGGAGTCAGGCATGACATCTGAACTTCTGTGTAGGGGTATATATACACACACACATGTATGTATATATACACATACACATATATAGGTATAAAAATAGCAGAAACCTATGCTTGCGCTAATGAAATAATTAACAGGCATATGTCTCCGCACCTATAACACCTATATATGTGTATGTGTATAAATACATAAAGGTGTGTGTGTATATATACCCCTATACAGAATTTCAGATGTTTTGACTGCCTCCAAAGACCCCTAAAAAATGCCCAAAAAAAACACCTGCTGCAAAAACACACCTGGGTGTTTTTGTAGCTGGGGTTTTTTTGGGCGTCTTTGGAGGCAGGCATAACATCAGAACTTCTGTATAGGGGTATATACACACACACACACACACATGTATGTATATATACACATATATAGGTGTGAAAGTAGCAGAAAGCTATGCTTGCGCTAATGAAATAATTAACAGGCATATGTCTCTGCTCCTATCACACCTATATGTGTGTATGTGTATAAATACATATAAGTGTGTGTGTATATATACCCCTATACAAAAGTTCAGATGTTATGCCTGCCTCCAAAGACGCCCAAAAACGCCCAAAAAAACGCCTGCTGCAAAAACACACCTGGGCATTTTTGTAGCTGGCGTCTTTTTGGGCATTTTTTGGGCGTCTTTGGAGGCAGGCATAACATCAGAACTTCTGTGTAGGGGAATATATACACACACACATGTATGTATATATACACATACGCATATATAGGTGTGAAAGTAGCAGAAACCTATGCTTGCGCTAATGAAATAATTAACAGGCATATGTCTCCGCTCCTATAACACCTATATGTGTGTATGTGTATAAATACATATAAGTGTGTGTGTATATATATACTTCTATACAGAATTTCAGATGTTTTGCCTGCCTCCAAAGACTCCCAAAAAATGCCCAAAAAAAACGCCTGCTGCAAAAACACACCTGGGCGTTTTTGTAGCTGGCGTTTTTTTGGGCATTTTTTGGGTGTCTTTGGAGGCAGGCATAACATCAGAACTTCTGTGTAGGGGGTATATACACACACACACATGTATGTATATATACACATATATAGGTGTGAAAGTAGCAGGAAGCTCTGCTTGCGCTAATGAAATAATTAACAGGCATATGTCTCTGCTCCTATCACACCTATATGTGTGTATGTGTATAAATACATAAAAGTGTGTGTGTATATATACCCCTATGCAAAAGTTCAGATGTTATGCCTGCCTCCAAAGACGCCCAAAAAAACGCCTGCGCCAAAAAAAAAAAAAACGCCCAGGTGTGTTGCTGCAGGCGTTTTTTTTGTGCATTTTTTGGGGGTCTATGGAGGCAGGAAAAACATCTAAAATTCTGTATAGGGGTATATATACACACACACTTATATGTATTTATACACATATATAGGTGTGATAGGAGCGGAGACATATGCCTGTTAATTATTTCATTAGCGCAAGCATAGATTTCTGCTACTTTCAAACCTATATATGTGTATGTGCATATATACATACATGTGTGTGTGTGTATGTATACCCCTACACAGAAGTTCTGATGTCATGCCTGACTCCAAACATGTCCTCAAAAAAGCCCAATAAAATGCCTGCAACAAAAAGCTGGGTGTTAAAGTAGCGAAGCTACTAACCTGTTCTATATTAATTCTAATACAAACAAACTTTTTTTTCTGGTTCTGGACATGCTACAGAGCTGAAACTTCACAGGTACACTTTTTAGACCCCCCCAGACACTAAATCCAAAGAAATCTCATTTTTTTTCCAATAATTTTTTCAATAATTGGCTCTCTATCAAAAATGACAATTTTTAACAACTTTTTTCCGTGTGATTAATAGTCCCTGTGGCATGACCCAGAACCCTAGGCACTTTTTAGGGGCATTTATTGGGTTTTAGGGCTTCAAAATTGTGTTTTTTGATTACCGAAGTTCGGGTCCCATTGATTTCAATGGGGTTCTGAAAACCGGGACGAACTTTCGGGAAGTTCGGGTGTTCTGGTCGAACCGAACTTTTGAAAACTTCGATCATCCCTAGTGATCACCTTAATAAATGTTTGCGCGTTATTTTGAAGATCATGGTGTGCTGATGATATATGGTTTGACTTGTGATGACACTGGTTTCCAACTGGTAGTTGCAAAAGCATCCACTTATTTCTTGCTATTTCCAGGTGTACATGCAATAGGTATTTTTTTATGTGACGTCAGGGTATATGGGTACAGCTAGGCCACTCATTACTGACTCCAGGTAAGGCTGAACGCTAAATGGCCAGTTTGGCATCATTAGCCCTGTAACATGTATCCCCCAAACCATGAGGGCAGATGTAAATCTAGCTGCAGAGCTGGTGCTACCATAAGACTGCCTAAACAGCAGCCTTACGGCGCCAGGATAGGGGGTAGTAAAGTCCGAATCTCCAGCCACTTGCTGAGGATCCAGATTTTTACAGTGCACTTTAGTAAAGCTGACTGTCAGCTTTCATGTGGAAGTGATACAAGCGGCTGTGAAGCCACCTATCATTTCCACCAGCGCCGCGATGTGCCGCCTTTCCCCCGCCATGCTCACCGAGCATGGCGATGTTCCACCTGCAAGCCTGGTGCTGTTATTGTGGGTGTTGCTGAAAAGGGAAGTGGGAGCTCAGTGGACCTTCATCTGCTCAGCCTCCCTCCTGTACACAGACCAGGAAGTGACTTCCTGGACTGGAGCATTCAATCTCTGGGATCTGTGCTGGGTGGAAGCAGCTGATGAAACACAGTCTGTGTGTCAATGGTTTCAAGAGGAACCATCCAGAGTCTAATAGACCCCGGGTGTCTCCATAAAGAGAATCTGTCACCTACAGTATCTCACAAAAGTGACTACACCCCTCACATTTTTGTAAATATTTTATTATATCTTTTTATTTGACAACACTAAAAAATGACACTTTGCTACATTGTAAAGTAGTGGGTGTACAGCTTGTATAACAGTGTAAATTTGCTGTCCCCTCAAAATAAATCAACACACAGCCATTATTGTTTAAGCCGCTGGCAACAAAAGTCAGTACACCCCTAAGTGAAAATGTCCAAATTGGGCCCACTTAGCCATTTTCCCTCCCCGGTGTCATGTGACTTCGTTAGTGTCACAAGGTCTCAGGTGTGAATAGAGAGCAGGTGTGTTAAATTTGGTGTTATCGCTCTCACTCTCTCATACTGGTCACTGGAAGTTCAAGATGGCCCCTCATGGCAAAACACTCTCTAAGGATCTGAAAAAAGACTTGTTGCTCTACATAAAGATGGCCTAGGCTATAAGAAGATTGCCAAGACCCTGAAACTGAGCTGCTGCACGGTGGCAAAGACCATACCGTGGTTTAACAGGACAGGTTCCACTCAGAATAGGCCTCACCATGGTCAACCAAAGAAGTTAAGTGCACATGCTCAGCGTCATATCCAGAGGTTGTCAGTGGGGAAATAGACATATAAATGCTGCCAGCATTGCTGCAGAGGTTGAAGGGGTGGGGGGTCAGCCTGTCAGTGCTCAGACCATATGCCGCACACTGCATCTAATTGGTCTGCATGGCTGTCCTCCCAGAAGGGAGAAAACCCGCAAACAGTTTGCTGAAGACAAGCAGACTAAGGACATGGACATATTTGGTTCAGATGGTGTCAAGCGTGTGTGGCGGCAACCAGGTGAGGAGTACAAAGACAAGTGTGTCTTGCCTACAGTTAAGCATGGTGGTGGGAGTGTCACGGTCTGGGGCTGCATGAGTGCTGCCAGCACTGGGGATCTACAGTTCATTGCTGGAACCATGAATGCCAACATGTACTGTGACATACTGAAACAGAACATGATGCCTCACTTCCGAGACTGGGCTGCAGGGCAGTATTCCAACATGATAACGACTCCAAACACACCTCCAAGATGACTAATGCCTTGCTAAAGAAGCTGAGGGTAAAGGTGATGGACTGGCCAAGAATGTCTCCAGACCTAAACCCTATTGAGCATCTGTGGGGCATCCCCAAAAGAAAGGTGGAGGAGCGCAAGGTCTCTAACATCCACCGGCTCCATGATGTCGTCATGGTGGAGTGGAAGAGGACTCCAGTGGCAACTTGTGAAGCTCTGGTGAACTCCATGCCCAAGAGGGTTAAGGCAGTGCTGTAAAATAATGGTGGCCGCACAAAATATTGAAACTTTGGGCCCAATGTGGACATTTTCACTTAGGGGTGTACTCACTTTTGTTGCCAGCGGTTTAGATATTAATGGCTGTGTGTTGAGTTATTTTGAAGGGACAACACATTTACAGTGTTCGACAAGCTATAGTAAGACACAGGGAGAAGGGAAACCGCTCAGGTGAAAAAATATGTCCTAACGATCAAACAGGGTGCTGGTTAGGTCCGCAATCCCGGCAGCTGTACATGAATAGAAAAGGCAACTGCACTCCGGCTTGAAGGTGTGAAATGATAAAATCCATCCATAACTTATGATTAAGCGAAAGTGATTTCGTGAAACGCGTCAACTGTGTTTGTCCCCTGTCTCTGATTTTGTCACTATTGATTGTTTTGATCTACTGGATCTTCAATAAATGCATTCTAAAAGCTATACACTCACTACTTTACATTGTAGCAAAGTGTCATTTCTTCAGTATTGTCATGAAAAGATATAATAAAATATTTACAAAAATGTGAGGGATGTACTCACTTTTGTGAGATACTCTATATGCTATCACATAGGGGGCTATTTGGTCCCCTATGTGATAACAATAAAAGTTATGTATTAATCAATAACTAAAAATGAAACCAAAAATGTTTTAAGCATATAAGGAGACATATAAAAAAAATGTAATAAAACAAATGTTAGAGCCCCCCACACACGCCTAAAAAAAGGTGTTTGGGTTGGAGCACCTGCATATGAAAACAGCGATTGTCCTACACATGGTATATATCAAAATGCACCTTTGCCTAAGTAGACATAAAAAACCTTGCACCAGCCCTGTCCAGCTGTGCCAGTTCATGTGCCCATAACAGCCTTTGTACCTGTCAATTACTATTGCTTCCCTGACAGGTTTATGCCTTCTTTTAATCCCTACTTATTTTTTCCCCTCTGTCATTACATTACTTCTAAATATATGTGACATATGCCTGTTGCCCATTTAAAAAAAGTGACAGGCCCCTGTGTAACTCAAGCTTTGCGTTACTATAATATAAGCTAACAAGGCTCTATGTGTTCTCAGGATTGATGAGGCCAAGAGTGCCTCTGCACTCTAAAAGTTTGGAAAGAATTTCCGAGAAGTTAATTATGAACCTACCTTCTTATCACATAATACATGTGGACCATACTAGGCAATGTGAAGCTTGATTTGTAATGTGTATTGTGCATTAGCTTTTGCAGTGGCAATATAATCGTAGAGCTCTGTGCGTTAAGTGAAGCCTTTAATAGCACTTAAACATCCACTGCTTCTGTTTCCTTTTACTAATACTGACAAGTGGACACATTGGAACATACGCAAAGTTCACAGCCGCTCGCCTGTATTTTATCTTCCTCTCTGCTTCCAATCAGTTTGTCAGTCTTTCTAAACTAATGTTGAATTAATTCCAGCACCTCAATCATTTTCCTGTTTCAGCTGCTGGCTCTTTTAGCTTTTGTCTACTTTGCCCATGTAATACCTAATGTTTACCTAGAAAAACAGGTTTGCGTTTTGTCTAGTGGGCGGGAATATGAAAATGCAGTCTAAGATTAAGCAAATTTTTTTTTTTTTTCTTTTCAGTCGTTCAAGCAAGTCGCTAACACTACCTTATGGACAGAGCACACACACAACAGCTACAGTTACAGAAATGAATTGACTTTTTCAATGGCTTACTTTAATATTGTTCAAAATTCTACCTTATGTCACCCATCAGGATTTCCAGATAAAGTAAACTCTCCTGGTCTTGAAGGTAAGGTTAATTCTGTTTCATTGGAGTAGAACAGTCAAGTGTGTAATCTAACAAGTCATTGGAAAGTTTAAAGAATATGGGAACACCACAGTAGCCTGTACTAGTCAGTGACATTAGACATGAGTTTAGCAAAGTCGGAACAATGAAATACAATTTCTAAGAGTTACTGCACCTTGCACATTTCTCTTTGCATTATTAGATGCAGCCACAATAGTCAATGCAATAATGTAAAAATAGAATCATTCATATGTCATGTAATATGGAAAATTCATTCATTTACTGAGTACACTTTAATATTGGACAGTTATACAACTATTTTGTAATCAATGCAATCAATTTACTCTTAGCTTTCACCGTTATTTTTTTTTTTTATTACAAACTTTTTTATTGGAAATAGGTAGTCTTACATGGAACAAATGAGGTATAAGTAGTTTGAAAAAGTAAGTGTATACAGCATTAAAGAATATCCAAAAAAGTCAGGGACATGCATGTTTGTATACAATATATTGACTTATCCTGTATAGCAATGTTACATTATAATAACGAATGTTGAACTTTAAATAAAAATTAAAAATAAATAAAAGTATACTTGGGTACATCAATAAGGAACATGTAAATATATTCTATGCATTGTGTACTGTTTTATAACTAAACCATGGATCCCCATTGAGATCAAAAGGTTTTTTTTTGTCTTATTTATTGAGTGGTGAATATTTTCCATAAAGTTATTTTTTAAGGTCCGTATTAAACTAACAAACCTTTCCCTGGTGGCAACTCTCCAGACAGAACCGCTAAGCAAGCTAAGCAGGCATTCACCTGCTCTTAAGATGTTGTTTCCTTATTGGATGAAATAGGGAGGTGTTGCCCTATGACTGTTTATTTGTTGATAAATGTGATTTTGAAGTTTTGTTAGTGATGTCAATAGGAGCAGGTAAGGGGTCTTTTTAGCGATCTTGTTGCGATCTTGTTGCTGTCAAGTTGCCACCAGCAGCAGAATTGCTAATGCGATGTGGCCCTTGCTGCAGACTCTGCTTGAACATGAATGTTATTCAGATAGGAGACATAAAAATATGGAAAAATGACGGTAGAAAAAGATTGAGTAGTCAATCAAGTCTGCCCATTTATTTATTTTTTTTTTTTTTGGGGGGGGGGGGGGTAACTTTATTGTCTGAGTATAGATCTATGTTAGCCCAGACATGTTTGAAGCCATGTACTGTTGACTGTCTCACTACCTCTGCTGGTAGGTTATTCAAAGCATCAACTACCTGTTCAGGAAATGAATACTTTCTAAGATTCGTTTTGAACGTTCCTCCTGTTAGTTTGAGGTCATGTTCCCCATGTTCTTGATTTTGTTTTCAGATTGAAAGAACTGCCTTCCTGAACCTTATTCACCCCTTTGCTGGACATACCAAATAAATCAATTATCTTGCAATGCCATCATGATTAGTGCAGTGCTAGTTCTGAAAATGGATGCTCTTCTGGTGACTCGCAAACACTATGGAGAGCAGAGTGAGATTTCCATGAATTGCCAATGACATTCTGGGGACATCTACTGTACGTAAATTCCATCATGTAGAGGTATACTGGTTGTTGCTGTGCCCTAGTCTGAGTATGACAATCGATGGTGCACCTGTGCCTTCAGTGTCTCCTAGTCTTTGAAAAACTGTGAAGTTTATTAAAGAATATGTATGCCTGCCTTCTTGTGCCTCTTCAGGCTAATTTTAGAGAACCAGTTCCCCCCCTGCCCGCTCCCGGCAATATCCCTCTTCCCTCTCCTTCCTTTCTCCTGCACCCCCCTCCCCCCCTTCTTGAGTTCCTTTTTTCCTACTTTTCTCCTCCCCCCGTATGTACCCATACTATAGTAACTAACACGTCCCCGACTTGATGGACCCCTGCTGGCATGGTTACGACTTTGAATGCAATAGAATCCATAATCCTTCTTCTTATCCCCAACCATAACCCCCTATTTATATCAACATGGTTCCTAACCTCACCATTTTTACTCTCTATTACTCGAAATGCCAGAATGACCCTTGGTGACAATTCTCTCCATGAGGTGGTTGGCAAGTGGTTGTGCCACCCCACGCAGGCACAGCATGTTCCCTTTTTGGGGTGCCTGGGTGCTGGCCCCCAGGCGCCCCCACCTACTATGGTTATCATCTGTATTCACCAGTTTGCATTGTTTATTTGCTATTACAGCTTTCTGTTACACCATATTATTGTACTTGTTGCTGTGTTTCTCCCATTGTTCATTGTATTTTGGACATTGTACCTCACTCATATTCCTTAATAAAATTGTTTTAACAAGAAAAGAATATGTATGCCCAACATTTCACATTCCCATTTTGTTCCTGTTGTACTACTCGTATAAAAAAGTTTTCTGTTCTCTTTGCATTGCTTCTTTTGTGTGGAATCCCTGGTGTTTGTGCCAGTCACCCCTTCCTATTAAAAACTGGCCACACTAAGCATGATAGCACAGCACGGTCAGTTTTCTAGCTATGCTGGGAACTGGGCCTGGTCTCCTCCAGTGACCAGACTTGTCCTGCGCCCCCCTTCACAGCCATTTACTGGGATGACCAGTGTACTGCTGTTTCTCCTCCTCTAGATCTTATGCGGGCTGTGAACTAAGGCTATGTGATCAAAAAAGGGAAAAAACATATTTATATTGTTTTTTATATCTATACACAAATGTTTTGCCTTTCGGTTTACATATACTTTATACTTTTAGTGCCGGTTCACATTTGTGCGATGCGGGAACGCTGTGAATATGCAGCGTGATCCCGCATCGCATCCGCACCGCTGGCAGTTCACACTGCCATATGCGATACGCAGGGGGTGTCAATTAAAAGTTAATGACACCCCCAGTTGCGATCGCATATCGCAGTGCGATCAGCAAGTTCGCACAGAATCAGATCGCACTAGTGTGAACCACCATGCGATCCGATTCTGCTGCTGATAAAAAAAAAAACTCATGTGCGAGTTTAGTGCGGATGCGGTACGAATTCAGCCATACAAAGTGTATGGCTGAAATTGGCACCGCACATGAGATCGCATGTAATTTAGGAGAAATGCGCTCCGAATGACATGCGATCTCCGTGATAGCACTAATGTGAACCGGGGCTTAATTGCCTGCTGCAGAAAAGGTAACAGACATAGATGTGTTTGTTGATAATTGCTTCCATTTCTAAACCTACACAGAATATACATATACAGTGCCTTGCGAAAGTATTCGGCCCCCTTGAACTTTGCGACCTTTTGCCACATTTCAAGCTTCAAACATAAAGATATAAAACTGTAATTTTTTGTGAAGTATCAACAACAAGTGGGACACAATCATGAAGTGGAACGAAATTTATTGGATATTTCTAACTTTTTTAACAAATAAAAAACTGAAAAATTGGGCGTGCAAAATTATTCAGCCCCCTTAAGTTAATACTTTGTAGCACCACCTTTTGCTGCGATTACAGCTGTAAGTCGCTTGGGGTATGTCTCTATCAGTTTTGCACATCGAGAGACTGAAATTTTTGCCCATTCCTCCTTGCAAAACAGCTCGAGCTCAATGAGGCTGCATGGAGAGCGTTTTTGAACAGCGGTTTTCAGTTCTTTCCACAGATTCTCGATTGGATTCAGGTCTGGACTTTGACTTGGCCATTCTAACACCTGTATATGTTTATTTGTGAACCATTCCATTGTAGATTTTGCTTTATGTTTTGGATCATTGTCTTGTTGGAAGACAAATCTCCGTCCCAGTCTCAGGTCTTTTGCGGACTCCATCAGGTTTTCTCCCAGAATGGTCCTGTATTTGGCTCCATCCATCTGACCATCAATTTTAACCATCTTCCCTGTCCCTGCTGAAGAGAAGCAGGCCCAAACCATGATGCTGCCACCACCATGTTTGACAGTGGGGATGGTGTGTTCAGGGTGATGAGCTGTGTTGCTTGTACGCCAAACATAATGTTTTGCATTGTTGCCAAAAAGTTTGATTTTGGTTTTATCTGACCAGAGCACCTTCTTCCACAGGTTTGGTGTGTCTCCCTGGTGACTTGTCACAAACTTTAAATGATACTTTTTATGGATATCTTTAAGAAATTGCTTTCTTCTTGCCACTCTTCCATAAAGGCCAGATTTGTGCAGTATACGACTGATTGTTGTCCTATGGACAGAGTCTCCCACCTCAGCTGTAGATCTCTGCAGTTCATCCAGAGTGATCATGGGCATCTTGGCTGCATCTCTGATCAGTCTTCTCCTTGTATGAGCTGAAAGTTTAGAGGGACGGCCAGGTCTTCGTAGATTTGCAGTGGTCTGATACTCCTTCCTTTTCAATATTATGCACAGTGCTCCTTGGGATGTTTAAAGCTTGGGAAATCTTTTTATATCCAAATCTGGCTTTAAACTTCTCCACAACAGTATCTCGGACCTGAATGGTGTGTTCCTTGTTCTTCATGATGCTCTCTGCGCTTTAAATGGACCTCTGAGACTATCGCAGTGCAGGTGCATTTATACGGGGACTTGATTACACACAGGTGGATTCTATTTATCATCATTAGTCATTTAGGTCAACATTGGATCATTCAGAGATCCTCACTGAACTTCTGGAGAGAGTTTGCTGCACTGAAAGTAAAGGGGCTGAATAATTTTGCACACCCAATTTTTCAGTTTTTTTATTTGTTAACAAAGTTTGAAATATCCAATAAATTTCGTTCCACTTCATGATTTTGTCCCACTTGTTGTTGATTCTTCACAAAAAAATACAGTTCTATATCTTTATGTTTGAAGCCTGAAATGTGGCAAAAGGTCGCAAAGTTCAAGGGGGCCGAATACTTTCGCAAAGCACTGTATATTGCATGCTAGAATAGGTTGAAGGCTTCATCATTTTTACCCATGAGTTTGCTTCACCAAGATATGTTAACACAGATAGTCAAATCTCAGGTCTATAGAGGCAGTCATAGAGCTATATGTTGGAATAGGGATGAGTCAATTAATCCAGTGGTCCTCAACCCTGGTCCTCAGGGCCCACTAACAGGTCAGGTTTGCAAGATAACTGAAATACATCCCAGGTGATATAATTTTCTTCTCAGTGATTGCAGTACTCTAGTCTGCATCTCCCCAAGGTAATACCTAAAATCTGGCCTGTTAGTGGGCCCTGAGGACCGGAGTTGAGGAGGACCACTGAATTAATCAGCCAAGTTTGAGATTTGACCTAAATTAGGCTGGATTGCTCAAGCAATAAACTCATAAACTAAGAACTTGTGCTTTACAACATACATTTGGAGTGATATCTGTCAGACTACCCAGTTCTCGTTTGCAGATCTCCTTGACTCCCCATTGCCTTTCCCATCTAGCATCATAGCCATTCAGAATAGGTTTTGTCACAAAAAAAAATAGAAACGTGTCTGCAACTGGCAGCACACTAGCCATTGCTTTCTTCTCACACTCCCGAGAACCTGAGACTACAAGGCCCCCCACTATTTTTTTCTCCTGAATTACGATCATCCGCAATCTATTCTGGTTTGAACCTACAGCACTGTTCACATTGCTTGCTCCTATATTCTTCATGATCAGACCTTAGCACATTAGCAGTTGCATTTACAGTGTTTTTAGCCTTTTTTTTTTCATATCATTACCTACAGCAGCATTTGCTACTGATAGTTTTTGCCACAAAGTCAGGGGCTTTGCTAGGATTGTAAAAGACCCAGGGCACCCCTGGAAAATGTAATATAATGCAGCTTAGCAATAATTAGATGTCTGCATTAGTTTTCTTTTTCTTTAGAATTTCTTCCCTCTATTTCACCTGGTGATCTGGCCAGTAACACTCTTACTGTATGACAGTGTCTACATCAGCGGCGTAATTAGAACTTTCAGGGCCCAGGTGCAAGAGACAATGAAGGGCTCCACTGAGTCCTGACCGGGGCCCTTTCCTCCGTCATCAGAGCCTGGTCGCAAGTGTGACCTTTGTGACCCTAGTAGTTTCACTACTGGTGTCAGTCGTTTTTTTATGTTTGTTGTTTAATTTTTTATTTTTACCATTTTTTTTATTATTATTATTTTTTATATTATTTTTTACACTTTTTTATGCGCTCCATTGGGGGTCTTTGGTGGAATATCAGACTTATGATATTTCCCCTTTGGGACAGAAAAAGGAGATTTTCTTCTCTGCAGCCTTAGCTGCATTGAATGGATGGAAAGAGATAGCTCTGTACAGAGCTTCCTGTTCATTCACAAACTGAAGCATAGTAAACACATTTTATTATGTTTCAATTATGATTGGACAGAGTCAGTGATTGGAACGGATCACTGACTCTCAATTCAGAAAAGGAAGGGGCCAGTAAATGTGTAATATACCGGCCCCTTCACCGCTCTCCATCCTGAATGATCCCCCGCAGCAGCGGGCAGGAGAGAGGAGGGGGAAACCCAGCAGAGCTGTGAGGGACAAAGGGGGAGGGAGAGAAAATGTGGGGGCTGGAAAGCGCCGTAGTTTGTGGCCATTCCACGAGCATGCACATTTTTAAAGCATGACATATTAGGTATTTATTTACTCGGCGTAACATCACCTTTCACATTATACAAAAAAAATTACTATTGTGTGTTTTTTTTTTTAATTCATTATAGTGTATTGCGTTTGAAAGACTGCTGCACAAATACAGTGTGATGTAAAATATTGCCATGACCGCCATTTTATTCCCTAGGGTCTCTGCCAAAAAAAAATATAATGTTTGGGGTTTCTCAGTAATTTTCTAGCAAAAAAATACTGAGTTTAACTTATAAGCAACAAATGTCAGAAAAAGGCTGGGTCAGCAAATAGTTAGAAGTCAACCGCTATAAATGGGCTGCAGTCTTCTGGGACCTATGAAGTGTCCCAAAAGGCTGTGGGGAAAGGAGGGGGGCTGAACTCCCAGCTTAGTTTGCCACGGGAAACTGAGCCATAAGTGGGAGGGGGTACCTGTCACAACCAGGTACCCGCTCCACCCCAAAAGGTGCAAAATGTGGCAGCAAAGGGGGTTGGAGGCAGACCAGTAGAGCTTCCCCTTTTGGGTGGAGATCCACTTTAAGTACACACAGAGGGGTGTAATACACTGGGCATGGGAGGCCCAGCAACATGATTGACTTTGTTAGGAACAGTTATGTAAAAGTCATTTATGCGACAAAATGTGCAGAGCAGAGCAAAGTATCGTGACGTTGTTACATTCCTTGGGGAGGGGCCCTCGTGCACCAATGGACAGCAAGTGGTGGGGTCTGGGTGTTCCCAAGAGAGATTAAGCTGGAAATTCTTAGTGCTGGATTGTAGGATTGAGCTGCAATATTTTGTTTTATGCTATATTTAAAATAAACAGTTTGATTCTTTAGGATTTCCTTCTTTTTTTGTTCTGCTGATCTATTGCCATTGAGGTTATATGTGGTTAACATATGCCAAGACTGGTACTAGTAAAGTGGAAGCCTTGTACCATCAGGATTTGATCTGATATGTGCAATGTTTGACCTGCTTACCTAATAAAGGATCATAAAGGTTTAGTGAACTTGTTTGCCCTCAGGGAAGCTTCACAAGGGTGTGGGAAAAAATACTTTGGCATTTTTTATGTACAAGAGTGGATCATTTCATCCCTTGTTTTGCACATTTTTTTGTACTGGACTTTTCAGGTATCCATTGTATGATGTAATGTTCTGATATAATGGTGGATTTATGTCACTAACAGTCTTGATTATCCATTTTTTTTGTATGAGGATACACTTTAACACATTTTCCAATACACAGTTTTTAAAGGGTTCATAAAGTGAGGATTCATTGTTTTTTTTTTTTTTACATATTTATCACACTGGGGGTAGGATGTTTATTTATTTTAATAATGTTCACAGAGTCAGTAAAGTTTTTGCAAACATTTTTTTGTGAAATAATACACCTAAAGTCACTGTTTCGATTAAAAGCTTCCTGGTATTTCTCCTATGCAAAACGGGGGCTACGTAAAATATATAAAATTAATAAAATAATAAATAAGTAAATAATTAATAATAAATAAAATATGTAAACAAATATATAAACAAAACCGTGAAGTTAATTTTTTAGATTAAAAGCTGACTGCTGTCCCTTCTGTTCAAAATGCAGCGTACCATAAGTCTGTAAATACTGACAATGGATTTACTAAAGTTTTTATTCCTTTTTATTTTTTAAAAATATACACTTAATTTTTTAAAGAGGAAGGGGGGAATCGCTCACCGCATTAGAATAAAAGCATTTATTAAAGTGTTTGTTGTTACCCCAGCATTTCATATTCCTGATATGTGGCTGCTGTACCATGTACTTGTATAAAAAATGAATCTGTCCTCATAGTATCGCTTCTATTATGTGAAATCCCTAGTGTTCCTGCCAGTCCTTCTGCTTTCCTATTAAAAACTGACGACACTAAGCAGGAGAATACATTGTGGTCAGTTCTCTAGCTGTGCTGGGAACTCAGGCTGCTCTCCAATGATCAGACTTGTCATGACAAGTTCCTGCTGTACAGCCTTTCACTGAGCTTAGTGTGCTTCTGTTTCTCCTCCCTCCAGCTCTTATGCAGCTGACAACAGAGAAAATGTGATCACTTATAAAAAAAGGGGGAAAAAGGTATTTATAATGTTTTTTTAATATATATCTATGTAGGTGTTTTACCTTTTGTTACTATTTTAAACTAAATGGGCTGTTTTACAAGGGGATCGTTTACAATCGCTTTAATCCATACAAAAAAAAACAGATCAATCTGTCCAAGGTACAAACCCCTTTAATATGTTTCACTCAGCAAAGAGCTTACTCATAAGGGTCTTTGCCCACAATCCACAGCTCCTCTCTTCACCCTCTATTTACAACTCACTTTTGCAACCCCTCTCCACAGCTCATCTCTGCCCCCCTTTCCTATGATAATCCACTTTAATGGCCCAGTAATCTATTCTTCAGAAATAGTTTCTTACTGTGTTCTTAGCCTCCTTTGTAAAGTACTCTCTGAGTACCCCCCCTCATTCAAAGGAAGAAAAGACACATCAAAGCATTATTTTCCAAATCTGATGGGTGTATGAAGATTATGTAATTTTTTTCTATTTTTTAATTCACTAATGTTTTACTATAAATAGCTGTATTTTCGGTACTGCTAGGTAAAGAACATCATCATGTGTGCCCAATGTGCAGAGTTTTTGGGGCCTAATAGATGCTATCACATGTAGAAAAATCATGCATAAAGATCTTAAAACCATGAACAATATAGGCAGTCACTTTGGCCCTAACTCAAATAAAGTGCACCCTCAGAAACTCTCTTATTTTTGTTACACCTGTTCATATGAGCTAAAACGATATTTCTAAATTAGTTGGTTGTGTTCTTCCTAGTATTTTTGTATATAATTATTAAAATTATGAATATTCTTCAAAATACATATGAGAGGCACAGAGCACCTTAGGGGCAGGAATTAATTAGAAAATATCTATATCTATATCTATATCTAGATCTAGATCTAGATCTAGATATAGATATAGATATAGATATAGATATAGATATATATGTATATTACACAGTACACCCCTCACAATTTTTGTAAGTATTTTAGTATATCTTTAATGTGACAACACTGAAGAAATGACACTTTGCTACAATGTAAAGTAGTGAGTTTACAGCTTGTATAACAGTGTAAATTTGCTGTCCCTTCAAAATAACTCTACGCACAGCCATAAATGTCTAAACCGCTGGCAACAAAAGTGAGTACACCAATAAGTCAAAATGTCCAAATTGGGCACAAAGTGTTACAATTTTGTGTGGCCACCATTAATTTCCAGCACTGCCTTAACCCTCTCGGGCATGGAGTTTACCAGAGCTTCACAGGTTGCCATTGAAGTCCTCTTCCACTCCTCTATGAAGAGCTGGTGGATGTTAGAGACCTTGCGCTCTTCCACCTTCCATTTGAGGATTCCCCATAGATGCTCACAAGGGTTTAGGTCTGGAGACATGCTTCGGCAGTCCATCACCTTTACCCTCATCATCTTTAGCAAGGCAATGGTTGTCTTGGAGGTGTGTTTGGGGTCGTTATCATATTGGAATATTGCCCAGTCTCCAAAGGGAGGGGATCATGTTCTGCTTCAGTATGTCACAGTACATGTTGGCATTCATGGTTCCCTCAATAAACTGTAGCTCCCCAGTGATGGCAGCACTCATGCAACCCCAGACCATGACACTCCCACCACCATGCTTGACTGTAGGCAAGACACACTTGTCTTTGTACTCCTTACCTGGTTGCTGCCACACATGCTTGACACATCTGAACCAAATAAGTTTATCTTGGTCTCATCAGACCACAGGACATGGTTCCAGTAATCCATGTCCTTAGTCTGCTTGTCTTCAGCAAACTGTTTGCAGGCTTTCTTGTGCATCATCTTTAAAAGAGGCTTCCTTCTGGGACGACAGCCATGCAGACCAATTTGATGCAGTGTGCGGCATATGGTCTGAGTGTTGACAGGCTGATCCCCCACCCATTCAACCTCTGCAGAAATGCTGGCAAAACTCATACGTCTATTTCCCAAAGACAACCTCTCGATATGATGCTGAGCCTGTGCACTCAACTTCTTTGGTCGACCATGGCGAGGCCTGTTCTGAGTGGAACCTGTCCTGTTAAACCACTGCATGGTCTTGGCCACTGTACTGCAGCTCAGTTTCAGGGTCTTGGCAATCTTCTTATAGCCTAGGCCATCTTTGTGTAGAGCAGCAATTCTTTTTTTCAGATCCTCAGAGAGTTCTTTGCCATGAGGTGCCATGTTGAACTTCCAATGACCAGTATGAGAGAGTGAGAGAGTGAGAGCGATAACATCAAAGTTAACACACACGCTCCCTATTCACATCTGAGACCCTGTAACACTAACGAGTCACAAGACAACGGGGAGGGAAGATGGCAAAATGTGCCCAATTTGGACATTTACACTTAGGGGTGTACTCACATTTGTTGCCAGCAGTTTAGACATGAATGGCTGTGTGTTGAGTTATTTTGAGGGGACAGCAAATTTACACTGTTATACAAGTTGTACACTCACTACTTTACACTGTAGCAAAGTGTAATTTCTTCAGTGTTATCACATGAAAAGATAGAATAAATTATTTACAAAAATGTAAGGAGTGTACTCACTTTTGTGAGATACTGTATATATATATATATATATATTTTTTTTTAGTCATTTTTTGTTTATAGTATATACCTACAATACTCTTTGGTTGCTGTTCTGTGTGCACCAGTTTTAGTAAATCCGCCATACATTCAACTTCCAGGTTTTTTGCAAAGAATAATTGAACAAGCAGAAGTTATAAGCTGATTGGTTACTATGCACAACCATATTCTGAGTGCTCCAGTTTTAGTAAATCCCACTGACTCTCACCTTTAGGAAATAAAAAGTGTGAATGTCTTGCCTGTGACTCTCAAAGTTAACCATACAAACTATGAAACCTAATTAACTGGGATGCTCCTTTGTACACGGTGGAAGCAGTTGTAAACTGGGATTAAAGTGGTATTAAACCCAAAAGCAAACATGTATTATATTGAAGCTTACCAAGAAGCGATGGCTGCATTAGTTTTCTTTTTTAGGCTTTTTTCCTCCTATGTTCATCTAGTGATCTGGCCAGTAAATCTGTTGTTTTTTTTTTTTTAAAGACAAGCTCTCTTGCAGATGTATCAGTTACAGAGATGAGACAAACTATTAATTTATGTCTCAGAAGGAACAAAACTGTTGCTCTAATTGCTTATAAATAGGGATGGGCTCTGTGTTCAAGACGAACTTAAGTTTGGCCTGACCTGTATGTTTAGGCCCATCACAGCACAATGTACTATTAGAGCCATGATTGGCCAAAGACAGCGTGCCTTTGGCCAATCATGGCTCAGGGGCTAACGTCCATGCCCCACACTATAGAGGGCTGCTGCTTACGCGTCAGCTGTGTATAGTGTGTGACAATGGAGATTAGCCAGGTAGCTAGCGGACAGTGTGTTGAGTCAGTTTAGTGCAGTCAGTGTAGTGTACAGGCATACTCAACTTTTAAAATGTATGGATATGTTGTAGTCCTGGGTCTCTCAGTGCTCCCCAAGTTTGGTGTCCCTGTCACTTATGGTTCGGGAGCAGTGCCATGTCAAGCTAACCAATTATTCCCATAGATGTGAATGTTAAAGACAGGGAGCAGTGCCATGTCAAGCTGACATAGACGTCAAGAGCACTGAGAAGCTGAAAATTGATCTAGGCAGGAAGGGGGTTAAAGTTCCCTGTATTTAACCACTTGCCGACTGCCGCAAGTAGATATACTGCGGCGGTCAGCCCCGGCCAGGCAAAGTGACGTATATATACATCACTAGCCTGTGACCGGCTTGTGAGCCAATAGCGGACGAGCCCGCCCCGGCTCGTTCACTGAGGAGTCCGTGCGTGTGACCGGCGGACCTGATGTCCGCCGGTCACACTGCGATCGTCGGTAGAGAGGGAGAAAGGCAGGCGGCTTATGTAAACAAGCCGCCTGTCATTCTCCCCTGTGTAAAAATGGAGATCAGACGGTTCTACTATGTAGGACCGTTGATCTCTGTTTTTACAGTAGTAGCCATGTCCCATCACAGTTAGAAGCACGCCCCTAGGACACACTTAACCCCTCCCTCTCCAATACAGTTAACCCCTTCCCTGCCAGTGTAATTTTTACAGTAACAGTGCATATGTATAGCACTGATTACTGCAGTAATGTCACTGGTAACCCCAAAAGTGTCAAAAATGTCAGTCAAGGGTCCGATCTGTCCGCCGCTATGTCGCAGTCCCGCAAAAAAAATCGCAGATCGCCGCCATCACTCGTTAAAAAAAAACCACCAAAAATGACAAAAATCTTTCCCTTTGTTAGTAAACGCGATAACTTTTGCGCAAACCAATCAAAATACGCTTTTTGCAATTTTTTTTTACCAAACATATGTAGCATAAAACAAATTGGCCAAGAATGTTAAAAAATTTTGAACTTTACATTTTTTTTTTTTTTTGGAATTTCATATAAAAAAATTTGAAAAATATTGTTATTTTTGCAAAATTTACGCTTTTTTTGTTTATAGTGCATGATCAAAAAATTGCACAGGTGATCAAATACCACCAAAAGAAAGCTCTGTTTGTGGGAAAAAAAGGACGTGAAATTCGTTTAGGTATAGCGACGCACGACCGCGCAATTGTCCGTTAAAATCACGCAGTAAAAAATTGCAAAAAAAACCCTGGTCAGGAAGGGGGTAAAATCTTCCGGGGCTTAAGTGGTTAAGTGTTTAAGGGGAACCCTATGACAGAATTTATAAAAAAAAACGGAGTGGGGTCCCTCCCAAAATCTATACCTGGCCATTTTGGTCTGGTGTAGATTTTAAAGGGAACTCCACACCAAAATTTTAAAAAAGACGGTGTGCCCCCCACCCACCCAAAAAATCCATACCAGGCCCTTTGGGGGAGCTCCATGCCAAAATAAAAAAAAATAAAAAGCGTGGGGTCCCCCCCAAAATCCATACCAGACCCTTACCTGAGCATGCAGCCTGGCAGGTCAGGAAAGAGGGGAACGAGCGAGCGCCCCCCCCTCCTGAACCAAACCAGGCCGCTTGCCCTTAAGAAGGGAAGGGTGCTTTGGGGTACCCCCGCCCCTTGCCTGTAAAATAACTTTCAAAGCTGAAAAGCTGGCATATGGTGGGTAGCTGCTTAGGAGGCAAAACATTTTTTTATTGTTTCTATTTTTTGGGTCCAGGGCATCGTGATTAATGATGGATTTACATTGAGGTACACTATTTTTTTTTTTTTCTTTTTAATAAAGGACTTGCCAAAAACAATTTTCTGTAGTTTTTACATTTTTTTAGTAAAAGGGTACGGGTATGATGTGCCTGATACCCATTCACATATGTTACTAAAAGAAAATCTATTGGCGTTCTTATTTTATACTGGTTCTTCATGGTAACAGAGAAAATGGCACTTTACAGTAATTGTGGCAGTGTGTGGCTAAACATGCAACAAATATTCACCAGTTGAGTTGCGTGCTTTAGTTTGTCTTTCTTGAAGCTATTGTATTATGGCCTTGAAAGCAGTCACTTTGCTCATAACGGACATATCCGAAATACTTAAGATAACTATACTCTATGGAAAAACAGTGATGCGCAAGTAAAGGAGACAAATGCATAAGGTATAGTGTGCATAAGCAGCATTTACGTCTTCCACATTCCTCAAAGTATATGAAAGGCACATTTAACCACTTGCCGTCAGCTTACTGTCTATTTACGTCGGCAGAGTGGCTCTCCCAGGCAAAATCACGTTAATAGACGTCATCTGCCTGGGAGGAGCTAGGGGGCGAGTGTGCAGCGTGCTCCCACCCCCAATCGTCAGCGGGGAAGCTGGCGCGTGTGTCAGGCGGCTCCAATTGCCGCCTGACACCCTTGATCTCTCCCCGCTTAGAGAAAAGGACGGACGGCTGATGTAAACACAGCCGTCCGTCCTTCTGCCTGCAATGATCACAGAGCCCATGTGATCCTGCTATATAGGATCGCATGTCTCTGTGATCATTTCACAAGCCCAAACCCCCCACAGTTAGAATCACTCCCCTAGGCTTACATTTAACCCCTTGATCCCCAACAGAATTAACCCCTTCCCTGCCAGTGTCATTTATACAGTAACAGTGCATATTTATAGCACTGATTACTGTAGTAATGTCACTGACACCCCCAAAAGTGTCAAAAATGTCAGTTAGGGGTCCAATCTGTCTGCTGCAATGTTGCAGTCCTGCACAAAAATCGCAGATTGCTGCCATTACTAGTAAAAAAAAAAAAAAACAATAAAAATGACCAAAATCTTTCCCTTAGTTAGTAAACGCAATAACATTTGCGCAAACCAATCAAAATATGCTTATTGTGATTTTTTTTTACCAAAAATATGTGGCAGAAAACAAATTGGCCTAAAATGTTAAAAAATTTTGATGTTTACATTTTTTTGGGGGGAATTTCATATAAAAAAATTTGAAAAATATTGTTATTTTTTCAAAATTGTCGCTCTTTTTTTGTTTATAGCACAAAAAGTAAAAATCGCACATGTGATCAAATATAAGCCCTGTTTGTGGAAAAAAAAGGACGTCAATTTCATTTGGGTACAGCTTTGCACGACTGCGCAATTGTCCATTAAACTCACACAGTGCCGAATCGCAAAATAGCCACTGGTCTTACAGCAGCCAAATCCTCCGGGGCTTAAGTGGTTAAGTTTGCCCTGGGACCTTGAGTGGGGCGCAGCTCACACAACCACTTAATACATAGTGTACACATTTATTGATAAATAAGTACAATTCTCATTACAATACATGAAAAATCAATAAAATATTGTCAAGTAGATTCGTAATCATTCCATACTATATTTCATACAGAAAATAATTGTTTCAAATGTCAATACATGATAAAGTTGAAAAATGCATCTTAAAAACTTGACGCTTTTCGCGAATTTCAGTTCCCTTTCTAAGGAGTAGATGCATATATAATCTGTAAAGTAGAACATCAACAATAAAGTATGTAACAGAAAAAGTAGTATTTTTCAAACCTCAAGGGCTACCACACCAAAATACCATCTGAAAAAAGTGAAAGCTGGTGTCAATTATCTTTGACTCTGCTGACATCATATTAATGCGCAAAAAATACACATTTGATGTTCAATAAAAGATTTATTGGGAGCTGTAAAACTATTTTTTTGATATTTATAATTTAATCCAAATTACTCTTCTGAAACAGTTTGTGACTAGCAGAGCACCAATCAGGGCTGGCCAGACACAGACTCACGCTGTAGTAATAAAAGTCCCTCCCAAGGAGCTTTCCCTACTGATGCCAAAGAACAGGGAAATAATATGTGACCACACAATAGGTACTAAGAGGATTAAAAAAAAAATAAATAAAGTGGTATGATATACTGTATCTGATTTATGTGAATAAATTAAGGCAATTAACACTTCTCTGTTTAGTATCGCTAATTAAGTAATCAAGTAATTAAAAATGATAGCTTTCCCATATGCAATCCTGAAAGTTTGCATCCTTAACCACTTTACAACCGGAGGATTTTGCTGTCTTCCGTCCAGGCCACTTTTTGCGATTCGGCGCTGTGCGACTTCAACTGACAATTGCGCGGTCGTGCGACGCCGTACCCAAACGAAATTTACGTCCTTTTTCTCCCACAAACAGAGCTTTCTTTTGGTGGTATTTGATCACCTGTGCGATTTTTACTTTTTGCGCTATAAACAAAAAAAGAGCGTTTATTTTGAAAAAATAACAATATTTTTCACATTTTTTTATATGAAATTCCCCCCAAAAAAGATGTAAAAACCAATTTTTTTAAAAGTTTTTTGCCAATTTGTTTTATGCTACATATGTTTGGTAAAAAAAATCGCAATAAGCGTATTTTGATTGGTTTGCGCAAAAGTTATTGCGTTTACTAACAAAGGGAAAGATTTCTGTCATTTTTGGTGTTTTTTTTTTAACGCGTAATGGCGGCGATCTGCGATTTTTTTTGCGGGACTGCGACATTGCGGCGGACAGACCGGACCCCTGACTGACATTTTTGACACTTTTGGGGGTACCAGTGACATTACTGCAGTAATCAGTGCTATATATATGCACTGTTACTGTAAAAATGACACTGGCAGGGAAGGGGTTAATTTTATTGGAGAGGGAGGGGTTAATGTATGCCTGGTGCTTACTGACGTGTAGGGGGGGAGGTGACTATGTGATTCATGGACAGATCGGATGTCCAGCTATGCTGAACAGTCCGATCTGTCACTCCCTGTCACTATGGAGATCCGCCCGCTGTGTTTACACACAGCGGGCGGATCTCCAGACTCGATCCCCGACGATCGGGTAAGAGCAGCGGCGATCGCCGCTGCTCCTCCCCTGGCCCGACTCCCGCTGTGAATGAAAACAGCGGGAGCGAGCCTCCGGCGGCGCGCAAGCGCCGCCCAGAAGGGGAGGAGTCCAGTCACGTTAATACTACGTGACTGGACGGGAACGAGCCACTCTGCCGCAGTAGTATTCCCGTAAGCGGTAGTAAAGTGGTTAACTTATTTAAATCAATCAATCACTTAAACTCCAAACATTCTACATCTACCTGACTGCATTCATTCTGATGTGGTGGTAAATGTCTTATAGGGAACATCTTTACTAAAATATATTTGCCAGGTCTCAACCCTGCTCACACTGGATAAGTCCAGTAACAAATAAATACCGTTCAAGGTGAAAGATCCTCCAACAAAGCTTGTATAAGCAAAGGAAGAGGGTGCTGGCTCTGCATGCACAGCATGTAGAAGCAAAAAAGATGTCTGGATGGCCACACTCCAATGCAATTCCCGTTTAATGAGGGTAAAATTCATACAGCATACAGTGGTGCAGGAACAAAACAACTGATATGTTTAGCACTTGTATTAGTGTAGCAGCTATGATTAAGCACTGATACAAGTGTGAAACGCGTCAGTGGTTTTGTTCCAGCACCACTGTATGCTTTATGAATTTTACCCTCTTATAAAAACGGGAATTGCATTGGAGTGTGGCCGGTCAGACATCTTTTTTGTTTCTACCTGTTCATACTGGCATTATAAACAGGTATTTGGAGTGCCTCTTTGCCACTCCTCAAACACCTAGTAAAGCATCCTGAAATGGATAATATGGACAGCGGACAGAGCTGTTCACATTTAAAAAATGAAGAGGGTTTGTGTTGCTGTGTGGCAAAAATTAAGCTACATGTAAAAACCGGGAGGAGTTGAAACTCGTCAACTCCTTCTAATCAAGTCTATAGTAATGAACCATAAATGCAGCTGTTGCATTTGCAGTGTGTTTACAGCTCATTTGACAAGCCTTACTCAAATATCAATGAAATGGAAGGTGGAATATCAGTGAGGTGAAAAAAAGATCACTTGGAGGGTGTCTGGGGTGTGCTTTTTAACGTGCCTTATACAGGCATTAAATACGCCATAAATACGTGTATCTTTATAGGCATGTTGGTTCATATTACTGTCAGCGTTAGTATTTTTAACAAGTGTGAACTTAGCCTTTTTGTCTCTATACCTGCCCGCTTGGGATTTCTGGATGCTCTCCTACTTTCTGGGGTGTTCCCAAACCACTTATTTAATGCACTTAAATATATTATAAATGCAAAATGCAAAAAGGATAGTGGAACTTTCTTGTATTACTCCACAGGAATTATGCAGCCCAGGAGCTTAGACATATGCCATTACTGGGCTTCCTCAAAGATATCAAGACTTATGTACTACAAGAGTTGAGAATAGTCATTTAAAAAGTATGCAAATATTCCCCTCAATTATTCAACCACATAAAAAACAAATTACTGTCTACTTTAAATACCCAATCATGTAAAGATGCTTTTCACATGATTGGATAACTGAAGTGAAGAAAGCAGTTGGTAATGTGTGTACAAAAGCCAACTGTCCCCTTTCTGATGGAAGCTGCCTGACTTCCACAATCACAGAAAGTGTTTGTCCCCCTCCTGACATGTATCCCAGGATCCGTTGTTCCACCTGGAGGCCTGGAACAGCCATGGCGGGTTTTGATGTGTAGAATGTAGAGAGATCAGGAAATCATTTGCTGATTTTTCCTCCAATGAATAAACTCAGTGACAAACATTTTGTCACTTTTCAGCTTCAGAGCTGTCATTCCCTGGCTGATGCCAGTCCAGAGGTGACAGAGGTGACAGTCCAGAGGTGACAGTAAAGACATTGTTAACTACAGACCCCCTGATGTCTCCTTAACCTCCCTGGTGGTATGATTATGTCAGGAATTTTTTACCAAAAGGGGTACAATTTTTTGCATGGAAATTTGGTGTTATGTATTGTAGGCCTACAATTCTAATGCAATAAAGTTGTATCTGAACCTCTTAGCAGTGGTGTGATGCTTCAATTTAAATTCTTGTCTCCTTAACCACTTGCCAACCAGCCGCCACAGTCGCCACCGTTATACAGCAGCAGGTCAGCAGGTTCCCACAAATTGCCATACCTGTACAGCGGTCCATGCCCACTCGCCAGCAGATGAGCTGATTGGTGGGGCCGGCGGCCGCGATTCTGGCCGAGCACCCACGATCGCTCCCAGTGAAGAGAGAACGGCGGTCTGCTGTTGTACAGCAGACCATTGTTCTCTCTGCTATCAATGCAGAGCTCCTTTGTTCCTCTTATTTAGGAACACAGGTCTCTGTATTGATTCCATAAGCCCACCCCCCCACAATTAGAAAACACCCCTTAGGCTCACACTTTACCCTTTGATCGCCCCTTCCCTGCCAGTGTCATTATTACAGTAACAGTGCATATTTTTAGCACTGATTACTGTAGTAATGTCATTGGTCCCCCCAAAAGTGTCAAAAATGTTAGTTAGGTGTGAAATGTGTCCACCGAAATTCCGCAGTCCCACTAAAAATCGCTGATCGCCGCCATTACTAGTAAATTTTCCGGTCCAGAAGTGGTTAAAGAGGACCTTTCATCAGCAATATGCTATCACATAGAAGGGGTTATCAAAGTAAGTAAAAAAAAAAAAAGTTTCAAAAAATAAAGTAATACATGATCACAAAAAAAACACAAAAGAAAAATTATACACATGAACATAAGAGTGTGCAATGGGCGTACCCAAGTATAAAAATGACAATTGTAATACATGTGTTGGATATCGCTGACCATGTTGAAGTGAGAGCAATAATTCTAGGGCCATCATTTAGGATTAACTGTAAACGGATGACCTGTAAAGGCTTTGAAAGTTTAGTCTATGGAAATTTTGGGTACCAAAGTTCATCGCTGTTCCATGGGTGCAGACAAATTTAAGGCTTGGCATGTTTGGTATCTGTTTGCTTGACACAACCTTATCTTTTATATTTACCAAAAACTGGGTAAAATGTTGAGGGGAACTTATCAAATTGAAAGCAGCCAGAATCTGGAGTAGGTGTGCATGGCACCCAACCAGCTTTAATCTGAAGATTGAAACTGATTGGTTGCCATGCACATTAACACCAGATTCTGACTGCTCAAATTTTGATCAATTACCCTCATTAGATTTTTATGCACTAAAATTAGCTTAATATTTTTTACTCACAGTATAAGTTTGATAATCTGTTGTGCTAATATTGTGTAAAACAATGAGGTTGATTTACTAAAACTGGAGAGTGCAAAATCTGGTGCATCTCTGCATAAAAAAACAATCAGCTTCCAGGTTTTTTTTGCCAAAGCTTAATTGAACGAGCTGAAGTTAGAAGCTGGTTGGCTACCATACACAGCTGTACCAGATTTTGCACTCTTCTGGTTTTTGTAAATTAAACCCACTTGGCAATTGCACGTAAAGCCTGGAGTGGTGACAGCACACATAGGCTTCAATGACCCATCCATTGATAGAGCTCCCTCCTCTCCCTTGCTGGCTGAGAACAGGGGAGTCAGAGTGGCATGACAATGGTATATTCTTTCCTACATAGGTTAGTAAGCCTAGGTGTTAGGACTGGGGAGGGAGTATTTTTAGGATTAGAAAGGGTTAACCCGGAATTCTACTAACTAACTAACTAATCTTCAGTCCCAAAATGTGCATGTTAACGCTCTCAATGTGAAAATGACTTAGCGAAAGGGTTCAGAAGAAAAAAGATGACATTCAATGTACAAAAACTTATAGCAATCGTTTTAAACACATTTTAGAATTAGATGAGAATCAGATTCCTTATTTTTGGATGTTATAGATGATTATAATTTTTTCTTTGTGAAAAAATATTAAATCAACACAAACCCATAGACAGTTCCTTGGGATGTCTCTTGAATGTAAAGTTCGCAGAGCCTTTTAAGCAGTTAACTGTTTGCAATGGAAATAGGACATTGTTAATCCCAGTCTCCCATAACCATGGAAATGTCAAACAAGAAGTTTAGACTACTTCCTCCTTGAATTGCTCTCCGTTTCTTTGTTGGCTTGCCAATATGTGGAAAAAGAGCAATACACTTTTAGAAAAGGTGAATAAAGTAGCTGACCCTAATAATCTGCCTTTCCTCCCCTTTAACAACAAATGTGTTATGCTCTCTTTGCAAAGCTCGTGTCTTATGACACTCTGGCTGCAAGATTTATTTTTAAAAAAATGAACAAGGAGGATGTATTATGATGTAAGCAATGCAATAGGAGCCTAGTGAGGTCTTTCGTTTTAACATCAGTTCTTGGTAACTTACATCAAGAGTAACTAGGGACGTTTACAGGTAAGACGTCTTTTAGAATCTAATACATTTAAATGGGACTGCGAGCAATCTATGGTGGTGTAAATTTTAGGATGCCGCTAGCGCTGATCATTCCCTTGTTGAGAGTGTGTTGTGAATAAAATAATATAAATATGTGCTGCGCAAACTTGTGTAGCTTTTATTAATAATACATTAATTTATTAATAATATAAGCTACACAAGTTTGTGCAGCACATATTTATATTATGTCTTTTAGAATCTGGTTACAATATTTCTAGACTTATGAAGGTTGTAGAATACTACCTGTGCAGAATGACTGCTGATTATGCAGATCAAGATTGATTTTAGTTTATTTACTGCTAAGTATATATATTTTTAAATGTTTGTTAAGCTGAGAAAAAAATTATCATTTTAGCTTAGCACATTTGTATCAGCAAAGTGACTCTTGTATTTGCAGTCTTACTGAAGTTAGGGTTGCTTCTGATAAATGTTAAATTTATATATATATATATATATACACACACATATATATATTATACTGTATATACATATTTTAGCACAAAATATGTGTTTTTTTGAGCTTTTTAGACATCATGCTTTAACCACTTCTGGACCGAGCCCCTTTCTGACACATGTTGTTTACAAGTTAAAATATGTATTTGTAGCTAGAAAATTACGTAGAACCCCCAAAAATTATATATATATTTTTTTTTAGCAAAGACTCTGGAAAATAAAATGGTGGTCGTTGCAATATTTTTTGTCACGCGGTATTTGCGCAGTGGTCTTTCAAACGCCATTTTTTTGGGAAAAAGATACATTTCATTGCATTTAAAAAAACTAAACAATAAAGTTAGCCCATTTTTTTTTGTATATTGTGAAGGAACATGGCACACTGAGTAAATAGATACCTTACATGTTACAGTTTAAAATTGCACACACCCGCAGAATGGTGACAAACTACGGTACATAAAAATTTCCACAGACGATGCTTTAAAAAATTTTAACGGTTACCAGTTCAGAGTTACAGAGTAGCTCATTTTTTAGAATTATTGCTTTCACTCTGGTGATACCCCACATGTGTGGTTTGAACAGCGCTTTCATTTGCAGGCGTGACTTACGTATGCGTTTACTTTCGCGCGTGAGCTCGCAGCGACGGGGGGGGGGGGGGTGCTTTTAAATATTTTTTTTTTCCTTTTTATTTATTATTATTATTAATTTATTTATTTATTATTTTAATTTTAGCACAGTTTAAAAGAAAAATTAAAAAATCTGATCACTTTTATTGCTGTCACAAGCAATGTAAACATCCCTTGTGACAGTAATATGCAGTGACAGGTACTCTTTATGGAGGGATCAGGGGTCTAAAGGACCCCAGACCCCTCCACTGCACTTCAATCTATTCAAAATGTCAAAATCAGCATTTTTTAATACTGACAGTTTTTTAAATTCGGCTCCTTTAGCCGCCGAGTAACCCAGACGTGAAGTCATTACGCTGCTTCCGGGTTACTACATCGGAGACCGAATTCGGCCTTGATCAGGACTCCAACCAGCCGGCGGATGTGCTGGCTGTTAGCTCAGGTCTCCCGGTAGGACGGGAGACCCGGGCAGAGCCAAGGAAGGCAGCGGGAGGGGGGGCATCCCCTCCTGCTCGCTGGGATAACAGCCGAGTGGCTACTGAGCCGCAGCAGCCATTATCACCTGAAAGCGGCTCAACCTGACTGCCGGCTCTAAAAAATGGTACTTGGATGATGCCTATAGCTGCAGGCATCACCCCAATATAACCACTTCTCTGAGCCAAGGTAGGGCTATGTCAATTTGCGGGAAGTAGTTAATTTACTTGGCTGATGTGCCCATGCCATGATGTGGCAAGCCAACAGATGATAGGAAACTTGTTAGCTGTGTGTAATATTAAAATGTATTTCAATTGGACCAACAAAGCAACCAAGATCATTATCTATACCAAAGCAAGTAATCAAACGATGGGAAACTCTTGAACAACATAGAACCCTATAGCCCCTGAGACCTGAAACCTGAGTTTTTTAGCTCAAAGTTCGAAACTCCAAAATGCTCAGAGAGAAAAAAATTAATTATTCTCGTTGGTGATGGTTCACAACTCCATTTAAAAAAACTTGAAGCTCAAAAAGGTTTTGGAGTTACTTGTGTAACTTGTTTCAGGCAGATTAGCGCATTTTTGAAGCAGCTAAAAGTAGAAACGCTTATCAACAAATTATGTAACAGATGATAGTTTTCTCTGTTGGCTAATACAAAAAAAGCAAAGCTTCAAAACAATTGGAAAACCCTGTACAGAAAATGCTTAAAAACACGCATACAAACGTGCAACATAACCCCCAAAAAAACTCTAAAAAACACAACATTTAGGTGTGAATGCAGCCTTATTGCTGGGCTACATGTGCAAGTTGAGGGTCATAATTGCTATTTTACTTGATCAGGTGATCACTTCTGTTTTTTTTTTTATAGGAATATCTACAGAAAAAAAAAATTTGTGGAGATACATCCCATGTTTCTATTATGTACAGAAAGAAAAGCAAGGGGCAGAACAGGCTGAGAATTTAAATTAAATTTATTTATTTAAAATAAAATTTATGAATTTATGTTATATGCTTGGAACAGCAAGGGTTAGCATTAATGGATATCCATCTACCAAATTCTAATATGTTAGCTATATAGATTCCGTTGAGTTGCAATAATAGAGTCTTATTCGGAATTCCCGGCTTTAGCTACAAAGTTTCAAACTTACTATTGACGATTCCCGAATTAAATGCTAATGTATGTCAGTCAGGGAAAGTGAGACTACTGCTTGTAATGGCATGGCAGACTTCTAGAGTTTGGAACTACCATTCACAGATCATTCCACTAATGATTTTAAGAAGAAACTAAAGCTGGTGGGTACTTCCCATTGGAATATATCTATAACTGAAATACCAGATGTGGTTTTTTATTTACACTTTAACCCAGTATATGGAAATCAACTTTCCTACAGGGAAACCTCAAAAAAGGTAAAGTCTAATTTTTTATACTCATGTTATATACTTACCTGCTCTGTGAAGTTGGTTTTGCACAGAATGGCCCGGATCCTCCTCTTCTCAGGTCCCTCTTTGGTGCTCCTGGCCTCTCCCTCCCGTTGAGTTCCCCCCCAGCAAGCAGCTTGTTATGGGGGCACCCAAGCCAAACAGCTCCCTGTGTCCCTGCAGACACAGGGCCGTGGCCCGGCCCTGCCCCCTCTCTCTCCTGATTGTCTCACTGAATTTGATTACCAGCAGCTGGAGCCAATGGCGCCGCACTGCTGTCTCAGCCAATCAGGAGGGAGAGTCTTGAGCAGCCGAGACATTCCTGCAACATCGCTGGATAAAGATGGGCTCAGATAAGTATGGGGGGGGGGCTGAGGGGGGCTGCTGCACACAAAATACTTTTTATCTTAATGCATAGAATGCATTTAGATATCATTCTTCAATTTACTTTACAACCACTGTAATTGTGGCTAAAAAAATATATATAGTTTTCTTAGAAAATTTTGTTCTGAAATTAGCAGAAAACATACTTATATGTGACTGTGCCTGTAGCCTAATAACCGGATTCCTGCATTTTGAGAACATCAAAGGTATATCATGCTGACGTCTGATGGCTACTATTTTTACAGTTAATGTCAGTTTTGTGCTGCCCTTTGTTCTTTGTCTGCTGGAGAAAAAAGCAGCACCTGAGGACATGCGGTACAAGAATCACCTTGATCCAACTTTATTAATTCTGTGGATCTGTTTTCTCCACCTCTTCTGCTGCTTCTTAATCATTTTCAGTAGTTCCCTAGATCAAAAGTCATCAGTGGGTTGGGACTGACATGATGAAAATAAGCACCGCTCCTTTACCAAGATGACAGCTTTCACACAGTGACACAGAACAGGGCATCGCAAGTTGACCCTGGTTAGTCTACAGTATAGAAGAAATAAGAAATCAATTATCCTGTGCTTGAGAGTTGCTAGCAGCTTGGTCTATAGAAGAGCAACTCCACTTGTTTAGTCACTATTTCGGCTGTGCTGCCACTCCAAACAGGTCAGGAAAACCCAGATATACCCTAAGAACGAAAAGATTAGAGAGGGGACACCAGCCTAGTGCACTACTGTTGCAACAATTTATTAAAAAAAGGATTTTCTGTACATCATACTCACAAACGAGATGACTTGTTCAAGCGTGATAAAAAATATATATATACGTGTGTGTGTGTGTGTATATATATATATATATATATATATATATATACTATGTGTATAGCACTACTCCCATGGGAGCTGCTGTGTGTGGGTTACCCTGGGTTACCATTAGCAACAACGAACAGTCTGGCATTTTTCCAAGTGTTTTACCTCAGACAAGAAGCAGTCCAGTATCTTTGGATTTTTAGGTTTTATTTGGAACTTAGATAGGAGAAGGGAATGAGTGCGATACTCCAACTTAAAGAACTAAGCACAATAGGCTGGGACAACTTGAATAGCGCTGATTAACGCTGTATGATGCTGAGTAACGCTGAATATAGCTAGTCACGGCTAGGCCGCTGCTTCAGTCTGTCACAAGCTGTGACGTAGGACTGAATGAACTTTCTGAGGTAAACTGTATCCTGAGGTAAGCTGTACTCTGAGGTAGACTGTACTGCTGAACAACTTCAGGGCCCTTCCTTGCACCCCCTTTGTCCCTAATCTTCAGGGTTAACTGTTTGGCAGTAGAGATGTCCCGAACTATTCGCCGGCGAACAGTTCCCGGCGAACATCGCTTGTTCGCGTTCTCCTCGGCGGGCGAACATATGCAATGTTCGGTCCGCCCCCTATACATCATCATTAAGCAAACTTTGACCATGTACCTCACAGTCAGCAGACACATTCCAGCCAATCAGCATACCCTCCCTCCCAGACCCTCCCACCTCCTATAAAAAAGCAAGGACAGCATCCATCTTAGATTCATTCTGAAGCTGCAGTGTTAGTGAGAGCAGGAAGTGCTGCTGCTGCTGACTTAATAGGGAAATCATTAGCTAGGCCAGTGTTCTGTGTCCACTCCTGCTGTAAGGACAGCATCCTGACAGCACCCCAAAAAGCCCTTTTTAGGGCTGGTATATCAGTCTGCTTTTATTTATTTTTTTCTATAGATATATACAGACTGTACTGTGTGCAAACCACTCATGTCAGGTGGCACAGTACATTGCAGATAAAAAAGTCATTTAATTTTTACCCTTTAATATAATTGCAGTTGCCTGTCAGTGTGTGTCAAGCCCACTGACTGAACTGTGCCCACTGACAGTGCCCACCACTCATATAGGGTGGCACAGCACCTTGCATATAAAAAATCTATTTCATTTTTCCTCTGTAATATAATTGCAGTTGCCTGCCAATGAGTGTCAGATCCACAGACTGTACTGTGCCCACTGCCCACCACTCATTTAGGGTGGCACAGCACCTTGCAGATAAAAAAAATCATTCAATTTTTCCTCTGTAATATAATTGCAGTTGCCTGCCAGTGAATGTCAGGTCCACAGACTGTACTGTGCCCACTGCCCACCACTCATATAGGGTGGCACAGCACCTTGCAGATAAAAAATTAATTTAATTTTTCCTATAATTAAAAATAAAATCCATCCAGAAAAAACAGGAACTGGCTTTTTCATTCAAATTTCAGTAGCGCAGGGATGGTGATAACCTCTTACCAAATAAATGGGATGATAACATATACCAAAATATATGAATCAGATGTGATAAATATAAGCATAAAATCATAAATACATGAAAGCATGAAATCACATCAATAGGAGTCCATGAAGTCCATAGGTATAAAGTGCATAGAGCAATGAAAGTGCAAACATGATGGATCACAGGTGCGACTTATGGGGACCACCCTTGCTTGCCACCACCACACAGTGCTGGGAGAAGTATCTGAAATTCAGACTCACTATAAATTTACCAGGAAATCTTCCAGAGGAGTCTTTGCAGCACAAATCAGAGATCTGGAGGAAACCTGATTTTACTATATGCTGTTGTTGGCTAGTCCATGAGAGTGGTTAGGCATAGGCGTCTGAATTTCAGATACTTCTCCCAGCACTGTGTGGTGGTGGCAAGCAAGGGTGGTCCCCATAAGTTTCACCTGTGATCCTTCATGTTTGCACTTTCATTGCTCTATGCACTTTATACCTATGGACTTTATGGACTCCTATTGATGTGATTTCATGCTTTTATGTATTTATGATTTTATGCTTATATTTATCACATCTAAATCATACATTTTGGTATATGTTATCATCCTATTCATTTGGTAAGAGGTTATCACCATCCCTGCGCTACTGAAATTCGAATGAAAAAGCCAGTTCCTGTTTTTTCTGGATGAATTTTATTTTTTATTATATTTACTCATTTAAGTAGCAGCAATTTGTGTTATTTGTGTTATTCTGTCAGGTTTGTCTTACCTCTATTTCCTAAAGCGCAGTGGATTACAACATTGTCTATTAATTTAGTACAAGTAGTGATATTTATATATTAAATTTTTCCTTTGTAATATAATTGCAGTTGCCTGCCAGTGAGTGTCAGGCCCACAGACTGTACTGTGCCCACTGCCCACCACTCATATAGGGTGGCACAGCTCCTTGCAGATAAAAAAGTCATTTAATTTTTTCTCTATAATATAATTTGCAGTTGCCTGCCAGTGAGTGTCAGGCCCACAGACGGCACTGTGCCCACTGCCCACCACTCATATAGGGTGGCACAGCACCTTGCAGATAAAAAATTAATTTAATTTTACCTCTGTAATATAATTGCAGTTGCCTGCCAGTGAGTGTCAGGTCCACAGACCGTACTGTGCCCACTGCCCACCACTCATATAGGGTGGCACAGCACCTTGCAAATAAAAAAGTAATTTAATTTTTCCTCTGTAATATAATTGCAGTTGCCTGCCAGTGAGTGGCAGGCCCACAGGCTGTACTGTGCCCACTGCAAATGGACTGTTTGCGGTTGTTTGCGGTGCGTTAAACGGGGAGTTTGGTCTGTCAGAGTTTGGTCTGTCACCGTGAAGCGGGCGTAACCCTTACACTACCTGATCAATACAACATCATACCTGATCGTATTCACACACTGGATGATTTAAAGCACGTTATTCCAAACAATTTAGGAATGTTAGGTGATTTATGCCCTTTATGGATTAAAACCCGACTCTGCATCAACTACGTAATTTTCCATGGGAGTTTTGCCATGGATCCCCCTCCGGCATGCCACAGTCCAGGTGTTAGTCCCCTTGAAACAACTTTTCCATCACTATTGTGGCCAGAAAGAGTCCCTGTGGGTTTCAAAATTCGCCTGCCTATTGAAGTCTATGGCGGTTCGCCCGTTCGCGAACATTTGCGGAAGTTCGCGTTCGCCGTTCACGAACATAAAATTTTATGTTCGCGACATCTCTACTTGGCACCCACTTTCCTGTAACAATCTGTGTTGGCTGGCTCCTTGATCCCCTGACTTTAGAGAGGGGGTGATCTCCTTTCCTAGGCAGACCCTTGAGCAGATCCCTTAGTACTCATGATACTGTTTTTCCCGAAGTCTTCTGCCCAAGAGCTCCACTGGTCAGCACTCTGGATCCTCTGCAGCCCAGCTCCACACCTGGTTCCATAGGCCGACCACCTGAACCACCTTCCTCACATCAGCAAGAGGAGTGACAGCCGTTCACCTCCTCCTGGGACTTTGCTCCCGCCAAAAGACATCGTGTCACATGCTCCCTCCAGATTTATAACCAATCCCAGGATGCATTGCAGCAATGCCCACCCACTGGGACAGCCATAAACCCTGGTGCACTATTGGTTAGGTTTCCTCCCCTGTCCAACAAGCTCCCTTATTGGATACAGTGGGGAGACTCCCTTAGACCCAATAAATCACACCTGGAAACATGGGACAGGCTAAACTAACAGATCTGGCTCCCCTGATAAGCAGAACAGAGCCACCAAATGTGTTTCCTAGCACCTACCTAAGAGGGTGCTACATGTGTGTCCACCAATTGTCCATACAGCATAATCTACTGGTTTTAAACAGTTGTGGGATGTAAATGTCCAAATGAAGCTGACTTGTTTCGAGGATGACCCCTCTTCTTCAGGTCTACAGTAAAGGTCTTCTAACTAGTTTCGCTAATGCACCTGTTTACTCATGATCGAATGTTACTAGGTAATTTTCTTTCCAGAGGAGATGTTCTTCTTTAAAAGTGTAGCTAAAGAAAAAAAGTTAAATAAAACATGAGGGACATTACTTATCTTCAGTAGGATGTGTCCCTTGTGCTGCTGTGTCCCCCTTTAGATTAAATCTTCCTCCTCTGATACTCCCCACCCCTGTAAAAAAATGTTTTCTTTCAGCTAAACCTAGGCTTTAATAAGAATAACATGAATCAGTAAAATAACACATTTATGCCACTAGATGGAGCTAATTATCTCAGGAAATAAACGCTTTGATCATTAGCTCCCTCCAATTGGTCATAGTATAGAATGCCCAATATCCAGCAGGAGAATTACATTTGTGATCCTACCATAGATGACATGGCTAACAGCATTATGTGCAGCAAAATGAGTTCTTATATCTGTCTGAGCTTTTAGAACTTGGTGTGAACATTGCTGGATCCCTGGACAGGTAAGTGTCCTTATATTAAAAGTCAGCAGCTACACTATTTGTAGCTGCTGACTTTTTATTTGTTTCTGCCCAGACTGGACACCCTCTTTGAGTGACAGCAATGAGATATGCAGCAACTGTACTACTGGTGGTAACATACCAGCAACTCGCCTGCATTTTTTTTACCCCTAGGATAATCAAGAACATGCAGACTGCATAGAGCATTTCAATTTGCATGTGATAAAATAAGAAGATGGTCCGCAGTACCTACAGCAGTGCTACCTTATCCACTGGCTGCCCTCAGGTTATATAGCCGCTGCCATATAACAAACGCCCTGATGCCTTAATTTAGTGGTAATGCTGTATAAATGTAAAACATACAACAACAGCTTTTAGATCCCCTTTATGTGTATGTGTGTGTGTTTTTTTTTTCTGAAAGTAGCCGTAAAAAACAATAGAGATCTATGGTCCAACTGCTGAATTTGGCCTGCTGCATTGCAACATCCTGCCCCCCTTTTCACCCCCCCTCCATCCCATCCATGAAATAAACCATTACAAGCAGTGCACACTGTCAGCGACTTTGTGAAATTAGGACACATTCGATCAAAAAAAGGGTTATCTGAGAAAGAAAGAGGGGGCAAAGGGATTTGGTTCCAAATGAGGGACAGTTGCTTTTAGACCCAGCTAATGACATTTTAATAACACGCAGAGGTTTATTTACTAAAACTGGAGAGTGCAAAATCTGGTACAGCTCTCCATAGAAACCAATCAGCATCCAGGTTTTTTGTCAAGCTGAAGTTAGAAGTTGATTGGCTATCATGCACAACTGCACCAGATTTTTTACTCTCCAGTTTTGGTAATCCAACCCCTGTAGGTATGAATGAGTCATGATATATTATGGCACGTAAACCAAATCAATCATTAATAGAAAAAAAAAAAGCATAAAAAAGAGAAGTGAAGAGTTATTGTTTTGACTCTTCTTTCTAAGCGCTTTTATTCACATCACAAGTTGCTTTATTGTAAATTTTTAGGAACTTGGGGACCTAATAAAGCCCCGGTTGTATCCTTTGCCTTATTACATTAAAATGTTAATCTAAAATCTAACAAGAGCAGCAAAGTTATATTTTAATTAATGCCGTGCGTGCTCTTTGTTGTCCCTCCCAAACTGTACTTTCTTTGTTGCAAGCCCACCCCAGAACCTGGCCAAGCCTTTGTCAAACACTTTCTTTAGAAAGTTATTGTAGTACTTCTTTAGAAAGCTAAAGTAAATACTAGACGAAGTTAATGTAACTACTTGAGCTTTGCCCTTTGTTTCCTGATGCAGGAAAATACGTTTATTGTCCTTGTCCAAGCTGAACTCCAAGCAGATATAAGGTCCAAATTAATGCAGATCTGTAAGTATTAATACACCATCACATTTATTTTTTAAAAGCAAGTAAAATAAGTAGCTTAATTTGACTTAGTAATAGCCTTTGGTGGTGAAAAAACTAACACAAGGAACCAAATATGTTTGCGGTGCAAAGAGATGAACTCATCTTTGTGCTGCTTCTTCTTTCATTGTCCAGCCACAGTGAGGGGCAAAAACCTGTAAGTGAAATAAAACTGAACAGGAAAAGATCAGGTTTCATCCCCTGCCAGCAGAACTGGATGAACACAAATACAAATTATTTGTCCAGTAAAAAGCTCCTTTACAAATATTTCTTATATGTATTCGGCTGTTTGCCTAGAGTGTAGTTAGATTTTGTGTTAATATTAGTTTTGAATCAAAAGAAAATCTGTATGGACTGTGACCTGATGCAGGCTTAAAGTGTATTTCCACTTTTGTAACCAAACTGCCATAACATTTAATTTATATTTGTTACATGAAGCCATTCACGTAGCATAATGTAAAAAAAAAAAAAAAAAAATTGCAGCTCACCAGTTTTTAGATGTTCTATTTTGGACCCTGCAGCTAGAAAAAAATCCTAAGTAGTATTCTTTGTTTATAGAGGGCTGAGCAGCAGAATTCCTTCAGACCTTCTCTCATTCATTCAAGACCATGCCACCAAACATAAAGGGATATAATTTTTCTATCAATGGTTCCTCTCTCCCTCCCCAAAAGAAAAATCGTATTCTATGATGCTGTGGGAAAATGATCTCTTCCAATTCTTTCACTCCCTACAATGGTTCAATGCCACCAATTTGGTCCTCAAGCGCTCAAAATGTATTACTCACTGGGAATCTCAACTTAAACTTGTACACCGATGGTATTACAACCCGACACGCCTATCCAAGTTTTCTTCCTCATACTCCCCACTCAACTAGAGGCAATGCAAAGAAATCGGTTTCCCTCTTACACACCTAGTGGAACTGTCCGAAAATCCTTCAGTTCTGGACCAGTGTCTTTCAATTCAGCTCCTCAGTAATAAACGCAAAACTGGATCGGGATCCCGCTTTGGCTCTCCTTTTAAATCATGAGCGATGGCCCAAGCAACATTACCCATTCATCATACACAGCCTGATTGCAGCCAGGAAATCTATTGCATCCAATTGGAAACAGAACCTTTGGACCTCCCTACTTTCATTGTCAACCTTAACACAAAAACACAATTCAAACTTATGTTCTCCATCAAGAATGGCATAGGGCAAGCCTTCTGGTCCCAATGGTCACTTTGGCTTCAACATTGAGCATGTACAGTGTGCCTGTAACAATGGCCCAACACCTCCCATTAATTCACTGGGAAACCATCCTTCATGTTTCCTAATTCCACCACTAGGAATCCCCCCCACTTCGGCTAAAAGTACCAAGTTGGGTTCTCCTCTCCTTGGTGATGTCAATAGAAAATATACTTTATACAAAATATACTTTATCTATGCCCTATCTCATCAATTTTGCATTTGTATATCACACTGTTCTCACTGTGTCAGTATCAACTTCCTTATTTTTGATCAGTTTACACCTTCTGATCAATCAGCATTGTTGTCCACATTATGGGATAACACGAGAAAACATCTGTATTGTCATTATTTATATCTCATTCTTAAAATTCCAACAAAATAGGATTGATTTTTTTTTAAAAAAAGGGCTGAGCAGATGTGTCTGCAATATTAAAGCCTGTCTGTACTGTGCAGGTAGATCTTCATTATCAGTTATGATTATTTTATTAGGCATAAATATCAGTTATAATTATTAGTTAACTAGATTTGAGCACTGTATGTCCTAAAAAGAGTTAAAATGTAGAGGGTGGGCTTCTAACACTGTATGTTAATGACGACAGACTTGGGACAGGCTCACTCTAACGTTGTTCTATAATCCTTGCAATCAGCATGACACCACCTCCTCAGAAACATCTAGAAAAGGTAAGAAATATTTGGAAAAATAAATAAATAATTAGGCGTGCCGTTTGAATGGGAATACATAGAAAACTGGGGTTTTCTCAAATTTGACTACAAAAGTGAAAATATGTTTTAAAACATTTTTTTTCACATTCTGCACTCTCATCAACCTTCACGACTCTTCTTAAAAGATAATCAGAAATCTCTTCTTATCCAGACAAATCAACTTAGAAAGAATGAAAGTAGATTTACAAATGTTTTTTCTGCAGTGCCACTGCGGCTAAAGATAGTCAGGAGTTTTATTGCTATCCACGATATATGTGTTTATTGAGCAAGACAGGGAACTTTAATGTTCCTGAAGCATAGTGGCAGTGGGCTGACTCATTTTACTAGTGACGTCTGTGGTACAGTTTGTAGTTGCTTTATTTGAATTAAACAAATAGTCTGCAAAGTTAACCCTTGCCACACTCTATGTCTGAATAAACATGCATAAAACAATTTAAGAGACATTTTCAAGTTTAATGATATGTTAAACCTAATTATGTTACTTGAGCAAGTGAATTTTTTAAACATTTTAAAAGATAGGATGAGTACCCTACAAACCTATAATGGTAGAATATGTCCTGTTTTCTTTGACGTACATTTTTATGACATTTCATCAAATATATTTTAAACTATCTGCTTCAAACAGAGTAAACAAAGAAGAGAAGGAAATGAAAGCAACGATAATGTCACATCATAAAAAAATAAAAAAGCAGGATGTAATTTTACATTGAAAGCACGCAGCCTCTGTGATAGTGCAAGTAAGTCAACATTACTTCTGTTGTAATTTGCCCAGCGTATCTTAAAGCCAGGTGCTACATTGCAGGAAAAAACATACAGGTCCTTTCCTGGTTAGAGTAGTTTGCCCTTTTCTCACCCTCCTACTGGCTGCATGATATGATAGGGCTCAAGGGGAGGTGAGGACATTAGGTAGGAGCAAACTACATAATGATGAAGAAGTGGCCTGGCAGCTTTTTCTTGTAATGTAGAACCCATTTTTAGGATAATCCAAATGTTGCACAAAAGAAACACTGGGGTTGATTTACGAAGCGTAAATAGACTAGGCACTTTGCAAAGTGCAGTTGCACTCTGCAAAAGCAGTTGCTCCAGACTTTTGTAATCGAGCAAAAGCCCTGCTGACTTTGTGCAAGCAAAAATAATGTTTTCTTTTTTTTTCCCTGCATGCGATTGGGTATAATTTGCAAAGTTAAGCTTTACCTCATTTACTAAGCTCTGAAGTAATTGCACTTGCAAAGTGCACAATCAATTGGCCTTTAGTAAATCCAGCTCTCTGTGTGTGGAGGCATCTGTAACCAAGAGATGTCTGCAAAATAATGGAGACCTTGATTTCTAGACTGATCACATATGCACTTTAAATCCCGTCCAAGCAAAGCACAATTTTTGTAACTATTATGCAGAATACCAGTCTAGGAGACATTGGTGGGCAAAGGAAACATTACAACAAGCATTTAATTGGTGGTCCCCATGCCATCATTTGATCCCGTTTAGTAAAATTGAATATGCCAAAAAGGGAAACAGAGAGAAAGAGAGTTCTAGAGGTTTTGCGGAATTCCCATCATGCATACTTAGGTTTGTCCCACTCTCTACAAAGCCATGTGATTGAAAGGGAGGTAAAGAAAATTATTCATTCATTTCATTCATTTTATTAATTTGTTGTCCAGGTTTTTTTTACATTTTTAGGTTTTGTACATAATACATGTCAAAAGCACATGCAGGCCTTGGAGGCTCCTTTCAGACTATGTACGTTACGACATTGCTCACGCTTTAACCACTTCAGCTTTGCATTCTTGTCATTACTTAGAGCAGAGGTAACCTATCGGGACCCACATGATTTTTGACACAATGTGCAAGTATGCACAGCACATTTGCACATTATGGCACACTCACCTAGCAAAGCAGGCCCCTCCAGCAATGCTGCAATCTTTGTGCAACCCTCCATTGACGACGCTTCCATTTTTACCCGGTTTTCTTCCAGATTCATAGTCTTTGTCTATCTTCATTAGCCAGGCTAGGTAAACAAGACTGCTGTGCATGTGCACAGGAGTTACTACATCCTGATACACAACTATGGCAAGACCTGTACAATGAGCTGTGCATGTGAGACTCAGTGTACACTCAGGAAGGAAAAATACTAACAGTCAGGGAGCAGTATTACAAGAAATATATAGTCTCTACTGTCCTCAAAAGCCTACCTGTCAGCATTTTTTTCAGAAAAGGACATTTCTTCAGTATTAAGATACCAATATACATACATTTTTTGGAAACAAATTAGACTTTCTTTTGACAATATTGTTTTGCAGTAGTCATTTTTTTTTCTATATAACCAATAGACAAAGTAAGTTCATACTTGAAAAAAGTGTGTTTTTTTCTACTTTGACCAGCCATATTGTTAAAAAAGTAGTTATACTGTAAAGTATAAAATAAAAAAGTATATAACAAAATATAAACTTTATTCTATAACTTGACCCTTGTAATCATTTTTTAATTATGCATTTTTTTTTATGCAGCAAAAAAATAAAAAATAAAAAAACAACCAAAATGTAAATATTGATGATAAAAAATAGAAATTAAAAAAAACAGGAAATGAAAAAAGAATATTGAAAATCTGAACAGTTTGAGATAATATACTGTAGATTTCACCACTCCAAGGACACACACAATCCAAGGAAGATTATCATAAAATATATAGCAGGGGTTTTTGTGCTACAGTTCATGTGATCTAGACAAAGGTGCCTTTACAGTAAACCAGGAACAGATTTTAGTTAAAACACACAAATTCACTGATATCATCTTTTTATTGCTTTTCTAAAACAGCAGTGCCTGTGACCTGATGTGGAAAGGCATGTTAGGCATGCTATGATATTTAATCTACAAAACAAAGAGAACTCACACCACTCCAGTGGACAAATCAGTCAACTCTTGCAGCCCTATTATGGCTGAGTGAATGCAAAACATGTTAATTGTCTTTCTTTCCCCATTGTTGTTTCACGTTTATTTTGTTTTTTTAAACTCAAAAGTCAAGTTTGTGTCTAACTAAAGTTGGCCATTCATGGAACAAAATTCAGCTGGCTCAACAGGGACCAGCTGAATTTTGATCCATGTGTGGTCTGCCAATTCACTTCTGTACAACCAGCCTGGTGGATTTTCCCCACTCAATCAGCATCACAGGCTATAGCCAGCAGCACTGAGAGTATTCTGACGATGGGGAAGTCTCCTCACTGTTAGAGTACAATACCTCAGCTGGGAGGATTCCTCCATCCACATCGAGTGAGTGGATGGGGAAATTGAGTATTTTTTTTTTTCATTCAACCTTTTTATTCCAGCTTGCTGATGTATTTTCATGCTAAAACCTTTTTTTAAACTATAGAGTAGAATATCAAGATAGAGTTAGAACTATATGTAGTGCACCCCCTTAAAGGCTGAAGATAAACTGGGATCCCCCACCCTGTACAGTCAGGCACACCAAATCTTTACAGGCACACTTGAGTCAGAGAACAGTCCCAGACTTTGTTTTTTTTTTTTATTTTATTGAGGGTAATAACCTGGATAGGGATGGGAGGTTATGGATGCCCATCTGACTTCAACAACAAACTTCAGGGACAACTCTTCCTATATTCCATCTCTGTGTACACCCCTAAGTGTAGCTCCACCTCTTCCTCTAGCACTTACCTGCTTGCAGAACCAGCTGGATCACTGTGTAAGGATCTCACAATCACTCAGTCAGATTAAAAGCACTAACCCATTATAGGCAGAAATCCAAGGCCCCTTGGATGTGTAGCAGAATTTCAGTGTCCAGCTTGCATTACTCACGTGGCTACTGATCCCAGCACCACCTCTTCAGGCATTTCCAACCCACCTGACTGCAGCTGCCCCTTTTACTAGCTATCCAGGCTAATTTTTCCTACAGTCCTCCAGACTGACACTCACCAGCCCACCCGGCTGACTCTCCGGAGATCTCTCATATATGCTGACCTGCTCCTGCTGTCCTCTCTCCTTGCTCCCGTGCCTCCAGGAAGGGTTTCCTCTGTGTGTTTTATGAGAATCCTTCCAGCACCCGAGCCCCGGCTCGAAATCACCCCCCCCAGACTAGGGGGCACCTTCAAGAGCTGTCGACAGCCTCCTCAGCACTCAATCTCCATCTTCCACCCGACTGCTCCTGCTGGCATAACCCATTCCTATTTATGAGGTGGCCTGCCCCTTGCCAGCTCTTTTACTGGGGATTGGCTGAGGTCCTCATAAATATTCCAAGCAGCTCCTCCTAACCTCCACCCACTATGTCTAGAACATTCTCCAATGTCCCAGAGAACAGGGGGAGGTACCAGAGAATCTGCCAGGATGAGTCACCCAGCCCTGAACTAAAGTAACTCTGACCCAGATTACACAGCTCAGGCTTAACCCTGGGCTAATTATAATAAAACTAATAAAATTGTTTTGCCTACTCTAACAACAAACCTATTTACATCTAGCACACATCTGGAGGGTGCTACACATAAATTGGAAGCGCTACATGAAATAGTAAAATGTATTTAATATGGCAGTGCCTTTCTTTGCTTTTAAAAATACAGGTGCATTCGCTCATGTATTTTTTTTTACAGTGACACTGAGGCCAAATTCACACCTAATCCTTTTGTCATACCTTTGCCTATGTGCAACAAGTACAGGAGCTTCTTTTTGAGCAGATTTGTGTGTATTTAGCTCCATAGAATTCAATGTGTTGTGCAACACAAGGGTTTATGTGCATTTATTCATGCATTTATTCATGCATTTTTCAAGCATTTTACTATCTAACAACTAGGCTCCTCCTCCTCCACTACCTCCAGCCTTCATGATTATTCCAATTCAAAGAAAGAACATATAGAGATATGGTTGGAAGGTGTTGGACATCCAAGTCAAAGTTGAGATGTAGAAAATTCCTTTAGGAATAAGCTTGAGGTGATGTTAGCCGTGTTAATGCACTTGTGACAGAAGCAATTGAGTACTGTACGTGATACTTTTTTTATTTATTTTTTAGGACAAGCTTTCGGGGTATGTCCCCTTCTTGGGTCTGAGCAGTACTAAATTGTTAAAATTAAAATTGTTAAAAAAAAAAAAGAGAGAGAGTACCCTGAGAGAAAAGAGAAAAAAAAGAGAGGGGATCAGAAAACTGTTGCATAATGAGTGAGAAAACCTATATCTAAATTTAGGCCTTTATCTTTTTTGTCAAATAGAACTGTCATTCTTAGTTCAAAAATGTTCCTTTCCTGAATAGTTTTGAAATTCAGGGATAAGGACACAAGTAATATAATCTACCATTCTGCAGAACATCACTGCTAGAGCAAGTTTAGCAGCAGAGTTTTTTTAATAAGATAAAGGAAAGCGTTCTTATACCTTATGCCCATGTAGCCTACATCAAATTGTGAAATAAGTTAGCCATTTAACCCATACTGCCTTAGAACAAAACCAGTTAAAATATGGGTTTGAACATTTTCCTATGCTGTTACAATACCTTATAAGTAGGATTCTTTAACTCAAGTAGATCATGGTTAGGATTAAATCCTGTTTTAGGGGATATATAAGGGTAATTTAATAAGGAGAAATAGGAATTTTCTTTTACCTTAGTGAATGTGGGAAAAAAAAAAACTCACTTTGCAAAGAATACCCAAACTGGAGCAAGGAAAATAAAGAAAAAAGTTTGAATATTTGTTTACACATGATTGGAGTATTGAAATTAGCAGAGCTTCATCTCATTCACTAAGCTATAGAAAAATTCCCTAGCAAAGTGAACAACTAATATCTCTTTGGAAAATCAACCTCACAGAATCATAATTGCCATGGGGTATAAATGTCTAGGTATTGCCAGTGCTTCTAGTTTCAATACCAACCAACTGTACATTAAAACTCTAAATTGATATGCCCATAGATGAGTATTTTTTTTTTTCATTGAGCGAGCAGGCTGAGCTATTGTATTCTGATAACGGGAAGACCTCCCCACTGTCAGAATATACTGATCAGAGTTGCAAGCTATAGTCTGCAGTGCTGATCAAGTGAGGAAAATCCAGCCGAGTGTCCAGCAAATGGTAGACTAATTTCTGTACAGCCTCCCGTCCCATACATGGATAGAAAATCTGGCTGGCCCCTGCTGAACCAGCTGAATCTCAATCTATATATTGCCAGTTTAAGATTAATTTCATGGTCAACAGTATTTTCTGTTAGTTTAGGGGAGAAATACTTTGCAAACATAATTTCAAATGCAGAGAGAAATGTAATGACCAAATCATTTGATGATTAGGCATGATTCTTCAAAGCAGTATTGTGTCTATCAATGTTGATAACTATAAATAATCAGATATTGTAAAGTTTAACTATCCCTCTTTTTACCCTACCTTATTAGGGACTAGACAAATGCTCCTTTAATTAATTTACAATACCTCCTATCTAATATGTGCTTATGGCACTAGCTGTAAATTATATGTAAAGATCGTAAAATAAACCCGGAAAATTTTATTATGAATTACCTTGGAGTGACATGTACATAATAATAATAATAATAATAATATTATAAAAGAGATTGACTTGCCCTGCATCCTAAGTATCTACTCATTACCATCAGCTACTGGGTTGCTGCAGTATGGTAGTTACAAACAATCTTTGTTCTCTTTCTCTGTTGATTTACATGTCTTTCTTTCCATATATAGTACATCACATTTTTATTAAGTATCATGTGAGTCTTTTTCCTAGGGCAAAAGAACTTCAAAAACTCAGTTCAAATAAGATGATATGCGCTTAAGAACTTTAATGGTCATTATTTATGTTTGCCGCAAAGAAAATGGCATGACATATAACCTAAACTGATACAACCTGTCAGACTTTCAGTGATGTATGCTAGCACCATAATGCCGCCAACACATACATGTAATGCAATAAAAAAAACAAGTTATTGATGTAAAAACAGAAAATAGAATGAACTGCTTTTTTAAAACTAGTTTTGTTAGTGCAGTGACGAAACGATGTACGTTTTTCTATGACCTCCTTAAAACCAGTAAGTCAAAGTTGAGTGGCAGACAAAACCGGTATCACTACGTATGTTTGTAATGAAAGGATAACTTGGACAAACAAGTCGGACTTTAAAAACAAAGACCTTTAAAAGGTATTATAAATAGCATACAACTTACGTCCCACCATACTTACATTTAATGTACTCAGTGTAACAAAACGGAAAGTAAATGGACAGAAGAGACACCAAAACAAATCAATATTTGATGTGGCTACCCTTTGCCTTCAAAACAGCATCAATTCTTCTAGGAACACCTCCATACTTTTTTTGAAGGAACTTGGCAGGTAGGTTGTTCCAAACATCTTGGAGAACTAACCACAGATTTTCTGTGGATGTAGGCTGCCGCAAATCCTTCTATCTCTTCATATGATCCCAGATAGACTCAATAAAGTTGTGGGGGCCAAACCATAATTTCTAGGACTCCTTTTTCTTTACGCTGAGGATAGTTCCTAATGACATTGCCTGTAAGTTTTGGGTCTTTGTCCTGCTGCAGAACAAATTTGAGGCTAGACACATGCCTCCCTGATAATATGGCATGATGGATAAGTATCTGCCTGTAGTTCTCATCATTGACGACACCATTGATTCTGACCAGATCTCCAACTCCATTTTCAGAAATAGAGCCCCAAACTTGCAAAGAACCTCCACCATGCTTCACTGGTGCCTGCCTGACACTCATTACTGTTCCACTTTACAGCCCTTCTCAATCAAACTACCTCCTGCTACAACCAAATATTCAAGAGAATTCCAGACCACCTGCTGCCATTTTTCTTCACCCCAATTCTTATGTTTTCATGCATAGTTTAGTCGTATAGCCTTGTTTTCACATCGAAGGTATGACTTTTTTGGCCACAATTCGTCCATGAAGACCACATGTGGCCAGACTTCTCCAGACAGTAGATTGGTATACCTGGGTCCCACTGGTTTTCACCAGTTCAGTGCTGATTGCACTGCTGGACATCTTCTGAGGTCAAAGGGAAGTAAGCATGATGTGTCTTATCTGCAGCATTACATTTCCTTGGCCGACCACTGTGTCAATGGTCCTCAATGTTGCCCAATTCTTTGTGCTTCTTAACCGCTTGCCGACCGCCGCAAGTAGATATACTGCGGCGGTCAGCCCGGCCAGGCAAAGTGACGTATATATACGTCACTAGCCTGTGACCGGTTTGTGAGCCAATAGCGGGCAAACGCACGCCCGCTGAGGCGCGCGCCCACCGCGGTTTGTTCACGGAGGAGTCCACGCGTGTGACATCGGGTCCGCCGGTCACACTACGATCGTCGGTAGAGCGGGAGAAAGGCGGGCGGCTTATGTAAACAAGCCGCCTGTCATTCTCCCCTGTGTCAAAATGGAGATCAGACGGTTCTACTATGTAGAACCATTGATCTCTGTTTTTACAATATCAGGCCTGTCCCACTACAGTTAGAAGCACGCCCCTAGGACACACTTAACCCCTCCCTCTCCAATACAGTTAACCCCTTACCTGCCAGTGTCATTTTTACAGTAACAGTGCGTATGTATAGCACTGATTACTGCAGTAATGTCACTGGTAACCCCAAAAGTGTCAAAAATGTCAGTCAAGGGTCCGATCTGTCCGCTGCAATGTCGCAGTACCGCAAAAAAAATCGCAGATCGCCGCCATTACTCGTTAAAAAAAAAAAAACACCAAAAATGACAAAAATCTTTCCCTTTGTTAGTAAACGCAATAACTTTTGCGCAAACCAATCAAAATACGCTTTTTGCGATTTTTTTTACCAAACATACGTAGCATAAAACAAATTGGCCGAAAATGTTAAAAAATTTTGATTTTTACATTTTTTTGTGAATTTCATATAAAAAAATGTGAAAAATATTGTTATTTTTGCAAAATTTACGCTCTTTTTTTGTTTATAGCGCATGATCAAAAAATCGCACAGGTGATCAAATACCACCAAAAGAAAGCTCTGTTTGTGGGAAAAAAAGGACGTGAAATTAGTTTAGGTACAGCGTCGCACGACCGCGCAATGTCCGTTAAAATCACGCAGTAAAAAATTGCAAAAAAACCCCTGGTCGGAATGGGGGTAAAATCTTCCGGGGCTTAAGTGGTTAAAAAAAGCTTGAACAGCACATCTTAAAAACCCCAGTATGCTTGAAATCTTTGCCTGGGAGAGACCTTGCTGATACAGTATAACTAAATTGTTTCTTGTTGCTGTGCTCAGTCTTGCCATGGTGTATGACCTGTTAAATGAAACTGTCTTTCACAACCTCACCTTAATAGCAGAGTTTGGACATTATGGTAATGACTTTGTTTCAACCTACATATGAAATTGATGATCATTAGAACCTGCTTGGTATATTTGGTTAATGCTGACTCTTATCTTACAAAATCCCTGAAGTGTGTGTATATACATGTGTGCAAAGTGTACATGTGTAAGGCCCCATGCACAAGGGGCATTAGAAAAAAATAGTTGCAAGGCCACTACCAACACCAGGAAAAAGTGACTGTAAAAATGTGCTTTTAGCAGCTTTTTGCATTGGCGTTAATGTGCGTTTAGCTGCATTAGCTTTTAGCAGTTTTTCTCTTCCTCTATTCAAAATCAATGGTTCCCTATGAGAGCCATCTTAACTGATCCAACTTTCAGCCCAATGATGAGTTGCATCCAAGTTGGATCATCATGATGTGACTTGTGGTGCAACTTGTGCTCTGAGGATCTTGAAGGTGAACCCCACGCCAAATTTTTTTTTTTTCATTTTGGCAACTTCTATTCAAATTAATGAGCTGAATGTCAGATAAGTTAAGACAGCTCTTATAGGGAACCCTTAACTCTTCTTGCTTGGGTCTTCTTCCTCCAGTCGTCTTCTTTCAGTCTTCTCCACTGCTGCTGTCTTCTCTGCCCCTGACCCAGTCCTTCTCTGACCCGGTCTCCTGCCGTCGTGCCAGCTCCACTCTCTAACAGTTCTTATATAGCCATGGGACGTGGCCATCCACGCTGTTTTTTTTTTATGCAGGGTTTCCCTTTAAAATCCATACCAGACCGAAAGGGGGGGGGAGGGGACTCACGCCATTTTTTTTTTGTTTTGACGTGGGGTTCCTCTTCAAGATCCTTAGAGCACAAGTCGCACCACAAGTCAGATTATGAGGATCTGACTTGGATGCAACTTCCATTCAAACCAATGGGCTGAAAGTTGGATCAGTTAAGATGGCTCTCATAGGGAACCATTGATTTTGACATGTCAAAAGAAAAAGCTTGACGCCGCTTAATGCTGTAGCTTAACATATACATGCATTCACAAGCCGCTGGCGTTTGAAATGCTAGTAAACTACAGTCCTGAACGCGATTTATTTGCTTTTAAAAAAACATCAGTAAACTGAACTGCCTCTAAACTACTATAAAGGACTGAATGTACATGTACACATAAGATAACACTGAGGAGAGTTCTGGGCCTGCTGAAAAAAAATCTGAAAAACAAGAGAGTTGCTCTTTCCCTAATGGCCTATGTAAAAAGTAACTATGAGCGGGGAAAATAGTTTCGCTATAGAAAAAAAGAGGCATAAAGTAAAAAAGTATAGAGGTATAGACAGTATAATTTTTCCAATAAACGCACCCACAGAGTTCCAAATAAAAAGTATAAATTTATTGAATCCAGGAACAAGGGAGCTAAAATAAACAAAGAACCTTCCACCACACCATCCAAAAAGAATTGACTACATAGTCACTAAAAACATGCACACCACATGCATCCACTGCAAAAAATCACCATTGCAAAATCACAAAAACTAAATGGAAAATTGAGGCATACAGGGAGCAAATTAGAATCCAATTACTGAGCAAAGTATCTCCATGGGAAAGCAACAACGGGGAGGTTGTTTGCCGTCTTCATGTGCTCTGCGCTCAGACTGGAAAAAGGGCAAAACCAGTAGAGAGCAGGGGTGTCATGGAATGGCACCCATAAAAATCAAAAAAGGGCTCAAAACAGCTGACAAAAATGAGTGCAGCTAATCTTTGGACAATCAAATCGAACTGATGGCCCCAAATGATGGGTATCCATAAAATGTCCTGATCTCACAGGTATGCATCAATGGAGCAAATGAACCCATAGTCTTATTAAATTTTCCCCATGGACTAAAGGCAGATGAAACCACACAGTAGTCCACAAATTATATTAGGGGAATGATCCCTGGAGCTCCGGAACAGCCATGCACAGAAACCAGAAAGTGTAGGCAATCAGTGTTGAAAAAAGGTGATTATACAAACGAAATTCTCTTCATATCGCCATAGAAAGCAGTATAAAGACTCAGGAGCAGGGAGAGAAAATTGTACTACTCACATATGCGCTGCTGTGTAGAAAGGCACTGGGGGCTTTAATTTCAAGTAGCTCACAGTGGTAACTTACACCGGCAGGAGCCCCAGAGGTAAGCAGGCAGAAGACGGCATGAATGGCATGCAGCTGGCTCAGACTCGCACCGAACACGTGCAGTCTCTGAGCCGCCGGGCTGCTTATAGACTCTAGACTCTGCCCCTCACTGCCTTGATGCTACACTGCACAGACGCTCCATGTCTCGGCCCCCGCTTCACAATGCTGCCGTGGATAGATCCCAAAGGTGCAATTTGTGAAGTCTAAACACAGGGATAAGTGAGCCCAGCCTCACAGTCACTGCCTGGCTGATAGTATAATGAAAGCACAAAACACTGGTAGTATTCTCCCATCCAACACAGACCTCTAATAAAGCTCTTCCATGTACTTCATAAACACAGCTCCAGGTGAACAGCAGCAGGTGGGTGGCCTTCGTCCAACGCGTTTCGCTGACCAATCAGCTTCGTCAGGGCGTAGCGCCACCTAGCCTCTGGTTGCCTTAAATACACCCATCCATTCAAATTCCTTCAAAATTTAAAGGGGAAAACCAGTCTAGGTATGCATCCAGAAAAGTGACTTGACAATATTAAAAACACAATTAGATATACATATTACATCTAGGGCACTAAGGAGCAGCAAGGAAAAAAAAATACCACACAATTAAATGTTTTAATATTATTTATCTTTTCCTTTTTTTTTTTTCTTTCTTTTTAATCGAAAAATACCTGTAAATTAATTTCTTTATTTAAACCAAAAGGAATAAGTGTATTTAATTTATAGATCCAAAATTTTCCTTTTTTTAAAAGAATTCTGTCAAAATCCCTCCTCCTAGGGCTTATTTTAAGTGCAAAAATGCCCTTAACCTTTAGGCTGTCTACCTTAGAATCATGAAAATGGAGGAAGTGTTAAGCAAGTGGACTTTCAGGTTCTTTCTTTTTTATGTCTCTGAGGTGTTCTCCAATGCGTACACGCAATTGTCTTTTAGTTTTTCCTATGTAGGTTTTGTCACATGGGCACCTAATATTATAGATCACACGAGTCATAGCACAATTGATCAAACTCTTAATAGAATATGACTTCTTATTGTCCAAATCAGAAAACCTGTCTATTCTCTCAACACATTCGGCAGTGTCCCCAGGAAAACATCCCCCCAGTTCTGGGAATAGATGAGAGCCAAGTAGAGTCCTGCGAATGTATATATTCAGATTGGGTATGTTTGTCACCCAGACTGGGGGCATGCTGGACGACCATCTGAGGGTAGTCGCCCACGATTTTAGATAAAGCAGGGCATTGCTGTAAGTTGTGCCAGTGTGATGTTAAGATTTTCCTCACCTTACCCCACTGGGACCCATAGCGAGTAATGAACCGTTTTGGTTCATACACATCGCCCATTACCCCTGGGGGTGCTTTCTGGGCCAACAGAGAGCCACATTTCCTAAGTGAGGCTCTCTTTTTGGCTTTCTTGAGAACTTTATTAGTGTAACCCCTCTCCTTGAAATGGTGGACCATCTCATGGGCCTCCTGGGTGAAATCCTTGTCATTGGAGCAGTTCCTCTGAATCCGAAGAAACTGCCCCACCGGAATGCCATGGATCAAGGAGGGGGGTGGATGAAAACTATCAGCTCTCAACAGCGTGTTTGCTGCAGTGGGTTTACGAAACGTTGATGTTATCAGGCGACCACCATCTTTGGTGATCTGGAGGTCAAGAAATGGAATACTAGTCCGATCACAGGAATACGTTAACTTAATGTTACATTCATTCTGCTGAAGCATGTCAACAAAATTATGCAACCCCTGTTCTTGGACCCTCCAGATCACCATAATATCATCGATATACCGTACCCAAAGGGCCACCAAATCAGTGAAATCTGGGACATCATAAACCAATTTTTCCTCCCACATACCAAGATGGAGGCACGCATAGGCCGGAGCCCATGGTGCCCCCATGGATGTGCCAGAAATTTGCTGGAAATAATTCCGGTCAAATTGGAAATAATTGTTGTTTAGAACAAATTCCAAGAGCTCAAGAATGAACTCATTTTGGTGAGCAATCTCAGGATAATTGTCAGGGCTCCAGTGGTAGAAGAGGGTCTCTAGGACCCAGCATCAGTCAGGACACCAATGGCAGGAGAAGGGCTCTAGGACCCAGCATCTCAGCCAGCACATCACATGGGCCTTTAAAAGGAAGTGTGCCAGTGATTGAAGTTGCTGATTGCTCTTCAGCTTGTACCGTGTTCCTGTGATCCTTGTTCCTCAAAGTTCTCTGTTACCGACCCGGCTTGTCCTTACTTTTCTGCATGTCTCCTGACCCGAACTCGGCTTGTCTTTGGATATTCTCTCCTGTTACCTGTGTCTGATCTCGGCTTCCCTATTTGACCTTGCCTGCTCTGGTATCCTCCCAGCTCTGAACTCTGGCTTGAAGTGACTTCCCATTGCCTTAGTGCAAACACAGACCTGCCACCTCTCACAGGTGCCACCTGGCTGCAGCCACTACTTCGCACATCAGAAACCTTTCTGAGTTCTTCTGCAATCAACATCACAGGTGACCTGTGCTACTTTGAGCCTGACTCCTCCTGTTCTCACTTTCAGGGGAGTCTGGAACTTAGCCGCAAGGGAAGCGCTCTCTCTATTGGCTTCCACACCAGGTACGTGATAGTATCAATCAGCCATATGTCTGAGGCCGAGAGAGGTGCTGCGGCGATGGAAGCTCTCTGTCAGCAGATGACCACACTTACACAAGCCATCAAGAATTTGCAAGGAGGATACTTCCAGCTTGAAGAACGCATGCACGCTCTTACTACTACAGCGACTTCCACAGAACCTAACCTGGCTATGAGCCCCAACCCTTTAGCGGCTCCTTATAGTCCTCCAGCCACTTCTCCAGCTGCCATTTTGCTTCCTCCCCCAGAACCCAGAGTTCCCACTCCTGAGCGCTTTTCAGGGAATCGACAAAATTTCAGGGCCTTCAGAAACGCATGTGAACTTTATTTTGCTCTGCAACCAAGGACTTTCACACTTGAGACGGTCAGAGTAGGGTTCATTATTTCTCTATTTCTGACGAACCGCAATCCTGGGCTCATAACCTATTGGAGCAAAAGAATACAGCACTGAACTCTGTTTCCACATTTTTTGAGGCCATGGCTGTCCTTTACGATGACACACAGAAAACTGCCACCGCTGAGTCTGCCCTTCATACTCTTGTACAGGGTCGGCGACCTGTGGAAGACTACATTGTGGAGTTCCGTAAGTGGTCATCTGATACCGGATGAAATGCCGCTGCTTTAAAGTACCAGTTCTGTTTAGGCTTAGCTGAGACTCTTAAGGATGAATTGGCCCGGATCGAGGCTCCTACCTCTCTTGAGAATCTCATTCAAGTGTCCATCCAGTTGGACAGACGCCTACGGGAGCGACACTCCGAATGTACCCAGAGCTTTCGGCCCACTTGGGTGCTACCAAGGGTCCCAGGTTCTACCATTCCTGCCCAGTTTCTCATCCTTCTGGTTCATCTGATGTGGAACCCATGCAGATCGGTCTACTCCGACCCGCTCTGACTCCTGAAGAAAAGGAGCGCAGATGACAGAACAATCTCTGTCTGTATTGCGGATCCACTGGCCATTTCCTGCGCAATTGTCCCATCCGACCAAGTAAGCCCCGTCAACCATCCTCTTCTTATCTCAAGTTGTCCGGGACTCAATCCTCGCACATCGTTCTTCCCATTTCATTGCAGGTGGCTGGAAAGGGAATCAACCTGCGAGCAATCGTTGACTCTGGGGCCTGCAGCTGCTTCATAGACATTAATCTTGCATATTCCTCTCAAACCTAAAAAGCAAAGACTTGATATACACCTAGCTGATGGCACTACTCCCAGCTCAAGACCTGTTACCCAAGAGACCCTTCCTATCTCAGCAACCACAGATACAGGTCATGAAGAATTCCTCCGGTTTGATGTCATCAGGTCTCCCATATTCCCAGTCATCCTAGGAATTCCCTGGTTACGGGCCCATAATCCACAAATTGACTGGTCCAAGGGAGAAATTACCTTCTCATCTAGTTACTGTCAACAACACTGTGGCATCTCCATGCATGCCGCTCCTCCTGCATGTTTGTCCATCCAGCCCTCAACAGATACCAGTCTTGCCGTCCCACCAGTTTATCACGACTTCCTTGATGTATTCGACAAAAGAAAGGCCGATACTCTACCCCCACACCGATGCTATGATTGTCCAATCGAATTACTTCCTACAGCAGAGATACCCTTTGGGCGCATCTTTCCACTGACTGAAACTGAGCTGGAAGCCCTCAGACAGTACATTGATGAAAACTTAGCCAAGGGATTCATCCGTCCATCTTCCTCGCCGGCCAGAGCAGGTATCTTCTTTTTCGAGAAAAAGGATCACTCCCTCAGACCGTGCGTTGACTACAGGGAGCTTAACAAGATCGCTTTTAAGAATAGGTACCCACTTCCCCTTGTTCCAGAATTATTTCAGAGGTTCCGAGGAGCCCGGGTGTTCACGAAGTTGGACTTGAGAGGGGCCTACAACTTAGTCCACATAAGGGAAGGGGACGAATGGAAGACCGCCTTCCGAACGAGATTCGTCATTTTGAATATCTCCTGATGCCCTTCGGGCTTTGTAACGCTCCTGCAACGTTCCAGCACTTTGTGAATAACATATTCAGAGTACCTTGACCTTTTTCTCATTGTCTACCTGGATGACATACTAATCTTTTCTGCCTCACTCGAGCTCCATCGGGACCATGTCAAAAAGGTGTTAAATACCCTAAGAACTCATGGCTTATACGCCAAAGCACAAAAATGCGAGTTCGAGAGACAGTCTATTCAGTTCTTGGGACTCATAATCTCTACCGAGGGAATTTCCATGGATCCTCAGAAGGTCTCAGCAATTATGGAATGGCCTGCGCCCTCAGACAGGAAGGGAGTCCAAAGATTTATAGGATTTGCTAACTTCTATCGGAAATGTATCAAGGGTTTCTCAAATATCATTGCCCCAATTACTCAGCTTACTCGCTCACATACACGCTTTCTTTGGAATCAAAAATCCCAAGCAGCCTTTGAACAGTTGAAAGCTCTATTTACCTCTGCCCCTGTGCTACAACACCCAGACCCAGCACTGCCTTTCATTCTAGAGGTAGATGCATTCGAAGTAGCAACAGGAGCAGTGCTTTCTCAATGTAAGGGCCCAAAGGCTTTGCTTCATCCGGTAGCTTTTTGTTCCAAGAGACTAAACCAAGCCGAAAGGAATTATGATGTGGGTGATAGGGAGCTCCTGGCAATTAAAGTAGCCTTTGAAGAGTGGAGGTACCTGCTGGAGGGGGCTAGTCACCCAATCATGATTTTTACTGATCACAAGAACTTGGAGTACCTGAGATCCGCTAAACGCCTAAGACCTCGTCAGGCTAGATAGGCCTTGTTTTTCTACAGGTTTAATTTTCATTTGACATACCAACCAGGACCCAAGAATGGGAAGGCAGATGCCCTGTCTCGGATGTTCCCTGAATCTTCTGAACCTGCTCCTCCCAGTACCATTCTTTCTGCCCAAAATTGTTTGCTAATTCAGCCTAGTCTGGAATCCTCCATCAGGCAGGCTTCCACATCATGTCCTGAATCTGAACAAGCTTCACTAAAAAAGAAGGATGGATTGCTGTGGCACCAAGATAAGGTCTTTATACCTCTGGAGGCAAGGCCTCAGGTCCTCAAGACATTTCATGACCACCAACTAGCCGGACACTTAGGGGCTCGTAAAACTTGTGAGCTCATCCAATGGGCCTTCTGGTGGCTTAACCTCAGCCGGGACTGTAGGGCCTATGTCAATTCCTGTACAGTGTGTCTATGCAGCAAGGGCATCAAAGCTAAAGCCTGGGTTGTTAAGGCCCCTGCCCATTCCTAACTGTCCCTGGGAGATGATCTCCATGGATTTTATCGTTGACCTACCTCCCTCTGAAGGGTTTACTACCATTTTGGTAGTGGTAGATGGGCTGTCCAAAATGGCTCATTTTCTGCCCATGGTTGGTACTCCTTCTGCTACAGAAACTGCCCACATCTTTATCAAGGAGATTATCAGACTCCACGGCTTACCCAGTAACATCATTTCGGATCGAGGGGTACAGTTTACCTCCAGGTTTTGGAGAGCCCTCTGTAATACACTACAAGTGGAACTTTGCCTCTCGTCCGCCTACCATCCTCAAAGCAACGGACAGACGGAACGCACAAATCAGACACTGGAGCAATATTTGCGTTGTTTCTCTGCATTCTCTCAAGATGACTCCCACTGGCAGAATTTGCCTACAACGACTCTTTACATTCAGCAACCAACCAATCTCCATTCTGGGCCAATTATGGATTTCACCCTTCCCCCCTGCCAGCAACAATGTGCAAATCAGCAGTACCAGCAGTGCAATACAGAACAACTACCAAACCCCAGACGAAGTCTATTGAGACGAAACGTTGGCGACTCCAGACGCAACGTCCACACGCGCCTTGCACCTTTTGCCGGCCTTCATTTTCTTATTGCCTGGGATAACCTGCGGGACGCCGCACCTCCATCCCTTGGAATACCAATTGATTTGCCTTTTATTCATGCCACATTGTGAGTACCATTTTAAATAAATAAAAAAGGCTTCCCTATTTGACCTTGCCTGCTCTGGTATCCTCCCGGCTCTGAAGTCTGGCTTGAACTGACTTCCCATTGCCTTAGTGCAAACACAGACCTGCCACCTCTCACAGGCGCCACCTGGCTGCAGCCACTACTTCACACATCAGAAACCTTTCTGAGTTCTTCTGCAATCAACATCACAGGCGACCTGTGCTACTTTGAGCCTGACTCCTCCTGCTCTCACTTTCAGGGGAGTCTGGAACTTAGCCCCAAGGGAAGCCCTCTCTCCATTGGCCTCCACACCAGGTACGTGATAATAATGTTTGGACAGGAAGTATTCGGCAGCATGAAGGCCCCAAACATGGGGAATCGATGTATATAAAGATTCAACGTCAATTTCAACTAAGATCCAATCTTCTTCAATATTGAAACCATCGAGCTTACCCAGTATGTCCTTTGTGTCCTGTACATATGAGTCCAATAGCGGGGCCATCGGTTTCAAGAGTTCATCAATATATTGAACGATCCTTTCCAAAGGGCCATTGATTGCCGACACAATCGGATGACCAGGAGGATTATTGAAATCCTTATGCAGTTTAGGGATAATATATAGCACCGGAATATGGAACTCTGATACCCTAAGAAATTTCAAATCCTTCCTGGAAATGAGACCTGCCGCATGTGCCAGCACGAGAAAAGAATTCAACTTTCTAGTAACTTCATCAAAAGGAGAGGAACTCAGTTTCCTATAGATCCTATTATCGTTCAGTTGTTGCTTGACTTCCCTTACATAGTTTTCCTTCAGCATAATAACAACATTACGCCCCTTATCACTTTTTTTGATGATGATGCCCTTCACCTCATGAAGCTCACGTAAAGCCCATCTCTCAGTTTTAGAAAGATTGTCCATACCCATTGAAAACCAGTCCATGGATCTGAGGTCAAGGGCCACTCTATCCTTGAATTGGTTGATCAATTTGTTCTTAGAGAGGGGAACCATTTTTTTGGATCTCATATTCAAATTAGCCTGCCTAAGGACAAGGTCATCATCAAAATCATCAGAGACAAGATCACCTTCATCTAACAGTTCTAAAAGATCGTTAAGTGCCTTTAGTTCTCCCTCATCAAAGACACTATCATGCTTAGCAGGGTCCAAGTCCCTAACCTCATGTAAATAGGGTAACAGAACTTTACGCAAAAATAGGGGTAAATCTTTTAACACCTCAAATTCCTCCATATTAACTTTAGGCGAAAGGGCGAGCCCTTTACTGAAAAGAGAAATGTGACGTTGCTTAAGGGGAAAGGTTGAAAGGTTGACCACTTTAGTATCTCTTTCCAGAGGTATCCCTATATTTGGTAATTCCTTTTCTTCTGTCTCCTGGTTCTGTTTTTGTAATCCACATCTACCCTTGCTGAGCTTTTTGGTGTTTCTTTTCCTGGTGGGGAGGGGGGGGGGAAATCCCCCCATTTGGATCTAAAAAACCCACCGATCTTGGGTGGCCTTCACTATCAGTGTCACTAGTCATAAACTCAGTGCCAGATTGAGAATTACTCCTAAACCTCCTGCTTCTCAAGCGATTACGCCCTCTTTGAGATGATAGGTCAAAGATTTCACCTTTTTCCCAATCGGATAAGTCCCTCTTAAATTTTGCCTGTTTTGTATTTTTGAGATTCTGCTGTGCTTCCTCGACTTCTTTTTTTAGAATTTCATTTTGCTTCAAAAATTCCTCACAGTCCTTGAAGGGATCTAATTCAGAAGTACTTTTATTAACTTCAGTTATAAACTCCTCAACCTGAATTTTCTCCTCATTCACAACCAACTACATCAGTTGAACTCCATGTTCAACTGATATAGTTTCGCTACCAGCTCCAATCTCTAGACACCCACCTAAACAAGTAAAAAACTGTTAGGATCCATTGACCGATATATTGGTACTGCAAAAACTGGGGGGAGGAGGAAATAAAATCTCCTCAAAAGACGTCAGCAGTTCATGCATCAAAATACAAGACCCACTTCCCTATTAGAAACACTTTCAACCTCATGAAAAAAATGCCACCCTATGAAAAAAATTCCTCAACCTTCCCAAGATCTTTTTTTTTATTTTTTTTTTATGTGGAATCCAATGCTTTTTCATTAGGAATGAGAGGGTCCAAAAAAGAGGACTTTGTATATTGATGCAATTCTTACAGGTATACTTTCACTGCCCAACAACTTCCTAAATTAACTATTGTTTAGAAATTAGGTGTCCTTTTATGAACGGGTGAATTTTTTTCTCCGTTGGCTTCTCTACAGTTCTCCGGGGAAAATGATCACATCTGGCACCCATTTTATGAATTGGAGAACTTCAGTTCGCCCAGGGTGATCAGAGGAGAACGGTTTTCTCGGAGATCTGTGTAGAAGTCAATGGGGCGTCTGTAATCTCGTGAGACAAAGCGAGATTACAGTAGTATGAAAATCCCTGGCGCACTTTAACAAGCAGAGATAAATTATCACTGCTGAGTACACGAGGTTAATAAATAATAGTCCCCTTACATAAATATATATATATATACACTGAATACACACACACATACATTGTATATATATATATATATATACACATTAAATATATATCTACATGTATGTGTGTATATATACATGTATATATATATACATAAATATGGCAGGGGGACATGATTACTGTGTTGGGGGGTCTGAACGAGGAAGAAGGAAGTCGATAATCTTCCTTTTTCCCCCTCAGTTCTCCCCGATTCTGTCTTCACTCCCCGCTTCACAAGCTCCAGGCTGGTGAACCCAGGAGTGTGAATTCTGACCCAGATCGCCAGTGAAGTGCGGGGATCGCAGCTTCATAGCCTGGCCATTTCTGTGTCAGTCAATGACAGATTCCCATGTGAAGAAATGATCAGCGGAGAACATGTTCTCCCCGATCATTTCTGTTTCATAAACTGAGAATGATCGGAAATGAGCTGTGATCAGCAGGATCACTGGTCATCTCCGTTTCATAAAAGGACACCTAATCTCTTACCAATGCCTTACCTAATGCTTTTTCATTAGGAATGAGAGGGTCCAAAAAAAAAGAGAACTTTGTATATTGATGCAAGTCTTACAGGCATACTTTCACTACCCAACAACTTCCCAAATTAACTATTGTTTAGAAATTAATCTCTTACCAAATTCAAGCCTGTATAGAGAAGAAAGGTGATTATTAGTTATAACTTTCTGCTACTAATACGATTGTGGCATTATGCAATCGTGGGAGATCAATTTTTCAATCTTTTAGCTGCAAATCTCTGGTGCAGCAACTAGACATGTGCAATTCCTTTCGTTATGGATCGAAGTTTGGGTGATATTTGTGTGATTTGAAGATCCGGATATATCAGAATCTCCGAATCACAATAGTAATAAATTTGTAACGAAAAAATTATAACGAAAACAAGTAATTATTTTTTAGTCATTCAGGTGACATGATGTGTTAGCTTGGACCTTTTGTTGATTTACTTAAGGAAAATACACTGTACACTTTGCAAAGTGCAGTTGCACTCTGCAAGAGCAGGTGCTCCACAGCTTGGTAAATGAGCAGAAGCTCTGCTGACTTCCATCATCCAATCATGTGCAAGAAAAAATGCTGTTTATTTTAATTTTCTTGCACATGATTGGGTACTCTTTGCAAAGTGAAGCTTTTCCTCATTTACTAAGTTCTGGAGCAACTGCACTTGCAGAGTGTCACTGCACTTTACAAAATGCACAGTCTGTTTGCCTTTAGTAAATCAACCCCCTTGTTGATGTTTGACCCATCCAAAATAACATAACGACATAACAAATGATCCAAATTGATTCAGATCCATTCGTTTTTATTCCAGTGATCGTGGCGTGAATATTCTAATAGGATTTTTTTTGTATTGGGGGTTCATTTGTATGTGCATGGCTCAATAAACTAGTTGGGAATATAGAAATTAATTCAACTTAACAACATAATGAATTAATACGTATTCATTCAGATTAAATTGTTTTATTTGGATGAGAGCTGAGCAGTAGGGATGATCGAACTTTTGAAAAGTTCGGTTCGACCAGAACACCCGAACTTCCCAAAAGTTCGGGTCCGGATTCCAGAACCCCATTGAAATCAATGGGACCCGAACTTCGGTAATCAAAAAACACCATTTTGAAGTCCTAAAACCCAATAAATGCCCCTAAAAAGTACCTAGGGTTCTGGGTCATGCCCCAGGGACTATTAATCACGCAAAAAAAAGTTCTTAAAAAAATGTCGTTTTTGATAGAGAGCCAATTATTGAAAAATTATTGAAAAAAAAATGAGATTTCTTTGGATTTAGTGTCTGGGGGGGGGGGGGGGGGTCTAAAAAGTGTACCTGTGAAGTTTCAGCTCTGTAGCATGTCCAGAACCAGAAAAAAAAAGATTGTTTGTCTTAGAATGGCAGTAGAGCAGGGATATGGCTCCGCTATTTTCACACCTGGCCGTTTTTGTTGGAGGCGATTATTGGGCTTTTTTGTGGACGTCTTTGGAGGCAGGCATGACATCTGAACTTCTGTGTAGGGGTATATATACACACACACATGTATGTATATATACACATACACACATATAGGTGTGAAAGTAGCGGAGCCCTATGCCTGCGCTAATGAAATTATTTGCAGGCATAGGGCTCCGCTCCTATCACACCTATATGTGTGTATGTGTATAAATACATATATGTGTGTGTGTATATATACCCCTATACAGAAGTTCAGATGTTATGCCTGCCTCCAAAGACGCCCAAAAAATGCCCAAAAAAACGCCTGCAACAACACGCCTGGGGGTTTTGTTGCAGGCGTTTTTTTGGGCATTTTTTGGGCGTCTTTGCAGGCAGGCATAACATCTGAACTTCTGTATAGGGGTATATATACACACACACATGTATGTATATACAGTAAACCCCCGCTCCATCGCGGTTCAGTTTTTGCGGTCCCGGTATATTGCGTTTTTTTTTGTAATGTTATTTTACTATATAAATCATTAAAAATTAAATATCTTTGTGTTTTCCATAGCTCTTGCTATGCCTCTCAGTATCTTTTATGTGTTTAAATGAGTTTCTATTGTTTTAAAAGTGTGTTTAAAGACCTTAAAATGCTTTTACACGTACAGTGACAGTAAAAAAAAACATGCCTACAATGCATTTTAATAGGGTTTTTCTATTTAGCGGATTTTCACTTTTCGCGGCTGGGTCCAGAACGTAACCCCCGCAATGGAGGGGGGTTTACTGTATACACATACACACATAAAAGTGTGAAAGTAGCGGAGCCCTATGCCTGCGCTAATGAAATTATTTGCAGGCATAGGGCTCCGCTCCTATCACACCTATATGTGTGTATGAATACATATATGTGTGTGTGTATATATACCCCATTATACAGAAGTTCAGATGTTATGCTGCCTCCAAAAACGCCTAAAAAATGCCCAAAAAAAACGCCTGCAACAAAAACGCCCAGGTGTGTTGTTGCAGGCGTTTTTTTGGGCATTTTTTAGGCATCTTTGGAGGCAGGCATAACATCTGAACTTCTGTATAGGGGTATATATACACATGTGTGTGTGTATATATACCCCTACACAGAAGTTCAGATGTCATGCCTGCCTCCAAAGACGTCCACAAAAAAGCCCAATAAAATGCCTGAAACAAAAACGGCCAGGTGTGAAAGTAGTGGAGCCACTACCCTGCTCTACTGAAATTCTAATACAAACGATCTTTTTTGTATGGCGGTCACCCTGACATGGAAGAGTTTGGTCACCCTGCCATAGCAGTCAGAGTCAGTTCACCCTACACTACACTACGATCACCCTGACACTTAACACTTTCCCTACAGAAACTAGATTATTGAATCTAACTATAGTGGAAAATAGTACCCTAACTACACTAGATATCCCTTTCCTCACACTAATAATTGCTAAATGACACTTTTGAAGCAGGAGTAACAGAACTGCTTCCACTCTCTTCCACATCCCTGTATTAAAGTGCTAGAGATTTGGCGGGGCTATCTTATATACCTTATATCTTATATACTGGGGGGGCGTATTCACTACTGATTGGCCTCTGGACCCCCTAGTCACTCCAATCACATTCCTAGCATCCTCCTGCCCCCTCAATTGGCTTTTACTGATGGTTCTGGTCCATTCACTGACTTTTAAAGCCCAGTTCCTGTCCCATTGCATTTTGGTCGGTTTTTCCGCAAAAAGTTCGGAATTCGGTCGAATTTCGAACAGTCAATGTTCGGGTCAAACCAATGGTCGACCCGAACCGTTCGATCATCCCTACTGAGCAGTAGTCTTTGGATATATCAGTGGATTCTTTTTACGTTAACATTTTTCATTATTCTAAAACATGCACTACAAATAAATGGAAACATTTAAGATGATTCATTTCCTACTTTTTATTAGCACAATAAAACAAATATAGCCAATCTGAAAAAGCTAAAGACTACCAGAACTTTGGAAAATATGCATCAATTCGGAACAATGAATATATGCTCTCCCGAAATAACAAATCGTTCCAAAACGAATTATTCTAACACAGCGATTATGAAAAAAAGAAATTAGTTTCAGTTTCATTAATTAAGTAAATAATTTCCTTTTTTCATAATCGTTGTGTTAGAATAATCCGTTTTGGAACTATTTGTTATTTTGGAAGAGTTTTGTTTTGTTTGTTTATTTGTTTAACTTCGTTTCAGTTTCATTACTTAAGTAAATAAACACATTTTTCCATCATGCACACGATATTAAAAGTTTGGTACAAAGATTTGAAACAAAGATTGCCAGAGCACAATAGCTAGGTGTGGCAACTTCCATAGTAACTTTTTAAAATAAGTGCCGGTTCACATTTTTGCGATGCGGGAACGCTGCGAATATGCAGCGTGATCCCGCATTGCATCCGCACCTCTGGCAGTTCACACTGCCATATGCGATATGCAGGGGGTGTCAATTAAAGGTTAACGACACCCCCAGTTGCGATCGCATATCGCAGTGTAATCTGCAAGTTCGCACAGAATCGGATCGCACTAGTGTGAACCACTATGCGATCCGATTCTGCTGCGGATAAAAAAAGCCTCATGTGTGAGTTTAGTGTGGATGCGGTGCGAATTCAGCCATACAAAGTGTATGGCTGAAATTCGCGCCACACATGAGATCACATGTAATTTAGGAGCAGTGCGCTCCAAATTACATGTGATCTCTGTGATCGCACTAATGTGAACCGGGGCTAAGGGCTCATGCACACTGGGCTTCAAAAACGCCACTTCTACAGGTGTTTGACTTTTATTTCTGCCCCTAAACGCCCTTCTGTGTTAGCACATGTGTCCATTTAGAGACAAGAGCATTTAGAGACAGAAAAAAAAAAACATCACGTGCGCATTCAGGAGAGGAATGTTCCAGGGGAAAAAATACGGAACGTGCCTACATGACTGTAAATACGTCTAAACGCTAGGAGCATTTAGACTTGAGCAGTCATTTGTTCCAAAGGCCAGAATTAATTAATATTCTGCCCAATTGAACAAATGAATGCTCAAAAGCTTGACATGCCTGAGCAGGCCTTAACAAGTTTGCGAAACGCAGCTTTAGATGCGTTTTTAACCACTTCAATAAAGGGCACTTTCACCCCCTTCCTGCCCAGGCCAATTTTTAGCTTTTAGCGCTGTTGCATTTTGAATGACATTTACGCGGTCATGCAACACAGTACCTAAACCAAATTTATCATGTTTTCCCACAAATAGAGCTTTCTTTTGGTGGTATTTGATCACCGCAAGGTTTTTTCTTTTTTGCTAAACAAATAAAAAAATACCGAAAAGTTTGAAAAAAAAAAATTTTTTGTTTATGTTATAACATTTTGTAAATAAATAAGTTTTTTCCTGCACTGTTGAGCACTGGTGAAGCCGCACTGGCAGTCACTGATGAGGAGGCACTGATGGGGCAATAATATGCAGCACTGATGGGCACTGATAGGCAGGACTGATATGCAGCACTGATGGGCACTGATATGTGGCACTGATAGGTAGCACTGATATGCAGCATGGATGGGCACTGATAGGCGGCACTGATGGGCACTAATAGGCGGCATTGATGGGCACTGATAGGCACTGACAGGCGACACTGATGGACACTGATAGGCGACACTGATGGGCGGCACTGATAGGCAATGATGGGCACTGGTGGGCGGCATTGATAGATGGCAATGATGGGCAGCACTGATGAGGTGGGCATTGACAGGCTCCCTGAGCACTGATTGGCATCCCTGGTGGCATGGGTGGGCATCACTGGTGGCCATGGGTGGGCAATCCCTGGTGGCTCCAGTGGCATCCCTCAAGGGTCTGCACTGGTAATCAATGCTCCCCCCACCCCCGTCAGAAGAGCCGCTGATCGGCTCTCCTCTACTTGCGCCTGTCAGGCGCGAACTGAAGAAAGTCGATCAACGGCACTTCCTATTTACTATGTGACCAGCTGCGTCCAATCACAGCTGGTCACATAGTAAATAGGAAGTGCCGTTGATCGACTTTCTTCAGTTCGCGCCTGACAGGGCATGTCATAGGCTCTTTACTGGATCTGAGATGTGGTGTGTCAGAGTCTGCGGCCCCCCACGGCATATCCTGCTGGACGTCCAGTCAGGATGGGACAACCACTTTCCGGCCGTCATTTTACTATATGACGGGTGGGAAGTGGTTAAATTTGTCATGTTTTCCCACAAATAGAGCTTTCTTTTGGTGGTATTTGATCACCGCAAGGTTTTTTCTTTTTTGCTAAACAAATAAAAAAATACCGAAAAGTTTGAAAAAAAAAAGTTTTTTTTGTTTTTGTTATAACATTTTGTAAATAAATAAGTTTTTTCCTGCACTGTTGAGCACTGGTGAAGCCGCACTGGCAGTCACTGATGAGGAGGCACTGATGGGGCAATAATATGCAGCACTGATGGGCACTGATAGGCAGGACTGATATGCAGCACTGATGGGCACTGATATGTGGCACTGATAGGTAGCACTGATATGCAGCATGGATGGGCACTGATAGGCGGCACTGATGGGCACTAATAGGCGGCATTGATGGGCACTGATAGGCACTGACAGGCGACACTGATGGACACTGATAGGCGACACTGATGGGCGGCACTGATAGGCAATGATGGGCACTGGTGGGCGGCATTGATAGATGGCAATGATGGGCAGCACTGATGAGGTGGGCATTGACAGGCTCCCTGAGCACTGATTGGCATCCCTGGTGGCATGGGTGGGCATCACTGGTGGCCATGGGTGGGCAATCCCTGGTGGCTCCAGTGGCATCCCCCAAGGGTCTGCACTGGTAATCAATGCTCCCCCCACCCCCGTCAGAAGAGCCGCTGATCGGCTCTCCTCTACTTGCGCCTGTCAGGCGCGAACTGAAGAAAGTCGATCAACGGCACTTCCTATTTACTATGTGACCAGCTGCGTCCAATCACAGCTGGTCACATAGTAAATAGGAAGTGCCGTTGATCGACTTTCTTCAGTTCGCGCCTGACAGGGCATGTCATAGGCTCTTTACTGGATCTGAGATGTGGTGTGTCAGAGTCTGCGGCCCCCCACGGCATATCCTGCTGGACGTCCAGTCAGGATGGGACAACCACTTTCCGGCCGTCATTTTACTATATGACGGGTGGGAAGTGGTTAAAGCTTCTTTTGACTTCCCTGGAGCAAAGGCCTCCAGGGGAGAAAAACAAATGTCCTGGGTGCAGGAAGCCTAAAAGTATGATTTAAACATTTTTAAACATGGTAATGCTTTGTTAACCACTTTAGCCCCGGAGGATTTTCCTGCCTAACGTCCAGGCCACTTTTTGCAACTTGGCACTGCGCAAATTTAACTGACAATTGCGCGGTCATGCAATGCCGTACCCAAACAAAATTTACGTCATTTTTTTCCCACAAACAGAGCTTTCTTTTGGTGGTATTTGATCACATCTGCACTTTTCATTTTTTGCGATATTAATAAAAATAGAGTGAAAATTTGGCAAAAAAATTGACATTTTCTACTTTGACAGTTAAAAAATATCCAATATATTCAATTTTTGTCATAAATTTAGGCCAAAATGTATTTAGCTACATGTCTTTGACAAAAAAATTCTCAATGAGTGTATTTTTAACCGCTTTAAGGCCAGAAGATTTTACCCCATTCCTGACCAGGCTATATTTTGCGATTCGGCACTGCGTTACTTTAATGGACAATTGCGCTGGCATGCGACGCTGTACACAAATTAAATTTTTGTCCTTTTTTCCCCACACATAGAGCTTTCTTTTGGTGTTATTTGATCACCTGTGCGATTTTTAATTTTTGAAAAAAAGAGCGACAATTTTGAAAAAAAAAAACAATATTTTTTACATTCTGATATATAACATTCCCCAAAAAAATTTATAAATCAAGATTTTTTAACATTTTAGGCCAATTTGTTTTCTGGTACATATTTTTGGTAAAAAAAAATCACAATAAGCGTATTTTGATTGGTTTGCGCAAAAGTTATTGCGTTTACTACTACTGTCATTTTTATTGTTTATTTTTTTTACTAGTAATGGCGGCGATCTGCAGTTTTTTTTTTTTTTGCGGGACTGCGACATTGCGGCGGACAGTTTGGACCCCTAACTGACATTTTGACACTTTTGGGGGTACCAGTGACATTACTACAGTAATCAGTGCTATAAATATGCACTGTTACTGTAATAATGACACTGGTATTGGTGATCAAGGGGTTAAATGTATGCCTCATGCTTACTGACGTGTATGGGGGGAGGGGGTTGTGTGACAGAGACACAGATCGCAGGTTCAGCTATGCTGAATCCTGTAATCTGTCACTGTCTGTCACAGAGGAGATCCACCCGCTTGTGTGTTCCTCACTCGATCCCCGGCGATCGGGAAAGAGCGGCAGTGATCACCACCTCTCCTCCCCTGGCCCGACTCCCGCTGTGTCTGAATACAGCAGAAGCGATCCTCCGGCGGCACGCACACCGCCGATAGAGGGGAGAGTCTGGTGACGTAGGTCTACGTCCCCCCAGACCTTAACGAGCCACTTTGCCGCAGTAGCAGCACAGTGAGCAGTGATAAAGTGGTTAAATAATGGTTAGTAGAAGGCAGCATACCCTTGAAATGGAAAGGCACACTACAAGGTTCCAATAGAAGGTGTGTTTGGGGAAGCAGATGGCTGCCAGGGCAGCTTTTAAATGCGAAATCATCTCAGCATCAAATAACTTTTAGCTTTCAACTTGAACTCCAGCCTTAAGTTCAGTCATGCACAGTTGTACGGCTCCTCTCCTATAGCAAGTCAGAGAGAGCCTGCCCCATTTCCTGCCTGGAGGACCAGAATCATCCAGTACTCTTCTGACTGACTTTCCCTAGCCCACCCGTTTCATTCCTTGGATTTCAGTTCATTTTCAATAATGTTTTCAATTATGTAGGCACACTATCACATGTGGGCATTATCTAGGACGATCGGCATGCAACTGCAGGTTGCCAAGGGACACCTACTCCTGCAGACTGACACCTTCTATCACGGCATTTTGATATTTGCATAACTAGTCCCAAGAGACAGCGTATTGCTTGCATCAAGGTTGTGGGCTCTTAAGAGAAGAAAAGAGACAGAGATCTGTAATGTTTTCAGGAAGCACATGTACAGCACCCTGATAACCTCTGCCAGCAGCTTGCATTTTATAGAGAAACATAGAAGCCCAGTGATGATGACACTGGCTCTTAAATTTGGTAAATATTAACAAAAAAAAGTGGGTTTTTTTTTTATTTTTTTTATTTATTTTTTTTTAATTATTTAGCATGTGGTGTGGGAAAAAAATAAGCACTATGAAGACAAACAAATAAACTTTTGATGTATTTGTATTGTATTAATAAAACATTTTAAAAGCAAAATGTTAAGTAAATAAACAAAAAATGTGATTTGTAATCTTGTGGATACAAATCCTAATTGGCATGTGTTCTGTTTATCCCAACACTAACATTATGTTTGAATAAGAAAAAGTCCCGGATGGCTGCGCTCCGATAAAGGACCATCTTTATTGTAGTATCAAAATAGCATTAAAAAAACAAAAAAATAAAAAAAAACAACCAAATCCTTATGAGTGATTAGAGGTAAGTCAACACGTTTCACGCTGTTTCAGTGCTTAATCAGGGCCTCACGGTTAAGCGCTGAAGCAGCGGGAAATGCGTTTACTTTCCTCTGATTCCCCATTATGATTTGGTTACTGGTTTATGCTGTTTTGTTATTACAATAAAGGTGGTTCTTTATCGGAGTGCAGCCATCCAGGACTTTTTCCTGTTCTTACTGATTAGCCTGACGTGCTGGGCTTTGCACCTGGGAGTTGTGCGGGGATCTGTTTTAGCAGGCTTACCTGAAGTGGGTTTGCTTTGCCAGTGTCATTATGTTGATCAGTGCCGGATTACCAAATAGATAGATAAATAGCCCCCACACATTTAAAGGCCCTAAGACAATGGATCAAAATAATATTGATTTGATCTTGAAAGGAAATTACAGGGAAGCTTTCTTAAACTGTTTACAAAAGATGGAAAAATTAATCATAAAAAAATTAAAAATTGAGAAAATACTGTTTTAATGTAATATACTCAATAACAACTTAAAATACATAGACCATAGAGATCAGGTTTACATGGGAATGCAGGCCACACTTTATTCCCTCATCCAAATACCAAAAATAACCATTGAATAAAGAGACACACACAAGTTTGTTGGCAAAATATTGGCCGCGGCACATTTATTGGTGTGGATTTATTCAATAAATAATAAATAAAATATATTTTAATATTCACTTCAATCAAATAATAAATAATATTTCATTTTAACCACTTTAAGACCGGAAGGATTTGCCCCATTAATGACCAGGCCCTATTTTGCGATTCGGCACTGCTTTATTTTAACAGACATTTACGCGGTTGTGCGACGCTGTACCCAAATAAAACTGATGTCCTTTTTTTCCCACAAATAGCTTTCTTTTGGTGGTATTTGATCACCTGTGCGATATTTATTTTTTGCGCTATAAACAAAAAATGAGCGACAATTTTGAAAAAAAAAACAATATTTTTCACATTCTGCTATATGACATTCTCAAAAAAAAATAATTAAAAAAATCTAAATTTTTTAACATTGTAGGCCAATTTGTTTTCTGCTATATATTTTTGGTTAAAAAAATCTTAATAAGTGTATTTTGATTGGTTTGCTCAAAAGTTATTGCGTCTACTAACTACGGGAAAGATTTATGTCGTTTTTATTTATTTATTTATTTTTTTTTACTAGTAATGGCGGCGATCTGTGATATTTTGCGGGACTGCGACATTGCGGCGGACGGATCGGACCCCTAACTGACATTTTTTACACTTTTGGGGGTACCAGTGACGTTACTACAGTAATCAGTGCTAAAAATATGCACTGTTACTGTAATAATGACACCAGCAGGGAAGTGGTTAACCTTGTGGGTGATCAAGGGGTTAAATGTAAGCCTAGGGGAGTGATTCTAACTGTGGGGGGCGTGGCTTGTGAAATTACCATAGAGACATGTGATCCTATATAGAAGGATCACATGGGCTCTAAGGTTATTGCAGGGAAAAGGACAGTCGGCTGTGTTTACAACAGCCGACCACCCTTCTCTCTCAGCGGGGAGCGATCACGGGTGTCAGGCGGCAATCGGAACCGCTTGACACAGGCATCGGCTTCCCTGCCCCCTAGCTTCCCACGCGTGACCGACGTAGACCTATCAAATATGGAGACAGTCCATAAATAAAAATGGGGATTTGGTCCCACCATATGGCCATATCGTGCTCAAGCCCACCACTACGTCAAAGTACCCCATTATCAGTGGGTCCTACACTATCCATAAAAAAGGGGTGAATCCAGCTTCTCTAACCCTTGGAGACAACACTCCTTGCTGGGAGAGATGTGCTAATGCACTACAAGGGACTCTTGTGCGCTATTCTTTTTTAACATACATGTCGCTTGGTTCATAGCTGCACCGGCTTTAGATATACATGTTCAGGGTTTGCTCCCCCAATTTTTTGCGACGTAGACCTACGTCGGTTCGTGCAGGAGAGCCGCACTGCCACAGTAATTCTGCGGCAGGGGGTCGTTAAGTGGTTAAACTTTAAAACATAATAGCTCAGTCATAAAGAACTAGAGCTCCAATAAATTAAATATAACACAAGTCCGCCCTTACATAGAGGGGTGACAATACCACATAAAGTGCCTGCGAAAGGGAAGGGAGGGTGGGGAGTTTGCTCAGCTGACAATAGACCAACTGGTGGAATTTTCTCTTTGAGGGGCCATTTAATAATAATAGAAAGCCCTCCAGATTCTAGAATATGCCAATGTATCATGTGACGTTCCACAATGTTCTCCTATGCCACATGATACGTTTTCCCTACTAAATTTTATCTGAATTACCCTTAAAGTAAAAGTAAATTTATTTAAATTCTTAAAGCAACAGTACCGCTACTTTTGAGGAAAAATTATTAATATTTAATTTTTTGGGGGGTGGGATGGGGCGACCACATGCCCATGTAATCGGGCCCATATACATGAGTCCTCATTACTCATTACAGTTTGTCTCTTAAAAGCTCATCTTTCAGCTGTCAGCTTGTAAAATATTTTGGTGCAAGCAGTGCCAGGTCAAGGTCATCCAGCACCCAGGGCAAAAATGCTAAACTGCGCCCCCCTCCTTCCCTTAGGGTTAGGGTCAGAGTGCCCATATCCCTGCAATAAACCATTGTGCCCAGGGCAGCCGCCCCTCCTGCCCACCCCTTATCCTGGCCCTGGGTGCAACCAACGTACATGTCATGTTCAGTAGTGATGATAGTCTACTGCAGCTGGTTGTTGTAGTGATCAATCAAAGTGGTTCTAAGGCCTCAGTTTTTTTTTTACCTTAATGCATTCTATACATTAAGGTAAAAAATCTTCTGTGTCACAGACTTGCCCCTCCCCATTATACTTACCTGAATGCTATTGCGATCCAGCGCTGTGCATGAGAGCTGTGGCTCTCCCGCTTTGTCCCTCCTCCCTGGGCAGATTGATAGCACAGGGAAACATTGGCTCCCACTCCTGTCAATCAACTCAAGTGCCCAGGGAGCGGGGGGGGGGATGCTGAGTCCCGCTGTCTGTGTCAGTGGAGCTAGCCCGCACGAGTGCCCCATGGGTATTGGTTTCCTATTAGGGGCACCAGCATGAGAGAATGGGTGGAGAGAAGAGAAAAGGAGGGTCAGGGCTGCTCTGTGCAATTCTATTGCACAGAGCAAATAAGTATAGGTATGTTTGTTATTTAAAAATAATCCTTTACAACCACTTTAACAAGGGGCCAATATAACTGACTCCAGCTCGCAGAATGGGACTCGGCTAAAATGTTTTGGGCTTATACACACAAATGCATTCCTCCTTACAGTGTAAAGAGGAAAATATCACCACTACTCCCGAGTCCTGACAAGCCCAGGTGAACAAAGGATAAGGAGCGGCCTTAGCCTACATGTCTCCACCACACCACACAACCAGATGCATCTCACCCCAACTATCAGTGTCTAGTTGTAGGGTGTCACCGTTTGTAGATACATCTGTGTGCATGCGCCACTTTACGCAAGTAGGAGCACATATCTACATATAGCTACCGAAACCTATTCATTTCTATAGCAGCTCTATTCTGCACCAGGCGATTGCCAGGCACCAAAATATGTTAGGGTGTTTATGCTGTTAGGCCCCTTTGATGCGATCGGACAGGCGGACCCGATCGGGCCACCCACTCTCCTCTATGGGGAGGCGGATGTCAGCGGACATGTTTCCACTGACACTCGCTTGGCATACGATTTGACAAGATCCGCTGAAAACAGGCGTATGGCAATACGTTCGCCATCCGTCCAGCGGGTCGGATTGGATGGGGTCGGGTGAAAATGGACAGGCTGTCCATTTTCATCCAATCTCCCCATAGAGGGGAGCGGGACTCTGCACAGTGAGCCGAGACTGACCTGTCTCTCACCTGCTCCGTGAGGATCAGCGGAGCGATCCTGGCTTAGCAAGTGGAGTCCGTCAAAACAGATCCGACCCATGCAAAAGGGGGCTAAGGAAGAATGCACGTGTGTGCATGAGCCCTTACAGTGGGTCCTGGCAAAACGTGTACACCAGGGAGAATCTGTTAACTTCACAACAAGTTAAAAGGAGCCTGTGACTACGTAAATAGATCTGAAAATCAATATATGCTGGTATTTACTGAGCTCAGGTTAGACATTTTGTCTATCTTTTGAGAATGATCACCTGACAGTGTTAAATAAGCATGCTTTGGGAAAATTGATTTTACTAAGCAAAACACAGCAAAGTGCTACTTTATGCATGAGCTCTTTGAAACAGTTTGGGGATTTATTCATCCGAAAAGCATTCAAAGTCACCAGACTGGATTTTCCTAAGTCACAACGTACCCACAGTTTCAATGTTTTTAACATAATAAAGTGCCTTTGTCTCTCTTCTGTTACCCCTTTCCTACATGCTCTGCGTACAATGTTGCTGTATTTGTTGATGCATCACCAACTACAATCATGTTGTAAAAAAAGGTGCAGGGCAACTGTCTCATTGGGGTTGATTTACTAAAGCCAAATAGACAGTTCACTTTGCAGGGGAATTTTCCCTTTGTGAATGTGGTGTCAATTTGCAACGAATACCTACGGAAAAAAAAAAAAAAAAAACTTTATTTGTGCCTGCACATGATTGGATGTTGGAAGTCAGAAGAGCTTCAACTTCTTTCTTTGTGAAGTAAACAGCCTATTTGTCTTTAGTAAATTAGCCCTTAACTGAAGATTGTGTCAAACAGGAAGCAACGTTTTAAAATGATGAAAAAATGTTTGGAACTTAATGTTCTATTCCTTTCCCTTTAAACATTTTATTTTTAATAGATTGACTTGTAAAAATATATGTGCCTCTCTGAAATTTGAAATAGATAAGGTCATGTCAAGTGCCAACATTAAGGAAAACTTCTAAAAGTATATAACTTAGAACGTGGTTTCATACCCCCATAATGGCATTTTTCATTTTTAGGTGACCCTGTTCTGACTCAAAAAGGTGAAATACAGACAACTTCTGGTGTTTAAAATACCCATGGTTGTCATTGAATGTATCCCTGTGTCCATGTGGAGCGCCTTAAATCCTAGACCCAAACTGAACAGGACCTTTACATTTATCTGAACTGGAATTAGACCTTGCTTCCTCTCGTGACTAAAACCTAGCCTCTGTCAATAAGTTGTCAAATATCAGAGCTTAAGTGGGCTTAGTAATGGCAAGAGGTGGGGTTAATCTTGAAGAAAAGCCAAGGTGCAGCCTTGTCCCAGGATCCAAAGGACTTTACAGGCCCATACTGATCAATTACAAGACTAAAGCAGGTATTTTTTAAACACCCTAAGGTGTCTGCACTTCAACAATGACGCTACCAAAGTATCTTTAAGAATAAGTCTGATAAACTCTAATGTCCAGCTGATATATCTAACTAATGTGCTGTGTATGCTATTTTATTTTGTGCAGGGCTTTAGCATGACATGGCTTCAGGGTCTCTTTGTCATGGGTTAGAACAACGCCTTGGGATCAAGAATAAAAATTCTTTCTTTATTGTACAAAAGTATGGACTTTGTTGAACACAACTGCTCAGGAGAAACAAAAAGGTAAATGTTTGTATCTGTTACAATACGTGCCTCCCCCTCATTAGTTATACATTTGTATATAGACCTGTATTTAACTTCTGGTGTAGTTCAGTTTGACTTATTCATTTGCAAATCAAGCACTTCTGGTGACCTTGGAAAACCCTATCTTTTTCAAGTAATCTCTCAGTTAACATTAATATGCATATAGATTTGTCTAGACTGTAAATTAGTTAATTAAAAATAAAACAAATACATTTTGTGATCTTTAGTGTTGGGTTGTTATATACAAGACAATTTTAAATCACCATATTGTTTCCATTTTAGCATGATTGTGGGCAAATATGGTTGTGGCTAGGCTTAGCATGAGCAACTACAGTGGTTGACAATAGAATTAATGTACCGATTTGGACAGCCTTCTTCTATGCCCCTATTAGTGTACAGCAATAACAAAAGTATCAGAAGACAATGGGTGCATTGAGTAGATATATAGCTGGAAAAAAATAATGCTTTCTTGACAAACAATAATCAATATTGTGTATGTATGAACAGTATCAGGAACTATGTACTGTGTCTATGTACTGTGTATAATATTGCAAAGTAAATGTAAAGTATAATGAAATCTAGTTCTGTTGGTAATACCTTCACTTTTTCACCAGTATTATTTTAGTAAAACTATACCCACCCCCATAGAAATCATAAAAACTGTCACAGACACTCTTCAGAAGTGTCTCACCTTTCTGCAACTGATGTCAGTGAATGCGATAGATTTGTGTACCTGTCTGAAATTGCGCCAGAATTGACATAACTTATTACAACATTACACTGATCTAATTTACTGATAGTTTTCATAAATCTAAAATGGAGGCATTTTTTAACTGTTAGTAAACCAAGGGTCCTGGATTCACTCTATATGGTCTTCCACAGTACACAGAACATGGAAATGCAATTATTTTAGTAACTATAAACTGCTAAATACCCTTTCTTATCAGCAGTATATAGCAGTATTTTGACTTCTATTAGTGTCCGGCTGGGCACTGGTTAAAGCTTGTAGCTTCATTCTCCTCAGAATGTCCTATGAGGTTGCCTGACTTTATGTCTGGACAGTGCTGATTGGCCCTGTGCTGATCACACACACCCTCCCAAAAAAAAAAAAAAAATACTCTCTAGTAGGGATGAGCTTTGAGTTTGAGTCGAACGTAAGTTTGACTCGAACATTGGCTGTTCGCTAGTTCGTCGCATGATGAACATATGGGCTTCTTTGTGGAAACATTGAGTTCCCACATTATCATGGACTCTCTGACTTTTTTTGACCCCACGCCGTTTTTTTCAGCAATACTGACATAAACGGATATATACTGTATATATATATATACATATAAATAACTTTGATCTCAACAAACTAAAAATCAAAAATGTCTCTCCCTGCTAGAAATGTATTATTAATTATAAGGATTCGATCTCACAACCATTGCAATTGCAGGTCAGGTATTCTACCAGGTACGCCACCATCAAGTACAGTTAGGTTAAATACACTTTCTCTGCCTAACTAATGGCACTTTTCCACTGCAAGTACCGGCTAGTACCGGCTCGGCTCTACTCGGCCCTGCTTGGCCTGGTTTGCTTTTCCACTGCTGGTACCGCATGGTATAGGGTTGGAACGGTTCGGTACGGTATGGTATAGGTTTGCTTTTCCACTAAAGCAGTACTAAAGTTAAGTGGGTGGGATAACAACGGGGTGGGTGGGATTCTCTGACCAATCAGTGGCTAGTAGTGACTGCATGCAAAGGATTGTGGGATATGGTACTAGTTTGGTACCTGTTGGAACCACAATCGAGTAGGTACTGTTTTTTCAGGGCCGTACCGTACCGTACCGTTCGGTTCCATGCAGTGGAAAAGCAAACCTATACCGTACCGTACCGAACCGTTCCGACCCTATACCATGCGGTACCAGCAGTGGAAAAGCACAAAAGGGTGCCGAACCGGTACGGTTCCATGCAGTGGAAAAGCGCCATAACTAACTAACTCCTATCTCACCCTATACACAGTGGATGAGATAAAAGTTAGGGAGAGTGTATTCAGCTTAAGCAGGCTTGGTGGCATAGGTGGTAGAATACCAGGCTTGCAATGATAAGAGCTGTGATTTTAATTCCCCCTGCCAGCCAATGATTTATTTATTGGAATTCAGAAGTCAGAGAGTCCATGATAATGCGGGAACTCGAAGTTCCCATGAAGAAGCCCATTTGTTCATCATTCGACAAACGAGCGAACAGCCAATGTTCGAGTCGAACGTACTCGAAGCTCATCCTTACTCTCTAGCAATACACACCAAAGAGCATGTGCAGAATGCCTCTTAGGGCTCTGTTCTATAAGCAGATAAATTGGGGACAGTAAAAGAAGGGGGAGATCCGAGAAGACAGGTTTAAACAGCCTTTTTACACAAAGCAGAGGATTAACCCCTTAGGTTCCACAGTGAGTATAACAAGCATGTTTTACTGCATATGCAGTCTGATTTTACTGTTATAGGTTTAGTAACACTTTAATAAATTTGTTGCAGTTTTAGAAACATATTTGAAACTTTTGGATTTGTCACACGTGTCGAAACGCCGAAAGTGTTGCACAGGTTACACGACATTGGCCCTAGACTCCCTAACACAATAAGATTGCTAGAAATGTGTCATAAAAGCCATATTGAATTACCCCTACAGTCACAGTGGCCCCTGAACAGATGGGGACTATGAAAGGTGAACCACAAAGTTACACTGCTAGTTTATATACCACAATGTTCACCTGCTCTGCTACTTTATATACCACGAAGTTCACCTACTCTGCTAGTCTATATACCACAAAGTTCACCTACTCTGCTAGTCTATATACCACAAAGTTCACCTACTCTGCTAGTCTATATACCACAAAGTTCACCTACTCTGCTAGTCTATATACCACAAAGTTCACCTACTCTGCTAGTCTATATACCACAAAGTTCACCTACTCTGCTAGTTTATATACCACAAAGTTCACCTACTCTGCTAGTTTATATATTAAACATTAAAGTTTACTGCTTGACTGTTGAAATATATATATATATATATATTCTGCTCTGGAACATTTTCAGGTCCCTATTGTGACAGAGGATGTATATATTCATATGCACCATAAAACGCTTTCCCCACTAAATACAGTACACATTAACCTATAAGGCAATAGAAGAGAATAGTGTTTTCTATCTGTCTCTTGGAAACAATGAACAGACCACAGGATTCTTCAGAACCTTGTCAGTGGTTGAATTAACAGTCCAATGGGCCATAGAGCAACTAGTCCATAAGGGTATCATCCTTTGTAATTTTACAGAGGTTATTAAAATAGTCTAAGTGTTTAACACGAATGAGAACACAACACTAAGATCTCTACTATGTTGTAATTATGGTTCCCAATATTAACCACTTTACCACCGGAGGATTTTGCTGTCTTACGTCCAGGCCACTTTTTGCGATTCGGCGCTGTGTGACTTTAACTGAAAAAATGCAAAGCCGTACCCAAACAAAATTTACGTCCTTTTTTTTCCCACAAACAGAGCTTTCTTTTGGTGGTATTTGATCACCTGTGCGATTTTTACTTTTTACGCTATAAACAAAAAAAGAGCGTTTATTTTGAAAAAATAACAATATTTTTAACATTTTTTTATATGCAATTCCCCCCCCCCCCCCAAAAAAAATGTAAAAATCAAATTTTTTTTAAATTATTGGCCAATTTGTTTTCTGCTACATATGTTTGGTAAAAAAAAATCAATATAAGCGTATTTTGATTGGTTTGCGCAAAAGTTATTGCGTTTACTAACTAAGGGAAAGATTTCTGTCATTTTTGGTGTTTTTTTTTAACGCGTAATGGCGGCGATCTGCGATTTTTTTGTGGGACTGCAACATTGTGGCGGACAGATCGGACTCTTGACTGACATTTTTGACACTTTTGGGGGTACCAGTGACATTACTGCAGTAATCAGTGCTATAAATATGCACTGTTACTGTAAAAATGACACTGGCAGGGAAGGGGTTAATTTTATTGGAGAGGGAGGGGTTAATGTATGCCTGGTGCTTACTAACGTGTGGGGGGGGGAGGTGACTGAGTGACATAAGGACAGATCGCATGTTCAGCTATGCTGAACACTGCAATCTGTCACTCCTTGTCACTGAGGAGATCCGCCCGCTCTGTTTACACAAGCGGGCGGATCTCCAAAGTAGATTCCCCGACGATCGGGGAAGAGCAGCGGCGATCGCCGCTGCTCCTCCCCTGGCCCGACTCCTGCTGTGACTGAAAACAGCGGGAGCGAGCCTCCGGCGGCGCGCGTGGGCCGCCCACAAGGGGAGGAGTCCAGCGACTTTGGTCTACGTCGCTGGACGATAACGAGCCACATTGCTGCAGTAGCAGCAATGTGAGCAGTGTTAAAGTGGTTAACTAAAAATAACACTACATTGAGCTGTTGCAGATGCTTCACTCGTCTTTTATCAATTATGTGATCAATTACTAATAAATAATATTGTAATCGTAAAATGAACACCTTTGTACCGCCCTAATACTTTTGGAAAAACCCACATTATTTTTCTATATTATGAGTTGGTAGGGGGTCCAAAGAAGCCCTATACAAGTTCACTCTCTAAATGAAATATTGACGTGTTAAAATGTTGAAATGTCATGGGACAATAAGACCTTTTCTTTCCCAATCCAATTTCTCCCCCAAACCTCTCACACAACTGGATATTTTTATTTCCTTATATTCTTCTAAAAACTTTTTTTTTGCACTTCCTTGTATCTCACCTAGGCAAGAATGGGGTACAATGTTTGATTGTAGCAGTCTTTAGGGATTCCCACATCACACATCCCAGGAGGCTGTGGGATATTATATGGCACATGTGCCACATCATTGGGGGCCTGCTGTCCCTTCATGTTTTTTCAGCCAGTCTCTTGATGACATGACGTGATGCATTCGTGTCATTAGGGGTAGCTGCAAGAACTTGGAAAAGACAGCGCCCCTCCCCCAATGTCAGAGAAAGATGGCAACACGGGACTGGGTGTGCTGTGGCATACCAATAGAGTACATCACTGGATCACTGAGTATGCAACTATGTTTTGTTGTGCACAACCATGCTACAGGGGGAGTGAATAAGCCCTAAGTTTGGTAAACAGCTAAATAAAAAGTGGAAATACATTTGTATAAAGTGTATTAATTTTCAAAAATGGTGTGATTCCATTTAGCCAAGTCCTGACCATATACCTTTGTTGACTAGAGTTAAAGCAGTAGGCTTTGGTAAAGCTTTGATTGGATAGTGAAGGGAAGTAAAATTACAAACAAGGTTATTTCTGCGCTCTCTCTTCCAATCAACATGTAGGTATGTTAAATTTCCAGTACTTGGCAATATAGTAAAGTCTAATTGGTTTTCTTCACTGCCCCTTCTACAGGTCTAAATGAGGATTTGCAGGAAGCTTGTACAAAGACATATCACCATACTAGTTAAAAAAACAAAAATGTATTTATCTTTGAAAGAATACCTAACTTGATAAAATTTGCATCTTTTGTATCTCCCTACACATTTGTATTTGCCTAGCTCCTTCCCCACTATTTCATTTGGGCCCATATCTATGGTTTACTAAGCTTTGTACATGAAATTCTAGAGACTTTCTTAAAAATCTGGCTCCTGTCTTTTAAATGTACTGCATTGTGTGCACAGAATACATAGGCATGTGAGCAAATGTTCTCATTTTTTTCTTTGCATTGTGACTTTGAAATTACTTTGGTATTTTATCCTTACTTCCTTCTTTCCTTGTATTTCTTTTGAATTCTTTACCACTAATGCAAAACCAGTTGCTGGAAAAACCCTGCATTCTTAGTTCATGGGAAATTTAGTGTGTGAGAAGGAAACTTAGATAGGTTTGACACGAAACTGACTCATGAATTGAACAGTAATCTTGCAAAACCTAATAAGCCTAGACTTTGTTTAAAGTGCTTTTGTCCTTTGCAGATGTTGGCCTGCATGATAGGTTTTTTTCATTATTATTTGACTGCTATCAAGGAAGCAGGATCTTGGAGACTGGGCCTTGATGAATTGAACATTCAACGCCCAATTTATTCCCACATATTCTAAGCACCAAAGTGCAGATGAACTAAAGACCCAACAATGTGAGAAATGAGACAGGGGCCTGATTTTTTGAGGGCATCCCTCATGAAAACCACCCATTCTGATATTAAATAGCACACAAGAAGCTATAGTTGTACCCTTATTAAGCTTCTACAGCCACATGGAATCTGACCTTTATGCTAGTTTGCTTCGCCAATATTAATGAGAAGGTGATGGCTGTGCTAACAATTTTTGATCAGAAATAGACAAAAAATAAAATAAGCAGATATAGCATTTATATAATTCAAGTAAGGTGCAACCTTCCTATATTTTCTCAGTTTTTCAGACTTATGTAGCACAGACCCCAGACCAGGCTGGCTGTTTGATCCTAGCTGCCATTCTCTGATAGGCACATGGCAGCCAGTTACACAGTAGTTCAGTCATTCAAGACCGAAAACAGGTTGTGCTTGTCTTTTTACAGTTTTTTTGCTGGTTTAACTTGGGTGGAGTGTTAGTGAGCCTTGGGATACTCCAGATCTAACAGAAATGCAATAGAGGACACTGATAACTAATCTGCTCCTCCACGGTGCAACCACCCTCTTGCATTCAGAATTTAAGAGAACTACAACACAGGGGACCCATTGGCAGAAGTATAATCTGAGTCAAAAAAACTGTAGTAAACTCTCCAAGAAGTGGTAAGGACAGTCTTTATGATCCTTGAGGCTAGTACTCACTGTGACCTGGGTACTGTGATGCCTTCTGTAGTACCAACCAGCCTTTGTACTGGATGATTCAGGTTTGTACTGGATGATTCAGGCCTGGATCCTCTTCAACGCTTCCTGCACTGCTTCAGGGTGTTCTGGATGCTGTTTCCAGAGCTCTAGCTAGAAAAGGGACCCCAAAAAAGATTTCTTCTACCATGTAGCTGACAGCCCAAGGGGTCTCAGGCTGGGTCTTCTTGACTACCCATGTAGCAATCCTGGCTTTGTTCTCCATCTGTGCTTGTTTGTTGCCCGTTCTGATCTCGGCTTGTCTCCTGCATACATGAGTTCTCTCTACATTCTCAGCTGGGCGTAGCTGGGGGCTGTGACCTGGTTCCAACTTGCTGCAAGTCCATCCTCACCATCAGAGGCCCTGGTGAAGAAGCAGGCTGGGGCCTAAGCCTAGTACACGGCATGGGTTGGATTGAACGAAAAAAAAAAAAACTGTCAGCTCCGGTTGAATTCAGTTGTACTAAAAATCCGATGTTCATACAGCAATCTCCCCCGCTGAGCTGTTGTGTTCTGACAGGGGGGCGGCCCCCCCCCCCGCCAGAACACTCTAGTCAGTGCTCTCAACCATGGGGTGAGAGCGCTGATCAGGAGCCGGTTGGCAGCATGCACGTCTGACAGTACCCAGCTGAACGGCCTCTTTTTTTAAATGCTTTTTATTGGACGGGCTAATGTCGCCAGACATTCGGCCCGTGTGTGCTAGGCTTTAGACTCCACACCCTGGGGAACCCCAAGTTTGGGATCTATAAGAGCTCACTACCACAGATGCTTGACAGGTTAAATAGGCACAGATCCCAACCATCTATGGCCGGCTTCAGGGCAGGCAAAAATTCAGGCCACCTCCAGCACTGGTCACATGCTCGCTAATGTTGCTCGCTAATGTCACTTGTAAATACAATAGCTCTGGTTCTGTATTTACAGGTGACAGCCCTCCTCTCCCGGTGGCCGGTCTGATCCCTCTCGGGTACACACCAATCTATGAGAGCAGAGGAGGAAGGGGGCGGGGAAGCTGCTTCTGGAGCAGGAAGGCTGCACGGACATCGGACAACAGGCTGTGAGTAGCATTTGGGACAGAGGAAAACTCTGTACTGGAATCCGGGGTGGGGGGGGCAGGAGAGCACAGCCTTGTACTTGGGGGGGGAATGGAGCTCTGTAATAGAATCCGAAGGCGGAAGCTCTGAACTGGAACCGGGGGTGGGAAGAGAGCCGTGGGCACCCCTGCACTCTGCACTTACCTCACTCTGCACCTATCTCACCCTTGCACTCTGCACCTATCTCGCTAATGCACCTTCCTCACCCCTGCACTCTGCACCTACCTCACCCCTGCTCTCTGCTCCTACCTCACTCCTGCACCCTGCACCTACCTTACCTCTGCACTCTGAACCTATCTCACCCCTGCACTCTGCACCTACCTCACCCCTGCACTCTACACCTACCTCACCCCTGCACTCTGCACCTACCTCACCCCTGAACTTTGCGCCTATCTCAGCTCTGCACTCTAGACCTACCTCACCCCTGCACTCTGCACCTAGCGCACCCCTGCACTTTGCACCTAGCTCACCCCTGCGCTGTGCACATAGGGCACTCCTGCACTGTGCACATAGCACACCCCTGCACCTAGCGCACCTCTGCACTTTGCACAAAGCGCACTTCTACATGTAGCGCATACCCCAACCCTGCACTCTGTACCTAGCATACTGTAACGCTTCTGCGTTTCTTATATGGTGTGGATTTTCAGCTGCAGAAATAGTTCCACGTCAGTAGTCATGTAAGAGATATGCTGAGATACCATTCCCAACCTCAATGACTCATAGGTCCATTGGCAATGTAAGCTGCACTGCAGCTTTTCCAATAAGTTTCTTGATTGGGAAAGGTCCCAAGAACAGAGGTCCAAGCTTTTTGCTAGGGATCTTCAGTCTCAAGTTTTTTGTTGAGAGCCAAACGAGGTCCCCGATAGTATACTGTGGAGAAGGTCTTCTACGAAGATCATAGTACTTCTTTTGTTGACTGTGAGCGTGTGCAATGGTAGTATTTAGTAAACCCAGAGAATCCTTTATTTGGGTAAGATAGTCTGAGGCTACTGGGTTATTTGAAGGAAGGATGCGTGGAGGGAGAATAGAGGGATGGAACCCATAGTTCAAGTAGAACGGACTCTGATTGCATTGTTGTAGGCAAATTCTGCCAGGGGGAGAAGATCCAACCAATCATCCTGTTGGTAAGAAGTGTAACAACGTAAATACTGCTCGATGCATTGGTTGACTCTTTCAGTCTGTCCGTTGGTCTACGGATGGTAAGGAGAAGTGAGCTTCCGCTCAATCCGTAGTATGTGACATAGTTCTTGCCAGAATTTAGAAATAAATTGGGATCCACGGTTAGACAGAAGAGTTTTTGGGATACCATGTAATCTGAAGACATGTTTCATCAGGAGTTCTGCCGTTTGTTTGGACGAAGGTAGTCTGCGAATAGCAATGAAATGTGCCATCTTTGTCAGATGGTCCACTGACACCAAGATGGTATTAAATCCTTTGGAAGGAGGCAATTCTACGATGAAGTCCAATGACAAAACCTCCCATGGAGTTTGGGGTATTGGTAGACTGCATAGTAGACCGGATGGTCTCGTAGTGTCAATTTTGGACCTGGCACAGACATTGCATGAAGAGACGAATTTTTGTATAGATGTTTTCATGTCAGGCCACCAGAATTGTCGAGAAATCAAATTGAAAGTCTTTGTCATACCCATATGTCCTGCCATAGGCACATCATGTGATAATTCCAAGATCTTGGTGCGTAGGGTAGGTGGTATGTAAAGTTTGTCGTTGTAGTAGAGGAAGCCTTCTGCATCAGTATTTAGTTGTGGTGGGGGTGAATCCAAACTTATACCATGCAGAACCTCTTCCTTTAAGGAACGGACAACTCCAATAATGCGTTTGTGAGGTATTATAGGAACGGAAGGGATTTCAAAGTAGTTTTCTTCAGTTAGTCGTGATAGTGCATCCGCCTTTTTGTTCTTATCTGCAGGTGTGTAGGTCACTAGGAAGTTAAACCTTAGAAAGAATAGTGACCATCGTACCTGTCGATGCGAGAGAGTTTTGCTAGTCTGAAGATATTGGAGGTTTTTATGGTCCGTGTATATAATTATTGGTAGTTGGGTGCCTTCGAGTAAATGTCGCCAATTCTCCAGAGCCAATTTTATAGCAAGCAGTTCCTTTTCACCCACGGGGTAATTTATCTCGGGACTGCTCAGGGATTTAGAAAAAAAAGCGACTGGATGAAGTGGTGAAGTGTGGGTAGGTCGTTGGGAGAGTATTGCTCCTACTGCCATGTTTGACGCATCTACCTCCAGAAAGTATTGGAGGGATGGGTCTGGATGGCGTAATATGGGAGCGGAAGTAAACCTTGTCTTTAACAAGTGGAAAGCCTTATTTGCTTCTTCTGACCATTTAAATGGTATTTTTATGCTAGTGAGCTGTGTGAGGGGTCTCACAGTAGCAGAAAAGTTTTTTATGAACTTCCTGTAGAAATTTGCAAATCCCAGGAATCGCTGTAGCGCCTTGCATGTAGTTGGTGTAGGCCAATCCTGAATGCAGGATATTTTACTTATTTTATTTTATGTCCATCTCGATTCCTGTTTTGGATATGATGTAGCCTAGAAAGAGTACCTCATCTTTATGGAACAAGCATTTCTTCAGCTTCACATAAAGATTATGTGCAAGCAATCTCGATAATACAAGTCTTACATGTCTTATGTGTTCAGACAGGGTCAGTGAATATATAAGTATATCGTCCAGATATACCACAACACAGACATCTAGTAAGTCTTTAAAAATATCGTTTATAAATCGTTGGAAAACTGCAGGGGCATTGCATAGGCCGAATGGCATCACAAGATACTCGAACAATCCGTATCTAGTTCTGAACGCAGTCTTCCACGGATTCGAATGAGATTGTATGCTCCTTTCAGGTCTAATTTTGAAAAATAGGTAGCTCCACGCACCTGCTCAATGAGCTCAGGGATAAGCGGTAGAGGATAGCGATCTTTTATTGTGATAGCATTCAATTTCCTGTAGTCGATGATAGGTCTGAGACTTGAATCTTTATTGCGAACAAAAAAGAGTCCTGCTGCTGTGGAAGAAGTGGAAGGTCTAATAAAACCTTTTTCCAAGTTCTCATCCAAATAGGTTTTGAGATGGGCAAGTTCATCCTGTGAAAGAGGATAAACATGACCGAATGGCAATTTGCTATTTGGGAGTAGATCAATGCTACAATCATAGTCTCGATGAGGAGGTAATGCTTGAGCATTTTTCTCAAGAAAAACCTCAGAAAGATCCTGATAACATAGTGGTGCAATCTCATCTGTCACCACAGACAGAATCTTTCCGGAAAACGGGAGGTTACACGTTTCCTCGCAATAACAAGAAGGGAAGGTCAAGGACCGTTTCTTCCAATCTATGGTTGGTTGGTGTGTGTGCAACCAGGGAAGTCCCAACACAATGGGAAAGTGGGGTGATGGTATTAAATCGAAGGTAGAAGTCTCCCTATGAGACTCGTTAATAGTGACTAGAAGTGCTTGTGTCTGATCGGTGATCGGACCAGAGGATAACGGAACACCGGTAATAAGACTTACTGAGACAGGTTTGAGTTTAGAAATAATAGGAATTTTATTTAAAGCAGCAAAACATATATCCATATAATTTCCACAAGATCCTGTGTCAATCATGGCCTTAGTAGTAATCCTGTTCTGGTCCCACTGTAATGTCAAAAAAACAGAAATGTAGGGGTTAGTGAATGAAGTTGTCAATCCTCCTAGGGAGACATGTGAACACTCACCCTTCTTTTTGTTGACTAGGGGACAGACGTTTATCTTGTGATCCGGGGATGCACAGTACAAGCAGAGATTTTCATTTCGTCTTTTGGCTTTTTCCATAGTTGATAGCGGTGGGCGTATGGTTCCTATCTCCATAGGAACGGGGTCAACGGCCAGACTCCGAGAGGAAACGGATAATGGCATTCCCATCTTTTCAGCCTTTCTTTCTCGTAGTCTTCTATCTATGGTAATACAGAGTTGTATTAGTGCATCCAGGGTTTTTGGCAGATCTGCTCGGGCGAGCTCGTCCTTAACGGCTTCTGATAGGCCAAGCCTAAATTGGGTTTTCAGAGATGCATCATTCCATTCTGAATCAAGGGTCCATCTCTTGAACTCTGCGACAAAGTCTTCTACAGGCCTCCTTCCTTGTTTCAAGGATCTTAACTGAAGATCAGCAGTACTCTGCCTATTGGGGTCATCATATAGGCTAGTGAGCTCTGCCAGGAACAAGGCATAGGAGTTGAGAAGCTGGTCGTTTTTCTCAAAAAGAGAATCTGCCCAGGCTCGAGGATCGTTTGATAGGTAAGAAATAATAGTACAAACCTTAATGTGATCAGTAAGGTAGGTACGAGGTTTTAGCAAAAAAAGTAACTCACATGCGTTTTTAAATTCGCGAAATTTTTTGCGATCGCCTGTAAATACCAAAGGGGGATTTATCTTGGGTTCAGGGGACTGAGCAGAGGTAAGTTGTGTCAGTCTAATTACCTGCTGCGACAGAGCCTGATTGTCTTCTTTTAATTCAGCAAGTGCGTGTATTAACGCAGATACTTGCTGTTTTAATTGTGTTACCTGAGTGGTTATTTCTGCTGAATCCATTTTTTGGTTCGTTCAATCTGTAACGCTTCTGCGTTTCTTATATGGTGTGGATTTTCAGCTGCAGAAATAGTTCCACGTCAGTAGTCATGTAAGAGATATGCTGAGATACCATTCCCAACCTCAATGACTCATCATGTGTGGAAGGTCTTATTTCAGCCAGTAAATACACACAATTAGCAAGCTGGTTCCTAGAATGACTTTATGTATGTGGTAACACAATGATGAAGGTTGAGGGATAGGTTGAGTGGAGATAGTAGGTGATAGACACTTGAAGGTGAGACAGTAGCAGATGGATGCAGGAAGGTTTAGCAATGTTGTATGGTAGCAGATGACAGAATAGCAGGTGGACATACAAAAGAGATCAACCCAGTGCAGAAAAGTAGCAGTAGTCTCAAGAGCTAGCAATCTAGTTATGCAGATGTGATAAACAGTCTTTACTATGCAGAGCTAGATAGTGTAAGCTTAGTATAAGTTTATAGAGAATTCCCCTGCGGGGTACTTAGCACTATTAGCGATACAGCCGAAGGGTGGTTCAGGAGTGGCGGATGATCCAGTAGCGGGATACAGGGATCAGCGCGGCGAGGTTCCGTCAGCGAGGTAAGCTTGCAAGCATGGAAGCTTCAAGCAAGGTTAGCATCCAGGTAAAGGTGTTTGAACGAACACATGTGAGTGAGAACCGGCGCTTTAAATAGCCATCTAGTCCAGCGCTGGGTGATGACAGCTCCAGTCTTAAAGGTGTATGTGCACCTTTCCAAAAGTAAATGGTGGGGCGCATACACTTGTGGAAAGTGTAATTTAGGGTACCAAAGGTACCGGAACATTACACATACCCCTAAACCCTGCATTCTGTACATAGTGCACCCTTCAACTCTGTATATAGCACACCTTTCAACTATGCACTCTTTATTTAGTGCACCCCTCAACCCTGCACTCTGTACTTAGCGCACCCCTCAGTTCTAGTGCAGTTTGGCCACACCCGCGGTAATGATGTGCTGTAACCTCTGGCAGCCAATCACAATCGCTGCCCGATCTGCTGCAGTAAACTAATTTTGAGTCTAGTGGGGGGGGGGGGGGCAAAAAAAGTGTATGCCCAGGGTCCAATCTATATTAAAGATGGCCACGGCCAATTTAAGACCTCAGTCGATGTTAGGGTTTGCATTTTTGCTGTGTAGTTTCTGTATTGAGACAAAAAATCCCTTTAGGTGACCTTTATATAGGATTTCATACCTTTTAGATTTGTTCACACAATCATACCTGCTAATCCATACCCTAAACTGATTAGACTTTCTCTATATAAAGGAAAGCTCCGCTGTGTCTAAAATATATATATATATATATATAGTATACATACTACAAAAACTATTTTTTATTACATATTTATACACATAAACATACCTCAAGTTAAATATATTTGATTTTAAAAAGTCTTCAATACAGTCACTTCCTGCTTGCATTACTCCTGGGAGCTGAACGTCATCGCTCCCAGGAATCAATGTGCCTGCACCGGCCCCGCTCGTCAGTTCTGGGGAAAGCGCGTCATTCCCTGCTAAACAGCTTCTGGGCATGGATGACGCGCCTGCCCCGGAACTGACGAGCGGGGCCGGTGCAGGGCATTCTGGGACCGAAGAGGACACCGAAGAGGACGCCCTGGCTTCAGCTGCCCACACCTGAGATGGCAGCGCTGGACAAGACATTTTCAAGGTAAGTATTTCTTCTAAAAGGTAAGTGCAACCTGGGACAGTTCAGAGGCTATCCATTCTGAAATGCACTAGCCCTGACTGTCCCGGGGGTATTTTTATTGAAAAAACGTTTCTGAGGGTGGAACTCCGCTTTAAAATAAAACTTCCAGAAATCCATTTTTAACTAATATGGTAAATATGTTATTGCTGACACCAAGTTACCTCTGCAGGAAACGATTGTGCTTTATTAGTCAATGTTTAACATTCTATATATTATAAGTTTATCACACAAGCAAAAAATAGCAGTTTTCTCAATTTCACTTTACCAGGCATGACAAACATGTTACAACTGCTATTAAATAAATCTAATCAAACTGAACTATTTCTGTTTGCAGCTTATCAGAAACACAGTGCATGAACCAGACAGGTAAGATAACATAAACTAACAATAGCTCCAATGTAAACGGAACTATACCTCAATCAATTATTGTATCAGTGATACCATGAGATTATGGGAATTATATAGATCCTGACACAGGCAGAAGAATTGCAATGCAAACATTGCATGGCCAGCTGTTTCTGGGTCCTTTATGAAAGCTTGTTCTAATAGGAACAGAAACTAATCAGATAATAGCGCCCCACTCTAACAGAAGGATGACTCATGAAAGTAAAGACTGGTCTGACAGTAGTTGCAGTAGCAGAAGGACAGCGCTGTGAAAGCTGGACACTGGATGTGTTTATACAGTATCTCACAAAAGTAAGCACACCCCTCACATTTTAGTAAATATTTTATGACATCTTTTTATGTGACAACACTGAAAAAAATGACACTTTGCTATAATGTAAAGTAGTGATGGTACAGCTTGTAGAACAGTGTAAATTTGCTGTCCCCAATAAATAACTCAACACACAACCATTGATGTCTAAACCGCTGGTAACAAAAGTGAGTACACCCATAAGTGAAAATTGGGCACAAAGTGTCAATATTTTGTGTGGCCACCATTATTTTCCAGCAATGCCTTAACCCTCTTGGGCATGGAGTTCCCCAGAGCTTCACAGGTTGCCACTGGAGTCCTCTTCCACTCCTCCATGACGACATGATGGAGCCGGTGGATTTTAGAGACCTTGCGCTCCTCAACCTTCCATTTGAGGATACCCCACAGATGCTCAATAGGGTTTAGGCCTGGAGACATGCTTGGCCAGTCCATCACCTTTACCTTCAGCTTCTTTAGCAAGGCAGCGCTCATCTTGGAGGTGTGTTTTGGGTCGTTATCATGTTGGAGTACTGCCCTGCGGCCCTGCGGCCCAGTCTCCGAAGGAAGGGGATCATGCTCTGCTTCAGTCACAGTACATGTTGGTATTCATGGTTTCCTCAATGAACTGTAGCTCCCCTGTACCAGCAGTACTCATACAGCCCCAGACATTGACAATACCACCACAATGCTTGACTGTAGGCAAGACACACTTGTCTTTATACCCCTCAGCTGGTTTCCGCCACACACGTTTGACACCATCTGAACCAAATAAGATTATCTTGGTCTCATCAGACCACAGGACATGGTTCCAGTAATCCATGTCCTTAGTCTGCTTGTCTTCAGCAAACTGTTTGCGGGCTTTCTTGTGCATCATATTTAGAAGAGGCTTCCTTCTGGGACCACAGCCATAGAGACCAATTTGATGCAGTGTGCGGTGTATGGTCTGAGCACTGACAGGCTGACCCCCCACCCCTTCAACCTCTGCAGCAATGCTGGCAGCGCTCATACATCTATTTCCCAAAGACAACCTCTGGATATGATGCTGAGCACGTGCACTCAACTACTTTAGTCGACCATGGCGAGGCCTGTTCTGTGTGGAACCTGTCCTGTTAAACCGCTGTGTGATCTTGGCCACCGTGCTGCAGTTCAGTTTCAGGGTCTTGGCAAGCTTCTTATAGCCTAGGCTATCTTTATGTAGAGCAAGAACTTTTTTTTTTCAGATTCTCAGAGAGTTCTTTGCCATGAGGTGCCATGTTGAACTTCCAGTGACCAATATGAGAGAGTGAGAGCGATAACACCAAATTTAACACACCTGCTCCCCATTCACACCTGAGAGCTTGTAAACACCAAAAAGTCACATGACTCCGGGGAGAGAAAATGGCTAATTAGGCCAGCGGTTTAGACATTAATGGCTGTGTGTTGAGTTATTTTGAGGGGACAGCAAATTTACACTGTTATACAAGCTGTACACTCGCTACTTTACATTGAAGCAAAGTGTAATTTCTTCAGTGTTGTCACATGATAAAATATAATAAAATATTTACAAAAATGTGAGGGGTGTACTCACTTTTGCGAGATATTGTGTGTGTGTATATATATATATATATATATATATATATATATATATATATATATATATATATATGCACACACATATATATATATACAGTGGGTACGGAAAGTATTTAGACCCCCTTAAATTTTTCACTCTTTGTTATATTGCAGCCATTTGCTAAAATCATTTAGGTTCATTCTTCTTCCTCATGAATGTACACATAGCACCCCATACTGACAGAAAAACACAGAATTGTTGACATTGTTGCAGATTTATTAAAAAAGAAAAACTGAAATATCACATGGTCCTAAGTATTCAGACCCTTTGCTGTGACACTCATATATTTAACTCAGGTGCTTTCCATTTCTTCTGATCATCCTTGAGATGGTTCTACACCTTCATTTGAGTCCAGCTGTGTTTGATTATACTGATTGGGCTTGATTAGGAAAGCCACACACCTGTCTATATAAGACCTTCCAGATCACAATGCATGTCAGAGCAAATGAGAATCATGAGGTCAAAGGAACTGCCTGAAGAGCTCAGAGACAGAATTGTGGCAAGGCACAGATCTGGCCAAGGTTACAAAAAGATTTCTGCTGCACTTAAGGTTCCTAAGAGCACAGTGGCCTCCATAATCCTCAAATGGAAGACGTTTGAGACGACCAGAACCCTTCCTAGAGCTGGCCGTCCGGCCAAACTGAGCTATCGGGGGAGAAGAGCCTTGGTGAGAGAGGTAAAGAAGAACCCAAAGATCACTGTGGCTGAGCTCCAGAGATGCAGTCAGGAGATGGGAGAAAGTTGTAGAAAGTCAACCATCACTGCAGCCCTCCACCAGTCGGGGCTTTATGGCAGAGTGGCCCGACGGAAGCCTCTCCTCAGTGTAAGACACATGAAAGCCCGCATGGAGTTTGCTAAAAAACACCTGAAGGACTCCAAGATGGTGAGAAATAAGAATCTCTGGTCTGATGAGACCAAAATAGAACTTTTTGGCCTTAATTCTAAGCGGTATGTGTGGAGAAAACCAGGCACTGCTCATCACCTGTCCAATACAGTCCCAACAGTGAAGCATGGTGGTGGCAGCATCATGCTGTGGGGGTGTTTTTCAGCTGCAGGGACAGGACGACTGGTTGCAATCGAGGGAAAGATAAATGCGGCCAAGTACAGGGATATCCTGGACAAAAACCTTCTCCAGAGTGCTCTGGACCTCAGACTGGGCCGAAAGTTTACCTTCCAACAAGACAATGACCCTAAGCACACAGCTAAAATAACGAAGGAGTGGCTTCACAACAACTCCGTGACTGTTCTTGAATGGCCCAGCCAGAGCCCTGACTTAAACCCAATTGAGCATTTCTGGAGAGACCTAAAAATGGCTGTCCACCAACGTTTACCATCCAACCTGACAGAACTGGAGAGGATCTGCATGTAGGAATGGCAGAGGATCCCCAAATCCAGGTGTGAAAGACTTGTTGCATCTTTCCCAAAAAGACTCCTGGCTGTATTAGATCAAAAGGGGGCTTCTACTAAATACTGAGCAAAGGGTCTGAATACTTAGGACCATGTGATATTTCAGTTTTTCTTTTTTAATAAATCTGCAACAATGTCAACAATTCTGTGTTTTTCTGTCAGTATGGGGTGCTATGTGTACATTCATGAGGAAGAAGAATGAACTTAAATGATTTTAGCAAATGGCTGCAATATAACAAAGAGTGAAAAATTTAAGGGGGTCTGAATACTTTCCGTACCCACTGTATATATATATATATATATATTATATTATATTATATTATATTATATTATATCAATGTAAATACAGGACATGGCTCAGCCTCAGAAGATCTATATACACAGTAATATTGTATTTAGTATTACATGCAGGCTTTTCTTGCATGGAACAATATTTCTTCTGAACTTGTGAAGCAGCTGGATGCCATGGGATGGATTTACTAAAGGAAAATAGACTGTGCACTTTGCAAAGTGCAGTTGCACACTGCAAGAGCAGTTGCTACAGAGCTTAGTAAATAAGCAGAAGCTCTGCTGACTTTCATCATGCAATCATGTGCAAGAAAAAATGCTGTGTTTTTATTTTCCTTGCTCGTGATTGGGTATGATTGGCTGTATTTGCTAAACTCTGGAGCAACTGCACTTGCAGAGTGCACAGTCTTTTTGCTTTTAGTGAATCAACCCCTATACATCAAGGGTAATTCAGAATACAATATGTATGTTGATATTGACCTATAAGGGGCCCATACACACCACTCAGGTTCATTGTTGGGGTAGGTTAAACCCATGTGTGTTAAATATGTGTGTTAAACATGCATTGCCTTAACCACTTGCCGACCGCCGCACGACTATTTACTGCGGTGGTCAGTCCCTCACAGGCAAAGCGACGTACATCGCTAGCCTGTGAGGCTTCTAGGGAGTGAGCGCGTGCCGCCGGAGGCGCGCTCCCGCTCAGTCACGGACCCCCCCCCCCCCCCGCGTGTGTGATATTTCCCTTTAAACAGGGTTTTACTATTTTTGTTTAATTTTTATTTTACAATGTTATTTTTTTTTTTGGGGGGGGGGGTGAAATTTTTAGGCTGGACACTCCCTAAGACAGGGACAGATTCACGGACCCCCCCCCCCCCCTCGCGCGGTCCGCCGGGCACTGGTGATCGTCCGTTACACCGGAAGAAAGGCAGGCGGCTTATGTAAACAAAGCTGCCTGTCATTCTTCCCTGTGTAAGAATGGAGATCAGACAGTTCTACTATGTAGGACCGTTGATCTCTGTTCTTACACCAGTAGCCATGTCCAATCACAGTTAGAAACACGCCCCTAGGACACACTTAACCCCTCCCTCTCCAATACAGTTAACTCCTTCACTGCCAGTGTCATTTTTACAGTAACAGTGCATATGTATAGCACTGATTACTGCAGTAATGTCACTGCCACTGGTAACCCCAAAAGTGTCAAAAATGTCAGTCAAGGGTCCGATCTCTCCGCCCCAATGTCGCAGTCCCGCAAAAAAAAACGCAAATCGCCGCCATTACTCGTTAAAAAAAAAACAACAAAAATCTTTCCCTTTGTTAGTAAACGCGATAACTTTTGCGCAAACCAATCAAAATACGCTTTTTGCAATTTTTTTTACCAAACATATGTAGCATAAAATTGGCCGAAAATGTTAAAAAATTTTGATTTTTACATTTTTTTGGGTGGGAATTTCATGTAAAAAAATGTGAAAAATATTGTTATTTTTGCAAAATTGTCGCTCTTTTTTGTTTATAGTGCATGATCAAAAAATCGCACAGGTGATCAAATACCACCAAAAGAAAGCTCTGTTTGTGGGAAAATAAGGACATCAATTTCGTTTACATCGTTGCACGACCGCGCAATTGTCCATTAAAGTCATGCAGTGCCGAATCGCAAAATAGGCCCTGGTCAGGAAGGGGGTAAAATCTTCCGGGGCTTAAGTGGTTAATGCAGACCATTCATTTGAATTGGCTGCCTAACGCACTGATATGGACCAAAAATCATGCATGTACTATTTTCATAAGCACAATATATGGTAGTTATATGTGTTTAGAAGTTGCATTGGAGTAGCATTTAGAATTCCCTATTTCTAAATGGCACTACATCAAAGCATCGGACACAGAGCATTGGTGTGTTAAAATGGCTCCTGGAGTGCTATTTATACTGGGATGAATAGGCCCTGAATGTTAAAAAATGATACAGTTTTAATCATCTTAAAGAAGATTTCCAGGATTTTTTTCCCCCATGCAGTGGGCCTGCGCCTGTTTTTTCTATGGGTGAGGAGAGTGGAGACATACTTACCTAATCCACCAACCCTCCGAGTGCAAGACCGGTCTCTGCTGTTCCTGCCCCCCCCAGCATGCTAGTGGTCTTGTACATGGACTGTTCCTGACGTCATCACGCCCCTAGACCAGCTCTGGACATGAAGATGACAGGAACAGTCCACCACTGGATGCGGGGGAGCGCTTTCTTCTGGAGGATCGAAGGATTGGGTAAGTAAAGCCTTCTGGTGTTACCAACCTCAAATCCAACTACTACAGTTTAAAAATATATGACGTGGCCAAACGCTGTATGCAGCCTTTAGCAGCTTCAGGCGTTTTTACAGCTTAATGCTGCTGATCCAGAACGCACTAGCCCTGGGTTTTTTTTACAGCTTAAAAACGCTTATGCCACTTATAGCTCCTAAAAGCCTATGTGTGCATGAGGCCATAAAATAACATAGAGGGGCGTTTTTAAGCTGCAAAAAAACACCTGACGCTCCTAAAAGCAGCTGTAGGCTGAGGCCTTACTCTTCCACTTGGTGTGGCCAAAGGTGCCTCAGGCCTTTTACAATCCTATCAACACCTCTGGCACAATGAAAACCCTGCCCACTGCTTAGGCATGGGCATTTTATGAAATCAGTAGGCCTGTGTGCAAGATAATCATTTGGGCCGTATTGCTTGATTTAAAAAATGCAGTTTGCTTAACGCACCACAGTGAAGAGAGGGCATGGTTTTCATTGTGCCAGAAATGTGATATTTCCCTTTAAACAGGGTTTTACTATTTTTGTTTAATTTTTATTTTACAATGTTATTTTTTTTTTTTGGGGGGGGGTGAAATTTTTAGGCTGGACACTCAGGCCTCCCTAAGACAGGGACAGATTCATGAACCTGTTTCTGACAGATCCGTGAACCAGGCACAAGCACTGACACTTTCGGTGATGTGCCCTGTCCAAATTCTAAAGGGTGTCTATGAGAGCTACTGGCCGAGGTGATATTTGATTATAGAAGAGTACAGACTATATCATTATGGGAGAGACATGGGCTTAACTGATCTTGTCTTAAGCCTTTTGGGATTATAATGCATGTTAAAAAGACATTAGTGATGTAAAAATAACAAAAGATAGTATATAGAGTATATCGTATACAGTACATATAACCTTTGGTATCATTTCCTTTGCAGGGCTAAACACAGATAATACCAGTACCTTTTCTGAGAAAGGTAAGAGACTTTCAGGTCTGTTGAGCAGAGCACTGCAAAATACAACATGAAAAATAAGGTAACCCGTAACCAATGAGATACTCATTTACTAAAGTAACCCAGTGTGAAAAAACGGTATAATTATTTGCTTTGGGTTAGTGGACTCTGCAATGTTCTTTATTATTTATTGAATAAGCTACTGTTATGTGTTTGTAGTTAAATGACTATTACACTGAAACGAATAATAATCAAATTAGTGTATACAAGGGGTCGGATGCTGCTTGGGGACCAGATTCAGCCCTTTGGTTGCCTTTATCCGGCCCTTGGGGCACTATTCATCTTGCTGATATGACACACTATTCTGCCCTCTGACACCAAAAATGGGGCATAATTCTTGCCACTGACATCAATAATGGGGTGCCATTTCTCCCACTGGCATCCACAATGGGGCACTATTTCTAGGGTTGCCACTTTTTCTTCAAGCCAAACTCGAACACTAGCGGCGCACAGCAATATCTTTTTTTTTTTAGTATACACTATAGCAGGGGTGTCAACTCAATTTCTTCTCGGGCCGCATCAGCATTATGATTGCCCTCAAAGGGCCGATTGAATCTGTAAGATTCGATGTCCAGAGCACCCCACCCCCTCTTACATCAGATGTCAAGAGCCCCCTCACCATCCGAAGTCAAGAGTTCCCCACCCTCCCTTACATCACAGTACACCTCCCTTACCTTGTGCTGCTGCTGGGAAGAAGCTGGGGTGTTGCTGGGAAGCAGGGTCTAGAGGAGGACCAAAGGAGGGCTGGATCTCTCCTGCAGCTACAGGAGAGTTGTGAGGGCCACATGAAATGGCCTGGAGAGCCGGATTCGGCCAGCGGGCCTTGTGTTTGACACATGTGCACTATAGGAATGTAACAGACCTGGGACACCTTAGGGCGTTTCAAAGAGAATAGTAATGTGGCGTGCATAGTGCCCTCTCACCCTTCTGTCAGTCCCTGTTCTGAGCCACATTCCTGTCTGAATAATGTGTCTGGGTGTCAGGCGGACTGAAACCTGGACACATGATTCAAAACCTGGACTGTCCGGGTGGACCCAAACTATTACTCCAAATACCAAAGATGTGTCACTGTTTATTCCCACTGATGCCAGAAATGGAGCAGAATGGAGTCCGCCGGTGGATCGGACCCGTGTGAAAGGGGCCTATTGCATCTTAACCACTATAAGACCGTAAGGATTTGCCCCCTTAATGACCAGGCCCTATTTTGTGATTCGGCATTGTGTTAGTTTAACGGAACAATTGCGCAGTCATGCAACGCTGTACCCAAACAAAATTTACGTCCTTTTTTTCCCCACAAATAGAGCTTTCTTTTGGTGGTATTTAATCACCTCTGCGATTTTTATTTTTTGCGCTATAAACAAAAAAAGTGACAATTTAAAAAAAAAATAATAATATTTTTCACATTTTGCTATAGGACATTCTCAAAAAGAAAAAAAGAAAAAAAATCTAAATAACATTTTAAGCCAATTTGTTTTTTGCTACATATTTTTGGTAAAAAAAAAATCACAATAAGCCTATTTTGATTGGTTTGCGCAAAAGTTATCGCGTCTACAAACTACAGGAAAGATTTATGTCATTTTTATTGTTTTTTTCTATTTCTTTTTTTGCTAGTAATGGCGGCAATCTGCGATTTTTTGCGGGACTGCGACATTGTGGCGGACAGATCGGACCCCTAACTGACATTTTTGACACTTTTGGGGGGACCAGTGACATTACCACAGTAATCAGTGATAAAAAATATGCACTGTTACTGTAATAATGACACTGGCAGGGAAGGGTTTAACATATTGGGTGATCAAGGGGTTAAATGTGAGCCTAGGGGAGTGATTCTAACTGTGGAGGGGCGTGGCTTCTGAAATGATGATAGAGACATGTGATCCTATATAGAAGGATCACATGGGCTCTATGATCATTGCAGGGAGAAGGACGGTCGGCTGTGTTCACAACAGCCAACCGTCCTCTCTCAGTGGGGAGAGATTGCGGGTGTCAGGTGGCAATTGGAGCCGCCTGACACACCCATCGCCTTCCCCGCTGATGAGCCTCCTACGTCGCTTTGCCCAGGAGCGCCTGCCTGCCACAGTAAATCTGTGGTAGGCGGTCGTTAAGTGGTTAACAAAGGCAAAAGTGATCTAGGAAGCATTAGAATTGTTAATACTTCCCAGAGAACATTTACTGCTTTTAAAAAAGCTAATCACAGGACTCCAAGGGTGAATGTAGCCTAACTCTTAGTTGCTAACAGAACCTTCACAGCCATCACCAGGTAAAGCACATATACAGTAAGTGTTTTTTTTTGCACTGATTACTGTAGTAATGTCACTGGTCACCCCAAAAGTGCCAAAAATGTCAGTTAGGTTTCCGATCTGTCCGCTGCAAATGTCGCAGTCCCGCTAAAAATCGCTGATCAGCACCATTACTAGTAAAAAATATAAATAAATAAAAATGACATAAATCTTTCCCCTAGTTTGTAGATGCGATAACTTTTGCGCAAACCAATTAATATACACTTATTGGGATTTTTTTTTTTAACCAAAAAATATGTAGCAGAATACATATTGGCCTAAAATTATGAAAAAATTTGATATTTAAATTTTTTTGATTGGGAATGGTATATAGCAGAAAGTAAAAAAATATATATATATATTTTTTTTTTAAGAATTATAGCTCATTTTTTTGTTTATAGCACAAAAAACAAAAATCGTAGAAGTGATCAAATACCACCAAAAGAAAGCTCTAAGTGCCGGTTCACATTTGTGCGATCACAGAGATCGCATGTAATTCGGAGTGCACTGCTCCTAAAATTACATGCGATCTCTGTGCGGTGCAAATTCAGCCATACAGTTTGTATATAGGAAAAAATAATCAGCGCAAACCAAAATCAAATAAAAAGACAATCTCGTGCACAAGGCTGCAAACAATCAGTGCCAAACACAAAAACACCTGTGAAACCTAAAAATAATAATATTGCTGCGCCAAGTGAACATCAATTAATTGAAGATAAATCGGTGGTTAAATTGCAAGTGAAAAATAAATAGCATGTGAAAAATAATCAAGTGATATAAATCAATCAAATTGTCCCAATCTGGTGATATAAGAATCACTAAAAATAAATAAATTGTCCCCAATCACACATAAAAGATCGTGTCAAAAATCGTGACTAAAATCTTCATCCATATACGTGATTAAAGGTGCTGCATGCTCCACTCCAAGTGCTCCAAGTGACTGGTGACAAACTAGCAGCTCACCTCAAGGATAGACTCCTAAGAGTCAAAGCACACCTTAGACAATTCCAATAGCCTGGTCTTCCAATCACCGCCACCTGCTCCTTTCTCCAAATGTATGCAGCATCGGTGTGGAATTAAAAAACAGAATCTAGTGCTCTCTGCTAGGATGGGCTATTTATTCAGCATAAGCAATGGTAATACACTTACATTTCATTGCACTTCAAGCAGTACGGGCTGTCAGCACATCAAACTCTGCCTGTATTCTTCCGGGCTGACGAAGTTTATTACGTAACACGTACGGGGGAGGAGCCTGTACGTCATCCCGCCGATTCCCGGGAAGAATACAGGCAGAGTTTGATGTGCTGACAGCCCGCACTACTTGAAGTGCAATGAAATGTAAGTGTATTACCATTGCTTATGCTGAATAAATAGCCCATCCTAGCAGAGAGCACTAGATTCTGTTTTTTAATTCCACACCGATGCTGCATACATTTGGAGAAAGGAGCAGGTGGCGGTGATTGGAAGACCAGGCTATTGGAATTGTCTAAGGTGTGCTTTGACTCTTAGGAGTCTCTCCTTGAGGTGAGCTGCTAGTTTGTCACCAGTCACTTGGAGCACTTGGAGTGGAGCATGCAGCACCCTTAATCACGTATATGGATGAAGATTTTAGTCACGATTTTTGACACGATCTTTTATGTGTGATTGGGGACAATTTATTTATTTTTAGTGATTCTTATATCACCAGATTGGGACAATTTGATTGATTTATATCACTTGATTATTTTTCACATGCTATTTATTTTTCACTTGCAATTTAAACACCGATTTATCTTCAATTAATTGATGTTCACTTGGCGCAGCAATATTATTTTCTCTTACGTCCTCCGACAGTCGCCGCCTCTTCATATTCGTCACATATGGGGTATTAGACTTTGCTCCGAAGGAGTAGCTAGGCAACAGAATATGTTAACATTAAAGCTTTTAACATATCCCACCCTCAAGGGGTGGTCCCCTCAGTCAATACCCTCCTACTTCCTGCAACCATATCTCAGTCTCAGTTTTAATGTCTAGCTTGTCAGGAGTGGCTGGCTCTCTCTGTGCTGGGGCTTTGTGCCCCAGACTCTTTCTTCTTTTTTGATTTTTTGTTTGAGTTTTCTCTCTACCTTTACTTAGCTGTTCTTTTTGTCAGCATTAGTTAGTTCTTCGGATGAAGAGGATCATGCGGGCTGGGTCTCGGGCTGATCCCCCTGGTCGCAGGTCGTGGGTCAGTGGCTTCCCAGCCTGCCATCGAGCGTTCAGCCAGGTAACGCTCCTGGCACAGTGAACGACCCATCCCTGTTCGGTGCAGGGATGATTGGTGAGGTGGCTACCTCACTGGACGCTGTGCGGTTTCTTAACCCCCATTCTGTGCGTCTTGTATGCGACTCTCCCTGCCTCATGTGCAGCGGCTTGTTCGCCTGTGCGGGTCCCCCACGCCACTGTGAGGTAAGTGTATTTATGTGGGGACCTGTCTGTCTGGGGGGGTGTCAGTCTGGGACTGTGTAACCTGCCTCTATTCACACTGTTTGTCTCCCTATCTCTCGGCTGCATGCTGTGGGCTGCAAGGGGGGGGGGGGGAGCTGTGTGACACTGTGTGTGTCAGCCTTGTCAGTGTGAGAAGCTGTGTGCTGTGGGGCATGTTTTGTGGCATGTTTGGGCATTATACAGCGATCGCTGCGGTGATCTGACATGTTTTTTTATATACAGACATGTGTGCATTACTGTACTGTGGAGCGGCGGTTTCGGCGCCAAACGGCGCCATTTTGCCTACACTCGCTCCGGCCGCATGTTCTACATGCATGGCGGCCATTTTCTTGTAGCCTCCAATAGGCTTTCATAGAGCGCCCTGGCAGCATCACTTCCTCTTCTCCAAGAACACCGATCGAGGCAGCAGCAGCGGCGAGGGTCTCCTCAGGTTATATCCTTCCTATCCATTGCCTGTGTCAGTTTTATTGTCCCTGTGGGGGTCTCATTGTGCTTGTGTGTGGTGCGGTGGGCTGCGCTCGCCGCGCGTGTTAAAGGGGCAGTTAACCCTTTATTATCCGGCATTTGTTATAGGGGCTATGGATTCTCAGGAGGGCAAATTTCCTACCGCCTTGGTGGAAAGCCAGGGGACCGCTGTTTCCCCCCCAGGGGGGGATTTAGCCACTATTGTGGCTGGCCTTGCTGCTCAGGTGCAGATGCTGGTGGCTGCTCAATCTACTAAAAGACCCAGAGTTGCTCTGTCCTCTGATTCTGAGGGTGAAGGTGATGGGGTTGTTATGGCGGGGGCCTCCTTATCGGGGTCCCGCTCCTCCCTGGATCTAGTGGGGTCCGAGGTGGAGGCTGAAGTTGAAGGGGTTGATAATTCTCCCCCTGGCTCGCCTGAAGAGCTTGCAATCATGGATGAATTGATTGCTTCCATAAAACAAACGCTGCGTTTGCAGGATGAAGTGTGTCCCCCCGCTGCCTTGGCGGCTTATGGGACGCAGAGAAAACGCAGGACGCCGCAGGTTTTTCCCTGCAATGATGATTTTCAGCGCGCTGTTAGGGAACAATGGCGCAATCTACGCAAACCTTTTGCTGTACCAAGTAGGTTCAAGCTGCGTTATCCTTTCTCGCCTTCCACTGATGAAAGGTGGTGTGTGCCACCCCCAGTGGATCACGCAATTGCGATTTTAAACAAATCCACTGCGATTCCTGCAGAGGATTCCCCTGTGTTCCGTGATGCCACGGATAGGAGATTGGAGTCTCTTGCCCGTCATACTTATTCTGTTACGGGTTCTATGCTTAAGGCTCTGTTTGCCTCTCTCATGGCGGCCCAGGCGGTCGCAAGTTGGACGCAGATGCTTAGGCGCGTCCTAGTGGCCGATTCGGCCTCGCCGGCGACCCTGGATATGGTGGATCAAATCCACCAGGGTGTCATGTATCTGTGTGATGCGGACTTGGACCTAGTCCCGTTGGCTGCACGTGTGCACAGCGTGGCGGTGTTGTCTCGCCGCCTGGTTTGGTTGAAATGTTGGTCGGTGGACCAGTCTTCACGTAAGACCTTAGCCAATCTGCCTTATGTTGGGTCTCGCCTTTTTGGGGAGTCCTTGGATGTGTTGATTAAGGGGATCACCGGAGGTAAGAGCACTCTCTTGCCCCATTTCCCCAAGGCTAAGGGGGCTTCTGGGAAGAAGCATGCTAATTTTCGGCCCCCTCAGGGGTCCTTTCGTGCCTTTCGGTCGCACTACAAGGGTAAACCGTTCAAAGGTCAAGGCTCTCAGAAGAAGCCCTGGGCTGGAAAACAGAAGTCCGGTCAATCCGGATCCGCAGCCCATAACAGTGCGGCCTGAAGGGGCGCCCTCACCCAGTTTTGGGGTGGGGGGACGCTTGCTCGGTTTTCTTCAGCCCTGGTTGACCCGCGTGCGGGACAGATGGGTTCAGGAGATCGTTCGATCTGGTTACAAGATCGAGTTTCTCTCTCGGCCGGAGAGCAGATTTTTTCCCTCAAATCTTCAACTGTCTCCAGAGCGTTTACGGGACCTGCACCTGGCGGTGCGGGACCTGAGGGCTCAGGGAGTGGTAGTTCCGGTGCTTCATCGGGACAGATTTCGGGGGTTTTATTCCAATCTGTTCACCGTGCCCAGAAAGGAGGGCAAGGTTCGTCCAATTCTGGACTTGAAGGCTCTGAACCGCTCTGTGCGGGTTCGCAAGTTCCGCATGGAATCCCTGCGGTCGGTGGTGGCTGCCCTGGTTCCGGGGGAATTCATGGCCTCCATCGATTTGAAGGATGCGTATCTTCACATCCCCATTTTCGAGGGTCACCAGAGGTTCCTTCGATTTGCCATTGCGGAGGATCACTACCAGTTCGTGGCGTTGCCTTTTGGTCTCGCCTCGGCTCCGCGGGTCTTCACCAAGGTGCTTGCACCGGTTCTGGCATTATTGAGGGCCCAGGGCATTTCTGTCCTGGGGTATCTGGACGACATTCTGGTTCGGTCTGCGACCAGCCAGGGTCTGGAGAAGGACCTGTCTGTCACAATGCAAACTCTGCAGGAGTTTGGTTGGACGATAAATTTTCCAAAGTCGACACTGAGTCCGTCGGTTTGTCTTCCCTACCTGGGAATGATTCTGGACTCGGTGCAGGCGAAGGTCTTCCTGCCGGAAGACAAACTCAGAACTCTTCAGGAGGAAGTCAGGTCCCTCAGGGACGTTCCGCACTCGTCTCTGCGGACGTGCATGAGATGTCTGGGATTGATGGTCTCGGCCTTCGAGGCGATTCCCTTCGCCCAGTTTCCAAGCGGAGATCCTGTCCATGTGGGACGGGCGACCTCAATCTCTGGATCTTCAAATCTCGTTGAGTCATCGCACCAGAAGAGACCTTCTGTGGTGGCTCCAGTCCCCGATGGTGTCCGGGGGCAAGTCGTTTCGTCCTATCTCGTGGACGGTGATCACCACGGATGCCAGCCTGTCGGGCTGGGGTGGTGTTCTGGGCGTTCTGTCCGCCCAGGGAACTTGGTCGGAGGGGGAGTCTTCCCTTCCGATCAACATTCTGGAATTGCGTGCGATAAATCTCTGTCTTCATCGCTGGACGGACCGGCTGCAGGGCTGCCCGGTTCGGGTGCAGACGGACAATGCCACGGCGGTGGCCTACATCAACCACCAAGGGGGCACCAGGAGTGCCCGAGCGGCTCGAGAAGTGGCCAACATTCTGTCTTGGGCCGAGACTCATGTCCCGGCGATAACGGCGGTTCACATTCCGGGGGTGGAGAACTGGCAGGCGGACTATCTGAGTCGCCAGACCCTGGATCAGGGGGAATGGTCTCTCCGCCCGGCTGTCTTCCAGATGTTGTGCGCGAAGTGGGGTCTTCCAGATGTGGACCTGTTCGCGTCTCGTCTCAACAACAAGGTGAGAAGGTTCGTGGCAAGGACGCGCGACCCTCGGGCAGACGCGTCGGACGCGTTAGTGGCCCCGTGGCATCAGTACAGGCTGATGTACGCGTTTCCACCGATTCAGTTGCTGTCCAGGTTCCTTCGCAGGTTACACTCGGAACGCAGCACGGTGATTCTTGTGGCACTGGACTGGCCTCGCCGGTCCTGGTACGCAGACCTCGTGAATCTGGCGGTCGACGCCCCGTGGCCTCTGCCTCTTCGAGACGATCTCCTGTCTCAAGGACCGATATACCATCCTGCTTTACAGTCGCTGGCTTTGACGGCCTGGCTGTTGAGACCGAGGTCCTGAAGCAGAAGGGTCTCTCCCCAGAGGTCGTTCATACTTTGATCAACGCGAGGAAGTCTTCCTCGGGGAAGGTTTGTTACCGTACTCGGAAGGCCTATTTTGCCTGGTGTGAGTCCAGGGGGTTTTCACCCCGCACGTACTCGGTTTCCCGAGTGCTGTCCTTCCTTCAAACGGGTGTCGATCAGCGTTTGGCGCTGGCTACGATAAAGGGTCAGGTGTCTGCGCTGGCCGTTCTGTTTCAACGTCCCGTGGCTTCCAACTCCTTGGTTGGCACTTTTGTTCAGGGTGTGCGGCATCTGGTTCCTCCTAGGAGGGATCCTTTGCCCCCTTGGGACTTGAATCTCGTTCTGTCTGTGTTGCAACGTGCTCCTTTTGAACAGATCAGGGAGATCTCGTTGTCTATGTTGTCCAAAAAGGTCGCCTTTTTGGTGGCGATCACTTCGGCTCGCAGAGTGTCGGAGCTGGCAGCTTTGTCCTGCAAGTCTCCGTATCTGGTTGTTCATTTGGATAAGGTGGTCTTGCGACCTAATCCTTCTTTTCTTCCGAAACGAGTTTCGGAATTCCATCTTAATGAGGATATTGTCTTGCCTTCGCTGTGCGCGAAGCCTAGGCATCCAAAGGAGGTGAGATTACGTTCTCTGGATGTTGTTCGGGCGATAAGGGTTTACCTTAAATCGACTGAGTCTTTTCGAAAGACGGATTCCTTGTTTGTTCTTCCAGAGGGTCCTCGGAAGGGCATGGCGGCGTCGGCCTCTACCATCGCAAAATGGATCAGGCAGACCATTGAACAGGCCTATGCTTTGCAGGGGAAGGTTCCCCCTGTGCCTGTGAAGGCGCACTCTACTAGATCTCTGAGTACGTCTTGGGCCTGTCGTCATGGGGCTTCTGTAGCCCAGGTGTGTAAGGCGGCGACTTGGTCGACCGTACACACTTTCACAAAATTCTACAAAGTAGATGTTCAGGCATCTGCGGATGCTTCCTTTGGCCGCAAGGTTCTTAGTGCGGCGTTGCCCTAGGGTCCTTTGTGGGGACCACTGGCTGTTGGGATAAGTTTTTTATCCCCTGGTTATTTGTCTTTTCCTGGGTTGTTGCTCCTGTTGAGCACTTGTTTTTCCTGTTGCCCAGCTGGTTTCCTTCCTTTGGTAAGGTTCCTTTCTTTGATGCGGAGACTGCGTTGCCTTTTCGGCGCGGATGCGTTTCCCACCCCTCATGTTTGCACTGCTTTGGGACGTCCCCATATGTGACGAATATGAAGAGGCGGCGACTGTCGGAGGACGTAAGAGAAAACGGAATTTTTGTAAAATCTTACCTGTAAAATTCCTTTCTCTGAGTCCTCCGACAGTCGCCGCCCCCGCCCCTCTTTTGGGGTTTGGTTGTATACTCTACTGCTATTCCACTAAAACTGAGATATGGTTGCAGGAAGTAGGAGGGTATTGACTGAGGGGACCACCCCTTGAGGGTGGGATATGTTAAAAGCTTTAATGTTAACATATTCTGTTGCCTAGCTACTCCTTCGGAGCAAAGTCTAATACCCCATATGTGACGAATATGAAGAGGCGGCGACTGTCGGAGGACTCAGAGAAAGGAATTTTACAGGTAAGATTTTACAAAAATTCCGTTATTTTTAGGTCATACAGTTTGTATGGCTGAATTTGCACCGCAATTGCACCCAGCTCACACAGGACCCTTTTTTTGGTCCACAGCAGAATCGGATCGCATGGTGGTTCACACCAGTGCGATCCGATTCTGTGGGAACTTTCAGATCGCACTGCGATATGCGATCTGATCTGGGGGTGTCGTTAACTTTTAATTGACACCCCCAGCGTATCGCATACAGCAGTGTGAACTGTCAGTATGGCTGAATTTGCAACGCACAGACATCGCATGTGGTTTGCAGAGCAGTGCGCTGCTAATCACATACGATGTCTGACATCGCATATGTGTGAACCGGGACTACAGGCTATGAACATAATGTCCCCAGTTATTGGAATAAATCCCAACCCTTGGTCTATATTGCTATCCAAAGGCTGAGTGCATATTCCTGCTTTCTGATTTGAATATGAGTCACTCACTGTACCCTATCATCACCTAGTATGAATGATAGTCTTCATAGTCATATAAGGAAGAATGTGCTGTGCCTATTGTTTTCCTGCACACTGACAAAAATTAACCTCTATGGAAATTCTTGCATGTATCTTTGGTACTATATTAGTAGTTTTAACATTCCATTTCCAGAGTAAAATAAAAGTACTGTCTATATATACAAATACATGCCTTTGGTTATTTAAACAGCACTGTATAAATGCACCATGTGATCGTAGTATATTTCCATTCAACCTTTTTTTCCTTTTTATTGTCTAGGCTTGGCATGCAAAATGGGGATGATCAAACTATCTGTCAAGGAATATATGAGGCAAGCTCACTTGTATTTTCTCAATGTTCACTGTACAAATAGGTATTTTTTAAGGAGACTAGCTTGTACACAACAGTAAACTGACCATAGAAGTATATCTACTTTATTACTATTATTAACTTCTATTGCCGAGATTGTTTGTATCCAGATAAAATAGAGACACAGATATGTACCCAGGCACCTATACCAATATGTACCTGGCAGCCCAGTGGCACAGTAAATAATAACATTAAGGATAGGAACTGCTCTTGTTTAACCCAGTGTTGCCAACCCCCCGGAGGGAAATTTACTGGCAGAACGTCCAAAATTTACGGACGGCACCAATTTTTTACTGGCATTGCAAAAATGCACATAAACAGGCTGTTTTCAGTGCTAAACCGTGCAAATAGCAATACTTAAACTATAAACATGTAGATAGTGCTATTAGCAATGTGTTTAGGTTAAACAAAAGTCAAAAACCATATTTCTCCATTTACATGAAGATCAGATTAATATTACCCAGCCAGCACAGCGTTCCCCCATATATCAGAGTGTGCAGGATTTCCCTTACAGTGTAACTCTGACATAAAGAGGAATGCTGCAGATCTTGATTTAAGGGGGAACTCTGATTTAAGTGGGTGCTCTGGTGACCAGAAACCACTTTATATCAGAGTCTACTGCATTGCCCTTTACATCAGAGTTCCCTTTTACATCAGGGTCCGCAGAGTTCCCCCTTCGCACTGTAAGGGGAGAATCCTGCAGACTCTGATGTAAAGGGGAACACCAGGAACTCTGATGTGGGGGGCAATCTGGTGACCAGAGAACACCTTCCACAGAGTGAATACATTAAGATATGGGGGGGGGGGGTTACTAATATAGAGGGATCATTATATCAGTGCCCCCTTACATCAGTGACCCCCCCCCCCCCATCAGACTGGTTTGGCGGCTCTGTCACTGACCTCCTCTCAGGTGCACTGTGCAGGGCTCAGTCAGACGGCTCTGGTCTCCACTCCGCAGGCCCCACACATCTGACTTCTCCCGTGACCCCCATCCCAGCGGCACTCTCACTCTTGACTCCTCTCCAGAGTCCAGACTCCCCTGCAGACATGATAAAAGACAAGAGATGGCTAGAGACTGCGGACATGGTACAGGAGGTGGTCAGAGACTGCAGACATGGTACAGGAGGTGGTCAGAGGTGGCAGGTGGGGCCTGGGGGGGACAGGGAGCAAGGAGAGGCCATGGATGGAATCCTGGATGGATGGATCCTTCAGCAGCCCTGCCCTGGGCTCAGGCCAGGGCTGAGGGGGTGACCAGGGTCAGAGATGGCAGGTGGGGTCTGGGGGGGACTGGGAGCGAGGAGAGGCCATGGATGGAATCTTGGATGGATGGATCCTTCAGCAGCCCTGCCCTGGGCTCAGGCCAGGGCTCAGGGAGTCAGAGGTGGCACTGGCAGATGGGGCCCTGGGGGGGGGGACTAGGAGCGAGGAGAGGCCATGGATGGAAATTGAATCCTATTTCCTGGATGGATGGATCCTTCAGCAGCCCTGCCCTGTGCTCAGGCCAGGGCCAGGGCTGAGGGGGTCAGAGGTGGCAGCAGGTGGTGGGGCCTGGGGGGGACTGGGAGCAAGGTCTAGGGGAGGCCATGGATGGATGGAATCCTCAATTCCTCATGGATGGATCCTGCTTCAGCACTCAGCACTGCCCAGGGCTCAATTCAGGGCTGGGGCCTGGGGGTCAGAGAGGTTGCAGGTGGGACCTGGGTCTGGGAGCGAGGAGAGGAGACTAGTAGGAGCCTAGCCCTAGGAGGAGTAGTACTCACGGTCTCTGGAGAAGTGAAGAAGATCTCACTGGAGAGAGTGGAGACAGTGGATGGCCGATGGTGGTGGTGTCTGTGCCAGGCCAGCCCAGGCAGAGATGGATGGATCCTTGTCCTCTTCGTAGTGGGGGGACGCCGGGGTGGTGGGACTGGAGCTCAGCTGGCTGGTGGTGCTGCTGCAGACAGTCCTGTCCTGGGCTGGTCGGGTCTCAGTCTCTCCAAACGCGGTACACCGGCAACAGGCTCCTATAGGCTCAGGCTGGGGGAGGTAGCAGTGGCGGGAAAATTCTGGGCGGGCCCGCCGGGCCATGGGCAGGGCAGAGGGCACACAGGCGGAGCCGGAGGCGGTCACGTCAGGCGGGGAGGACTCGGAGTCAGAGCAGGAGATGAAGTGAGTTCAGAAGTGTCCGGAGATGACCGAGGCGCACGCCGCGCATGCGCAGTCACATTGTCTAGCCGCAGCCATCATTTTAATGGGCACTTTTCTCCTGCTACGGGCATTTACGGGCAGGAGAAAAGTGCCCCGATTTTACGGGCTGTCCGTGAATATACGGACGGTTGGCAACACTGGTTTAACCCCTTTGCACCTAAGGGTAAAACAAATCTTAATGCCTAAGCCCGATTTTGCAACTTTGACATGTGTAAGTAAACCTGCACATATCATCATAACTACTTTGTGCATCCAGGTGAATAATACCTTGTTTTTTTCAGGCTGAATTTGGCCTTCATTTAGTGGTAAATGGTAATTGATATCTCCTGATTTTATTTTATTATTATTATTATTTATTTATTATAAGGAAAACTGGCCCAAAATAGTAAAAAAAAAAAAAAACATTTTTTAATAAATGTAACTGTATATTTCTTGCTACTACTATAACCTACCACAAACAACCAACAATTTCTCCTGCTCTTGACAATCGCAGAGATACCACATTTGTGTGTTAATTAGTTTGTACCCGTAGTACAGCCCAGAAACAATGTTGTGCATTTTGCTCTTTTTTTTTTTTTTTTTTATCCTGCCTAAACTACACCGACACTGACACTAACTGACACCGATACTAATTTAAAAAAAAAAAAAAACTGTCCAAAAAATACTTACCCTGACCTTTGACCTTGATCTTTAAACCCTAAAATTGATCCAAACACTAATCCTGGGGCTGACCTAGATCAAACCTTGATCTAGGTTTTTTTTTTTGTTTTTTTTCTACACACTTTATTTTTTTCTATCTCTGCAAGGACAGAGAAAAAAGATACATGTATCAGTCTTGTTCATTCACAGAGACAGAAAATACGGGGGGCGGGCTTCACAGTGACTGATCGCTGTGATAGCTAATCAAAGGCTATCACAACAATCAGGTGACCGTTAATCGGACATTCCAGGTTCTGATCGTTAGAATGGGGCCCCAGCTCTGGGTGAAACTCCGGTCTCTGTGCTTGGAAGCGCTGTGCGCAAAGAGAGATACACATAATACGGCCCCACTGAAAAAAGCCCAGTCCAGAGGGGCCAAATATTGGCGTACAGTCAGCATGAAGGAGTTAAGGTTAACTTATGATAAAGGTAACTAAACCCATCAATTGTAGGCACCTAAAGGTTCCTAAACCAATCTTTAGGGCTGGTTCACACCAGATGCTTTCCAGCGCTTTTTTAAACAGTATCCAGATTGCATGTACAGAGTTCCCATGTATTCCAATGGCCCTAGTTCACACCAGTGCAGAAATTCCAGTGCTTTCAACAAGCAGTTCCAGTGCTTTCAACGATCGAATGACCTGCTACATTTTTTTTTCATACGGAAAACATCAAAATGTGTGTAAACACATGTAAACACAACATAATGCACCGGAATGCACATTGCCCTGAATGGAATAAAGATTATTCAAGTCTCAAATTAAAAAAAGAAGAGGAAAAAAAAAACACACCAGAACAAATTGAAAACACAATAAAACGTGTGTAAACACATACAAAAATGCATCCAAAATGCAGAAATTGAGGTGTGGACAAGCCCTTACTGCACATACAAGGTGACAAGATAATTCTACTGTGTACACTTAAAGCATCCATAAAGAAACTTTCAAGAGTAGGGTAAGTCCCCTTATTTGCTATCAATTCCTCTGCCTCTCCCATGTATTCTTAGATGCTGAAATTGAAAATGAAATGCAACAGTACCAGCAGGTTAAACCCAGTACCCACCCAATTATTTAGCTGTAGTCTACCAAACAGTATAATGAAGGGCCTTAATGTTTTTATAGCTGTTGCAGAAGAGGGGGAATTTATTTTTATATCCTGTAAAATATTAAAACCGCATTAAACCCAAAATGAAATATTGCAGCTTACCAATAATTAAACCTATCAAATGTTGAAAGTGAGACATTTTGAAATGTCATGCCAAATATTGGCTCATTTTGGATTTCATGAGAACTACACATTCCAAAAAAGTTGGGACAGGTAGCAATAAGATGCCGGAAAAGTTAAATGTACATATAAGGAACAGCTGGAGGACCAATTTGCAACTTATTAGGTCAATTGGCAACATGATTGAGTATAAAAAGAGCCTCTCAGAGTGGCAGTGTCTCTCAGAAGTCAAGATGGGCAGAGGATCACCAATTCCCCCAATGCTGCGGGGAAAAATAGTGGAACAATATCAGAAAGGAGTTTCTCAGAGAAAAATTGCAAAGAGTTTGAAGTTATCATCATCTACAGTGCATAATATCATCCAAAGATTCAGAGAATCTGGAACAATCTCTGTGCGTAAGGGTCAAGGCCAGAAAACCATACTGGATGCCCATGATCTTCGGGCCCTTAGACAGCACTGCATCACATACAGGAATGCTACTGTAATGTAAATCACAACATGGGCTCAGGAATACTTCCAGAAAACATTGTCGGTGAACACAATCCGACAATGGCTGGCTAAAACTCTATAGGCCAAAAAAGAAGCCATATCTGAACATGATCCAGAAGCACAGGCATTTTCTCTGGGCCAAGGCTCATTTAAAATGGACTGTGGCAAAGTGGAAAACTGTTCTGTGGTCAGACGAATCAAAATTTTGGAAAACTGGGATGCCATATCACCTGGACTAAAGAGGACAAGGTCAACCCAAGTTGTTATCAGTGCTCAGTTCAGTAGCCTGCATCTCTAATGGTATGGGGTTGCATGATTGCGTGTGGCATGTGCAGCCTACACATCTGAAAAGGCACCATCAATGCTGAAAAGTACAGTGCCTTGCAAAAGTATTCGGCCCCCTTGAACTTTGCAACCTTTTGCCACATTTCAGGCTTCAAACATAAAGATATAAAACTGTAATTTTTTGTGAAAAATCAACAACAAGTGGGACACAATCATGAAGTGGAACGAAATTTATTGGATATTTCAAACTTTGTTAACAAATAAAAAACTGAAAAATTGGGCGTGCAAAATTATTCAGCCCCTTTACTTTCAGTGCAGCTAACTCTCTCCAGAAGTTCAGTGAGGATCTCTGAATGATCCAATGTTGACCTAAATGACAAATGATAATAAATAGAATCCACCTGTGTGTAATCAAGTCGCTGTATAAATGCACCTGCACTGTGATAGTCTCAGAGGTCCGTTTAAAGCGCAGAGAGCATCATGAAGAACAAGGAACACAACAGGCAGGTCCGAGATACTGTTGTGGAGAAGTTTAAAGCCAGATTTGGATACAAAAAGATTTCCCAAGCTTTAAACAACCCAAGGAGCACTGTGCAAGCGATAATATTGAAATGGAAGGAGTATCAGACCACTGCAAATCTACGAAGACCTGGCCGTCCCTCTAAACTTTCAGCTCATACAAGGAGAAGACTGATCAGAGATGCAGCCAAAAGGCCCATGATCACTCTGGATGGAGGTGAGAGACTCTGTCCATAGGACAACAATCAGTCGTATACTGCACAAATCTGGCCTTTATGGAACAGTGGCAAGATGAAAGCCATTTCTTAAAGATATCCATAAAAAGTGTCGTTTTAAAGTTTGCCACAAGCCACCTGGGAGACACACCAAACATGTGGAAGAAGGTGCTCTGGTCAGATGAAACCAAAATCGAACTTTTTGGCAACAATGCAAAACATTATGTTTGGCATAAAAGCAACACAGCTCATCACCCTGAACACACCATCCCCACTGTCAAACATGGTGGTGGCAGCATCATGGTTTGGGCCTGCTTTTCTTCAGCAGGGACAGGGAAGATGGTAAAAATTGATGGGAAGATGGATGGAGCCAAATACAGGACCATTCTGGAAGAAAACCTGATGGAGTCTTCAAAGGACCTGAGACTGGGATGGAGATTTGTCTTCCAACAAGACAATGATCCAAAACATAAAGCAAAATCTACAATGGAATGGTTCGCAAATAAACATACCCAGGTGTTAGAATGGCCAAGTCAAAGTCCAGACCTGAATCCAATCGATAATCTGTGGAAATAACTGAAAACTGCTGTTCACAAACGCTCTCCATCCAACCTCACTGAGCTCGAGTTGTTTTGCAAGAAGGAATGGGCAAAAATTTCAGTCTCTCGATGTGCAAAACTGATAGAGACATACCCCAAGCGACTTACAGCTGTAATCGCAGCAAAAGGTGGCGCTACAAAGTATTAACTTAAGGGGGCTGAATAATTTTGCACGCCCAATTTTTCAGTTTTTTATTTGTTAAAAAAGTTTGAAATATCCAATAAATTTCGTTCCACTTCATGACTGTGTCCCACTTGTTGTTGATTCTTCACAAAAAAATTACAGTTTTATATCTTTATGTTTGAAGCCTGAAATGTAGCAAAAGGTGGCAAAGTTCAAGGGGGCTGAATACTTTCGCAAGGCACTGTATATCTTGGCTCCTGGACAAAAACAAAGGCCGTTTCATGTGTCCCTCACACCTCTCCTGCAGCTGCGGCACCCCTCTCATCATCAGACTTGCATATCATCAGCTGCCTAAGTTACATGCTCTGCAACTTTGTTCAGCAAAGTGTAAGATATGGTTTATGCAATGGTTTATCAGTCCTTTGTGTCACCAAAGTCTAAAAAACCTGAAATTTTCGATTGAAATATACACAGAGGCTGATTTTACTAAACCCACACCAGTATAATCAGTCTGTATATGCAGTAAAGCATGCTTGTTATACTCACTGTGGAGCTTAAGGGGTAATCCTCTGCATTATGTAAAAAGGCTGTTTGATCCTGTCTTCTCTGATCCTCCCCTTCCTCTACTGTCCTGAATCCATCTCCTGAAAACACAGAGCCTTGGGCACTCTGCACATGCTCAGTTTGGTGCATATTGCTAGAGAGTTTTTTTTTTTTTTTTTATCTCGGAAGGGTGCATGTGATCAGCACAGGGTCAATCAGCACTGTCCAGACAAAGGATCAGGGATCCTTCAGCCTCATAGAACAGACAGAGTAGAATGAAAACTCCTCCTACAAGCTTTAACCAGACACTAATGGAAGTCACAACATTGCCATAACTGCTGATGAAAAAAGGTATTTAGCAGTTTATATTGACTAAAATAATTGCAATTCCATGTTCAGTGTACTGTGGAAGCCTAGATAGTGAATGCCGGCTCCTGGGATTAGTAACACATTAACAAATGAATTTGAGAATCTTGAGACAATACATTATATGAATATTTACTTCAATTATCCAGTCGCGTGAAAAGTAAATTTCCCTTTATTTCATTCATCTGCACATGATAAATAAATGAAAAAACCATACAGTATACACAATTTATTTTGGGAGGATTTTCAACCCCCCTAAGAAATCAGCCCTGTTGTGTATCTGTAATGTAATCTTTAGATCAGTGAAAAAGTTAGTAACCTGTAAAAAAGTTACAACACTGATGTAAACAGGGTAATGCAAAAGATATGCAAAATTAGGGTTATATTTCATGAGGACGTTTTCTATAAATACATTCTGTGAATATATGTTCTGTCTTTAATGGTAAAATACTTTGCCCGATATAATAGACACAATAATACCCTATTAGGATACACCTTAGAATAAATGACTGCTGTAATGATGAACAGTAACCAGTCACATGCCTGAAAAAGACTTGTATTTATATTCAGTTACATCCCACTAATCCAGGAGATTTAATATTTTTTAAACTGCATGATATGTAGTCATTGTAAGAGCAGATATCTGTAACTTTAATATTTTTTCCTATTCTTTATCAATCCAGACCAAGTACTTTAAACTGGGGATTATCATTTTTATTGGCTTGAGAGATGTTTAAAGAAAAAATGATTGTTACAGCTCACAAATTCCGATTCAGCTTTATGAGTAGAGGGGTATTAGTGTTGTATATTGTAAATACTTTGACAATTTAGTTCTTGGGTCTGACAGCTCAGTCCTGTTAGATTTTAGCTCAGGCCTTGATGCCAAGTATTCCTATCAATAAATCATTCCCTACTACTTAACCCTTCTCACGTAACTAAATTTAAGTTAATCCTAAAACAAATAAATATGATTCCTAAAACGCATTTACTGACACCTAGTGTGTAACCCTTTAATTATGCTTCAACCCATTACAGATATAATAAACCCTAAAATAATGGATTAAACCCTGACACCTTTTCAACGCAGTCAAACCTTAACCTATGCCTTAACCCGTAACATTTAACCCAACCCTAGCAATTTAAGAAACTCTAAGTGACTTCTGAGAGTGTTGATCTCCTGGTCCCCCATTGCACTCAGTGATTTATCCTACTAATCTTTACATCATTACAGAACACTGTAGTGATGTAGGGATCAGAGGGAAGAACTACTGAGCAAAATGGTGGACAAGGAGGTCAACACTCTCAGAAGTCGCTTACGATTCTGACAGTGTTTATTACTTTGATAAAGAATAGGAAAAATATTAATTTAAGCCACGGTAAGTGCTTATTAAAGCGATCTGCACTCTCAGAACTGTTGGTTTCTGAAGAGACTTTAGGGGTGATTTTTTCAGTTTTTCATCCGCAAAAAAATGGGATGAAAAACGGACATACGGACTGCCCGTGTGAAAGGACCCTTACATACAGTAGTTAGTGAGATTGAAAAAAAGACACCAGTCCATCCAGTTCAACCTATGATGAGTGTGCGTGGGTGCATAAGTGTTTATGTCAATAGTACATTGTATACCCCTGTATGTTGTGGTCGTTAAGGTGCCCATCTAATAGTTTTTTTTTAAACTATCCACGCTCCCTGCTGATACCACCGCTTGTGGAAAATAATTCCACATCCTTACCGCTCTGATGGTAAAACCCTTTACGCAGTTTAAGGTTAAACCGCTTCTCTTCTCATTTTAGTGAATGGCCACATGTCTTTTTAAAATCCCTTTCGCTGAAAAATGTGTTCCCTATGCTAAGGTCACTAGTACGGTATTTGTACATTGATATCATATACCCTCTCAAGCCTCCTCTCCAGAGAGAATAAGTTCAATGCTTGTAGTCTTTCCTCATAGCTGAAGTCCTCCAGTCCCTTATTGGCTTTGTTGCCCTTCTCTGGATCCTCTCCAGTTCCAGCACATCCTTTCTGAGGACCTGTGTCCAGAACTAATGCGGCCAGACCAGAGTATTGTAGAGGGGGGGAATTATCATTTTATCTCTAGGGGGAAATACCCTTTTTAATACAAGCCAGAATTCTGTCGGCTTTGCTTGCAGCAGCTTGGCATTGCATGCCATTGCTGGGCTTGTCATCTATTAGGACCCCAGGTCCTTTTCCATCCTAGATTCCCTCAGAGATTTTCCCCTAGTGAGTAACTTGAGTTTGTATTTTTGGCATTAAAATGCATTACCTTACATTTTCCTGCATAAAAGTTATTGCCCTGCTTAACTTAGTATAGTCCACAAATACTGAGATTGAGATGTTTATCCCATCCTCTAGATCGTTTATGAATAAATTAAACAGGATTGGTCCCAGGACAGATCCTTAGGGGACCCCACTTTCCACACCAGACCATTACAAGTGCTCCCTGCCCCAGTATGTCCGGTCAGCTCCTACCCTGTCCACCTTTAGGTGATCCTTGAAAACACACTTATTCAGGGAAGCCTACCTTACCTCCACTTAAGAACTGTACTTGAGTCCCCTCCATCAGATCATCTCCTGCAGCCAATACCTTTTTGTACCAACTCCTCCTCCCTTTAGATTGTAAGCTCCATGAGCAGGGCCCTCCTATTCCTTTTGCAGTGAACTGTATTGTAAATTGTGCTTTCCCCCATTTCATTGTAAAGAGCTGAGTAAACTGTTGGCACCATATAAATTCTGTATAATAATAATAATTTACTGTTCTCTCTCACAATGAAAGTCTGCACCCTTCTCACAAAGAGACCCTAAAATAGAACATAGTGTAATTGCCAAATTGTTCAATTTTGCATGCAGACATAGGTGTACTGGACACCTTCACCCCACTTCCATTTGTTTGTTATCTGGAGAACCTGAAATGTTCCTGCTATGTAAGCTGGAATTTACCTTTTGCTGCCTCTCTCACATAGAAAACCTGATATTAAAAAAGCATATCCACCAGTTAGATTCAAACCTGCCTTGGAAGTTTCATTGTTATTGGAAATGCGTAAAGCAGAGAAACTACACATGGCACCTACTTCAAGGAATTCCATTACTATTGCCCTTCTACTGACCCCCTGTGGAAATGGGCATCAGTTGCCTGATGATGCAGTTGCCTGCGAAACATGTAGGCGGAGCTTCAGCACGGTTCGACGTCCCAAGCTGGAAGTGCTTTACTGCTACAGTGGTTTTATTGATTCAAGGCTGTTTTATGATGATGTATCTGGTGAGTGCATTTTACATTCAATAAACATACACCTGTGAAAACGCACTTCACCATGGTCTTCCCCCTGTTTTTTAACTTTTGGGAGTGACTGTGCCTGGCTACTTCTACTTTGGGATCCGACATTTGAATTGGGAGCACCTATTGGAAGGCTTTCAGGGTCGATTATCAAGCTTTATAACAACAAGCGTTGTGTGACCATTGTGAGAGCGGTGGTCATACCCATCTGGTAAGAGGCCAGCAGGCTACTTTGTGTGTGGTGGAGGTCTTCACTGTCCCTGTCATTTCATAGACGGATTGTCACACGTTAAGGGTGTTGTCGGTGGACTATACAACTCATTTCGAAAGCTTGAAGTGGACTTTCATATATTCATTTACACCATATGTTATTCTATGAGCGCTGCATTTTTTTGTCTACAGCCAAGGAAGCTGCCATCTTGACCTCTGTTTAATCTTTAACTGCCATGCTGCTGCACATGTGATAAGTTATGACACCATCCATTGGATAGTTTAACAGTTTGGTTGAGAGAATATCCAATGTGACAGTTACATTCCTGGCATGTGTCGGAAATGTAACTGTTTTTTGAGACTATTACATTTATAGATTTACTTCCGCTTGAAGGCATATTTATAAAGTAGTGAATGTGACATTTACCCAACATGTACTGCATGGCGAATGTCACATTCACTGCTTTACAAATATGCTCCCTAGACTTGCCTTGCATTGTTACGTAACATTGTAGAGCAGAAATCAGAATCTAAGTATGTAATGTGAAAATATAGCTACCCCAATGTACTTTCTATCTAATCATAGAAACAGTGAAAAATTCTGATAGGATTATTCACATCAGGTAACCATTTCCCACTCACCAATTGTAAATACATGTTCCCAGCAGGATGCCCCATGTTGGGGAAAGTTTTTTAAATATTCTCTCTTTAAGAGCCTCCAGCCCACGTTTACTGCAGCTGGTGGCACTCAATACCTACTGTCACTGACAGCTGTGGTCCCCACTACTAACTGTGAACCAATCAGCATGGTTCCTTGCCATATCATCACTATGGCTTGCTGGAAGTCGCATTGAAAAACATGAAGCCTTTCAGTCTGTATATGAACACTGTCACCTTTAAGCCGCAGTGCCTTATTTTTAATGCTGTAATTCGATTACAGTATTTTAAAAATAATACAAATAAATTAAAACATATCAAACATTTATTTTTTTTGTCAGCCCTTAATAAAAACAGGTTTTTGTGAAAAGATTTACAAAAAAAAAAAGCCTTGCACTGTTTATCTTCTTCTATTCATAGAATTATTGCCAATTTAACCAACAAATGTTGGCACTGCTAAATTTGACCTGTGCATCTGGACATCAATGACTTATGAGCATAAAGGGGTTAAACAATACTATAACTGAAATGTGTGCTTACTTGATCTCACTGAAAACACTCTCTACTTTCCCTTTAAACTGGGTTTTAGATGTGTCACCAGACCCTTCCCTTGGAGGAAATGCCCTCACCGTATGACAGGCCAATGCTATTATTAAGCCAAGAATAACATAATATTGGAATTTTGCTAATCTCTTCCTTAAAACCTAGCCTAGAACTGCATTGAACCAAATAATGTTCAGACAAAAAAAACTCCCAGACGTCAATATCTGTAACTAAATTGAAGACATAGGAAAATGATTTCCCAGGAATAGTTTTGAAATACAAACACGAAGGGCTGGAGCATATTTGTAATGGCTTACCTAAAAGCTGATACAGACATAGTGTTTGTATTACAAGTGCTGGCTTATGTGACTGATTAATGACCAGAAACTCTAGATAGCTCATTAAACACACACACAAGTTGCCTATTTTTTATACACATACAATTAACTGTTTTATCACTTTTCAAGGCAGATCTCAAGAAAATGATTTTCTGTATTTTCTCTAAGCAACGCCCAGGTACTAATCAAAGCCGGTGAAGAGTTGCTTAATCAACAATGTATTCTGTAATGTGACCACCTAGGCAGTTTGATCTCTGCTGTACATTGCTCAAAAAGGAACACATTATTTCAGAAATAATATATTTTGAAAGTCATGGCTGAAGAAGCTGTGTTCCCTGAAGGTTAGCAGCTGATTCACCATCTGTCATAAAACAGAATACCTTCTGTCTCATTTGCAGTATAATTAGCATTTGCTAACACCTAACACCTTTATTCTTGCACCTACAATATGCTACCATATTTTGTTTTCCACAGTAAGGCAATGTGGGTTGCAGCAAACGTATTGTTTTTTTTATGTTTCAATTTTCTATTTCTTTCTATATTTAGGAAAGAAATTAAGCCAAAATGAATAGAATTGTCCAGCTGAATTATTACAATGTTGAGTTGAGTTAATATAGTAATATAATCTTGTGTATTTCCCATGTCCAGCTCTCTACATTCATACATGGAAACACCTCCCACAGCCAAATGGGATGGAGGGGAAAAAGCTGCCACATCCGCTCCAACAAGGTTGGTTGCAGAACACTTTACTAATAAAATGTACTCTTATATAGAATTTTTTAAAAAGTATTTTTAATACATGTTCCATGTCACAATAAAACAGACAATATCCTTATATGTACAGTATATATAAAAAAAAAAAAAAATATTTATATATATATATATATATATATATATATATATATATATATATATATATATACACAGTATCTCACAAAAGTGAGTACATCCCTCACATTTTTATAAATATTTGATTATATCTTTTCATGTGACAACACTAAAGAAATGACACTTTGCTACAATGTAAAGTAGTGAGAGTACAGCTTGTATAACAGTGTAAATTTGCTGTACCCTCAAAATAACTCAACACACAGCCAATAATGTCTAAACCACTGGCAACAAAAGTGAGTACACCCCTAAGGTAAAATGTCCAAATTGGGCCAAAGTGTCAATATTTTGGGTGGCCACCATTATTTTCCAGCACTGCCTTAACCCTCTTGGGCATGGAGTTCACCAGAGCTTCACAGGTTGCCTCTTCCACTCCTCCATGACGACATCACTGAGCTGGTGGATGTTAGAGACCTTGCACTCCTCCACCTTCCGTTTGAAGATGCCCCACAGATGCTCAATAAGTTTTAGGTCTGGAGACATACTTGGCCAGTCCATCACCTTTACTCTCAGCTTATTTAGCAAGGTAGTAGTCATCTTGGAGGTGTGTTTGGGGTCATTATCATGTTGGAATACTGCTCTGCGGCCCAGTCCCTGAAGGGAGGGGATAATGCTCTGCTTCAGTATGTCACAGTACATATGGTTGGGGGGAGTACCGCGCTTTAAAGTGCTTAATATAACATAAATCAAATAAAATACATATGTGAAAAAGTGCCTTAGTGCTTCTTAAATATAATATTCATAAATAATGTATCTCAATGTGCATAATAAATACAATCTAATATAAATCTTACAATAAATATGATAGATGGTAAATCTGTTAAACTAGAATGGATCTCAGTTAAACCAACTATATAAATACAATATATAGTGAGAAAAATAAATAAAGTTATAAGTCCGTGACCTTTTTAAAATAAAATTATGTGCTCCAAATAGGTGGTTACAAATATAAGGTGCTAAAGTGTCCTTTAAATAAATATATAAATATATAGTGATAAAACGAATCTTCTTATCCAAATATGGCATGCAGGTGCTTTTTCGTGCGGTGCCCACTAGGTGTCCTATGTGCTCACCTCAATGCTCTTTTAAGAGAGCCTTAAGTTATATGCCTCAGTATGCTGTGCCTTTCTCCTTATTGGCATATATGTACCATTCTGAATCCTCGATTATATTTCCTTTATACAGACAGCTCTACTCCAGGGGGTATATGCGGTCCTTTTTATCTCCAAGAAATCAAATTGGGCCAAACATGGTGAAGTACGTTCCATAAATTTTATTAAAAAAGATAAGAGTAACACTCATATTTCATTGCGTCTTGTTTCTCACATAACAAACATTCCTTTGTCACAGTACATGTTGGTATTCATGGTTCCCTCAATGAACTGTAGCTTCCCAGTGCCAGAAGCACTCATGCAGCCCCAGACCAGGACACTCCCGCCACCATGCTTGACTGTAGGCAGGACACTCTTGTCTTTGCACTCCTCACCTGGTTGCCACCCCACACGCTTGACACCATCTGAACCAATAAGTTTATCTTGGGCTCATCAGACTACAGGACATGGTCCCAGTAATCCATGTTCTTAGTCTGCTTGTCTTAAGCAAACTGTTTGCAGGCTTTCTTGTGCATCATCTTTAGAAGAAGCTTCCTTCTGGGAAGGCATCGATCCAGACCAATTTGATGCAGTGTGTGGCGTATGATCTGAGCACTGACAGGTTGACCCCCCACTCCTTCAACCTTTGCAGCAATGCTGGCAGCAATCATACATCTATTTTCCAAAGACAACCTCTGAAAATGACGCACAGCACGTGTACTCAACTTCTTTGGTCGACCATGGCGAGGCCTGTTCTGAGTTGAACCTGTCCTGTTAAACCGCTGTATGGTCTTGGCCACTGTGCTGCAGCTCAGTTTCTGGGTCTTGGCAATCTTCTTATAGCCTAGGCCATCTTTAAATAGAGCAACAATTCTTTTTTTCAGATCCTCAGAGAGTTCTTTGCCATGAGGTGCCATGTTGAATTTCCAGTGACCAATATGAGAGCGTGAGAGCGATAACACCAAATTTAACACACCTGCTCCCCATTCACACCTGAGACCTTGTAACACTAATGAGTCACATGACACCGGGGAGGGAATTGGCTAATTTTGCCAAATTTGAACATTTTAATTTAGGGGTGTACTCACTTTTGTTGCCAGTAGTTTAGACATGAATGGCTGTGTGTTGAGTTATTTTGAGGGGACAGCAAATTCACACTGTTATACAAGCTGTACAATCACTACATTGTAGCAAAGTATAAGTTCTTCAGTGTTGTGACATGAAAAGATATAATAAAATATTTACAAAAACATGAGGGGTATACTCACTTTTGTGAGATACTGTATGTATATATATACTTTTTACATTTATATTTAAAAAAAGATATTTATATTTAATAAATATATATTTCAAGATTTTTTAAAATATTAGGGGTTAATTTACTAAAACTGGAGAGTGCAAAATCTAGTGCATCTTTGCATGCTAGCCAATCAACTTCTAACTTTAGGCCTTGACAAAAAAACCCGCAAGCTGCTTGATTTCTATGCAGGGCTGCACCATATTTTGCAATCAACCCCTAATATTTGCAAAGATTCACAAAAACCTTAACTGATGTGTTACCTATATTACTATTTTTAAGCCCCACTGAGCTGGTGCTGGGAGGTAAAGAGCCACACTGTCAGTACACTGCGACATTGGAGCAGGGTCTATGCTAGACACCGGTTCTGGTATTGTACCTTCAACCCCACCCTCTGCTTTGTTATTTACAAAGCACAGTGATTAACATTGTGGTTGTACCTTGTGGATAGCAGAGATGTAAATGGGCGCTATGGATTTTATTGCACATATCTTCTAAAGTTGTATAGTGAGTATTGTATTTTTGTTCCTAATAACATTGCTAGATTCTAGTTGGCAATAACAGTAAATTTCTATGAAAAGTCTATTAAGAGCAAGAGCCCGAGGTGGTTAATGACTTATAAGATGAACTACAATTTTATTAGAAATAGAGGCTTTGATAAGATGCATAATACCTCCAAGTAGCTTTGTGAATTAATGCTAATAGGTGGAGGAGGCTTGAAACCATGGTTCTCAAGGATTAAGAATGTATCAAAAGAAATGCTAGGTGTGGGTCTTCTGTATGGGTAATAGGAAATGGATTACGGTTGTGCCCTGTGCCAGTACAGCAAAAATATTGTAGTGGTAACTGTGTGGTTGATACCAGTAATGTCAATATTCAATATATGAATTGCTTTTTTTTTTTTTTTTTTTAAATGCCTTTATCTATATTTTTGCTCCACATTAACATGTAGACCAAGACAGGGTCTTGATGGGAGGTGCTTATAAAAGCCAGCTAATATTCATTTAAATTAAAACATTTTCAAAAAGAAGAGGAGATTAACTGTAGTTAGGCTTTATTTTGTCAAGTACTTAAAGAGTAATAACAACAAATTAAAAGTCAGCAGCTACATATACTGTAGCTGGCGACTTTTAAAAAAAAAACACACTTATCTATCCAAAGGATCCTGCACTGTCCTCACCCGAACCAGTTTTTGCCAACGCCAGCATCTTTAGTGTGGGAAGCCAGCTGTGACTCCTTGCGGCTTCACAGTCCGCTTACAACTGCGTATGCATAAGCTATGCTTTTCTTTGTAAATGGTCCCGCAGCCTTCTGGGACCTGTAACATGTGCCAAGAGGCTGCAGGCAGAAAGGGAGGGGGGGTGGGGCAAAATTCTGCTCAGATCACCTAGATCAGTGGTCCTCAACCCTGGCCTACAGGGCCCACTAACAGGCCAGATTTGCAAGATAACTGAAATACATCCCAGGTGATATAATTTGCTGCTCAGTGATTGCAGTACTCTAGTCTGCACCTCCCCAAGGTAATACTTAAAATCTGGTCTGTTAGTGGGCCCTGAAGGCCAGGGTTGAGGACCACTGACCTAGATGATCCAAGTAGAAGTGAGAGCAGGTACTTGTCAAAACCAGGTACCCACTCCCCCCCCCCCCCCCCAAAAAAAAGTGAAAAGTGCCAAAAGTTGAAGTGGAGGGGGGAGGAGGCAGAAAAGCAGGTAGGTGAAGTTCTGCTTTAAAGTCAATTTAAAACGGCATGTCCATTTAAGACTACTGTGTCCACAGGGTGACAATACTGCTGCAGGATATCACTGCATAACAAACAGTGTCATCACCCTATTAAAAGTGGTGGAAAATTAATGGGTCTACTGGCAGTATTAACAGGTAATAAAAATTAAAACTGCTAATGCTAATAAGAGAGTATAGCATGCAATTTTTGATTATGCCCATAATTCAACTTTAACAATATATGATTGACCATAGACCTTTGAAATATCCAAATATTCAGATTGAACAAGGTAATGGAGGACTAAGATCTTTGTTAGCACTGATGCCTATGAAAGAGACTGGAAATTAATAAGTACAGTGGGAAATGCAATGTTTAATTTAGTTAAGTGCACTGACAAGTATATCAAGGGTACACTTTTACATTAGATTAAAATAGTTTAAAGTAGTAAACATATGGAGGTAATAGGACCCATGGGAGCCCTATGCAAAACCTATCATGACAACTGTTAAGTAAATTATCCTTATTTGCACTGTATTATTGCAAGGGCAATTAGCATAGACATTACAGCTGTCACTAGACAATTTTTGCTCCTAGGCTTGATCTGTCCAAAATGGGAGCCACAATAGTTTACTGAGGTATATCTAGAGTCCTCAAATGATTGTTGATGTTCTTATAGTTTTCCAGCAACTTCCAATCAGAGGTCATCTAGTACATTTTCCTTTATAGACATCAGAGCTTTCTGATGCGACAAATATTGATTTGGTCTAAATACATGCATCTGTTATGATTATCTTACCAGGGCTCCAAGAGGAAAGCATACTGTATAACCTGCATAAAACTGTCTCTCTAAAAATATCCATACATTTACATACCCTTGACAGAAAAGTGATAGCATTCAGCAAAACTTGTTTACAGCATAGCAGATGCTACAGAGAAAACCTGTATGTATTTTACTTATGTATATTAGTATACTAATCTACATTTTACTTTATTTTCTTACTTTTTCTTCAAAGTGTCTCGGAAATGCTTAAACTTTGTGAAGCTGACCCAGTTGAACTCCTTATAGATCTGGGATTTGGCACTGATGAACCTGACATCTGTACTAAAATTCCCCCCCGCTTTATCATGACACCTTCTGAAGCTAGAGGAATTAACACCCGTGTCTTCTTAGAGGCCCAAAAAAGACGGATGGAAATTGAGAACCCTAATTTATGTGGTTTGTAATTTTAAGATGCATTTACTTGCTATAATTACCGTTAAACATGTGGATCTGAAAAACTCTTCGTATAACTGAGCTATTTAAATACATACATTTTGTAAAAAAAAATTGTAAATTATTATCTATTGTGTTGTCTAATATTTTCTTACATTTATCCATTTTTCAAACCCTGCAAAATATATTAGTGGAATAAAATAGGCATTTTTACCCTCCATAATTCCATTTTTAGGCTAGTAATCCTGTTTAATAAAATGACACTAACACTGCAGTGTATACAAAGCCATTATACGGTATAGCGATTAAAAGGAAAAAAAAAAAAAACTTTAAAAAGTATAGGTCCCAAAAGTAGAATACTGTGCAGTGGTATTGGCAAGACATATTGTACATAACAGAGGCTTACAAATTGTATTTCAGCTCAACAATATATTTGAATTGAGATTTCAAAAAGTTGCTGGCAGACAAGTAAAACAGTTTTATTAACAGAAGAGACTTATAAATTTTCTTCTTCGAAAAAAAAAAACGCAAACTGCTGGACAATGTTTTTTTTTTGTTTTGTTTTTTTATTATCAAGTTCATTTCCGCTTTAAGTCAAAATATATCTGCATTGGAAAAAACTGTAACTTAATGGTAGAGCTGCCTCTTCTTCCCTTCCAGTAAACATTCACTTTCATTAAATAAAAATGGGGGTTACCATTTCTGACTTTCTTCTTTTTCCTTGATAGTTTATAAAAACAAAGTAATCTGGCTATTATGTCCTCTTGCTTATTTTCTGAGCTACTGACCACCAACAAGTATGCGTTTAAGAAAACTATTTATCTGCATAATTGTTCTGGGTTTGTGAACCCTCTATGTTACTGATGTAAAGTACTGAAGCATGAAGGTTAGCATTAAAACCAGGAAACTAGCACTGATATAATGAGAAGACAGCAATGGCAGTCTGCATTGTTTTCACTGAGTTGATTCAAAGACTTACATTGTGAAAAATAACAGTAAAACACTACCATATGGCTGTCCTCACATACTGTACATATATACCGTATTTATCAGCGTATAACATGCACCGGCGTATAACATGCACCTTACATTTAGGAGGGAAATTTGAGGAAAAAAGCTTAAAATTTTAAATAAACAGCATTGAACTCAGAACTATTTATTTTAATCAAATGCAGTCTTACCTGTGCCCATGAATGCAGCCTCCCCAGCACATTGTCCATCAATGCAGCCTCGCCAGTGCAGTGTCCCCAATGCAGCCTCGCCAACGCAGTGTCCCCAATGCAGCCTCGCCAGAGTAGTGTCCCCAATGCAGCCTCGCCAGTGCAGTGTCCCCAATGCAGCCTCGCCAGCACAGATCGCCCATATTGCACAGATTGCCCATATATTGCACAGATCACCCATATATTTTTTTTAAAAAAAGCCGGGCAGCGCTGAGGCAGAGGGGGGTTGGCCCTGCGAGGAGAAGCGAGTACGAGCTGCCACTGTCATCTGACGTCCCGGGGCCTATTATAGACGTCACACGTCCCGTTTCCCGGCATTGGGCCACTGTGCTGTCTATCATAGGAGGCAGGACTTCCTATGACAGCAGCCACTCGTCCTTCCTTCTGCTCCGCCTGGCCCGCCCCCTCCTCTTCCTCTCAGCGCTGCCCGGCTTTTTTTTTTTTTTTACTATATCGGCGTATAACACGCACTGGTGCTTTGCCCTCCATTTTTAGGAGGAAAAAGTGCGTGTTATACGCCGATAAATACGGTAATTTCCCAATACATAGAAATAAAGCTTTTTAAATACTTACTGATGATAGTAATTAAATTAAGCTATTTTTTACACATAGATATAAGAATTATTAAACAGACTAAACATGCCCTTTGGGTTTGTCACAAAAAATGCTTTCCATAATATAAAAAAAATTGGTCAAACGACATGATACTGAATTGTGCAATCTGACCTAAGACTCAAGAAAAATTCTAAGCAAGAAAGCAACTATTCAAATGATTTTACTTTTAAAACACAGTATTTAAATTTTCTAGGTCGATTCCGTCAGCTGGAGGTTCTAGAGCAAGTGACAACTGCATTTTCATCTTTGCTTAATGATGTTCATAAAGACGAAGAAAAGAATGTGAAAAAATCGACCCTATCTCCGGAAAAACGAAAGCGAATACGACAGCTTCTCTGGAAGTTTTCGAGGCAGATGAAAATAGTTGATGAAAATCCAGGCCCTTGCATGGTTAGCGATGAACCAACTGAGAAACAAGACCATCGTGATCCATTAAAAGATACAGCAAATGTAAACGATTTAAGCAATAGAAGTCACAGCACAGATAAGGAAAATGCAGAGGATTTATCAAAAGAACAACTCCCAACTACAGACAATGAAAATGTCAGTCCTTTAAGGCCAGAACCCTTTGGTGCCTTTTCTGCACCTGTAAAACCATACAACCTTAATGAAATTGCTGGCAAAATTAGAACAATGAGAGGCTCTAAAGTACTTTCTAAAACATTCAGAAAAACATCTATCCTAAACAGACTCCAACCACCAGATTCATTTGAATTGGAAGAGGTAGGTTATCTTTTTGTGGTTTATTATTTTCATAGTTACTTAGCTGGCAAGGTTGAATAAAGACAATAGTCCATCCAGTTTAACCTGTGTGGGTGTGTGTTTGCGTAAATAATAATTTCCCATATCCACGTATGTTGGGTTTGCTTAGATGCATGTCTAAAAGTCTTTTAAAACTATCAATACTTCCTGCTGACACCACTGATTATAGAACAGAGTTCTTCATCCTTACTGCCCTGACAGTGAAAAACCCCCTATGCAGCTTAAGAGCTTAAGGTTAAACCGCTTCACTTCCATTTTCATCTTGTGGCCCCATATCTTCTTACACGCCCTGAGACTGAATAGTTTCTTACCTACACTGGGATGGCCATTGAGATATTTGTATATCGCTATCATATCTTCTCTCACGCGTCTCTTCTCCAGGGAGAATAAATTTAGTGCTTGTAGTCGTTTCTCATAATTGATTTCCTTCAGCCCACTTAATAATTTTTCTGCCCTTCTCTGGACTCTCTCCAGTTCCAGCGCATTCTTCCTGAGGATTGGTGACCAGAACTGGACAGAATACTGTCCAGTTATAAAGTGGCAGAATTATCGTTTTATCTCTAGAGTAAATCCCCTTTGTTTGCATGCTAATATTCTACTGGCTTTGCTTGCTGCAGCTTGACATTGAATGCTATTGCTCAGTCTGTCTTCTACTAGGACACCCAGATCCTTCTCCATCCTGTATTCCCCCAGAGGTTCTCCTCCTAGTGAGTAACTTGCATTTATATTTTTAACCCCCAGTGCATTACTTTACATTTCTCAATGTTAAACCTAATTTTCCGTTAATTTACTCAGGTCCTCTTATAAGGTTTTTATATCCTGCTTTGAGGTTATTGCCCTACTCATTTTTGTGCCATCGGCAAACACTGAGATTGAGCTATTTATCCCATCTTCTATATCATTTATAAATAAATTAAACAGAGTAGGTCCTAGCCTTGGGGAACCCCATTTACTGTATCACTCTAGACCACAGACTTTTAAGTACAAGTGTTTTATCACCACCCTTTGGACAGGCCCCTGTAGCCAGTTTTATATCCAAGAACAAACCCTATGGTCCATGCTGTCAGGGAGCCAGGAAACTAGACCACACAGGAATGCAGGTAAAATGAAGCAGTTTATTGGAGGAAACAACAATAATAATAATCGCACAGCAACACTGAGGAAATGAGAGCAGGAAAAAGCCAGGGTCAAGTCCAGGAGAGGGTAGTAATCCAAGCCGGGGGTGGGATCTAGAAATGGGTAGTCTGCCAAAGCTGGGGTCATCTGCCAAAGTCGGGTTGTCAGCTGATGCCGGGTCGAGAGCCAGGAGAGTCATCAGCCAAGCCAGGTCATGCACGGAGGAACACAGAGAACAAAAGACTGATAGCAGAGATGCACCTTGAAGCACAAACACAAGGCCAATGATAGCAACCCAGCAGTTGATAGATATAGTCAGGTGGGTGACATCATCAATGTGGGACACCCAAGCAGCAGGAAATGATGATACAATCAGAGTCTATAAGAGGCAGCAGTCTGCACATGTCCAAGATGGCTGCCAACAGGAGGGCAAGGTAAGACCTTGACACATGCCTACAGACGTCAATTTGTAGACTAAGCACTGGGGCACTGTATATAGGGCTTTTGCAAAATCCAGATACACCACATCCATAGGCCTACCTTTGTCCAGGTGGCAGCTTACTTTCTGGTAGAATGTTAACAGGTTGATTTGGTAAGAATAACCTTTTGTAAACCCATGCTGACTACTACTAATGATACTGTTTTTATCAGCAACTTCTTGGATATAGCCCATTTGCCTCCCCTTAAATAGCTTACAACTATTGATGTTAGACTGATAGGTCTGTAGTTTCCAGGAATATAACCCTTTTTTGGATCTTGGCATTCTCAACAATCAGCTGGTACTATTCCTGTCAGTATGCTATCCATAAAGATTAGGAATAGTGGTCTGGCTAAAACTTGACTGAGTTCTTCAAGGTCTCTAGGGTGTAAGAAATCCAGTCCTCGTGATTTGTTTGTGTTAAGTTTTTCTAGTCTTTCCTGGCTTTAATCACATTCAGCCCCTGATTTAATAATTACCTTCTTTATCTTTTAATCCTTGCCTATGTTCCAGTTTAGGCTTGTGCCGTAAGTGCTGTCCTAGGTTTCAATGTGGCTCCTTTCATTTGCAGCGTCCTATCCATCTACCCTTGCATGCAAGAACTTTGGCTGTGTCCCCCTACACTGTGTGCATCAATAGAAGCATACATCTTCATAGCTTAGGATTGTAAGGCATTCCCCTGCTTCTCCCTCCTCCCCCTCCCTTCTACAAGCTAACAGACTGTCTCAAGGCTGCACTGTCCAGTAACCCTTACCTGTGAAAACTGGAAGTTTAGGAAAGCAGCACTTAGACAGCAGGAACCAGCAGCATTAAAAGTTTTTGACACTGCACATAGGGGACCCTGACATTTTTTTCTGCTTCTAAACACCCCTGCATGTTAGCCTATAGTAGAGATATACTAAAACCTGTGCACATAGAATCTAATGCAGCAGTGAATAGTAACCAATCAGCTTCCACGTTTCATTGTCAAAGTTTATTTGAGCAAGCTGAAGTTAGAAGCTGACTGGTTACTATGTACAGCTTCACTAGATTCTGTGTGTGCCAGTTTAATAAATCTCTCCACATAGGCGTTTAGAGCAGTTTAGACGTAGGGGCATTTAGAGGTAGAAAAAAAACACTCCCAGTACATCCAGGTAAAGCAGTGTTTTGGCAGAGCCCCCCCCCCTGCGCCAAAGCAACACCCCATGTTGAGGACATGTGGCCTGGTATGGTGGGGAGGTGCTCGCTCATCCCCCTCCCTTTCCTGACCTGCCAGGCTGCATGCTCGAATAAGCGTCTGGTATGTATTTTGGGAGGGGTCCAAGGCATTTTTTTTTTAATTTTGGCATGGGGGTTCCCTTCAAAATTCATATCAGACCCAAATGGCCTGGTATGGACTTGGGGGGGGGGACCCCATGCCTTTTTTTTCCAGATCTTTTCAATTGCCTGCAAGTGTTTTTTTTTTTTACTTTCAGCTGTCACTGGGGGGAAGCCCGCTGACAGCTGATGACTCATCCTTAGTTAAGGACGTGTCGGTCACCAATTCCTTAACAACCAGGTTGTTTACTGGTTGTTAAGGATGCCAACAGCTGCCGCTTCCTTAAATATCATATGCGGGGACCACTACTTATTTCCTGCATGCAATTTTTTATTTTTTTTGTGACTTTTATTTCTGTTTTATGTGTTCTTTACCAAGTGTTTTTGCTGTAAAAATAATAAAAAGCAGTAGTGGATTGACATTTTCAGGATTGCATGTGATATTTGGGAAAACATCTAAATATCGCATGTGATCTGTTTCTGTGAATGGAGCCCATTATCATTTATAACAATATAGTCAGCGGCCACTTCAGTGAAGCCCCTGACAAGTCGCACCCCATTCAGTGCAATGGAACCGTTCTAATAGGAGCCTCTCAAGTCGCTCCAACTTAGAAAAAGGTTCCTGCACTACTTGGGGGCAACTTCAGAGCAACCTGCCTTGACTTCTGTTTGCAAGCCGCGATTAAGTCACGCTGTGTGGCTTCAAAGTCGGGCAACTTTGAAGACGCGCTAGTGTGAACCGAGACTTGTAGTTTGATGAATGAAGCCTAGTGTGAGAAGGCAAACATAAAATACAAAAGACAATCCTGGGACAGCACAGACCACTGAGAGTGATTGTGTGTAGCATTGTATGGTAATATGGTTGCTTTGACTTCATAATTGTAGACCTATTGGCATGCATCTAATTCTTCTAACCCCCAATCCATCCCCAGTCCAACATTATTCCCTCATGCCTTATTTAATTTGTTAAGGTAAACATCATTTTTAATTTGATTATTGTGGAATACATTGGTTACTACAACTTCCTGGGCAAGTTTATTTTTTACTTGCTGAAAATAAAGCTCTGGACATTAATTAGCCTTGTAAAAAAGACTGCTGCCATGAAACTTGTCCATAAGACATTGACAATGTTTAAAAACTTTAATTTTTGGTTAAACTTTCCTCCTGACCCCCCCTCCCCAGCTTTTCTGTTACAAAAATGACAATGTACCTGCTTCCCTTTGGATTATGGTTCATTATAGATCATGTGGCAAAACTAGTTATTCTTTAACCGTATTACAAATATTGTTTTGTATTAACCATAAACTTCCCAGAAAGTGCAGTAAATGGAAAAGAACATAAAATAAATCTGTCTTTCTTTTGACCACCTTTAAAATAGTACTAAAGGCAACACTTTCTTTTCTTTTTTATAACCCCTGACATTTTTTTTTTTTTTGCCATCTGTGTCAATTTTTAAGAGATTTCCCTTAGTTATATGTCTCGTAGCCAAAACAGGAAATGAGAGAAAATCCTTCCAAAGTGTGGGAATCCCTGATTGTCACCAGGGTCACCAGAATTGGTGTGCCTGTTGGAAGAATTTAGCTCTATTACTGTTCTTAGGACAACACAAAATGTAAATCTCCCTAACAGGGTTATAAACAACAATAAATCCCTGACAGGTGTTCCAATTTCTCTCCACACTAACCATAACTAAAAAAAAAACATTTTGCCTTTAGCTATACCTCAACACAGCAGTAATTTTTGTAGGTAGACTTGCATTCAATGTCTGAAGGTACTTGTGTAGTACCTTCAGAGAAATTTCCATAGTTCCTATGCAGACTTTGTTGTACATCTTTCTGTGTAAGTGACCCCAGAGTAGCTTGATAGTGTTGAGATAATGTCTCTGTGGGGACCAGGTTAGCTTGATAGTGTTGAGATCATGGCTCTGTGGGGACCAAACCATTTGTTGCACAAATTCTTGTTGTTCTTTTCATTGCAGATCAGTTTTTATCATTTTGGTAGTGTTTTTTGGTCATTGTCAAGCTATATAATAACGTTAAGGTTGATCAGATTCTTCACAGATGGTTATTGTATGCTCAGTAAGAATTAGTCCGTACTTCTTTGAAGTGGAGGGCCACCAGTTTGGTCCAAATAACATTTTTATTTGCAGAAATGCAGTCCTAAACGTGCAGGAAAGCTCCGCCATGTTTTGCTGATGCCTATAGGCACTCATCCTTGTATCATTCTTATAAGACAGTTTGTTGGGCTTTTAGCCAAGAAACTGCCTTACGTGAAAGTCAAGTATTTCACATTGTGGCTCAATTGTTCAGAGCACCTGCTGCTATTTTTCTGCACGCTGGTAATCGTTTTTTACTTACAAAGGAGTCATCTGGCTTTGTTTCCATGTCAGAAGAACAACCTACACTTGCGCACAAAATTAATAATCCAGAAAACAGTGATTAAATTACAGTGAAACAAAAGTGAGTACACCCCCTCACATTTTTGTAAATATTTTTATTATACCTTTTCATGCGACAACACTGAAGAAATTACATTTTGCTACAATGTAAAGTAGTGAGTGTACAGCTTGTAAAACAGTGTAAATTTTCTGTCCCCTCAAAATAACTCAACACACAGCCATTAAAGTCTAAACCGCTGGCAACAAAAGTGAATACACCCCTAAGTGAAAATGTCCTAATTCGGCCCAAAGTGCCAATATTTTATGTGGCCACCATTATTTTCCAGCACTGCCTTAACCCTCTTGGGCATGGAGTTCACCAGAGCTTCAAAGGCTGTCACTGGAATCTTCTTCCACTCCTCCATGATGACATCATGGAGCTGGTAGATATTAGAGACCTTGAGCTCCTCCACCTACCATTTGAGGATGCCCCAAAGATGCTCAATAGGGTTTAGGTCTGGAGATATGCTTAGCCAGGCCATCACCTTTACCCTCAGCTTCTTTAGCAAGGCAGTGGTTGTCTTGGAGGTGTGTTTAGGGCCGCTATCATGTTGAAATACTGCCCTGCAGGCCCAGTCTCCGAAGGGAGGGGATAATGCTCTGCTTCAGTATGTCAAAGTACATGTTGGCATTCATGGTTCCCCCAATGAACTGTAGCTCCCCAGTGCCGGCAGCACTCATGCAGCCCCAGACTACAATACTCCCACCACCATGCTTGACTGTAGACAAGACACACTTGTCTTTATACTTCTCACCTGGTTGCTGCCACACACGCTTGACACCATCTGAACCAAATAGGTTTATCTTGGTCTCATCAGACCACTGGACATGGCTCCAGTAATCCATGTCCCTAATCTGCTTGTCTTCAGCAAACTGTTGGCAGGCTTTCTTGTGTGTCATCTTTGGAAGAGGCTTACTTCTGGGACGACAGCCACGCAGACCAATTTGATGCAGTGTGCAAAGTATGGTCTGAGAACCGACAGCCTGACCCTCCCACCCCTTCAACCTCTGCAGCAATGCTGGCAGCAATCATATGTCTATTTCCCAAAGACAACCTATGGATGTGACGCTGAGCATGTGCACTCAACTTCTTTGGTCGACCATGGTGAGGCCTGTTCTGAGTTGAACCTGTCCTGTTAAACCACTGTATGGTCTTGGCCACCGTGCTGCAGCTCAGTTTCAGGGTCTTGGCAATCTTCTTATAGCCTAGGCCATCTTTATGTAGAGCAACAATTATTTTTTTCAGATCCTCAGAGAGTTTTTTGCCATGAGGTGCCATGTTAAACTTCCAGTGACCAGTAAGAGAGTGAGAGCGATAACACCAAATTTAACACACCTGCTCCCCATTAACATCTGAGACATTGTAACACTAACCAGTCACATGACGCCAGGCAGGAAAAATGGCTAATTGGGCCCAATTTGGACATTTTCACTTACGGGTGTACTCAGTTTTGTTGCCAGCTGTTCTTTTTTTTCCCCACAATGTAAAATATAAATGTTAAATCCCCACATCTACCATGACCTCATCTTTTTAGTATGGCTGTCCCTTGCCTAGTTTTTTCCCTCAACACTGCTGTTCAGTTAATCAGTTTTGGACAACTACACATTATGCCATTGATCCTTAGCAATTGTTTATTATATTCATAATTAAGCACCGGGCTTTATGCCTACAAAGAGCTTAAGATTTTTTACTAGAAAGCGACTTATTGCAATGTTAAAGACATTCAAACATCTTTTTGGACTATTTCGCATTTTGCATAAGATTTTGGAATACTAACATGCTTTTTCATACTAAAATAAATATATATCCAAATATATTACACTTATAGAACATATATGTACATATAGAAAATATTTTTTTTGAAAAAAAAAAAAAAAAGAAAATATTAATAAAAATGATTTAAGTTTAGGCCATTACCGGTAGTTTAATCTTTAGTGCATGTGGCAATGGGTTAGGTAAATGAAGCAATCTTTGTTAGTCCACAAGTTGTACTTGATTCTCACATTGTTGAAAACAATGTGTGTACATACAGTATACACATAGCCATCTGCTTGAGTTTTTGATCCATGATAAGGGCAGGTCCTTAGAAAAAAAACAAAAAACATAATATTTTATTACTTAAGTTACTTTATACTAGTTCACAGTCCATAAAATATAATAGGTGTGACAAATAGCAACAACACTTAGCAGATGCTTGGTTTGTCTTTGTATGCCTATGCTTGTATCAGTCTGTTAGATTGCCCTAAGGGCTATTGGCTGCTGATCTTCAGTTTAAACTTAAGCTATTCTTAGGTAGTAAACAGCAAACTTTAAATTGGCTAATCAGCTGACGCAAGTGTATAAACAACGCAGAATAAGAAGCACTTTTACAGAATGCTAGAGTTTCCAGAAAAAAATACATTTTTAACATGTACACTTAATAGATAATGAACATGCAAATTAGCACATACATCACTCCAAAAAAAAATTACAATCTGCCATAATTAAACATATAAACCTGATTCTGTTCCAAAATCTTGGGCACTCTGTTGTGTAAATATTAACCATAGCTTTTATGGTTGAGTCCTGGTGTTCTTCCTTCCAGCTTTCTACCCTTTTTATTGGTCACCAGTTGTGATAGACATCTCCACTGGTCAACAGAAAACTGTGAAGGGTGGGAGGATTTGGATAAGAGCTCAAACAAGTAAGATGTGGTCAGCATTTGCATATTAGTTTGCATTAGGTTTGATGGAATAAGCATGTGACTAACGGCCACTTGATATAAAAATGAAATGATAAAAAAACCAAAAAGCAAAATGTAATATATTGCAGCTTACAGTCCTTAGATGTGATGACTATTTTGGCTGAGTATTTTCCACAAATGCAAAAAATAATACTTGTTGCTCTTGGCAAACATGTAGTGTCCTTGTCACTTTCTGTGAGCTGCACTGAAGCATATTTTTTTTTCCTAGTTATGATCTGTAACTACCAATTACACTGCCCCCCACATAATAGAGATGAAATAGAGACATGTTTGTAACCCATATTAGGAGACCAGCCTAGGGTGAAAGCTATGGCTCCCTCCATAGATACAGTAGAGGAGGAATGTAGCCACCTAGGGACAGGAGGTGTGTTATTTGCTGCGTTACCAGTCGAAAATACATCAAAAGAAAAAAAAACGCAGACACCCACCAAGGACTAGCAAGCTGCAGCGTATTACATGTTTAATTTGGGTTTAAATACGCTCTTAAACCATTTCACTGTTAACATGGAACCACACTTGTTCTTGTTTTCCTTTCATTGTATCAGAACAATGTATACATTATTTACGAAACTTGAAAGAAAAGCACCAACCCTTAAAGAAAAAGCCAGGTCTAATTAAAAACCAGTTTATGTTTTAAGGTGAGGAACTGTTGAAGTCACTGAAAACAACCAATTAACACTTTTACCTGCTTTGCTTGCAGTGGGACATGTGATTCCGCCCATCCCATTCATTGCAACTTGCTGATTAGCAGCCCAGATTACAAACCGCAAAGCAAAACATTGGAAGAATTTGCATTTTTTCCCGGAGTAGGAAGAATATGGAATAAAGGCACATTAAATTCTTTAATACATATATATATATATATATATATATATATATATATATATAAAATAATTTAATGCGATTTTATGCCATATTCTTCCTACTCTGGGAATATAATATAATATAATATAAATGTATAATACAGTCTATTTTATATTTTAGGGACTAGACAATAAAGCAATGGTTATATAATTTAACTGCATAGTAGTTTTAGATATACAGGTGTATATATATATATATATATATATATATATATATATATATATATATATATACACAGCTGCAAGAAAAAGTATGTGAACCCTTTGGAATTGTATGGATTGCTGCACAAATAGGTCATAAAATGTGATCTGATCATCATCATCATCAGTCGCAACAATAGACAATCACAGTCTGCTTAAACTAATAACACACAAAGAATGAAATGTTGCCATGTTTTTATTGAACACACCATGTGAACATTCACAGTGCAGGTGGAAAAAGTATGTGAACCCCTAGACTAATGACATCTCCAAGAGCTAATTGGAGTGAGATGTCAGCCAACTGGAGTCCAATCAATGAGATGAGATTGGAGGTGTTGGCTACAGCTGCCATGCCTTTAAAAACACACACCAGTTCTGGGTTTGCTTTTCACAAGAAGCATTGCCTGATGTGAATTATGCCTCGCACAAAAGAGCTCTCAGAAGACCTACGATTAAGAATTGTTGACTTGCATAAAGCTGGAAAGGGTTATAAAAGTATCTCCAAAAGCCTTGCTGTTCATCAGTCCACGGTAAGACAAATTGTCTATAAATGGAGAAATTTCAGCACTGCTGCTACTCGCCCTAGGAGTGGCCATCCTGTAAAGATGACTGCAAGAGCACAGCGCAGACTGCTCAATGAGGTGAAGAAGAATCCTAGAGTGTTAGCTAAAGACTTACAAAAGTCACTGGCAAATGCTAACATTCCTGTTAGCGAATCTACAATATGTAAAACACTAAACAAGAATGGATTTCATGGGAGGATACCACAGAGCAAGCCACTGCTGTCCAAACAAAACATTGCTGCACGTTTACAGTTTACACAAGAGCACCTGGATGTTCCACAGCAGTACTGGCAAAATATTTTGTGGACAGATGAAACCAAAGTTGAGTTGTTTGGAAGAAACACACAACACTATGTGTGGCGAAAAAGAGGCACAGCACACCAACATCAAAACCTTATCCCAACTGTGAAGTATGGTGGGGGGGCATCATGGTTTAGGGCTGCTTTGCTGTGTCAGGGCCTGGACAGATTGCTATCATCGAAGGAAAAATGAATTCCCAAGTTTATCAAGACATTTTGCAGGAGAACTTAAGGCCATCTGTCTACCAGCTGAAGCTCAACAGAAGATGGGTGCTGCAACAGGACAATGACCCAAAGCATAGAAGTAAATCAACAACAGAATGGCTTAAACAGAAGAAAATACGCCTTTTGAAGTGGCCCAGAGTCCTGACCTCAACCCGATTGAGATGCTGTGGCATGACCTCAAGAAAGCGATTCACACCAAACATCCCAAGAATATTGCTGAACTGAAACAGTTCTGTAAAGTTCTGTAAAGAGGAATGGTCAAGAATTACTCCTGACCGTTGTGTACGTCTGATCTGCAACTAAACTTTTGGTTGAAGTTATTGCTGCCAAAGGAGGTTCAACCAGTTATGAGGGTTCACAAACTTTTTCCACCTGCACTGTGAATGTTTACATGGTGTGTTCAATAAAAACATGGCAACATTTCATTCTTTGTGTGTTATTAGTTTAAGCAGACTGTGATTGTCTATTGGTGTGACTTAGATGATGATCAGATCACATTTTATGAACAATTTGTGCAGAAATCCATATCATTCCAAAGAGTTCACATACTTTTTATTGCAGCTGTATATCTATTTATATATATATATACACAGTATCTCACAAAAGTGAGTACATCCCTCACATTTTTGTAAATATTTTATTATATCTTTTAATGTGACAACACTGAAGACATTACACTTTGCTACAATGTAAAGTAGGAAGTGTACAGCTTGTATAACAGTGTAAATTTGCTGTCCCCTCAAAATAACTCAACGCACAGCCATTAATGTCTAATCCGCTGGCAACAAAAGTGAGTACACCCCTAAGTTAAAAAGTCAAAATTGGGCCAAAAGTGTCAATTTTGTGTGGTCACCATTATTTTCCAGCACTGCCTTAACCCTCCTGGGCATGGAGTTCACCAGAGCTTCACAGGTTGCTACTGGAGTCCTCTTCCACTCCTCCATGATAACATCATGGAGCTGGTAGATGTTAGAGACCTTGTGTTCCTCTACCTTCCGTTTGACGATGCCCCATAAAGGCTCAATAGGTCCAGTCCATCACTTTTACCCTCAGCTTCTTTAGCAAGGCAGTGGTCATCTTGGAGGTGTGTTTGGGGTTGTTATCATGTTGGAATACTGCCCTGTGGCCCAGTCTCTGAAGGGAGGGTTAGCATTCCTGGTTCCCTCAATGAACTGTAGCTCCCCAGTGCCAGCAGCACTCAGCCCCAGACCATGACACTCCCACCACCATGCTTGACTGTAGGCAGAACACACTTGTCTTTGCACTCCTCACCTAGTTGCCGCCACACACGCTTGACACCATCTGAACCAAATACCTTTATCTTGGTCTCATCAGACCACAGGGCATGGTTCCAGTAATCTATGCTCTTAGTCTGCTTGTCTTCAGCAAACGGTTTGCGCACTTTCTTGTGCATTATCTTTAGAACAGGCTTCCTTCTGGGACGACAGCTATGCAGACTAATTTGATGCAGTGTGCAGCGTATGGTCTGAGCGCTGACAGGCTGACCCCCCCACCCCTTCAACCTCTGCAGCATTGCTGGCAGCACTCATAGGTCTATTTTCTAAAGACAACCTGATGCTGAGCACATGCACTCAACTACTTTGGTCGACCATGGCGAGGCCTGTTCTGAGTGGAACCTGTCCTGTTAAACCGATGTTTGGTCTTTGCCACCATGCTGCAGCTCAGTTTCAGGGTCTTGGCAATCTTCTTATTGCCTAGGCCATCTTTATGTAGAACAACAATTCTTTTTTCTGATCCTCAGAGAGGTCTTTGCCATGAGGTGCCATGTTGAACTTCTAGTGACCAGTATGAGAGAGTGAGAGCGATAACACCAAATTTAACACACATGTTCCCTATTCACACCTGATTACTTGTAACACTAATGAGTCACATGACACTGGGAAGGGAAAATGGCTTATTTGGCCCAACTTGGACATATCAATTTAGCATACTCACTTTTGTTGCCAGCAGTTTAGACATTAATGGCTGGGTGCTGAATTATTTTGAGGGGACAGCAAATTTGCACTGTTATACAAGCTGTACACTCACTACTTTACATTGTAGCAAAGTGTCATTTCTTAAGTGTTGTCACATGAAAAGATATAATAAAATATTTACAAAAATGTGAGGGATGTACTCACTTTTGTGAGGTACCGTATATACAGACAAAAATATATATATATATATAGTTTGTTGAGTACTGTCTTTAGGAAAGCAGAATTAAAATTTCTCAATCAACATTAACTATTTTTAATCCTTATGTTGCTAGCATTAGTAAATAAATAGGAGGGTATATTTATTTGTTTTAAACAGTTTTTTCCATCTCTTCAGTTGCTTCCTGGTTCTTGATCTAGGCCAAAATGATGTCATACATCCTAGGAATCTTCATGGGTATTTTTCTTTCATCTGCAGGAAGAGGGAAGGGGTGTTTCTGTCAACTAAACACACCCTCCTGCCTGCATGCTTGAGCTAAGGGCAGATGGATTACAGGAAGTAAATGCTACATGAATCACCTACCTTTAGACCACATTCACACTGAAGCGGCACAACTTCGGGGGCGGCCTGTGAAGTCGCGTGCAGCGCGACTTCGGCACGACTCGCACGGACTTCATAAAATGTATGTCTATGCAAGTTGCTCCAGGTCGCCCCAAAGTAGTACAGGACCCTTTTTCTAAGTCGGAGCGACTTGTGTCGCTCCTATTAGAACCGTTCCTGTACTGCACAATGGACCGCGACTGTGCATGACTTGTCAGGCTGACCAAGTCGCCTGACAAGTCGTATTAGTGTGAATGGACACTTATGGTCACAGCTAGAAATTCTAGGGGGATATCTCTCAGTGATTTTTCCAGCAGTCTCTTTGCAGTCACATTCTGAACATAGTGTAGGTTTTCAGATGGTGACAACAGTGGTCAATACCTGTGGCATGTGTGTTAAAATGGCTACTTGTAGTTCTCATCTAAAACCAGTGTAGCAGGATCACAAGGCAGGAGCACAATTAGGAGACAGGAACAGAAAGTTTTAACACTATACAAAAAACCTTCATGGGAAAATCACCAGATATTTTCAGTAAAGTGGCAGATTTAAAAAAATGAAAACGACTTTTGAAATGAATTATCATGTTAAAGACGCTCTGCCTCTCTTCCTTCCTTATCTAACTATGCGGGCCGGCATCGCATCGCCGCTGCGCCGCATACTAGTACTGTGAGTGTGTCAGTCCTGTCTGCTGCCAGCCAGTGCCTAGGCTGGACTTCTCTGCTCCTCCTCTCTCAGGGCCTAGCCGCGCACCCTGAGCCTCCCCTCCCTCACTCCCTGCCCTCACGTTCAGGCAGGCGGGCGGGGGCGGAGCCAGTCGCGGTGACGTCAGCGCTAGGGATAGGAGACAGGAGGTGAGCAGTGAGGTGCGGGCGGCCGGGCCGGGTGAACATAGTGCAATTAAATATGCAGCAGATCACAGATAGGATGGATTATGGCCATAAATGATGGCAGCTTGCCTTGAGTTGAACTTCATTATGTCGGTCACTGGTCAGTATGTTTTAGCAGCAGCCAGCAGATCATCATAGTGCTTGAACACAGCAGATCACAGATCGGATGGATTATGGCCATAAATTATGGCAGCTTGCCTTACCTTGAACTTCATTATGTTGGTCAGTCACCGGTCAGTATGTTTTAGCAGCAGATCATCATCATCATCATCATAGTGCTTGTTGTCTCACTCTCACAACAGACAGTGTCAGTCATGTGAAGTAACTGTATTCCTCCTCCTCTGCTCTGTGTGTGCAAGCCAGGGCCCTGCCCAGGGCCACTCCCCAGACAGATTTGGGCCTGCAAGGACCCCCTGTGTTTTGAGTACAGACAGTACAGATGTCCTTCTAGTGTGTCCCCCCTGTTTCATCTTTCATGCACTGGGGAGATAAATATAAAAAATGCCATCCAGACTGTCTCCCTGCGTTATTCCCAGGCCGCCGATCCCCTGCTGAGCAGAAGGATGACAGACAGCAGTGCAGAGACAGAGCTGTCAGTTCCCCATGCATCTCTATGGGGGAATCGGATGGGAACAGACTGTCGGTCCCTTCTCATCCGATCCGCTGGATGGATGGCAAATAGGGTTTCCATCCGTCCAGATTTGACGGATCGGATATCAATGGACATGTCTCTGCTGACATCCGATGCCCCATAGAGATGCATGGGCGGACCGTTCAGATCCACCAAAAAACGGACAGGCGGATCTGAACGGACCCCCTATGCATCCCTATGGGGCATCGGATGTACATGTCCGCTGACATCCATCAAATCTGGGCAGATGGAAACCCTATTTCCAGCGGATCGGATGAGAACTGAGCAATGGTCCGTTCCCATCCGATTTGCCCATAGAGATGTATGGGGACCTGACAGCTGTGTCTCCGCACACAGCATGGAGAACAGCTGTCATCCTCCTGCTCAGCAGAGGATCGGCGGATCGATCCCCTGCTGAGATAAACTGAGTCCGTCCGATGGACGGACAGTGTGAAAGAGCCCTTAGTTTCAGTGTGAATTTGCTGTTCCTCCTCCTCTGTGTGCAAGGGCCACTCCCCAGACATTTATTAAAAGGGGTTGGGGTGACACCATGAGTTACCGCACCGGGTGACACCAACCCTAGTGACGCCACTGTCAAGGAATGAATTTATATATGCTTCAAAGGCAATTTGAGTTAGGGAGAACTATGGGGGCTACTATTGCTGACCTTTCTTAATGATAGTAGTTGCTAGATTGACATTCCTCTGCCTTTAATAATAAGTCAACAACCTAGAATAAATATGTACCCAGAGGTTTTACCTTCACTCTATCCTCACAGTGTGCATATTTGTTATAGGTCAGTAATTCTGAAAGTATTAAACCTAAAGCCAGCCAGAACACTAGCATTTTTAGAAGGAGGTTAGCAATGCCAACCATGTGCTTTTCTCTAAATGTGTTTTCTTTTAAAAACATTACAACTTTAGCTTACAAAATGTACATTATATGATAGCATAGTGCTTGGCAATGAATGTTCCCAATGTTGTGTATTCTAGGTGCAAAGTTTTGAAGAGGACTACCCAAGGGCACTCAGTCAAGACAGAATTTCAGGTAGGTCTCTCTTTTATTCAATAATTAGGTCAGAGTTTCTTCTAGAATGTAGAAGTGGGTCTCATTCAATCATACTATAACTCTGTGACCTAGGTTTTATTGCTAAATAAATTCAGACATGTTAATGTGTATGTTAAATCCACAATGGACTTCTCCTATTTGCTTCCTTTTGGCCTGTTTAACCACTTGGCTTCTGGGCACTTTTACCCCCTTCCTGACCAGGCCAATGTTCACCTTTCAGCGCTGTTACACCTTGAATGACAATTGTGCAGTCATGCAACACTGTACCCAAATGAAATTGAAATAATTTTTTCCACACATATAGAGCTTTCTTTTGGTGATATTTAATTACCACCGTTTTTTTCCTAAACTAACAAAAAAAGACCAAAACTTAAAAAAAAAACAAAAAAAAAACATTTTTTATAGTTTGTTATAGTTGTTATAGTTTGTTAAAATTTTGCAAACAGGTAATTTTTCCCCTTCACTGATGTGCGCTGATGAGGCAGCACTGATGGGCACTGATAGACTGCACTGATGGGCACCCATAAGCACTGATGAGGTGACGTTGATGGGATAACCACAGTGAGATGCTTCCTTTTAGATATCATCTACACCTGTGTTTGGAGGGGTATGATTGGGTGATTGAGCCCCCAAGCACCCCCCTATTTGCTGCAGAGGCACTGCTACCATCATACATAGAATGGCATTGGCAGCAGGGGGTTCACACACACACACAGTGGCTGCACCTGGTGGGAGTGTGTATACCCCCCCCCCCCTCACCACCACCATACTATGGTGGCAGTGCCTCTGCAGCATATGGGGACTTAGTTGTGCATTTTTACTGCCCCTCCAAACACAAGTGTACAGTAGATGATGCCTAAAAGTTAGTATCTCACTGGGTGTGTGTAAAACTGGCAATTTGGCTGTGAGATTGAAACAATCTGGCAGCTGTGCAACCGCCGGATCGCTTCTACAAACCGCCATGAGTATCACCATGTTGCCCAGGTTCTTCTTAATGAGACCTCTGATGTCTCAATACAGAAAATGTGTCACCAAAAAATGCATATGGAATTGTTTGTCCCCATATGTTGTGATGAAAAAAAAAAAAATTCTGAAAAGAAATGTAAAAAAGTGTTGAAAATAAAGTTACACCCAAGCACTTAAAATGCCTCCCCAAAAAATTGTTGAGCTCCATCCCCACATACACGCATGTACAAATGTAAATGCATGTGTCAGGGGTTCCTACATGAGAAATTACGCTTCCCATGTTACATATCACTGCGCAAGCCAGAATGAGATCAATAATTAATGGGTAACTGTAAACTGATGACCTGTAGGGGTTTTTAAAGTGTTACCAATGTTCGTTGCTGTTTCATGGGTGCACGCAATTTTACCAAAAATTGTGCAATATATCACGTTTATGTGCCCTATAATTCTATGTATAATGTTGTGTCTCATAAAAGTTGTGCTAATATCATGCCACTTATGATTTGTGTGGCATTGCGAATGATGGGGTCAGGTAGCTTGTATGGGGCCCAAACATTTCTAACAACAGTCCTGCCAGCAATGTCATATGTTTCATGCTAGATTTAGGTACTGTACATCTGGCCATCCTTATTTGCCAGGAGGAAGAAGGTTCAGCACAGTCATTTATAGTCATTTGTACAGAGCAGCAGCTCTAAGTGCAGGCACATTCTATTTTCCTATATTTGCATGAACTTGATTAGGATCAGATTAGGAGTAAGCATGCATTAGCAGTAAGCTAGCTGGTGAAGCAACATGGGTTATTCATTTCAATGAGAGCCTCCTTGACGGAAAAATACAAGTAAAAATATTAAATGCTGGAAAATAAAATTAAACATTTTTTTGTCTATAAAGGTGTCAGCATATTCAATGATAAACTAGAGACTTTCATGATGAAGGTAAAACAATCCTAACGCCTGGACAGTTTTGTGACTTTGACATGTGTTATAAAAACAAGCTATAATTCACCTGGATACAGTATGTAGTTTTGATATGTACATTTTTACTAAGATAAATTAGGCTTTCATTTGGTGGTAAAAAGTAATGGATATCCCTTGATTATTTATTTTTATATCAAAGGAAACCTAGCACAAAAAAAAGTAAAAATGTAATTTTTTTTTTTTAACGTTTAGCTGTGTATTTCTTGCTATTACCATGACCTACCACCAAAAGACAAGCCAAAACAAATTCTCCTGTTCCTAATGGTCATAGCAATAGCACGTGTGTATATTATTTGTTGTTTTGTACCCTTAGTAAGACCCAGAAACAATAGTGCACATTTTGCTTTTTTTATCCTACCTAAAACACACTGACACTGACACTAAAGTGACAATAATATTAAATTAAAAATTGCTTTTTTTGTATCCTTCCAAAAATACCCTAATCTTGGCTTTGACTCTGAGCATGACCTTTGACTCTAATCTTGAACCTAACCCTTACCCTGACACTGGCCTAGATCAAACCCTGATCTAGCTATTTTATATTTTATTTTATTTTATTTTTATTTATTTTTTTACACACAATTTTTTTGTTTACAATGTTTTCCTCTAGCAAGGAGAAAAAGATACCATGTATATTTTCTCTATCGTTCATTGACAGACGCAGTCCCCTGATGCATATCAGTAGGGTAATACCACCCCCTACAGGAGTAGGACACTAGGCAGAAAGATTTTCTGGCTACGCCTATGGGCAGTCCCTGGGGGTATACCCTCTCTCTTCCTGCATAGGATGTCAGTTTTAATCTGCCTAGTCTGGAGTAAGGACCTAGTTCCTTGCTGGGATCTTTGGTCCTGGCATGGAAGTAATTTTTTATGTAGATTTTTTTTAGCTAGTCTTTTTTTCTCCGGAATGTTTTTCCTGTCAGACCTTCAAGCAATTATGCTGGACTGGGCGACAGGCTGGACCCCCATATCCAGTGGTCACCCCAGTCTGGCCATCGAGTGCGTGCAGGCTTTAGCTCCGTGCTGGGTCAGCTGCGAAATAGTCCCACTGGACAGGGACTGGCCCCGCAAGTTAAACATCTCGCCAGGACGCACACGACAGGGTCAAGGCTTATGTTGCAGCGTTCCTATTTGGCCGACAGCCCCCCTACTCCGGTGGCGTGGGGTCCTGTCATGAGATGGCGCCCACCTGTGTTTCTGGTATGGTGAGCACTTCCCCCCCCCCCCCTTCCCTGGAGGATTTTGGGGTGGGCGCAGGCCCCCTCCCTGGAATGGTCGGACCCTCACACTCCAGGGTTTCCCTCTGTCCTGTTGTGACCCCCCTCCCTCGTGGAGGACTGCTTGGGCCTACCCGAGGCTGGGGCCTTTTTTCTGTAATTTTTCTCAAAGTTTGCTGGCGGGTTCTATTAGTGCAACATGGACCCCTCAGACCTTGTGTCCCCACCTGACCTCCTCACGGAGGCCGCAGGGCCCTCCAGATCTCAACTGTCCACTGATGCGATTTCAGCGGTCCTGGAATCTTTTGTGTCCCGGGTGGAGGTGGCCTTTAGAGGGCGGGGTGCACAGAAACAACCCCTCCTATCCCTGCCTCCTCTGATGTCCCAGACTTTGAGTCTGACCCAGCCACCGCAGACACGGGTACCCCGGCTGGGTTGGTGCTGTGCCTCCTCTTATAGTGAGAATGAGCTTTCTGCCTCTTCTGCTGCGCAGGATAAGGCGCGGGTGGACGCACTGGTTGTTTCAGTGCATAAAACCCTAAAATTGGAGGATTCGGCTGTCGTCGCTCCTAAAGCCTCCAAGGGTGGAAAAGTATTTTCCCTTCCCCATTTATTTTGCTGGCCTGCTCGCCAAATAATGGAAGCAGCTGAAACATTCTCCTGGGGAGTCTAGGCGGTTTGCCAGATGCTACCCTTTTGAGGAGTCTCTGGTGAAGAAGTGGTTGGTGCCACCTAAGGTGGATCCCCCGGTCTCCAGGCTTAACAAGGCTACTGGGATTCAGTTAGAAGTTTCCCCATCCTTTAAGGATCCAGAGGATAGAAGGGCAGAGGCTGCGGCCTGCAACATGTATGCTATGGCGGGGACTGCACTACGACCTGATTTTGCTTCGGCCCTTGTCACCCAAACGGTGACTGAATGGGCGAAGCTCCTACGCAATGACGTGGAGGGCCAGCCTATCCCTCCTGAATTTGGGGAACTGTTGAACCAGATGGTGCAGGCGCTGCAGTTTGCTTGCGATGCTGCACTGGACATTGCTTCCCTTTCGGGTCGTCTGTCGTTTTCGGCGGTGGTCATGAAACGTAGTTGCCATAAGAAATATTGAGATAGAACTGCAAATTAAGCATTAAAAGCCATGGCTAATGTAGAAGCAAACAAAAAGAAAGAAGGAAAAAAGAAAAAAAAGCCTCAGTGTTTTGAGCAAGTGTGAACAAGGCCTTTTTAATTGTTTTCACTTTGTGAAAAAAAACACAAATCTTTTCAGAAAAAGACTTTTATAGCGTTCTAAAAATTCCAGCCAGATGATAGAGGTTAGTGAACCTGAAAAACACGTTCTACTAGCACTGAGCAGAAAATGGCAATGCATCAGCTGAAGGAAGAAGGACTGCTTAGAAATCTGAGCTATACACTGTAACTCAGAGCAAACATACAATCAGATAGGACAGTTTATAACATCATTTGTATTGTGATTTGAAGAGCGTATCCCAAAGCACTTCAACATTTAACTTTAAGATTTCCATTATATTCAGTGGTGCTCATTCACACCTGAGCATCAAAGCTTGCCATGTGAAGCACAAAAAATACATTAGCTTCTTTGGGGCAGAGTCACTAATTTTTTCCCTCTATAGACTTCAATGGGAGCTCCTAAAAATTCCTAAAGACGTGTGACTTTTTGCCTCTCCTCTTAGTAACTGGCCTTTTATTGACTAGAAATGTGCATACAAATACATACAATAAACTACTCAACAATTGTCTGAAAATGTTCATGTTGTGAATTGGGGCTAAGTTCACTCACTTTACATTTCACTTTACATATAGTTCATATAGGGCACCAAAGAGAGGTCATCCTGGTGTCGGGGAAAGGGCAGAGGGATCGCCCCAGTGTCAACAATATGGCTGTCTTTGTCATCCTTATG